>NC_053394.1:70806490-71453188 GCF_905171765.1 Bufo bufo | reverse complement strand
GACATTCAAATGGTAGAGTCCCGAATTTGGCGTAAACAGAATGAAACATGTATCCATCCTCTGATGGCTACTTCCAGCAGGATAATGCACCATGTCACAAAGCTCGAATCATTTCAAATTGGTTTCTTGAACATGACAATGAGTTCACTGTACTAAAATGGCCCCACAGTCAGTCACCAGATCTCAACCCAATAGAGCATCTTTGGGATGTGGTGGAACGGAGCTTCGTGCCTGGATGTGCGTCCCTCAAATCTCCATCAACTGCAAGATGCTATCCTATCAATATGGGCCAACATTTCTAAAGAATGCTATCAGCACTTGTTGAATCAATGCCACGTAGAATTAAGGCAGTTCTGAAGGCAAAATGGGGTCCAACACCGTATTAGTATGGTGTTCCTAATAATTCTTTAGGTGAGTGTATATAACATGTATCTCAACTGCTAGTGCATCAAATTAGGACATACATGTGTATAACACACACACCCATCCCCTCATGGGAAGAGGGACTAGTGCCTTAAACTCAGCAGAAAAGTGCATATGTGCATATTATCATCCATTGTAAAAAGTAGAAACAGAGTCCCATAAGGATGCATGAGCGTGCATGCGCATGTCACCTCAGGGTAGATGAAAATAACCACTAATGCCCCAAAGGTAGAACAATGCAAGGACACGCACATACAAACACATGCACCCTAGAGTCGATCAACTGAGTAACCATGTCTAGATAAATACAGTCAAGACATCAAAACATCATAAAAATCGATTCCTGCACTAAAAAAGAGATAACGAATCATGCTACAGAACCATTAGCTAGCAAAACAAAGAGTAACCTCACACTATGACATTACATACCCATATAATAAGACAGTCCAAACTTAGGAGAGGTTGTTAGCTAATGTTCTGAGGCTCTCCAGCTGTTGCCAAACTACAACTCCCAGCATGCTCAGATGCCTACATCTATTTTCCTACAGCAGGGCATGGTGGGAGTTGTAGTTTTACAACAGCTGAGAGCCGCAGGTTTGGCCATGCCTGATCTAAAACATTAGGGGTGAGAGTCTGCTGCTGAGCTGACCCTCTAAAACATTAGGGGTGAGGCCTGTTGATGATCTGACCATCTAAAACATTAGGGAAGGGTCTGCTGCCGAGCTGACCATCTAAACAGGGCTGGCCAACCTGCGGCTCTCAGCTGTTGCAAAACTACAACTCCCAGCATGCCCAGTCTGCCTACAGCTATCAGCCTACAGCAGGGAATGGTGGGAGTTGTAGTTTTACAACAGCTGGTGAGCCGCAGGTTGCCAGCCCTGATCTAAAACATTAGGGGTGAGGGTCTGCTGCTGATCTGGCCATCTAAACATTATGGGCGAGGGCCTGCTGGTGACGCTCTAAAACATTAGGGGTGAGGGTCTGCTGCTGAGCTGACCCTCTAAAACATTCGGAGCGAGGGCAGCCTAAAAAGCATATTGTTATGATGGAGGAGGAGGACGAGAAAAGGAAGATTGAACCATATACCTTTTTTGTGGTGGAAGGGTTCATGGGAATACAGTGCATCAATACACCATAAAAGCACATTTAAAGTGCCTTTATGTTCAGCCGCTTTCCTCTGGTGGAGTAGAGAAGTCAGGGGCAATACAGGCCTTGTTCATTTTAATAAGAGTCAACCTTTCAGCATTTCAGTTCACAGGCGGATGCGCTTATCAGTTATTATGCCCCCAGCAGCACTAAATACACGCTCTGACAAAACGCTGGCGGCAGGCAGGCCAGCACCTCCAAGGCGTAGAGCGCCAGTTCGTGCCACGTGTCCAGCTTGGACACCCAATAGTTGTAAGGCACAGAGGGATCACTGAGGACGCTGACATGGTCTGCTACGTACTCCTTCACCATCTTCCAAAACTTTTCCCTTCTTGTGACACTAGGACGCGCCATCAGGTGAGGGTGCTGCGGGTGTCATGAAACTGTCCCAGCCTTGGAGAGTGTTGCCCTTCCTCTGTTGGAACTGCTGTGTGTTCCCTTCGTTTCCCCTCCTTGGTTGTCCAAGGAACTACGTACTCTGCAGCCAGCGTTGTCAGCTGGAAATTCTGAGCAATTTTTCCACAAGGACCTTCTGGTATTGCACCATTTTGCCAGTCCTCTCCACCACAGAAATGAGAGATGAGAAGTTCTCTTTGTAGCGGGGGTCAAGAAGGTGAACAACCAGTAATCGGTGTTTGCCAAAATGCTTATAACGTGAGGGTCACGGGAAAGGCAGCCTAACATAAAGTCAGCCGTGCCAGAGTCCCAACAGACAAGACTTCGCTGTCCTCATCAGGAGGATGACTCTCAATCTCCTCATCCTCTTCCTCCTCTTTGGCCCATCCACGCTGAACAGATATAATAAACCTGCTATGGGTACTACCCTCTGTAGCGGAGGCAACCATCTCCTGCTCCTCCTCCTCATCATCATCCAATTTGCGCTGAGAAGACGAACTGAGGGTGGTCTGGCTATCACCCTGTGTACTGTCTTCCCCCATTTCCACCTCTTCCACATGCAAAGCGTCCACCTTAATTGTGAGCAGCGAGCGTTTCAGTAGACACAGAAAAGGGATGGTTACGCTGATAATAGCGGCATCGCGCTCACCATCTGTGTTGATTCCTCAAAGTTGCGTAAAACCTCACAGAGGTCAGACATCCATGCCCACTCGTCGCTTGTGAAGAGCGGAAGCTGACTGGAAAGGTGAAGACCATGTTCCAGATGGCATATCACTACTGCCCTCTGCTGCTCACAAAGCCTGGCCAACATGTGGAATATGGAGTTCCAGCGCGTGCTCACGTCGCACAACAGTCGGTGAGCTGGCAATTGCAAGAGCTGCTGAAGCGTTGCCAGACCAGCGGAAGCTGTAGATGACTTTCGGAAATGGGCACACATGCGGCGCACCTTCACCAGTAGTTCAGGCAAATTGGGGTAGGTTTTGAGAAACCGCTGAACCACTAAGTTGAACATGTGGGCTATGCATGGTATGTGTGTGAGCTTGCCGAGCTCCAAAGCCGCCACCAAGTTACGGCCATTATCAGACACAACCATGCCTGGTTGTAGGTTGAGTGGAGAATCACAGCTCAGTCTGGTCCCTTATACCCTGCCACAGCTCTGCGGCGGTGTGCTGTTTGTCACCTAAGAAAATTAGTTTCCCCACTGCAGTGCTACACTGCTTCCTGCTACTTACTGATGGCTGACTGGTGCTGCAAGATGAGAATTCAGAGGTGGAAGTGGAGGAGGAGGGGGGGGGGAGGGGGGGCAGCCACTAATGTAGGTGGTGGCGGAAATCGTGATGGAAGTAGGGCCCGCAATCCTTGGCGTCGGTAACACCTGTGCCATCCCAGGGTACGACTCACTCCCGGCCTCCTCAACGTTCGACCAGTCTGCCGTCAGGAAATGTAGCGTCCCTGTCCAAAAGCATTTGTCCATGTGCCAGTCGTTAAGTGGACCTTCCCAATAACTGCGTTGGTCAGGACCCGGGTGATGTTACCGGACACATGCTGGTGTAAGGCGGGAACTGCACACCAGGAAAAATAGTGGCGGCTGGGGACTGAGTCACAAGGGACGGCCGCTGCCATCAGGCTGCTGAAAGCCTCAGTGTCCACAAGCCTAAATGGCAACATTTCCAGGGCCAGCAATTTGGAAAGGTGCGCATTCATTTAGTGCTATTGCCTGTGGGTGGGTGTCGGGTATTTGCGTTATCGTTCAAAGACCTGGGTATTGACATCTGTACGCTGCGCTGGGACACAGAAGTGGATGTGCTAGCTGATGCTTGCGAAGGTCCAGGTGCAGGGCGGGAGGCATCCGGGCCTGCGTCTTGGACAGGGGATTGGCCAGCACGTAACACAGGGGAAAAGGAGGCAATGGTGTGACCCACAGACACTGATTGTGGACCCAGGCGTTCGGCCCACCTATTAGGGTGCTTTGATTCCATGTAGCGGATCGTGCTGGTGGTGGAGAGGTTGCTAGTGTTCATGCCCCTGCTCATTTTGGTACGGCACAGGTTGCAAATGACAATTCTTTTATCGTCCACACTTTCCTCAAAAAAGCACCAAACTGCGGAACACCTACCCCTTGGCAAGGGAGATTGCCGCAAGGGGGTGCTCCGGGTAACAGTTGTGGATCTGTTTGGTGTGGCCCGCCTTCTCCCTTTTGCCACCCCTCTGCCTCTTCCAGCCTGTTGTGGTGCTGCGGATCCCTCCCCCTCTGTACTGCTGTCCTCGCTCGGCTTGCCACTTTCCCAGTTGTGGTCAGTGAATTTATCGTCCAACACCTCCTCTTCCACTTCCTCACTCTGGTCCTCCTCCTGACTTGTTGACCTAACAAGAACCTCACTTATTGACAACTGTGTCTCATCCTCATCATCAACCTCTTGAGACACTAATTGCCGTTGACTTATTGGCAACTGTGTCTCATTATTATAATCCACCTTGTGAAACACTTGCCGTTCCCCACCGTCATCTCTTCTCAATGTGGGTGCTCCAGAGTTTGGGAATCAGGGCACAAGATCTCCTCATGTTCCTCTTCAAGCGGGCTTGGCTAGAGGCCCAAATTAAGGAATGGCGATGAAAACAGCTCCTCGGAATATCCGAGTGTGGGATCACTTGTTTGCCAAGACTCCCCATGGTGGGAGGAAGGAGGATCAAGGTGAGGATTTTGTTGACCAGACTCTTGACTAGTGAGACTGGACTTTGTGGAAGACAGGGTGGTGCTTAACCGACTGGGAAATTATCTGCTGCAATCCAACCGACCACCTGGTCGCACTGGTGTGACTTCAAGAGTGGTGTCCTGCGCCGCCCTGGAAACTGGGACATGAAGCCAGGAATCGTGGATGAGTGTGTTTCTTGTGCTCTGGCAGCAGGCACAGTTTCACCACACCCAGGGCGAGAGCCTCTGCATGTACCATCAGCAGCACGGCTACTTCCCCGTCCCTTACTGCTTGCCTTGAGCATATTAAATGGTATATATGCTTGCAAGTATGTCACACGTACAGTACCGCAGGTTTTGTAAGTGTATGCGCAAATAAATTACACTGAATGTCACAAATATTTAGGATGCGCAAACGTTATACAGGAGATATAGTGCAGGTAATGTCGCTGTCACCAGCGGCGAAAAAATTACACTAAATGTCACAGATATTTAGGATGCGCAAATGTTATACAGGAGATGTAGCGCAGGTAATGTCACTGTCACCAGCAGTGAAAAAATTACACTGAATGTCACAGATATTTAGGATGCGCAAACGTTATACAGGAGATGTAGCGCAGGTAATGTCGCTGTCACCAGCGGCTAAGAAAAAATTACACTGAATGTCACAGATATTTAGGATGCAAACGTTATACAGGAGATGTAGTGCAGGTAATGTCACTGTCACCAGCGGCTAAGAAAAAATTACACTGAATGTCACAGATATTTAGGATGCGCAAACATTATACAGGAGATGTAGTGCAGGTAATGTCACTGTCACCAGCAGTGAAAAAATTACACTGAATGTCACAGATATTTAGGATGCGCAAACGTTATACAGGAGATGTAGCGCAGGTAATGTCGCTGTCACCAGCGGCTAAGAAAAAATGACACTGAATGTCACAGATATTTAGGATGCGCAAACATTATACAGGAGATGTAGTGCAGGTAATATCACTGTCACCAGCGGCTAAGAAAAAATTACACTGAATGTCACAGATATTTAGGATGCGCAAACATTATACAGGAGATGTAGTGCAGGTAATGTCACTGTCACCAGCGGCTAAGAAAAAATTACACTGAATGTCACAGATATTTAGGATGCGCAAACGTTATACAGGAGATGTAGCGCAGGTAATGTCGCTGTCAGCAGCGCCAAACAATTGCGTTGAATGTCACAGATATTTAGGATGCGCAAATGTAACAAAACAGATGTAGCAGAGGTTGTGTCACTGTCAGCAGCGGCCAAACATTTGCACGCAATTTAGCGCGGGTTGCTAATAATATATATTGCAGCCAGATAAAACAATAGTCCTTAAAAGGACTTTTGGGTCTCTAACACCTTTCAACAGTAAACCCTGCCAAAAAAAAACCAATTCCTGTCCCTACACTATCTGTCCCTTCTGCTGCAGCTCTCCCTGACTAAGACTGAGCCGAACCACGTGTCATCAGGTGCTATATAGCACCCGATGGCGCATTTCGGCCAGCCAATTACTGTAATGCCAGTAACCGACATGGCTACCGCATTACAGTGAGTGCCATTACTTGCGTAGCAGCCAACAAACATGCTGGGAGGAGACTCGAGCATCGCACTCAAGCACATGCGGTGTTCGGCCGAACACAGCGATGTGCCGAGCATCGCGATGCTCAAGTTAAAATGGTGTTCGGCCGAGAATGCTCGCACAACACTAATTTGGACCTTACCAACCATTGACATCCATGCCAAAAAAGGGACATGTAGATGTGTGGTTTAGTGTGATAAGTCAAAGATGCATCAAAAGTCCAACAGTGCCCCCCACAACACTGGCAACCATAGCCACAATGCCCCCATAGCTAGTCATGCAGTTCTCCACGGAGTGACTGAAATATAATGCAACCAAAAATGATTTGGCTCTTAAATTTTTTGTCTCTTTAGTCTAGTCAAAGGCACCCAAGTGATTTTTCGGTAGTTTGGGGCCCAGCCAAGGTGCCAATAAAAGCCATATTCCCTGCAATAACGGCCAGTGGGCCCTAGTTCAGACAAACACCTTCCATACTTTTGCCACTTCTGCTGGAAGAATGAAATTACAAATGGCTCCTGCAGATTTGTAACTCTTCCTGTTCTTGTTCCCATTTGCACAGTTGAATGTCTTCCTAGATGAAGCTAAATCTAACAGAGCATATCTGCTGGTATTATAGTGGCATATCCTAGGACAAAAGGACTTTTTTCGCCTGATTCTGAGGTACTTGGATGACATGCCACAACTCATTAAGACCTACCTCAAAGTTTTAAAAAAAAGTATAAACTCTGCCCAGAAGCGGGCATTGGTAAATTGCTACAAATTGTTAAATGACTTTGTAAAAGCAATCTAAGGCTACTTTCACGCTAGCGTTTTTGCTGGATCCAGCAGGGCTCAGCAAAAGTGCTTCCGTTACTGATAATACAGTCGTGGCCAAAAGTTTTGAGAATTACATAAATATTGGAAATTGGAAATGTTGCTGCTTAAGTTTTTATAATAGCAATTTGCATATACAGAATGTTATGAAGAGTGATCAGATGAATTGCATAGTCCTTCTTTGCCATGAAAATTAACTTAATCCCAAAAAAACCTTTCCACTGCATTTCATTGCTGTCATTAAAGGACCTGCTGAGATCATTTCAGTAATCGTCTTGTTAACTCAGGTGAGAATGTTGACGAGCACAAGGCTGGAGATCATTATGTCAGGCTGATTGGGTTAAAATGGCAGACTTGACCTGTTAAAAGGAAGGTGATGCTTGAAATCATTGTTCTTCCATTGTTAACCATGGTGACCTGCAAAGAAACGCGTGCAGCCATCATTGTGTTGCATAAAAATGGCTTCACAGGCAAGGATATTGTGGCTACTAAGATTGCACCTCAATCAACAATTTATAGGATCATGAAGAACTTCAAGGAAAGAGGTTCAATTCTTGTTAAGAAGGCTTCAGGGCGTCCAAGAAAGTCCAGCAAGCGCCAGAATCGTCTCCTAAAGAGGATTCAGCTGCGGGATCGGAGTGCCACCAGTGCAGAGATTGCTCAGGAATGGCAGCAGGCAGGTGTGAGCGCATCTGCACACACAGTGAGGCGAAGACTTTTGGAAGATGGCCTGCTGTCAAGAAGGCCAGCAAAGAAGCCACTTCTCTCCAAAAAAAACATCAGGGACAGATTGATCTTCTGCAGAAAGTTTGGTGAATGGACTGCTGAGGACTGGGGCAAAGTCATATTCTCCGATGAAGCCTCTTTCCGATTGTTTGGGGCATCTGGAAAAAGGCTTGTCCGGAGAAGAAAAGGTGAGCGCTACCATCAGTCCTGTGTCATGCCAACAGTAAAGCATCCTGAGACCATTCATGTTTGGGGTTGCTTCTCATCCAAGGGAGTGGGCTCACTCACAATTTTGCCCAAAAACACAGCCATGAATAAAGAATGGTACCAAAACACCCTCCAACAGCAACTTCTTCCAACAATCCAACAACAGTTTGGTGAAGAACAATGCATTTTCCAGCACGATGGAGCACCGTGCCATAAGGCAAAAGTGATAACTAAGTGGCTCGGGACCAAAACGTTGACATTTTGGGTCCATGGCCTGGAAACTCCCCAGATCTTAATCCCATTGAGAACTTATGGTCAATCCTCAAGAGGCGGGTGGACAAACAAAAACCCACTAATTCTGACAAACTCCAAAAAGTGATTATGAAAGAATGGGTTGCTATCAGTCAGGAATTGGCCCAGAAGTTGATTGAGAGTATGCCCAGTCGAATTGCAGAGGTCCTGAAAAAGAAGGGCCAACACTGCAAATACTGACTCTTTGCATAAATGTCATGTAATTGTCGATAAAAGCCTTTGAAACATATGAAGTGCGTGTAATTATATTTCACTACATCACAGAAACAACTGAAACAAAGATCTAAAAGCAGTTTAGCAGCAAACTTTGTGAAAACTAATATTTGTGTCATTCTCAAAACTTTTGGCCACGACTGTACAACCATCTGCATCCATTATGAACGGATCCGGTTGTATTGTCTTTAACATAGGAAAGACGGATCTGTCAAGAACCCCATTGAAAGTCACAACAGTATGTTCCACCAAGGCCACTCTGTATGTTCCCGTGTTGTGCGTGTTCCTCCGGAAGGGGGTAAAAGGGTTCCCCGGAGGGGGAACTACAAGTCTGTATGCAGCTCTTCCCGGGGCTGCCATGCGTCCTGTTTGCAGGGGGGTCCATGCAGTAACTGGTGTGCTGGATACCTGGGTGTGGTTGTTTGTACTGTGTCCTGTATGGTGTGTGGGCACCTGTACTCTTGCTCGGGTTCCAGTCGTTGTGGCTGCAGCAGGTAAGTGTGTTGTTCTGCATCCTTACCTGCCGATCCAGTAGCTGTATACAGTCTCTACTTTTTCCTGGCATCTAGTCCGGTTGAGACTCCTGTGCTTCCGTGTAATGGAAGAACAGGTCGTCTCAGCCCTTTCCTTTATTCAGGGATCATCAGGGTGACTCAGGGTCCGAGGCCCACCTACCATCTGGGTCTGCTCATATGGTTAGGAGTCAGGGCCAGGGTTAGGGAAGCAATAGGAGGTGACCTGCTTCCTTATCCCAGCCTCTAACCTAGTTGCTTGTCGGTCTTCCCACATTGTACGGTGGGGGGGTTTTCCCCACTCCCCACCATGACATTATGTTCCTCAAGGTGGCCTTAAAGCACAGGGCAGATGGAATAAGCCGGACATGAGCAAAGCTCCAGCACCAACAAAGGCTGGAGGACAACTAACTCCAGCCTTTAAGCCACAGGTTAAATAAACCTAGTGGCCACACCCAGCCCGGAGTTAACCCCTCCAGAACGAGACAGGGAAAGAACTGATAGAAGGGGAAGTGCACACACATGCAAAGTAAACGACATGTTGCCCCTGGCAACCACATGCACGGCAAACAGCAACAAGATCGTGACACCACCGTGACAGGACCACAGGCTTAGTGGCACCTGGTGCTGCAGGTGGAGCCACATAGATCAAGACTTGTGACCACTGTTCCTTCTTAGGGCTCATTCAGACAACCATATGAATAGGGTCCGCATCCGTTCAGCAATTTATTTTAATGGGGCCACAAAAGATGCGTAGTTCCGTTCCTCGGCCCCCCAAAAAAGAAAGAGCATGTCCTATTCTTGTCCGCAATCGCATATGCATTTCTATCATAAGGCTGGCCATGTGCCGCAATTTGTGGACCGCAAAACACTTACGGCAGTCTGAATGAGCCATAAGCTGTACACTCTGGAAGCAGCAGAAATACAAATTCCACGCCTTACAGACATGTAAATCTGTTATTATGCTTGACCTCATCACAATGTTATTTCAATTTTTTGCTTTCGAGAGCACAGGAAACACTGCTGTGACCACCATGAAATTAGTTGTGCTACTGTATTATTTATTGTGACATTGTATATCATTAGACTACTTTATGTATGGAGCAGTTATTTGGTCACTGTATGTTGAGATTGTATGGTGGTTATGTTTAATTTTATATATATATACAGTACAGACCAAAAGTTTGGACACACCTTCTCATTCAAAGAGTTTTCTTTATTTTCATGACTATGAAAATAGTAGATTCACACTAAAGGCATCAAAACTATTAACACATGTGGAGTTATATACATAACAAAAAATTGTGAAACAACTGAAAATATGTCATATTCTAGGTTCTTCAAAGTAGCCACCTTTTGCTTTGATTACTGCTTTGCACACTCTTGGCATTCTCTTGATGAGCTTCAAGAGGTAGTCACCTGAAATGGTCTTCCAACAGTCTTGAAGGAGTTCCCAGAGATGCTTAGCACTTGTTGGCCCTTTTGCTTTCACTCTGCTCGATTGGGTTCAGGTCCGGTGACTGTGGAGGCCAGGTCATCTGGCGCAGCACCCCATCAAAATCCTTCATGGTCAAATAGCCCTTACACAGCCTGGAGATGTGTTTGGGGTCATTGTCCTGTTGAAAAATAAATGATGGTCCAACTAAACGCAAACCGGATGGAATAGCATGCCGCTGCAAGATGCTGTGGTAGCCATGCTGGTTCAGTATGCCTTCAATTTTGGATAAATCCCCAACAGTGTCACCAGCAAAGCACCCCCACACCATCACACCTCCTCCTCCATGCTTCACGGTGGGAACCAGGCATGTAGAGTCCATCCGTTCACCTTTTCTGCGTCGCACAAAGACACGGTGGTTGGAACCAAAGATCTCAAATTTGGACACATCAGACCAAAGCACAGATTTCCTCTGGTCTAATGTCCATTCCTTGTGTTTTTTAGCCCAAACAAGTCTCTTCTGCTTGTTGCCTGTCCTTAGCAGTGGTTTCCTAGCAGATATTCTACCATGAAGGCCTGATTCACACAGTCTCCTCTTAACAGTTGTTCTAGAAATGTGTCTGTTGCTAGAACTCTGTGTGGCATTGACCTGGTCTCTAATCTGAGCTGCTGTTAACCTGCGATTTCTGAGGCTGGTGACTCGGATGAACTTATCCTCCGCAGCAGAGGTGACTCTTGGTCTTGCTTTCCTGGGGCGGTCCGCATGTGAGCCAGTTTCTTTGTAGCGCTTGATGGTTTTTGTGACTGCACTTGGGGACACTTTCAAAGTTTTCCCAATTTTTCGGCTGACTGACTGACCTTCATTTCTTAAAGTAATGATGGCCACTCGTTTTTCTTTACTTAGTTGCTTTTTTCTTGCCATAATACAAATTCTAACAGTCTATTCAGTAGGACTATCAGCTGTGTATCCACCTGACTTCTCCACAACGCAACTGATGGTCCCAACCCCATTTATAAGGCAAGAAATCCCACTTATTAAACCTGACACGGCACACCTGTGAAGTGAAAACCATTTCAGGTGACTACCTCTTGAAGCTCAACAAGAGAATGCCAAGAGTGTGCAAAGCAGTAATCAAAGCAAAAGGTGGCTACTTTGAAGAACCTAGAATATGACATATTTTCAGTGGTTTCACACTTTTTTGTTATGTATATAATTCCACATGTGTTAATTCATAGTTTTGATGCCTTCAGTGTGAATCTACAATTTTCATAGTCATGAAAATAAAGAAAACTCTTTGAATGAGAAGGTGTGTCCAAACTTTTGGTCTGTACTGTGTATATATAATATATATATATATATATAATTAAAGCAGTATAATATAGTAGTGTATATACTGTATATATATTAGGCTCCATTCACACGTCCGCAAGTGTTATCCGCACCCGTTTCGCAATTGTGCGAACCCATTCATTCTCTATGGGGACACTATTTGCTCTCTGCATCTGCATTTCCGGAGCGCGGCCTCGATCTTCCGGTCCGCAGCTCCGTAAAAAAATAGAGCATGTCCTATTCTTGTCCGCAATTGCGGACAAGAATAGGCATTTCTATGGGGGTGCTGGCCGGGTGTATTGCGGATCCTCAATGCACTACGGACGTGTGAATGGAGCCTTATAAGTACTCATTTTGCAGTGTACGGTGGTGGGTAGAGTTGAGCGGACACCTGGATGTTCGGGTTCGACGGGTTCGGCCGAACTTCGAAAAAAAAAGTTCGCGTTCGGGACCCGATCTTGACCCCGAACCCCATAGAAATCAATAGGGACCCGAACTTTTGAGCACTAAAATGGCTGTAAAAATGTCATGGAAAGGGCTAGAGGGCTGCAAATGTCGTCAAAATGTGGTTAAGAGCATGGCAAGTGCTCTGCAAACAAATGTGGATAGGGAAATGACTTTAAATAACATAAAATACGTAAAAATAAAAAATAATAATCTTTCTCTAGGAGGACCAGGTCCATATGGAGTAGGAGGTTGAGGAGGTGGTGGATGTGGCGGTGTAGGTGGAAGTGGCGGTGGAGGAGGAGGAGGTAGCCTACACTGCTTTTTGTTTTAAAATTTATTTTTATTTTTTTAAATTAGGGTACACCCGAAAAACATTGGGAAATATAACCCTCCAGTCGTGCTAAACACACGTTCAGACAATACACCGGCTGCAAGGCAGGCCAGCACCTCCAAGGCGTAAAGGGCAAGCTCAGGCCATGTGCCCAATTTGGAGACCCAGAAGTTGCAGGGGCTGACCCCTGTCAGTTAGTTCGTGTAGGTGTGTGCACTTAGTGCCCCACCATGTCGCACGTCCCCGTGATGTTCACGATCCAATATGATATCTGCTCTATCAACTTTCGATGTTCTTTTATGCGCCTACCATGGTGATTACGGGTGGCGGGGAATCAGGGTTCCAGGCCAGAGAGGGAGCGTGAGAAAAAGAGACCAAATTTAAGGGAGATAAATTAATTTAAAAAATTTGGGATCGAGAAGAAATGTAGGAAAAGCTATTGAGGCGCAAATGTGGGACAAATTACAGAAGCCCAAATGTTAGACAAAAGAGACAAGCGAAATTGTGGGAAAAGCTATTGAGGCGCAAATGTTGGCCAAAAGAGTATAGCGGAAATGTGGAAAGTATTGAAGCTTAAATGTGGTACAACTTGTTTAAGTTTAAGCATTGATTCAAAGGAGGTGGCGCGCATCAATTAAAGAAGCATTTCAGAAATTTTATTCCCTGTCACCTATGCAGAGCAGGGATTTATTCACATCTAAAATTGTATAATGTCAACCCAAGAATGTAACAGAAAAACTACAGAAATTAATTAACCTGTCTACTTGGTAGACCAGGGGTCTATGACAGAAAACAATTGTTTATTGTCACCGAAAATGTAAAATAAAAATTATTGAAATTTATTAAGCTGTCAACTAGGTAGAGGAGGGGTATATTACACCCAGAAATTTGTGAATTTGACCATAAAATGTAACTGACAAATGTTATATATTTTTTTTACCGTTCTAATAGGTATGGCAGTGGTACATCAAACAAAAAAATTGCTGAATTTCACCAGAAAATGTAACTGACAAATTGTTTTATTGTTTAACCTGTCTACTAGGTATAGCAGTGGTACTTCACACCCAAAAAATTTTGAATTTCAACTGAAAATGTAACTGACAAATTAATTTTTTTTGTTAACCGGCCTACTAGGTATAGCAGTGGTACTATACACCCAAAAATTGGTGAATTTCACCCGAAAATGTTAATGACAAAGTATTAAAATGATATAAAATAAAACACATACAAATTTTTTTATTTATTTATGAGGTGGAGTTCCATATGGAGTAGGAGTTTGAGGAGGCGGTGGACGTAGCGGACTAGGTGGAAACGGCGGTGGAGGAGGACGAGATAGCCAACACAGGTTTTTGGTTTTAATTACATTTTTTAAAATTAAGGTACACTCCAAAAGAGTGTGAAATATCCAAAATACAAACATGAGCAATTGCGCTGCAGTATAACAATGGCTGCTTAGTGCCAGTATACATGTCTATTCTGCACAAGGTATGGACAAGTCCTGAGGGATCCATGCCTGTTTCATTTTAATGAACGTGAGCTTGTCCACATTGGCTGTGGACAGGCGGCTGCGCTTGTCTGTGATGACACCCCCTGCCGTGCTAAACACATGTTCAGATAATATACTGGCTGCAGGTCAGGCCAGCACCTTCAAGGCGTAAAGGGCAAGCTCATGTGCCCAATTTGGAGACCCAGAAGTTGAAGGGGGCAGACCCGTTATTCAGTACGTGTAGGCGTGTGCACACATACTGCTCCACCATATTGGTGAAATGCTGCCTCCTGCTAAGACGTTCCATATCAGCTGGTGGTGCTGGTTGTTGTGGCATGCTGACAAAGCTTTTCCACATTTCGGCCATGCTAACCCTGTCTTCTGAGGTGCTGGCGGTGCGACCTCGTCCTTCGCCTTGTGCTTCGACTGTGCCCCCGCTGTCAGGTGGGAATGCCACCAGCAGCGCGTCTACCAGCATGCGCTTGTACTCGCGCATCTTACGATCACGCTCCAGTGACGGAATTAAGGACAGTACGTTGTCCTTGTAACGGGGATCCAGTAGCGTGACCACCCAGTAATCAGCACAAGTTAGAATGTGGGCAACTCGGCGGTCATTGCGGAGACACTGCAGCATGTAATCGCTCATGTGTGCCAGGCTGCCCAGAGGCAACGAAAAGCTGTCCTCTGTGGGAGGTGTATTGTCTGTGTCCTCTGTATCCCCCCATCCACGCACCATTGATGGCCATGAGCTGGTCTGGGTTCCACCCTGCTGTGAACATGGTTCCTCCTTCTCCATCTCCTCCTCCTCATCCTCTACCTCGTCATCCAGAACTGTGCCCTGGCTGGACAATTGTGTACCTTGGGTTTGTGGGTGCAGGAACCCACCCTCGGAGCCACTTGGGAATGACTGGCCGGAAACCCTACGAAATGATCCCTCTTCCTACTCCTTCTTCTGTGCCACATCCTCTTCCATCATCGCCAGGAGCGTTTTTTCAAGGAGGCATAGAAGTGGGATAGTAGCGCTGAGAACGGCGTCATCGGCACTGGCCATGTTGGTGGAGTACTCGAAACAGCGCAACAAGGAACACAGGTCTCGCATGGAGGCCCAGTTATTGGTGGTGAAGTGGTGCTGTTCCGCCGAGCGACTCACCCGTGCGTGCTGCAGCTGAAACTCCACTATCACCTGCTGCTGCTCGCACAGTCTGGCCAGCATGTGCAAGGTGGAGTTCCACCTTGTGGGCACGTCGCATATGAGGCGGTGAGCGGGAAGGCCGAAGTTACGCTGCAGCGCTGACAGGTGAGCAACAGCAGGGTGAGAACGCCGAAAGTGCGCACAGACGGCCCGCACTTTATGCAGCAAGTCTGACATATCGGGGTAATTTTTAAGGAATCTCTGCACCACCAAATTCAGCACATACGCCAGGCAAGGGATGTGCGTCAAACCGGCTAGTCACAGAGCTGCTACGAGATTTTGCCCATTATCGCACACCACCAGGCCGGGCTTGAGGCTGACAGGCACAAACCACTCATCGGTCTGTTGTTCAAGGCCCGTCCACAGCTCCTGTGCGGTGTGGGGTTTGTCCCCCAAACAGATAAGTTTTAAAACTGCCTGTGTCACGACTGGGAGTGGGGGAACCCCCCATCGCGCAATGCTCTGGCTACCAGGCCGCAATGCAGGGAAAAGGGAGCTGGTCACCTCCTAACGCTTCCCTCAACAGGCCCTAGTCTCCTAACTGTATGAGCCCCCTTCAGTGGTAAGAGGACTCATACCCACGTGCCTAGAGACCTAGGAATCCCTGCATTGCCCTACAAATGATGACAGGGCAGAGAATACCTGTGCATCCACGACACGGATGACAGGCGTCTCCAGAGGCCCAGTAGCTGACAGGATGCAAGACTATGGGTGAAACAGTACAGCAGGTAAGTCACACAGCAACATAACAATGCTATAAACACTTACCTGCCGCAGCTGAGATGGACGGAGGCGCCAGGCTGGGAAACCCACAGTCTTGCCTTCGCTTAAACCCCTCCGGGAAAGCAAGCCCCTTCCGGAGCAATCACACCACCATGCGAACCTCCAAACAGGGACCACACCACAACTACATACACCAGGTGGGGGAGGAATAACAGAAACACACCGAAGGGGACAAACTGACACAGCAAAGGAAACAGAATCACAAATAAGGGTGGCTCACACAGACATCAAACATACAGCCAGGGAGCAAAGCTCCAACACAGGCTGACAAGCAAACTCTGACCTCAGGCAGCAACACACCAACATATAAAGAGGCCAGAGGTCACACCCACCACAGAACATTAACCCTGTGCAAACCAAAAATGGGGAAACACCACAACCCAGGGAAAATGCCTCGCATGCAAACACCGTTGCCAACGGCAACCGCATGTGTAGACACAGAGTCACGACTTAACCAAGGGTCGTGACAGCCTGCTGTCGTTTACCCCTGGCTGTGCTGAAGCTAGTGGTGAAGGTGTTACGCTGACCGGATGAGGAGCTGGTAGAGGATGTGGAAGCAGAGTAGGAGGAGGAAGCAACAGGAGGCAAACTGAAGCACCCTGCAATCCTCGGTGGTGGAAGGACATGCGCCAAACTGCTATCCGCCTCAGGCCCAGCCGCCGCTGCATTTACCCGGTGTGCTCACTGCTCCACGTATCTGTAGTCAGGTGCACCTTGCCACAGATGGCGTTGCGCAGTGCACACCTGATTTTGTCCCCTAATTGGTTGTGCAGGGAAGGGATGGCTAGCCTTGAAAAGTAGTGGCGGCTGGGCACGACGTACTGTGGGACAGCCACCGCCAAAAGGCCTTTATAACTATCCGTCTCCACCAGACGGAATGACAGCATTTTAAAGGCCAGTAATTTAGAAATGCTGGCATTCAGGGCTAGGGATCGCGGGTGGGTAGGGGGGTACTTCCTCTTCCGCTCCAGCATTTGGGAGATGGAGAGATGAACGCTTCCGTGGGACATTGTGGAGATGCTTGGTGACCCAGGTATTGGTGTTGCTGGCAGATCCTCTGTTTGCGGTGTGGCAGGTGGCACTGTCACTCCAGAGGTGGATGAAGAGGCCGCGACTGCAGCAGAAGAGGAAGCAGGAGGAGCCAGAGACCTTTCTTGGTTTTTGAGGTGTCTACTCCACTGCAGCTCGTGCTTTGCACTTAAATGCCTGGTCATGCAGGTTGTGCTCAGGTTGAGAACGTTTATGCCTCGCTTCAGGCTCTAATTGCACAGCATGCAAACCACTTGTGTCTTGTTGTCAGCACATTGTCTGAAGAACTGCCACGCCAGGGAACTCCTTGGAGCTGGCTTTGGTGTGCTCGGTCCCTTGCTGCAGTGGGCAGTAGGAGGCGTACTGTCTAGAGGATGGCCGCTCCGCTTTTGCACCCTGCTCCCTCTTCTGTTGTGCTGGTGACTCTGTGCGACCACCGCCTCTTCCTCCGAACTATATAGGTCACTCGCATGACCTTGATTCCATGTGGGGTCGAGGACCTCATCGTCCTCCACATCATCTTCCACCCAGTCTTCACCCCTGCCCTCTTTGTCGGTCTGCACACTTTCGAAAGCCCCAGCAGTTGGCACCTGTGTTTCGTCATCATCCGAGACATGCTGAGATGGTCCTCCCATGTACTCATCTTGAAAGATAAGTGGTTGGGCATCGGTGCACTCAATCTCTTCCACTTCTGGGGCAGGGATAGGTGGATAACCCTGGGAAACCCTGCTAACAGAGTCATCAAAAAGCAGAAGAGACTGCTGCATGACTTGGGGCTCAGACTGCTTGGCTGATTTGCAAGGGGATGAGGTGAAAGACTGATGGACATCGGCTGCAGGTGCCAACTGTGGTCTTTCAGCAGGAGACTGGGTGGGAGACAATGTGAAGGAACTGGATCCACTGTCAGCAACCCAATCTACTATCGCCTGTACTTGTTCAGGCCTCACCATTCGTAGAGCCGCATTAGGCCCGACCAAATACCGCTGCAGGTTCTGTCCCCTACTCGCACCTGAGGAAGGGGTTTTACTTGTGCGTGTAGCTGGAACAGATTGACCATGTACTCTCCCTGCAACAGGAGCTCCACCAGCAGCACCACGACCTGGGCCACGTCCCTTATTTGAAGCTCTCCTCATATTTTTCGAATTTAGGATCTTTCCCTAAATGGGTGTTTAATTAATAGTAGAATAGAACGACAGTATGTAAAGGGTGTATCTCTCACGGCCTGAACCAGACTAGGCCTCAATAAAATATTTCATTGCCCAAAATGGCTGTATTTCAAATGGCTGTATTTCAAATGCCTGCATCAAACCCCTGTATGTAGAGGGGGTATCTCACAGGACCTGAACCAGTGTAGGCTAAAATGTAATATTTCTTTGCACAAAATGGATGTATTTCAAATCGTTGTATTTCAAATTCCTGAATCAAACCCCTGTATGTAGAGGGAGTATCTCACAGGGCATGAACCAGTGTAGGCCTAAATTAAATATTTCTTTGCACAAAATGGCTGTATTTAAAATGGCTGCATCAAACCCCTGTATGTAGAGGGAGTGTCTCACAGGGCATGAACCAGTGTAGGCCTAAATTAAATATTTCTTTGCAAAAAATGGATGTATTTCAAATGGCTGTATGTCAAATGCCTGCATCAAACCCCTGTATGTAGAGGGTGTATCTCACACGGCCTGAACCAGTGTAGGCCTGAATTCAATATTGGTGCACAAAATGGCTCTATTTCAAATGCCTGCATCAAACCCCTGTATGTAGAGGGAGTATCTCACAGGGCATGAACCAGTGTTGGCCTAAATTAAATATTTCTTTGCACAAAATGGCTGTATTTCAAATGCCTGAATCCAACCCCTGTATGTAGAGGGTGCATCTCACACGGCCTGAACCAGTGTAGGCCTGAATTCAATATTGGGGCAACAAATGGCGGTATTTCAAATGCCTTAATCAAACCCCTGTATGTAGAGGGAGTATCTCACAGGGCATGAACCAGTGTAGGCCTAAATTAAATATTTCTTTGCACAAAATGGCTGTATTTCAAATGCCTGAATCCAACCCCTGTATGTAGAGGGTGCATCTCACACGGCCTGAACCAGTGTAGGCCTGAATTCAATATTGGTGCAATAAATGGCAGTATTTCAAATGCCTTAATCAAACCCCTGTATGTAGAGGGAGTATCTCACAGGGCATGAACCAGTGTAGGCCTAAATTAAATATTTCTTTGCACAAAATGGCTGTATTTCAAATGCCTGCATCAAACCCCTGTATGTAGAGGGAGTATCTCACACAGCCTGAACCAGTGTAGGCCTGAATTCAATATTGAAGAAAAGTTCGAGAGATCCGCTCACCTCTGTTACCCTCAGGGTAGGTGCACCAACCAAAGCTTGAGATCACCCCTCAAAAATGGTTAAAATGTAGAATAGGTATGGATGGGCACTCGTATATGGAGGTATAGGACACAATTTATTTGTAAAACTTACAATAAAAACACAATATGAGATGACAATATAAACATAAATAATAAATGATATAAAACACTATGTTAAAATACAATAGGAAACATTTGGCCTTATTTGTATATCGTTTTGGACCGAGATTGGCGGCCTAAATATCCTCGATTTGATGCTTGGTACAAGTCCTGGTTACAGGAAGAGGATAAATAAAGCAGCCAGCCTCTGCTCAATTCAGCAATATTTTCCTATAATTAGGTGCATAGGATTATCACACATCTGTCTATATAACCTATAATAATATATTTGGTCCTATATTTAGAATGCACAGATGTGCTTGAATGTCACTGGGTATTCGGTATCAATTTAACCGATGTCCAAAAATGGCGTTCCACATATATACTATTTCTTCTATGTTAAGCGATCTCTGCAGGATATGTATGATCTCTTTTGTATCTTAAAGATACTGCTACATTTGTATCAAAGTTCGATCATTGAACGCAAGTCCTTAGTATAATTTGTTATTTCTCCTTGTGATGTCTTGATGTTACTACTTCACAAGTTTTGACCCACTGTGTGGGCTTACCTTTGCCTGTGTTTCTTTGCTTACTAGATGGGTTCACACTCCGCGATGTGTGCCGGCGTCCTGGCTATGGAGTTGATCGCGTCCCACGTGTCTCTCAGCTGGTTGCAAAGTATGACTCAGTGGGAGGATTGCGTACCTCTCAGGCGCAGGTTAGTGACGTCTTAAGGTCTTTTTCTCGCAAAGTAGAGGAATTCCTTTTTCTTTACAGTGCACTTGTATCCATAGACGATGGGGTATTAGTCCAAGGTATTACGCCAGACGCGTTTCAGGGAGACGCTGTCCCCTTTTTCAGTGGCAGGAAGGGGACAGCGTCTCCCCGAAACGCGTCTGGCGTAATACCTTGGACTAATACCCCATCGTCTATGGATACAAGTGCACTGTAAAGAAAAAGGAATTCCTCTACTTTGCGAGAAAAAGACCTTAAGACGTCACTAACCTGCGCCTGAGAGGTACGCAATCCTCCCACTGAGTCATACTTTGCAACCAGCTGAGAGACACGTGGGACGTGATCAACTCCATAGCCGGGACGCCGGCACACATCGCGGAGTGTGAACCCATCTAGTAAGCAAAGAAACACAGGCAAAGGTAAGCCCACACAGTGGGTCAAAACTTGTGAAGTAGTAACATCAATCACAAGGAGAAATAACAAATTATACTAAGGACTTGCGTTCAATGATCGAACTTTGATACAAATGTAGCAGTATCTTTTAGATACAAAAGAGATCATACATATCCTGCAGAGATCGCTAAATATAGAAGAAATAGTATATATGTGGAACGCCATTTTTGGACATAGGTTAAATTGATACCGAATACCCAGTGACATTCAAGCACATCTGTGCATTCTAAATATAGGACCAAATATATTATTATAGGTTATATAGACAGATGTGTGATAATCCTATGCACCTAATTATAGGAAAATATTGCTGAATTGAGCAGAGGCTGGCTGCTTTATTTATCCTCTTCCTGTAACCAGGACTTGTACCAAGCATCAAATCGAGGATATTTAGGCCGCCAATCTCGGTCCAAAACGATATACAAATAAGGCCAAATGTTTCCTATTGTATTTTAACATAGTGTTTTATATCATTTATTATTTATGTTTATATTCTCATCTCATATTGTGTTTTTATTGTAAGTTTTACAAATAAATTGTGTCCTATATCTCCATATACGAGTGCCCATCCATACATATTCTGAATTCAATATTGGTGCACCAAATGGCGGTATTTCAAATGCCTGAATCAAACCCCTGTATGTAGAGGGTGTATCTCACACGGCCTGAACCAGTGTAGGCCTGAATTCAATATTGGTGCACCAAATGGCGGTATTTTAAATGCCTGCATCAAACCCCTGTATGTAGAGGGAGTATCTCACAGGGCATGAACCAGTGTAGGCCTAAATAAATATTATATTTATTTGCACAAAATGGCTGTATTTCAAATGGCTGTATTTTAAATTCCTGAATCAAACCCCTGTATGTAGAGGGGGTATCTCACAGGGCCTGAACCAGTGTAGGCCTAAATTAAATATTTCTTTGCACAAAATGGATGTATTTCAAATGCCTGAATCCAACCCCTGTATGTAGAGGGTGTATCTCACACGGCCTGAACCAGTGTAGGCCTGAATTCAATATTGGTGCACCAAATGGCGGTATTTCAAATGCCTGAATCAAACCCCTGTATGTAGAGGGAGTATCTCACAGGGTATGAACCAGTGTAGTCCTAAACGAATTATTTATTTGCACAAAATGTCTCTATTTCAAATGCCTGCATCAAACCCCTGTATGTAGAGGGAGCATCTCACAGGGCATGAACCAGTGTAGGCCTAAATTAAATAAATATTTATTTGCACAAAATGGCTGTATTTCAAATGGCTGTATTTTAAATTCCTGAATCAAACCCCTGTATGTAGAGGGGGTATCTCACAGGGCCTGAACCAGTGTAGGCCTAAATTAAATATTTCTTTGCACAAAATGGATGTATTTCAAATGCCTGAATCCAACCCCTGTATGTAGAGGGTGCATCTCACACGGCCTGAACCAGTGTAGGCCTGAATTCAATATTGGTGCACCAAATGGCGGTATTTCAAATGCCTGAATCAAACCCCTGTATGTAGAGGGAGTATCTCACAGGGTATGAACCAGTGTAGTCCTAAACGAATTATTTATTTGCACAAAATGTCTCTATTTCAAATGCCTGCATCAAACCCCTGTATGTAGAGGGAGTATCTCACAGGGCATGAACCAGTGTAGGCCTAAATTAAATATTTCTTTGCACAAAATGGCTGTATTTCAAATGCCTGAATCCCACCCCTGTATGTAGAGGGTGCATCTCACACGGCCTGAACCAGTGTAGGCCTGAATTCAATATTGGTGCAACAAATGGCGGTATTTTAAATGCCTTAATCAAACCCCTGTATGTAGAGGGAGTATCTCACAGGGCATGAACCAGTGTAGGCCTAAATTCAATATTGGTGCACCAAATGACGGTATTTAAAATGCCTGCATCAAACCCCTGTTTGTAGAGGGAGTATCTCACAGGGCATGAACCAGTGTAGGCCTAAATTAAATATTTCTTTGCACAAAATGGATGTATTTCAAATGGCTGTATTTCAAATTCCTGAATCAAACCCCTCTATGTAGAGAGGGTATCTCACAGGGCCTGTACCAGTGTAGGCCTAAATTAAATATTTCTTTGCACAAAATGGCTGTATTTCAAATGCCTGCATCAAACCCCTGTATGTAGAGGGAGTATCTCACAGGGCATGAACCAGTGTAGGCCTAAATTAAATATTTCTTTGCACAAAATGGATGTATTTCAAATGGCTGCATTTCAAATGCCTGCATCAAACCCCTGTATGTAGAGGGAGTATCTCACAGGGCATGAACCAGTGTAGGCCTAAATTAAATATTTCTTTGCACAAAATGGATGTATTTCAAATGGCTGCATTTCAAATGCCTGCATCAAACTCCTGTATGTAGAGGAAGTATCTCACAGGGCATGAACCAGTGTAGGCCTAAATTAAATATTTCTTTGCACAAAATGGATGTATTTCAAATGGCTGTATTTCAAATCCCTGCATCAAACCCCTGTATGTAGAGGGAGTATGTCACAGGGCATGAACCAGTGTAGGCCTAAATTAAATATTTCTTTGCACAAAATGGCTTTATTTCAAATGCCTGCATCAAACCCCTGTATGTAGAGGGAGTATCTCACAGGGCCTGAACCAGTGTAGGCCTAAATTAAATATTTCTTTGCACAAAATGGATGTATTTCAAATGGCTGTATTTCAAATTCCTGAATCAAACCGCTGTATGTAGAGGGGGTATCTCACAGGGCCTGAACCAGTGTAGGCCTGAATTCAATATTGGTGCACCAAATAGCTGTATTTCAAATGCCTGCATCAAACCCCTGTATGTAGAGGGAGTATCTCACAGGGCCTGAACCAGTGTAGGCCTAAATTAAATATTTCTTTGCACAAAATAGATGTATTTCAAATGGCTGCATTTCAAATGCCTGCATCAAACCCCTGTATGTAGAGGGAGTATCTCACAGGGCATGAACCAGAGTAGGCTGCAGCTCTCTTAACTTTTTAACAGCAGACATGGCTGGTGGCACTTCATGGATGGAACTGAGCATGTGCGTATACCTCAGCAAGGTGGACAGAGAAATAAGGATAAATAACAAACAGCAGGTGGAGCTATACATGTATACTTTATTGAATAACTCAGTGGCTATACTACATTTTTATTACATGCAATTACAAAAATATTCAGGTTGCTTTGAAAAAGGTAGAATGTTTTTGCTGACCTTTACGTGTATAGTGTGTGTTTAGGTCTATCTTTGAATTGCTTTTTACAATAACTGTATTTCCAGTTCAGTGATAATTGATGTTTTTAGTAGCATAGTAGCCGCCAACGCAAAAAAATTTAAATCTATTTACAAATGATATTTTCTGTAATGTAATAAAGCCTTCCCGCTATCTGCATTGTACCGTAGTTCCAGGTGCCCATACCATTAATGCATAGACCCCCACTGCCTGACATGACAGTGAGAGACTATTGTGGTACTACATATAAAAACAGATTACCCGCACATGACCTGACTAATATATTACTCTTAAGTACTCTGAGATCCCCATGTATTGCAGTGTGCATGGTTTATGTAGTGATGTCAATGTTCTTCCAGACATCTCTCAGCTTTGCTGTCACCTTGAATGGTTTCACCTGAAGCACAACCCCAAACTTCCCCTCCAGGTCTGGCAAAGAATCTCCCTCAGGGATCTCCAGAGTGAACCTTTGCAAGATCCAGGAGAGAAAAGAAAGACTTCCATCTTGGCCAGGGCTTCTCCAAGGCATACTCGAATTCCTGCACCAAATGGTAGGTAACTTTGGCTTGGCGAGTACATACGGTGTCCATTTTCATCCATGAAACGATCTGTAATACATAAGTAGTAACATAGTGTGACTATATGAATTGGGATACTATATAATAGTATAGCATTGAGGATGATGTTCACACATTTTCAATAGCTTTCAGCCGAACAATCATTCAACCGACAGCTATCTCCTCCGACTGTCCCACACACATAATACAAGCTCTGGTTGGCTGAGTGTGTATGTGTTTCAGGGATGATAGAGGTGAAAGCCAATGCCAGACGGCTTGGCTGACAATACATTAATGTGTATGGGGGCCTAGGATTCAAAGGCTCAAAAATAACATTTGTTTACAAAGCAAGAAAAAAAAATGGTTCCTTCCCAAGTACTGTATTATGGCCAATGTAATAGTCTACCAAGAAAAACAGAGGTTACCGATACCACAAAATAATTAGTTTGTGATTCTGGAAAACTGAGCCAAAAATCTGACAAAATTGTTGTGGACAAATTGAAAAAAAACAAAAAAACTGAATGACAAAGTCTATAGATTATATGCATCTGTTAGGAGTAGACTAATGAAATTTAGCTAAACCCACCGTTGTCTATGCTGCAGTAGAGAGACTCCCAATGACAGGTGTCCAGGAAGAGGAGATCGAGCAAGCTGAATTACCACAGACCACTGCTAGAAATGCCAGGAAACTGCTTATTGCCCTTTCGCCATTGCTAAGCGTGCGCGTGTATGGGGTAAATAGAGACTGGTGTCAGCTAAATGTAGCCAGCCAAAAGATATCTATATTCAGGACACAACTTCCACCAATGTACAGGAAGCACCTGTTGGTTAACCGCCTCCGGACCGCCTAACGCAGGATCGCGTTCTGGAGGCGGCTCACAGAGTCACGCATATACGCGTCATCTCGCGAGACGCGAGATTTCCTGTGAACGCGCGCACACAGGCGCGCGCGTTCACAGGAACTGCAGGTAAGCGAGTGAATCTACAGCCTGCCAGCGGCGATCGTTCGCTGGCAGGCTGTAGATGCGATTTTTTTAACCCCTAACAGGTATATTAGATGCTGTTTTGATAACAGCGTCTAATATACCTGCTACCTGGTCCTCTGGTGGTCCCTTTTGCTTGGATTGACCACCAGAGGACACAGGTAGCTCTGTAATAAGTAGCCCCACACTACACTACACTCCCCCCCTGTCACTTATTAACCCCTGATCACCCCCATATAGACTCCCTGATCACCCCCCTGTCATTGATCACCCCCCTGTAAGGCTCCATTCAGACATTTTTTGACACAAGTTAGTGGAAATTGATATTTTTAATTTTTTTTCTCACAAAGTCTCCCATTCCACTAACTTGTGTCAAAAAATAAAATCTCACATGAACTCACCATACCCCTCACGGAATCCAAATGCGTAAATTTTTTTAGACATTTATATTCCAGACTTCTCACGCTTTAGGGCCCCTAAAATGCCAGGGCAGTATAAATACCCCACATGTGACCCCATTTTGGAAAGAAGACACCCCAAGGTATTCAATGAGGGGCATGGCGAGTTCATATGAGATTTTATTTTTTGACACAAGTTAGTGGAATATGAGACTTTGTAAGAAAAAAAAAATAAAAATTCCGCTAACTTGGGCCAAAAAATAAAATATTCTAGGAACTCGCCATGCCCCTCACGGAATACTTTGAGGTGTCTTCTTTCCAAAATGGGGTCACTTGTGGGGTATTTATACTGCCCTGGCATTTTAGGGGACCTAAAGCGTGAGAAGTAGTTTGGAATCCAAATGCATAAAAAAGCCCTGTGAAATCGTAAAGATTCTCATTGGAATTTGGGCCCCTTTGCGCACCTAGGCTGCAAAAAAGTGTCACACATGTGGTATCGCCGTACTCAGGAGAAGTAGGGCAATGTGTTTTGGGTGTATTTTTACATATACCCATACTGTGTGTGAGAAATATCTCTGTAAATGACAACTTTTAAAAAATTTTTATACAAAGTTGTCAATTTACAGAGATATTCTCTCACCCAGCATGGTATATGTAAAAAGACACCCCAAAACACATTGCCCAACTTCTCCTGAGTACGGCGATACCACATGTGTGACACTTTTTTGCAGCCAAGGTGGGCAAAGGGCCAACATTCCAAAGAGCACCTTTAGGATTTCACAGGACATTTTTTACACATTTTGATTTCAAACTACTTCTCACTCATTAGGTCCCCTAAAATGCCAGGGCAGTATAACTACCCCACAAGTGACCCCATTTTGGAAAGAAGACACCCCAAGGTATTCCGTGAGGGGCACAGAAAAAATGTCAGCAGCAATGAAATACCACCAAATGAAAGCTCTATTAGTGAGAAGAAAAGGAGGTAAAATTCATTTGGGTGGTAAGTTGCATGACCGAGCAATAAACCGTGAAAGTAGTGTAGTGCAGAATTGTAAAAAGTGGTCTGGTCATTAAGGGTGTTTAAGCTAGGGGAGCTGAGGTGGTTAAAAGGGTTCTGCAGTTTTTTTAAACTGATGATCTATCCTCTGGATAGATCATCAGCATTTGATCGGCGGGGGTCCGACACCTGGGACCCCCGCCGATCAGCTGTTTGAGAAGGCAGCGGCTTACAGTAGCACCGCGGCCTTCTTGCTGTTTACCACAGGCCCAGTGACGCCACGACTAGTATCACTGGCCTGGGCGCGGCTAAGCTCCATTCAAGTGAACAGAGCTTAGCCCCGCCCACGCCATTGATACTAGTCGTGACATCACTGGGCCTGTGGTAAACAGTGAGAAGGCCGCAGCGCTACTGCCTTTTCAAACAGCTGATCGGCAGTGGTCCCGGGTGTTGGACCCCCGCTGATCAGATGCTGATGATCTGTCCAGAGGATAGATCATCAGTTTAAAATAAACTGCAGAACCCCTTTAAAGGGGTTTGTCCATCTAAGATATTGGTGGCATAATGCTAAAATATGCCACCAATGTCAGAGACGTGCGGGTCCCAGAGAATTGGGCTCCGTGAATGCGACAGCTCAGCCGGTCTTCATTCACTTGTATGGGAGTGCTGAAAATAGCCAAGCATCGGCTAGGCTATTTCCAGAACTTACATTGAGGTGAATGGACTGGGGCCACACTTGCACAGTGCACTCTCCATTGACTTCTAGGGGAGTTCCGAAAGTAACCGAGCGCACTCGCCCAGCCCTTTTAGAAACTCTAATAGAAGTGAATGGAGTGTATGCCGCACATGCATGGTACACTCTCCTTTGCGGGTCCCATTTTAATGATAGGTGCAGGTCCCAAAAGTGGGAACCGCACCTATCTGACATTGGTGGCATATCCTAGAAATATCCTGGGAGACCTCATTCCTGTACATCTTAACATGGAAGCGCCTGGCTGCCCCAGACATGTTACTTTCTGAATTTTATTTTGAAATGTATACCAGACATAAAGGTGGTTATCCAGAGTTTTAAAAAAATTTGGCTAAGAGTAGGCAATGGCATAAAATAAATAACCTGCACCCTTTTAAGCACGCCACCCCATGCACCGGTGAGGCCAGTGTTTGGATGCCACACATGTCATGCCTGCAGGACCACTGGGGACCAGAGCAGAGGGGACTGAAGCAGTGGGACTGGAAAGTTGCAGGTGGGGGATTTAATTTTTTTTTATACCATTGCCTGCTCGTGAAAACACCGAAAAAACCCTACAATTCCCTGTGTATGATATGGAACTTTTACAGATTCCCATTCAAAGGATTGGTTGCATCAGAAGTGATAGTCCTGATCAAAAGTTTAAGACCACTTGAAAAATGGCAAAAAATCCTATTTAGCATGGCTGGATCTTAACAAGGTTCCAAGTAGAGCTTCAACATGCAACAAGAAGAAATGGGAGTGAGACAAAACATTTTTTGAGCATTCAATTTAATGAAAACAACGAATAAACTGAAACAGGCTGTTTTTCAGCTGATCAAAAAAGTTTAGGACCACACCTAAAAAAACAAAAAACAAAAACGAAACCCCCCCAAAACAGAAATCCAACTTCCAAACATGAACTCAGTAATGAGTAGCTCCGCCGTTATTGTTGATTACTTCAAAAATTTGTTTCGGCATGCTTGATGCAAGCGTTTCCATGAGGTGAGTGGGAACATTTCTCCAAGTGGTGAAGACGGCCGCACAAAGGCCATCTACTGTCTGGAACTGTTGTCCATTTTTGTAAACTTCCCTTGCCATCCATCCCCAAAGGTTCTCAATTGGATTTAGATCAGGGGAACACGCAGGATGGGCCAAAAGAGTGATGTTATTCTCCTGGAAGAAGTCCCTTGTCCTGCGGGCATTGTGTACTGTAGCATTGTCCTGTTGAAAAACCCAGTCGTTACCACACAGACGAGTGCCCTCAGTCATGAGGAATGCTCTCTGCAACATCTGGACATAGCCAGCGGCCGTTTGACGCCCCTGCACTTCCTGAAGCTCCATTGTTCCACTGAAGGAAAAAGCACCCCATGACAATGAATCCACATCTTTGCACAGATTTGGCCTTTTAAAAAGGCATGTGGTCCTAAAATTTGGATCAGCTGAAAAACAGCCTGTTTCAGTTTAATCGTTATTTTCAATTAATTGAATGCTCAAAAAATGTTTTGTCTCACTCTCATTTCTTCTTGTTGCATGTTGACGCTCTACTTGGAACCTTGTTAAGATCCAACAATGTAAAATATGATTTTTTGCCATTTTTCAAGTGGTCTTAAACTTTTGATCAGGACTGTACAACCAAGGGACAAGGTTGAAGAGACCATCGTTCTCTGGGGTCGACCTTTCACCCAGCAGTCTGATCTCTTTTATGGTCATAGCTCAGCTCTTAGGCTACAGTGTGGAAAACTAAGAACTTCAATAAAGACTGTCATAAAGACATGGATAATGAGGCAGATATAACTGATAAAGAGCATCAATAACAATTACTGTATCTATGTTTCTACGGCAACATAGCAATCCTTACTGATTGACTTTCCTGATTATCATATCAGATTTTATCTGAAGAGTAGGAGATGTTTCCTCTGCAGATGGTTGTTCACGTGAACTTATGTTTCACAAATTTCACAATTTTCAATAATTCATTGGGTTTTCGAAATGATTTCTATAAAAATTTTCCACAAACCTGGATTAAAGTCTCCAGGGTGCACCCATTCCTTCTCGTCGTGATGCATGGACCACAGATTTACAACCACCCGGGTGTCTTTAGGTATGGTGTATTCTCCAATGCTATTAAAGAAATATAAATATCTATATGATGTACAATATCATCTTATGTATGAGCAGTAAGTATACTTCACATATTGTTAATGTTAGGATGTGTCAAACTAGCAGACGTGTTTCCATTGGTAATTAGCACTGCCTTCCCCTCTATTATTATGCTTAAAGGCTATGGTCACCTTCAGAGTAAAAAAAATTTATGATTGCATTTTGCTCATTTTGGGCTAAAAATAATTTTTTTCAAGTGGTCTTTGTTAAAAGAAAAATCAGCAATTTTTGTTATAAAGGGTTAACTCTTTGCCTAGATGTGAGCATCTTAAGGTCCCTTTACACGGGACGATATTACAGCAGATTAGCAGGAAGGTAGGGTTCCCGGTGGAGGAGATTTACATACAGCGATCTCCTCTAAAGATGGAGAGAAGTGATCGCTAATGCCATTGCTGTTCCCCATAACGACTTGTTGTTTCCTAGCAGCAGATCATGTTTACGCAGCACGATCTGCTGTTGGGAAACGAGGATTTTTGTGTTCGCACAAACAATCCAATTACCCGTTGAACGAGCGCTACATTTACACCGTCCGATCATCGCTAACGAGCATTACTATGAGCGAGATCTATGTGATTCTTGGCCCGTGTAAAGGGCCCTTTACTTTCACTTTGAGATCTTATCTGCCAGCTTTGTAGTTGCCTTATCTTTGAACTACTCTCTGCTCATAAACACATATTCTCATCAGTAAGATAAGAATTGAGCTATAATGAGTGTTTATGACGTCAGGAGATCAGAGATAAGGACTCGTTAACTGAGCTGCCGGATGGGAAACAGTATAAACAGATCATGGTGCTAGAGAATCTCAAAGCTGTACAGAGAAAGGGGCTAAATATTGAAAAAAATACATATTTTAGCTAAAAATGAGCACAATGCAATAACAAAACAAAAAAATATAAAAAAAATTGCTCCCAAAAGGTGTCCATAGCCTTTAAATCAGCCAACCATGCATACTGGACAGAACAAGCACATTGTGCTATGCATGGTGCAGGACCTAAGGGGGTGGAGTATGACATTTTATAATGATGACGATGCTAATCATACAGACAAAAAATATATCCAAACTGTTCAAATTCCCCCCCCCCCAAAGGACTATAATCATATGTCAACAATATGGTTGTTAAAATGTAGATCTACCCCTTTAAAGTGCAGTCCATTAAGTAGCAAAACATAGTCAATCTTTCAAAGTGTTTTATATTGTCTTCCCACCATGTGGCAAGATTCATGTAAATTCCCACCTGGTATCTTTCATAGCTACATGAGGAATCAGTAGAGGGGAGACAGGACGAATCCTTAGAACTTCAGCTATGGTGGCCTCTAAATAGTGTAAGATTTTTTTTGTCGCTTAGTAGTGGACATCTCCCAAATCCCACCTTCGCATCCATTTCCTCCTGGATCTTCTTCTGTACCTATAATGTATAAATACAACGACCTTTATGATTAAAGTGATTGTCCCACAAAGACAACCCTTCTTCACATGGATATTGTAGAGGGGGTCCCCAAATCATTCATGACAAATATAGATTTGAGTATCCACCATGTAACACTACAGTATATTTCTCCTACAGCGGCACCTGCCGAAAATAGCTGATCATTGGCGGCTTATACACATTGATAATGCTGGATTCAGAAGGGGTTGTTATAATAAGAAAACTATTTTTTTAGGGTGTGTTGCGAAGTTCATTGCGTCAATGCTGCAGGCCTGCCGCATATTTCACCCTCTGCTTTGCAAAGATTGAAATCTGTAGTGGACATTTACCACATAAATTGACATGGTGCAAATTAAAAATCCACTCCGCAAGTCATGTGCAGATCCCATTGCAAAAATTTGACAACATTTTTTTGAACCAGTTCTGACTCTAATAAGATAACGCAAAAATATCTACTAAATACTAATACCCCTACCTCTGGGTAGTGTAATAAATATGCAATTGCCCATTTCATCACTGTACAGGTTGTCTCTACTCCTGCTCCAAATATATCCCCAACGGTCATCAGGATGTGATCCTCTGTCAGCCCCACATCATTGGAGATATTGCTGTTGTTATTTTCCATGCTGAGTTTGGCTTTCAGAAGAGCGTCTAATAGGTCATTGACCGTTTCACTGCAAAATGCCTCCTGCAACATATGGAAAGGAATATCAGGAACCAGATGCCTCAAACACATGCTCAGATGTATTACTACTACTGGGAACAGCAATGTAAAGACAAGGACATGGTGCTACTATGTGAAAGAACCATTATAACCTCCTACAAGACGCAATATATAATTAGTATTGTTACACTCGGGACATTACTAGGGTGGATGGCCACAGCCGATCTGTATTGTTTTCCCATTACAAGCAAAATGTTGAGTTTTCCACGTTATGGAGGCAACTTCAGAGCAATCCTAGCATTTCAGGGTGTGTCAGATACCCACTGCCAGTGACAAGTGCTTTTTCTGGACTCACATTCTCAAAATTGTGATGGTACAATGTCCTTACTGATCCTAAAGAGTGACCAGTGGGCTCGAATGCCTGCAAGGAGCCATAACGGGGGCCATTTTGCCTCCAAGAACAGGAGTATAATATAGATGGCATTGGCTGGTGGCACCAGGTGGTGGAGATTGTTGGTGAGACAAAGGGAGTGTAATGGTGAGAAGGTAGGAGAGGCGATTAGGACAGAGGAGTGAGATAGGAGGATTTAAAGGGAATGTGTCATTAGACAAAGACCTGTTGATTAAATCATGTTTTTTATGTTAAACATATTTTTAAGAATTTTGGTGATGTTATTTTTTCATGTCAATATCTAGAGATGAAAAAACTTATCCTCAGGATAGGTCATCAGTAGGGATGAGCAAATAGACTTCAGATGAAACATCCGAAGTAGATTCACATAAAAATTTGTTCTAATACTGTACGGAGCAGGAGCTCCGTACAGTATTAGAATCCATTGGCTCCAATGAGCCAAAGTTATTGCTTCAGGAAGTCTTGCGAGACTTCGCGCAATAACTTCATAAATTAATTTGTACTGTAAAAAACTATTTCCTGAACTCTGGTTCGGTTCCAAGGTACCACTTTGATTCGCTCATCCCTAGTCATCAGTATCTAATTGGTGGGGGTCCAACACCCGGGACCCCTGCTGATCTGCAGTTTGAGAAGGAAGTGGGATTCCTGTGAGCGCTGCGGCCCTCTCATTGCTCACCCAGGCACAGCTTGGTATCATGCTGCTATATAATGTACAGCGCTGTGCCTAGTGAGCATGGAGAGGGCCGCAGCACTCACAGGAATCCCAGTGCCTTCTCAAACAGCTGATAGACAGGGGTCCCAAGTGTCAGACCCCACTGAGTAGATACTAATGACCAGGGGCGTAGCTAAAGGCTCATGGGCCCTGGTGCAAGAGTTCATCTTGGGCCCCCCTTCCCTCAGTCCCTTGTGGCCAGGGGCAGGGAAGCACATAGCCTTCATGCTGCCTGAGGCAAAAATTTAAACTGCATCCCCACCATGCCAAATTCTTGACCCAACCCCTTCCTCCTCCAGCCAGAGGTGTAACTTGACCAGCATGTACTTTCTATAATATCGGTGTCTTATGCGACACAAGGGTCTTTAGGTCCCCTCAGGCTCCTGGGCCCGGTAGCACCTGCTACCTCTGCATCCCCTTTAGCTATTCCTCTGGTAATGACCTATCCTGAGGATAGGTGATCAGTATAAAAATCTCAGTAAACCCCTTTAATAGCATTTAGAACAGGGAACAGCAACCTCCGGCACTCCAGCTGTTCTGAAACTACAACTCCCAGAATCTTCCCTTCACTTCTATGGGAGTTACAAAAGCAGCCATGTGCATGCTGGGAGTTGTAGTTTCACAGCAGCTGGAGTGCCGGAGGTTGCTCATCCCTGATTTAGAAGGTATTAAGAAAATTGCTTTATGGCAGCCCCATGGTCCATGGACACAATGGTCAGGAGGGGACCTCATTGATTTCTATGGGAGAGTTTTCTAGGCTTCTCTGTGACCTGTACGCTACGAGATAATCTAGTCAGAAGCTATCTACAACCAGCATCTCCCCAACTTTGTGTTGGACAAGGCAGACCAAGAACTGGTTTTAGACCATGTGGCAGATGTGCCGCATGTCCTAACATGGAACGAGCAGTTGACTTTGTGGATTCCTCTGGAACTAGGTCCTTTAAGATCCACCATTCTCTTAGATGTTCTAGTTCTAGGGTAGTATACTATGCGTCATGCCCATGCCCTAAGATATATGTGGGCTTGACAACACGCGAACTAAAGATTTGCGTACGTGAACATGTAAAGGATATCCTTAATGCACAGGAAATAAGAGGATGAAGTTCCTAAACCAATTGCAAGACATTTTAAGGAGTTTCACTCATGTAATCCCAGACTTCTAAAGGTTAGAGGGATTGACTGTGTTCAGGTCGATTTACGTGCAGGCAATGTATCCAAGAGGCTAGCTCAAAAGGAGAGCCGCTGGATTTGGACTCTTGGGACTTTATGCCCCAGGAACCTAAATGACAATTTGGGTTTCTCATCCTTCCTGTAACCGCTGGGACCACGCCTGTGGATCCCATCATTATTTTTTTACTTTTTTAGTTATTTTTTATAAATTTTTCTAACATGCTCTCTCCCTCCTTTTTTCCATAGGATGTAACATCTTCACACCTTCTACCTATTTATGCCTGCGAAAAATAAACCTCTCCTTTGTCTGCTCCTTTTGCCACCGAGCCTTTGTTGGAGCATTACTTCAACTTTACATATATATTTTTATATATATTCCTTTGCATATATATATATTCTTCCCTTTTTCTTCTTTTTTCTTCATCCCCATCATGATTTTTTTCCTTCATATATATATATACACTTTTTATCTTGAGTGTAATCAAGGCAATCATGTTCTCATTCTCTATCATGCACTGTCACATCATTTTTCTACCTTCCTTTTCCTCTCCCCCCCCCCTTTTTTTCTCTCCCCCCTCCCCCAGGCGCCTCTCGCCTGTGCGTCCTTACGCCTCCATTGTCCGATCATGTGACTTCGTCAAGTGATGTGGACGTGTAGGCGGGACGCCGGCCGGGAGGTAGCTGGGCGCGGTTTGACTTGAGCCCCGCGCGCCAGTATACATGCACAGCTGGGGACAAGTATGTACAATTAACATCTGATTGGTGGAGAGAGCCTGTAAATAGATGATTCACAGTGATGGCGTTACCCCCGGATGAAGGCACGCCGAAACGCGCGTTGGGGTAACGCCATCCTGGGTGATATAGCACACAGTCTTTTTTGGTGAGTCTTTGCTTTCCTTTTTTACCTATACGGCATTAGAGTCAGGTTATTTTGATACCTGGTCATCATTGGGGTTTGCTTTCACTTCGCTTATGCTGCACTCGCATGCAAACCCTGTTCCATTTTTTGCCATGTAGGTTCTCCTTTGATTGCTGACTCAACTGTCACTCATGCTGCATTTTTGGTCAATGGCTGGTCACTGTACCATATATAATCAACTTCATTGATCATTATCTTTTATATTTCACACGTGTGCTATTCCAGGGTGGCGTTCTTGTTCTGCTTCTTTTCACTTTTTAACGGCATACTACTTATTGCTTTATATTTTAATCATGTTACAATAAAATCATATTTTTTTATACAGTACTATGAGCTCCGTTTCCTTGTTTTTTTTGCTCTGTGACCTGTGCAGAATAGAAAACTTTTGTAAGGGTGTAATCATGATTCACCATTGCTATTGAATGTAAAGTGTATCATGCCTGCAATGTCTTTCTTCTGTCAGTAGATAGCGACAAAGTACATACAAAGTTACAATGGAGTTGTTCAGTATAGAATAGTTATATTCAGTTTTACCTTTCAAAGTTCAAATAATGCTAATTTAGGGGCTTAGTAGGACCCTCAGAAGGGTGATAGTGAACTGTAAATGCAGGTTTGAGGCTGCACTTTGAAAATGACTTGCTGCAACACAGTCTCCCTGTGAAGGGCAGGAGTTTCCTGGCAGAGCAGGAAGAGACCAGATGGAGGCTGCCTGGTGAATGCTGAGGGAATCACGTGGCTGTACGGTCCAGTTCGGAAGTGGACCAGTGGATCCGGGAGAAAACTCCACGAGTCCGCTTAAGTATCCAAGGAACAGTAAGGCCTCTTTCAGACGGGCGTTGTGGGAAAAGGTGCGGGTGCGTTGCGGGAACACGCGCGATTTTTCAGCGCGAGTGCAAAACATTGTAATGCGTTTTGCACTCGCGTGATAAATGCATGTTTGGTACCCAAACCCGAACTTCTTCACAGAAGTTCGGGCTTGGGATTGGTGTTCTGTAGATTGTATTCTTTTCCCTTATAACATGGTTATGAAGGGAAAATAATAGCATTCTGAATACAGAATGCTTAGTAAAATAGCGCTGGAGGGGTTAAAAAAAAATAAAAAAAATTTAACTCACCTTAATCCACTTGATCGCGAAGCCGGCATCTCTTCTGTCTTCATCTTAGCTGTGTGGAGGAACAGGACCTGTGGTGATGTCACTCCGGTCATCACATGATCTTTTACCATGGTGATGGATCATGTGATGAACCATGTGATGACAGAAGTGACGTCACCACAGGTCCTGTTCCTCCACACAGCTAAGATGAAGACAGAAGGAGATGCCGGCTTCGCGATCAAGTGGATTAAGGTAAGTTAAATTTTTATTTTATTTTTATTTTTTTTAACCCCTCCAGCGCTATTTTACTATGCATTCTGTATTCAGAATGCTATTATTTTCCCTTATACCCATGTTATAAGGGAAAATAATAATGATCGGGTCTCCATCCCGATCGTCTCCCAGCAACCGTGCGTGAAAATCGCACCGCATCCGCACTTGCTTGCGGATGCTTGCGATTTTCACGCAACCCCATTCACTTCTATGGGGCCTGCGTTGCGTGAAAAACGCAGAATATAGAGCATGCTGCGATTTTCACGCAACGCACAAGTGATGCGTGAAAATCACCTCCCATGTGAACAGCCCCATGGAAATTAATGGGTCGGTATTCAGTGCGGGTGCAATGCGTTCAACTCACACATCGCATCCGCGCGGAATACTCGCCCGTGTGAAAGGGGCCTAAGTGCGGCTCTACCACGTCACATCTCATTGCACTGTTCCAGTGACACTTTGGGACATATATTAAAGCTGCAGGATACAAAATTCACCTTCTTTGGATTACAAATAGTATTGCACCCCAACATTAAAGCTTGCTCAGGAACATTCAGGCGCAGCCAGGCTGCCTTATGGACATTGGGGACAATTACGCAAGTACTGGGTTAGTGTTAGACAGTATTATTCTTACTGTTGGTTTATGCTCTGTTACCATTCTGTTTATGTATGCTCAGCTACTTGTTCACTATAACTGTTCAGTAAATGCAAGTGTTGTAAAAGAACCGCTGTCTGTGTGGCATTGTGTACCCTCTGAATCTGTTGGCCCAGCCCTCGGTTCTCTTTCACTTTGACAATCCAAGTTAAAAATGAGGACACACAAGTGCCCTGGGGCGGCGTCCTGGCTGTAAGTGCCCAGGCCCTTGGTGATCTGCACTCCTAACCCCTCCCTATGGTGTCCTCTGGTCCCTACTGTACTGATCTTGCGTCATCCTCTTCAGTTTTCTTCTGCACACTTCACTGCCGGGCCCAGGCATGCGCAGTGCTCTGCCCACTATGGGCAGAGAAACTGATATATGCAGTGCGCATCCGCCGGTTAAAGGAAACCTGTCACCAGGATTTTGTGCATAGAGCTGGGGACATGGGCTGCTAGATGGCCACTAGCACATCTGCAATACCCAGTCCCCACAGCTCTCTGCGCTTTTATTGTGTTAAAAAACAGTTTTGATCCATATGCAAATGACCTGATATGAGTCCTGTGTCCGGAGAGGAGTCAAGCAGAAAGGAGCCCAGCACCGCCCGCGTCCTCCGAATCTCCTCCTTGCTGGCTGACGTCACAGAGCTGGAGCGCCGAAATCTCGCGATGCGCGAGCTAGCGCATGCGTAGTTCGTTCCCTGTGCTGATGCCAGCACAGGGATTGAACATGATGCCGACACTGCGCATGCGCTAGCTCGCGCATCGCGAGATTTCGGCCCTCCAGCTCTGTGACGTCAGCCAGCAAGGAGGAGATTCGGAGGACGCGGGGCGGTGCTGGGCTCCTTTCCGCTTGACTCATCTCCGGACACAGGACTCATATCAGGTCATTTGCATATTGATCAAAAAGGTTTTTTAACACAATAAAAGCGCAGAGAGCTGTGGGGACTGGGTATTGCAGATGTGCTAGTGGCCATCTAGCAGCCCATGTCCCCAGCTCTATGCACAAAATCTTGGTGACAGGTTCCCTTTAATGCCATGGCAAACTTGGTGGCAGACTCCCTTTAAAGGAGAAACTACAATAAAACTAAGATTTCCCATAGTAATTTTTTATTGGCGAGTCCTTTTAGAATTTTCTCATTGAAGAGAGAAAGAGACCCATCTTCAGACATCACTGTTTCAGGGTCCTTGCCCCTCAATGTGAAACAGTATCTCCCGTGAACTGCATCTAAGGCATCTCTAAATCAGTGCTGTTGCCTAAAAAAAATAGGTCTCTCTTTAATGAGAAACGGTAGGACCACATGGCGCAGCCGTGTGGTGTTCAGGATGTGGCCATGGTGCGACCAAGAACCCTTGGGACCTTATTAATATAATGAGACTTAACTTTTTAAGGGTACTTTCACACTTGCGTTTTCCTTTTCCGGCATAGAGTTCCGTTTTGCCGGATGCGGCAGGCAGTTCCGGCAACGGAACTGCTTGCCGGATCACTCTGCCGCAAGTGTGAAAGTAGCCTAAGCAGGTCTACATTGTTAATGGCCACGCAGCTAATGCAATACTGCGCAGCCATTAACAATGCAGACCGGCCGTGCCATGTGCTCGTACCCAAACAGTGCCACCACAACTTTTACCCCCACGCGTGCCACGTCTAAGGTATCTTATCCAGCCAATCAATTCAGATGAGGGGCTAGAACCCCAGAAATGTGCTTTCTACACATGGCTGCCCCTGGTTTGGCTGGTATAAACTATTTTGCATACTAGGCATCATAAACATGTTTGTGAGAAAATGATTACTAATGCATATATGATGTGTACAGTAATATTTTTGCATATTTTTTATCACACCTACCTCATGCTCTTTCAGTTTCTTCAGGAGCAGCTGATCCCGGGTTGTTACTGACTCTTTCAATAAATCGAGGTCCTTGTTTGGAAATATCTGACAACATTAAAAGACAACCATTTTATTCCCCTTATTGTTGGTTTTAGGCTTTTATTATGCATCTAATGGCTGCAATCACAAGGCCTATAGGAAGCAGCACACTGCACCATCAGTATCTATAGACAGGGCTTCTTGAGTTGTCACACTGTGTTAAAGGGGTTTTCTGGTTTTACACAGTTTAGGATATGGTCACATTTTTTCACTGAAATCCACATCAAATTCTCCCTTCACTGAGGCCAGTGGGAAATCTGCATGGGACTGCACTGAAATCCACAGCAGGGAAAAATAAGTGACAGGTCTCTTATTGAAGCGGATTTCACATGGAAACTGCAGCGGCGTGCTTCTATGGTATAATGGAGCGAATCCGCAGCATCTAAAACTGCAGCCTCAGGTATCTGCCGTGGATTCTAAAGGAAATACACATCAGATTTTTACATATGGAAAATCCGTTGTGTGAACATCGCCCTGATTTTTGTATACATGAAAAGTTGTATAGTTTTCTAATATGTCTCAATTTCTCACCATTTTTAAGCTATAAGGCCTCTTTCACACGAACGATACGGATTGTGTCAGGATGCGTTCAGTGAAACTGCACCATTTCGCAAGCAAGTTCCGTTAGTTTAGTCTGCATTTGCGTTCAGCATTTCATTTTTTTACGTGCGGTTGCAATCAGTTTTGATGCATTTTTCACACACATGATAAAAAAAAACGGAAGGTTTACAAACAACATCTCTTAGCAACCATCAGTGAAAAACGCATTGTATCCGGATTACATCTGGATGCAATGAGTTTTTCACTGAAGCACCAGTCACTTCTAAAGGGCCAGGGCTGCGTGAAAAATTTAGAATTTGCACCCGCGCGGAAAACTCGCTCGTGTGAAAGGGGCCTAAGACTGCTTTCACATAGTCAGTGTTTGGTTAGTTTTTGATCAGTGATTTCCACCAGTGAGCTGAAATATCAAGCACAGACGCTTTCCAATGGACGGCACTGTGCTTGGTAAGCTTCAAACAGCTGATCGGCAGAGGTGCTCAGTGTCGGACCCCCACTGATCAGGTAATGATGACCAATCCTGAGTTACTTCCATAGCAGAGTATGCATGCTTGGCTATTTGCAGATCTCACATGGAAGTGAATGAGACGAGCTGCAAATGCACAGCCTGCAAATATGCTATAAATGTCCAGAGGGGGGTAACCCTTCAATGTTTATGTCCACCATTTTACTGTATACAATAGAATTATTATTAAAAAGTTTCGCAACGTTGTAAATACATCACATTACTTATCTTGTCTGATCTGGAGCTGCATCCTGTATTGTATTCCAGAAGTGCTTTTGCAATTCTGCAGGCTTCCAGACATACATTTCCCAGCATTCCTGGTTGCTCAAACTTTGCACTGAGGCTCCTCTCACACTGGCGTTAGGCTTTTCCAGCAGGCTGTTCTGGCAGGGGAACAGCCTGCTGGATCCGTACTAACGCTTGCACTCGTGTGCTGCCGGAAGTCCCCGCTGGCCCTATTCACTATAATGGGGATGGGCCAGAGATGCGGCCGCAGCACGGCAAACATGGCGAGAGGCGGCCGGATAAAAAACGCAGGATGAATGGAGCCGGGGAGGACTTACGGCGGCACGCGTGTGCAAACGTTAGTACAGATCAGGCAGGCTGTTCCCCTGCCAGACAGAAACCCTAATGCCAGTGTGAAAGAAGCCCAAGCTAGATCTCGATTTGCATCCAGAAAACCAGAAATGTGATGTAGGAAAAAACGAACTGTTCCACTGCGTTATGGAAGATCGGACATGCCGTTGGTAGGGAGGAAGAAGTTCACAACCTCCATAAGTAACACAAAATCACACCTAACAGTTGTCCCATCATTTATGTCCATCTCCATTGCTAATTTGCAGTACAGATGGTAGAAGTTCTACCTTCCATGATGTCCATACCTGAAGCCAGGGAAATATGTCAACCAGGCTGTCCTTTGCCACAGTGTCCACAATGCCTTTGCTGTATCTTAGCATGGTCTGAAACTCTTCATCGCCTTTGCTATATCTTGTGTTGAAACACAATGAGCAAACTACGTTGGTAACAGCCCGCGCCAATTCTGGAGCCATGTCCAATGGTGAGGTCTGGAAAGTGGTAAGGCTTTGGCACAAAGAGGCGGCTTCACGAGAAACTAGGATAAAGAAAAGAAGGTCATTTGGTAATTTTCTTACAATCCTGGAATTAAAGGGATGCTTCTTACAGGAAGGGCCATTTGCACTGAGATTTTGGCCTCAAAATCAGCTCCAAATCTGCTGCAAAAACGCCTCCAAACAGCCCTCCATTCATTTCAATGGGAAGCAGCACTTGCTTCTTTTTTTTACACGTGTTACAAAAAAGCCTGTAAAAAAAAGAAGCAGCATGTTCTATCTTGGGGTAGAATCAGCACTGATTTTCCCATTCAAATTAATGTGAAGCAGAAAAAACCTGCACCATTTGCACATACACGCTTTTTTTTTGCGTGTAAACACAACAAAAAACGCTTGTGAGAAAAGTACTATAGAATTGAATAAAGTAAAAAAAAATCTGCCTGAAAAAATCTTTTACAACAAAAAAAAGTGTCAAAAACACGAAAAAAAGAAAAAAAAAAAAAGGTGTAATTTTGAGGTGTAGAAATCTGCTTGGATTCAGCGCAGATTTTTTATATGTATATTTCGAAAATCACCCTTGTGAACTGACCATATTCATAGGAAACTTTTTAAAATCTTTTGGTCGTTTTTCTTTTTCGTTTTAGTAGTGCGTCCATCATTGAAAATGTAATACAAAATCTTGGCCTTTTGTAGTAGTCAACACAAATAAAACCTTGTACATAGATAGGTAATCGGGCTCAGACTGGCGCATAGGGGGGACAGGTGAATAGCCCGGAGTTCCCCAACCTCTACACAAATGGCACTACATATAGAGAATTTATTTTATTTAACAAAGTACCTAGTTTATTATTATAGGTGGATCAGGGGCTGAGATGACTTCTAGCCCCAGAGGCAGGACAGCCAATATCCTCCTTCCCTAGGAACTTGCCCTCTAAAAGTCACTACAGGGGCCCCCCTAATCATCTTTAGGGTTTTGCTGCTGTATGAATGGGTAAAATTTGCATGTAGCTTTACAGTGGGCCCTCAGAATAATTTTATTGGTGGGCGCTAGGCACCCCAGTCCAACACTGTAGGTAATACATTGTCAGTATACTGCTGCTGTGAAGTAGTATAGTATCTGAAGGGTAATCCTCATGAAAATAGTAGTTGCAGAATTTGGATTACAGTATAACCGCTCTATTGTTCTCTTGAGCCGTGCACTGATCAGGGTAATGTGTGATGTTCTAATTAAGTCAATGTTCCCCCTTCCCTCTCTGGTCAGAGTGAATGGTCTGACTGAGAAAGTTAAGAGTTATCAGAGCTCTCCTATATTGATGACCTATCCTCAGGTCATCATCAATATCAGATCGGCGGGGGTCAGACACCCGGCACCCCCACCGATAAGTTATATGTGGAGAACCCCCACCGATCAGTTATATGTGGAGATGGCGCATGTACTGTCTCCCTTCTTTCTTCCTGCTCGCTGCTGTTATGGCAAAGCAGCAACGGACAGGAAGAGAGAAGGGAGATGGCACGTGTGCACTGCGCGCCGTCTCCTCATACAACGGATTGGCGGGAGTACCGAGTGTTGGACCCCAGCCGATCTGATATTGATGACCTGAGGATAGGTTTATCAATATTAAAAGCCCGGAGAACCCCTTTAAGTGAGACTGCCTGCTGTGCTAAAAGTCCAAACAAAGAAGGAGAGAATTCCTCAACACATGCCTTCAATGGAAGACTCTCAATCAAGTGAATACCAGCTTGACGGTGAATGGGGTTGTGAATATGCCCGGCATATTCACGGGTAGCTTTTCCAGTAGGTACACCAATTGTAAACATAAAGCGTGGTATGAACAGAGCCATAAGGCACATTTACATGTGCCTAGAAAGCAGACAATTGTTGGGAGGGAAGAGTTCCTTTCTGATAGCTGCCTGGTCGTCAGTGGTGGTGAAGAACTGCATTTACATGCAAAATTATATGGGAAAGAGTGATGGCTACTACCAGTGTCAGATTAGGGTGATTAGGGCCCACCAGTAAAATTAATTCTAGGGGCCCATTGTACAGCTACTACTTGCTCACATAGTGGCAGGTAGCATTAAGACACTCAAGATGATTACAGAGATCCATGCAGCAACTTGCACCAAGGAAAAGGTGGGTTTCTGGGGAAAGAGGATGCTGGCTGGCCCGCCTTTGTATCTGGAAGTCATCTTAACCACCTGATGAGTCCATAATAATAAATTTGGTAGTTTGTTTAATTAGTTTTTATGAATATAGGCTGGTTTTCATGCTGTGCTGGGGGACTGGGGTCTCAGCTTTGTCAGGGGCCCACCGAGGGATTGACCTGTTCCCTTGTGGTCTAGTCTGAGTCTCATCCTCATCCAGATTCATTGTTTCTGGGCAATCACCGTTCACACAGAATGATCTGCTGCCCACAAATGATGATTTAATGTGCTACACTAAAGATCATTTTACCCGATGAACGTGCATTTTGCCCATTCAACAGGTGATCTACAGCATCTTTACATGGGCAGATTATTAGGAACTAGCATTCGTTCACAATAATCTGCCTTCCTGAGGCATCGCGCTGCCTTCCAGTGAAGAGCCTGTGAGATCCAGCCCCCTGGATCTCACAGGCCGGAAGCTGTACGAGTAAGGCTGGGTTCACACGAGCGTGTCCGGATTAGGTCCGGATGCGTCCCGGTGTGTTGCGGCAAAACCGCGCGAGTAGGAATGCAATTGCAGTCAGTTTTGACTGCAATTGCGTTCCGATGTTCAGTTTTTATCGCGCGGGTGCAATGTGTTCTGCACGCGCGTGATAAAAAACCGACACTGGTACCCAGACCCGAACTTCTTCACAGAAGTTCAGGTTTGGGTTAGTTGTAGTGTAGATTGTATTATTTTCCCTTATAACATGGTTATAAGGGAAAATAATAGCATTCTGAATACAGAATGCATAGTACAATAGGGCTGGAGGGGTTTAAAAAAATAAACTCATTAACTCACCTTCTCCTCTTGATCTCGAAGTTCCCGGTCTCTTCTTTACTTGAGTTGTGGCTAAAGGACCTTTGAGTTGAGTTTACTGATGAGTTGTGGGCTAAAAGACCTTTGGTGACGTCAGATCACATGCTCCAATCACATGGTACATCACCACGGTGATGTACCATGTGATTGGAGCATGTGATCTGACGTCACCAAAGGTCCTTTAGCCCATAGTTCATCTTTTTAAAGAACTGAAGACCGGGAGAACTACGCGAACAAGAGGAGAAGGTGAGTTAATTTTTTTATTTTTTAACCCTCAATTGATCACCTACTATGCATTCTGTATTCGGAATGCTATTATTTTCCCTTATAACCATGTTATAAGGGAAAATAATACAGTGTATAGACTGTCACCTAGCAACCGTGCGTGAAAATCGCACCGCATCCGCACTTGCTTGCGGATGCATGCGATTTTCAGGCAACCCCATTCACTTCTATGGGGCCTGCGTTGCGTGAAAAACGCAGAATATAGAGCATGCTGCGATTTTCACGCAACGCATAAGTGATGCGTGAAAATCATCGCTCATCTGAACAGTCCCATTGAAATGAATGGGTCCAGATTCAGTGCGGGTGCAATGCGTTCACCTACCGCATTGCACCCGCGCGGAAATCTCGCCCGTGTGAACGCAGCCTAATACACACAGTATTACTCATACAGCCAATGCATTCCAATACAGAAGTATTGGAATACATTGTAAAGGGATCAGACCCCCAAAAGTTGAAGTCCCAAAGTGGGACAAAAAATAAAGTGAAAAAAAAAATAGTTTTCCCCCAAAAAATTTAAAGTTTCAAGTAAAACAAACAAACGTCATTTTCCCCAAATAAAGTAAAAAAAAATTGACATATTAGGTATCGCCGTGTCTGTATCGACTCTATAAACATATCACATGACCTAACCCCTCAGATGAACACCGTTTTTTGAACGCATCAAAAAATAAAAACCGTGCTAAATAAACCATTTTTTTGTCACCTTACATCACTAAAAGTACAACAGCAAGCGATCAAAAAGGCGTATGCCTACCAAAATAGTACCAATCCAACCGTCACGTCATCCTGCAAAAAATGAGCCCCTACGTAAGAATCGCCGAAAAAATAAAAAAAGCTATGGCTCAGAATATGGAGACTCTAAAACATCATTTTTTTTGTTTTAAAAAAGCTGTTGTGTAAAACTTAAAGGATAACTGTCACATTTAGACCCTAATTTCAATTTTCATATATGTAGTTACTAATAACATGATATTCCAGAATCAGTTACTATTAGACTGACTTACCCCATATTTAATATAATTCAGCCCTTAGCAACCAGTCTGCATAAAACTGCAATTTCACTATTCAGTTAAGATGGCCGCCACTGCCCTCACCCTGAGGCTAATCCTGTCTGCCCTCACTACCCACAATGCATTGAGCTCCTCACATGCACTAGCCAGTAACAATAGCCCCCCAAAAGTGTCAGTAACCAGAGCCCTCCCCCCCCTAAAGGGTTAATCTCCTGGAGCACAAAGGGTCCTCTTACCACATGTTGCTTTCATTTATACACTGAGCAGATGGCATATCTCCCTTCCCTGGTCTGCGCTGCTCCAACTCTGCATTCTCCAGCTCTGCTGAGTGAGGGAGCGTCTGCCAAGCGCAGATAGACGGACCATGCCTAGCAACCCTATTTTAAGCACAGGTAAAAGTAGGAAGTACAGGGAACAAAAATGTGGAATTAAGGGGTAATTGAATACACAGTGAAAAGTTGAAATAGGGCCACCAAGGTGATATTAATCAACACAATCCAATACTCCCCAAAAAAAAAAAAATACGACAGTTATCCTTTAAGTAAATTTAAAAAAGTATACATATTAGGTATCGCCGCCTCCGTAATAACCTGCTCTATAAAAATATCACATGACCTAACCCCTCAGATGAACACCGTAAAAAAAAAAAAAAAGTAAAGAAAAGACATTTTTGTCACCTTACATCACAAAAAGTGCAATAGCAAGCGATCAAAATGTCATATGCACCCCGAAATAGTGCCAATTAAACCATAATCTTATCCCGCAAAAAATGAGACCCTACCTAAGATAATCGCCCAAAAACTGAAAAAACTATGGCTCTCAGACTATGGAGACACTAAAACATGATTTTTTTTTGTTTCAAAAATGATATTGTGTAAAACTTACATAAAAAAAGTATACATTTTAGGTATCGCCGCATCCGTAATAACCTGCTCTATAAAAATATCACATGACCTAACCCCTCAGGTAAATACCGTAAAAAATAAGTGTAAAAAATGCAATTTTGTAACCTTACATCATAAAAAGTGTAATAGCAAGCGATCAAAAAGTCATATGCACCCCAAAATAGTGCCAATCAAACAGTCATCTCATCCCGAAAAAAAATGAGCCCCTACACAAGACAGTCGCCCAAAAAATAAATAAAACTATGGCTTTCAGAATGTGGATCATATTTGGTATTGTCGCGTCCGTGACAACCTGCTCTATAAAATCACCACATGATCTAATCTGTCAGATGAATGTTGTAAATAACAAAATAAAAACGGTGCCAAAACAGCTATTTCTTGTTAACTTGCCTCACAAAAAGTGTAATATAGAGCAACCAAAAATCATATTATCACGGTCGGCGTGGCTATCACATACGTGACACAGAGGGAGGGAACGAGGAAGGCCCTGCCCAAGGGAGAGGGAAGGTGGTGACCCCTGACTCACCTTGCGGCTGGCACCTGGCTGCCCTGACGTCCCGAGACGGGTTCCTCACCCGTACGCCGATCACGTGCCTAAAGCCCTGGCTTTCCCTGAGCTGAGCCCTAGATAGTGAACAGGGCGGTGGGAACACTAGTCCGCACCACTAGCTCTAAGGGAAAACACCAAGGGGAGGACAGACAACACAGACTCAACATATAATCCCAGGTGGGCGACAACAGGAGACAACAATAAGCCCAACAGGGATCCGGAGGGTAGCACTCTGGAACGACAACCAGGATTCACAACTCCAGTGGGTCAGTATAGATGTCCAGGCAGGAAGCTCTATAACTGGCAACTAGAGAAGTGTGAGGGGAGAATATAAGGAGGTTGGGAGTGGCAGACAAGAAACAGCTGAGGAGGAGAAGCTACGGATCCCTAAGTGAGACAAAAAGGATAGCAAGGCAAACACAGAAAACAATCACTAAGAAACAACGTGATCTTTAGATATAGAGCGCGCAGCCACCCGCTGCGACTTCCTGACCCCGGGTATAACGGAGTCAGACGTGGCTCTTGATACCCTCGTGACACATATGTACCCTAAACTAGTACCAACAAAACTTCCACCCTATCCCGTAGTTTCTAAAATGGGGTCACTTTTTTTGAGTTTCTACTCTAGGGTGCATCAGGGGGGCTTCAAATGGGACATGGTGTCAAAAACCCAGTCCAGCAAAATCTGCCTTCCAAAAACCATATGGCATTCCTTTCCTTCTGCACCCTGCCGTGTGCCCGTACAGCAGTTTACGACCACATATGGGGTGTTTCTGTAAACTACAGAATCGGAGCCATAAATATTGAGTTTTGCTTGGTTGTTAACCCTTGCTTTGTAACTGGAAAAAAATTATTAAAATGGAAAATCTGCCAAAAAAGTGAAATTTAGAAATTTTATCTCTATTTTCCATTCATTCTTGTGGAACACCTAAAGGGTTAACAAAGTTTGTATTTTTTTTTATAAATAAAAATAAAAGTTTTTACTCCATTTTACCAGTGTCATGAAGTACAATATGTGACGAAAAAATAATCTCAGAATGGCCTGGATAAGTAAAAGTGTTTTAACACAAAGGGACACTGGTCAGATTTTCAAAAAATGGCCTGGTCCTTAGGCCTAGTTCACACGATCTTTTTTTTACGGGCCGTTTTTTTGTGTTCCGTATATATTTATTTCAATGGTTCCGCATTAAAAACGGAATGTGTTCCGTAAGCATTCCGTTTCCGTATTTCCGTTTTCCGTTCCGTTGAAAGATAGAACATGTCCTATTATTGCCCGCAAATCATGTTCCGTGGCTCCATTCAAGTCAATGGGTCCGCAAAAAAAATGGAACACATACGGAAATGCATCCGTATGTCTTCCGTATCCGTTCCGTTTTTGTGTAACCATCTATTGAAAATGTTATGCCCAGCCCAATTTTTTCTATGTAATTACTGTATACTGTATATGCCATACTGAAAAACGGAACGGAAAAACAGAACGGAAACACAATGGAACTCAAAAATTGAACAACAGGTCCGTGAAAAACGGACCGCAAAAAACTATAAAAGCCATACGTTCGTGTGAACTACGCCTTAAGGTTAAAATGAGCCCGGTCCTTAAGGTGCTAAATAAAAAAACGGCTGGACAGCCACATTATATGGGGTTATCCTAATTTGAGGATATATACCATATGCAATTTATGCTACAGGATGTGCCATAAATGCTTTCTGTGACCCTCAACTATCCATGACCTTTGTTTGACAAGTCAAAGCAGTCATTAGTGTTGGATATTTGAGTAATTTCCATGCACTTCAGTGAAATGAGCCACGTGAGCCGTGGTAAAGCAGACACTGGCAGCCATAAAATAGCATGCGTCCTCTAAGAGGCTCTGGGCCGGAAATTTGCTTTCTTAATGTCTTTCCTGCACTATTATCATAAACTCTCCTGTGATAGTAGATTGGGTTATCGCTATGGATGCACCATTTTACTATAAAGCTGTGGTTCAAGGAAACTATAAATACAGGGACAAATCTGTAGTATGGGACTGCACGTGGTGATGACAAAGATGGAAATGATAAACTACAGAGGAGAATCGGAAGTAAATTTGCTTATTTTTCGATAATTACTGGTCCACATACATGCAGATGAAGCAGACCCTCCGTAACATAATTAGTTCCTCTATGTTAGGCCTTATGCACACGGCCATTGTGCGGCCGTTCCGTGCATTGGGGACCGCAATTGTGGTCCCCAATGCATGGGCAACATCCCTGCAGCGGGCTGGACCCATTCAACTTGAATGGGTTCGTGGTCTGTCCACACCGCAAAAAAAATAAAAATGACATGTCATATTTATTTGCGGTGCAGAACAACCGAAAGAAACACCACGGAAGCACTCCGTAGTGCTTCCGGTGTTCCGTTCCGTGACTCCGTTCCACATCTCCGGAATTGCAGACCCATTCAAGTGAATGGGTCCGCATCCGTGATGCGTGGTGCACACGGCCGGCGGCCGTGGATTGCCGACCCACCGTTTGTGGGCCGCAATACGTCCACGGCCGCCCAATGGCTGTGTGCATGAGGCCTTATCCTAAGGGGTTGAAAAGGGTATGAATCTGCATATTTTCTGGTGGATTTTTCCACCATTGGTGAAGACACCCTTAAAGGGCTTCTGTCACCCCACTAAAGTGATTTTTTTTTTTTGGGCTAGTTAAATTACTTATATTGCGATATATGAAATATAATGTGTTACTTACTTTGATCCAGCAGTTTTTCCAAAAACGAAGTTTTATAATATGTAAATTAGGTCTCTACCAGCAAGTAGGGAGGCTACTTGCTGGTAGCCGCAGCAGAAAACCGCCCCCTCGTCGTGTTGATTGACAGGGCCAGCCGGGATCTCCTCCTCCGGCCAGCCCTGTCGGCATTTCAAAAATCGCGCACCTGTGTTCATTCGGCGCAGGCGCTCTGAGATGAGGAGGCTCGTCTCCTCAGACTCCCTCAGTGCGCCTCCGCCGATGACGTCACGAAATGAAGACGTCATCGGCGGAGGCGCACTGAGGGAGTGCTGAGGAGACGAGCCTCCTCATCTCAGAGCGCCTGCGCCGAATGAACACAGGCGCGCGATTTTTGAAATGCCGACAGGGCTGGAGGAGGAGATCCCGGCTGGCCCTGTCAATCAACACGACGAGGGGGCGGTTTTCTGCAGCAGCTACCAGCAAGTAGCCGCCCTACTTGCTGGTAGAGACCTAATTTACATATTATAAAACTTCGTTTTTGGAAAAAACTGCTGGATCAAAGTAAGTAACACAATTATATTGTCATATATCGCAATATAACTAATTTAACTAGCCCAAAAAAAAAAAATCACTTCAGTGGGGTGACAGAAGCCCTTTAAGGGTGTCTTCACCAATGGTGGAAAAATCCACCAGAAAATATGCAGATTCATACCCTTTTCAACCCCTTAGGATAAGGCCTCATGCACACAGCCATTGGGCGGCCGTGGACGTATTGCGGCCCACAAACGGTGGGTCGGCAATCCACGGCCGCCGGCCGTGTGCACCACGCATCACGGATGCGGACCCATTCACTTGAATGGGTCTGCAATTCCGGAGATGTGGAACGGAGTCACGGAACGGAACACCGGAAGCACTACGGAGTGCTTCCGTGGTGTTTCTTTCGGTTGTTCTGCACCGCAAATAAATATGACATGTCATTTTTATTTTTTTTTGCGGTGTGGACAGACCACGAACCCATTCAAGTTGAATGGGTCCAGCCCGCTGCAGGGATGTTGCCCATGCATTGGGGACCGCAATTGTGGTCCCCAATGCACGGAACGGCCGCACAATGGCCGTGTGCATAAGGCCTAACATAGAGGAACTAATTATGTTACGGAGGGTCTGCTTCATCTGCATGTATGTGGACCAGTAATTATCGAAAAAATAAGCAAATTTACTTCCGATTCTCCTCTGTAGTTTATCATTTCCATCTTTGTCATCACCACGTGCAGTCCCATACTACAGATTTGTCCCTGTATTATAGTTTCCTTGAACCACAGCTTTATAGTAAAATGGTGCATCCATAGCGATAACCCAATCTACTATCACAGGAGAGTTTATGATAATAGTGCAGGAAAGACATTAAGAAAGCAAATTTCCGGCCCCAGAGCCTCTTAGAGGACGCATGCTATTTTATGGCTGCCAGTGTCTGCTTTACCACGGCTCACGTGGCTCATTTCACTGAAGTGCATGGAAATTACTCAAATATCCAACACTAATGACTGCTTTGACTTGTCAAACAAAGGTCATGGATAGTTGAGGGTCACAGAAAGCATTTATGGCACATCCTGTAGCATAAATTGCATATGGTATATATCCTCAAATTAGGATAACCCCATATAATGTGGCTGTCCAGCCGTTTTTTTATTTAGCACCTTAAGGACCGGGCTCATTTTAACCTTAAGGCGTAGTTCACACGAACGTATGGCTTTTATAGTTTTTTGCGGTCCGTTTTTCACGGACCTGTTGTTCAATTTTTGAGTTCCATTGTGTTTCCGTTCTGTTTTTCCGTTCCGTTTTTCAGTATGGCATATACAGTATACAGTAATTACATAGAAAAAATTGGGCTGGGCATAACATTTTCAATAGATGGTTACACAAAAACGGAACGGATACGGAAGACATACGGATGCATTTCCGTATGTGTTCCATTTTTTTTGCGGACCCATTGACTTGAATGGAGCCACGGAACATGATTTGCGGGCAATAATAGGACATGTTCTATCTTTCAACGGAACGGAAAACGGAAATACGGAAACGGAATGCTTACGGAACACATTCCGTTTTTAATGCGGAACCATTGAAATAAATATATACGGAACACAAAAAAACGGCCCGTAAAAAAAAGATCGTGTGAACTAGGCCTAAGGACCAGGCCATTTTTTGAAAATCTGACCAGTGTCCCTTTGTGTTAAAACACTTTTACTTATCCAGGCCATTCTGAGATTATTTTTTCGTCACATATTGTACTTCATGACACTGGTAAAATGGAGTAAAAACTTTTATTTTTATTTATAAAAAAAAATACAAACTTTGTTAACCCTTTAGGTGTTCCACAAGAATGAATGGAAAATAGAGATAAAATTTCTAAATTTCACTTTTTTGGCAGATTTTCCATTTTAATAATTTTTTTCCAGTTACAAAGCAAGGGTTAACAACCAAGCAAAACTCAATATTTATGGCTCCGATTCTGTAGTTTACAGAAACACCCCATATGTGGTCGTAAACTGCTGTACGGGCACACGGCAGGGTGCAGAAGGAAAGGAATGCCATATGGTTTTTGGAAGGCAGATTTTGCTGGACTGGGTTTTTGACACCATGTCCCATTTGAAGCCCCCCTGATGCACCCCTAGAGTAGAAACTCAAAAAAAGTGACCCCATTTTAGAAACTACGGGATAGGGTGGAAGTTTTGTTGGTACTAGTTTAGGGTACATATGTGTCACGAGGGTATCAAGAGCCACGTCTGACTCCGTTATACCCGGGGTCAGGAAGTCGCAGCGGGTGGCTGCGCGCTCTATATCTAAAGATCACGTTGTTTCTTAGTGATTGTTTTCTGTGTTTGCCTTGCTATCCTTTTTGTCTCACTCAGGGATCCGTAGCTTCTCCTCCTCAGCTGTTTCTTGTCTGCCACTCCCAACCTCCTTATATTCTCCCCTCACACTTCTCTAGTTGCCAGTTATAGAGCTTCCTGCCTGGACATCTATACTGACCCACTGGAGTTGTGAATCCTGGTTGTCGTTCCAGAGTGCTACCCTCCGGATCCCTGTTGGGCTTATTGTTGTCTCCTGTTGTCGCCCACCTGGGATTATATGTTGAGTCTGTGTTGTCTGTCCTCCCCTTGGTGTTTTCCCTTAGAGCTAGTGGTGCGGACTAGTGTTCCCACCGCCCTGTTCACTATCTAGGGCTCAGCTCAGGGAAAGCCAGGGCTTTAGGCACGTGATCGGCGTACGGGTGAGGAACCCGTCTAGGGACGTCAGGGCAGCCAGGTGCCAGCCGCAAGGTGAGTCAGGGGTCACCACCTTCCCTCTCACTTGGGCAGGGCCTTCCTCGTTCCCTCCCTCTGTGTCACGTATGTGATAGCCACGCCGACCGTGATAATATGATTTTTGGTTGCTCTATATTACACTTTTTGTGAGGCAAGTTAACAAGAAATAGCTGTTTTGGCACCGTTTTTATTTTGTTATTTACAACATTCATCTGACAGATTAGATCATGTGGTGATTTTATAGAGCAGGTTGTCACGGACGCGACAATACCAAATATGATCCACATTCTGAAAGCCATAGTTTTATTTATTTTTTGGGCGACTGTCTTGTGTAGGGGCTCATTTTTTTTCGGGATGAGATGACTGTTTGATTGGCACTATTTTGGGGTGCATATGACTTTTTGATCGCTTGCTATTACACTTTTTATGATGTAAGGTTACAAAAATTGCATTTTTTACACTTATTTTTTACGGTATTTACCTGAGGGGTTAGGTCATGTGATATTTTTATAGAGCAGGTTATTACGGATGCGGCGATACCTAAAATGTATACTTTTTTTATGTAAGTTTTACACAATATCATTTTTGAAACAAAAAAAAATCATGTTTTAGTGTCTCCATAGTCTGAGAGCCATAGTTTTTTTCAGTTTTTGGGCGATTATCTTAGGTAGGGTCTCATTTTTTGCGGGATAAGATTATGGTTTAATTGGCACTATTTCGGGGTGCATATGACATTTTGATCGCTTGCTATTGCACTTTTTGTGATGTAAGGTGACAAAAAATGTCTTTTCTTTACTTTTTTTTTTTTTTTACGGTGTTCATCTGAGGGGTTAGGTCATGTGATATTTTTATAGAGCAGGTTATTACGGAGGCGGCGATACCTAATATGTATACTTTTTTAAATTTACTTAAAGGATAACTGTCGTATTTTTTTTTTTTTGGGGAGTATTGGATTGTGTTGATTAATATCACCTTGGTGGCCCTATTTCAACTTTTCACTGTGTATTCAATTACCCCTTAATTCCACATTTTTGTTCCCTGTACTTCCTACTTTTACCTGTGCTTAAAATAGGGTTGCTAGGCATGGTCCGTCTATCTGCGCTTGGCAGACGCTCCCTCACTCAGCAGAGCTGGAGAATGCAGAGTTGGAGCAGCGCAGACCAGGGAAGGGAGATATGCCATCTGCTCAGTGTATAAATGAAAGCAACATGTGGTAAGAGGACCCCTTTGTGCTCCAGGAGATTAACCCTTTAGGGGGGGGAGGGCTCTGGTTACTGACACTTTTGGGGGGCTATTGTTACTGGCTAGTGCATGTGAGGAGCTCAATGCATTGTGGGTAGTGAGGGCAGACAGGATTAGCCTCAGGGTGAGGGCAGTGGCGGCCATCTTAACTGAATAGTGAAATTGCAGTTTTATGCAGACTGGTTGCTAAGGGCTGAATTATATTAAATATGGGGTAAGTCAGTCTAATAGTAACTGATTCTGGAATATCATGTTATTAGTAACTACATATATGAAAATTGAAATTAGGGTCTAAATGTGACAGTTATCCTTTAAGTTTTACACAACAGCTTTTTTAAAACAAAAAAAATGATGTTTTAGAGTCTCCATATTCTGAGCCATAGCTTTTTTTATTTTTTCGGCGATTCTTACGTAGGGGCTCATTTTTTGCAGGATGACGTGACGGTTGGATTGGTACTATTTTGGTAGGCATACGCCTTTTTGATCGCTTGCTGTTGTACTTTTAGTGATGTAAGGTGACAAAAAAATGGTTTATTTAGCACGGTTTTTATTTTTTGATGCGTTCAAAAAACGGTGTTCATCTGAGGGGTTAGGTCATGTGATATGTTTATAGAGTCGATACAGACACGGCGATACCTAATATGTCAATTTTTTTTTACTTTATTTGGGGAAAATGACGTTTGTTTGTTTTACTTGAAACTTTAAATTTTTTGGGGGAAAACTATTTTTTTTTTCACTTTATTTTTTGTCCCACTTTGGGACTTCAACTTTTGGGGGTCTGATCCCTTTACAATGTATTCCAATACTTCTGTATTGGAATGCATTGGCTGTATGAGTAATACTGTGTGTATTAGGCTGCGTTCACACGGGCGAGATTTCCGCGCGGGTGCAATGCGGTAGGTGAACGCATTGCACCCGCACTGAATCTGGACCCATTCATTTCAATGGGACTGTTCAGATGAGCGATGATTTTCACGCATCACTTATGCGTTGCGTGAAAATCGCAGCATGCTCTATATTCTGCGTTTTTCACGCAACGCAGGCCCCATAGAAGTGAATGGGGTTGCCTGAAAATCGCATGCATCCGCAAGCAAGTGCGGATGCGGTGCGATTTTCACGCACGGTTGCTAGGTGACAGTCTATACACTGTATTATTTTCCCTTATAACATGGTTATAAGGGAAAATAATAGCATTCCGAATACAGAATGCATAGTAGGTGATCAATTGAGGGTTAAAAAATAAAAAAAATTAACTCACCTTCTCCTCTTGTTCGCGTAGTTCTCCCGGTCTTCAGTTCTTTAAAAAGATGAACTATGGGCTAAAGGACCTTTGGTGACGTCAGATCACATGCTCCAATCACATGGTACATCACCGTGGTGATGTACCATGTGATTGGAGCATGTGATCTGACGTCACCAAAGGTCTTTTAGCCCACAACTCATCAGTAAACTCAACTCAAAGGTCCTTTAGCCCACAACTCAAGTAAAGAAGAGACCGGGAACTTCGAGATCAAGAGGAGAAGGTGAGTTAATGAGTTTATTTTTTTAAACCCCTCCAGCCCTATTGTACTATGCATTCTGTATTCAGAATGCTATTATTTTCCCTTATAACCATGTTATAAGGGAAAATAATACAATCTACACTACAACTAACCCAAACCTGAACTTCTGTGAAGAAGTTCGGGTCTGGGTACCAGTGTCGGTTTTTTTCACGCGCGTGCAGAACACATTGCACCCGCGCGATAAAAACTGAACATCGGAACGCAATTGCAGTCAAAACTGACTGCAATTGCATTCCTACTCGCGCGGTTTTGCCGCAACACACCGGGACGCATCCGGACCTAATCCGGACACGCTCGTGTGAACCCAGCCTTACTCGTACAGCTTCCGGCCTGTGAGATCCAGGGGGCTGGATCTCACAGGCTCTTCACTGGAAGGCAGCGCGATGCCTCAGGAAGGCAGATTATTGTGAACGAATGCTAGTTCCTAATAATCTGCCCATGTAAAGATGCTGTAGATCACCTGTTGAATGGGCAAAATGCACGTTCATCGGGTAAAATGATCTTTAGTGTAGCACATTAAATCATCATTTGTGGGCAGCAGATCATTCTGTGTGAACGGTGATTGCCCAGAAACAATGAATCTGGATGAGGATGAGACTCAGACTAGACCACAAGGGAACAGGTCAATCCCTCGGTGGGCCCCTGACAAAGCTGAGACCCCAGTCCCCCAGCACAGCATGAAAACCAGCCTATATTCATAAAAACTAATTAAACAAACTACCAAATTTATTATTATGGACTCATCAGGTGGTTAAGATGACTTCCAGATACAAAGGCGGGCCAGCCAGCATCCTCTTTCCCCAGAAACCCACCTTTTCCTTGGTGCAAGTTGCTGCATGGATCTCTGTAATCATCTTGAGTGTCTTAATGCTACCTGCCACTATGTGAGCAAGTAGTAGCTGTACAATGGGCCCCTAGAATTAATTTTACTGGTGGGCCCTAATCACCCTAATCTGACACTGGTAGTAGCCATCACTCTTTCCCATATAATTTTGCATGTAAATGCAGTTCTTCACCACCACTGACGACCAGGCAGCTATCAGAAAGGAACTCTTCCCTCCCAACAATTGTCTGCTTTCTAGGCACATGTAAATGTGCCTTATGGCTCTGTTCATACCACGCTTTATGTTTACAATTGGTGTACCTACTGGAAAAGCTACCCGTGAATATGCCGGGCATATTCACAACCCCATTCACCGTCAAGCTGGTATTCACTTGATTGAGAGTCTTCCATTGAAGGCATGTGTTGAGGAATTCTCTCCTTCTTTGTTTGGACTTTTAGCACAGCAGGCAGTCTCACTTAAAGGGGTTCTCCGGGCTTTTAATATTGATAAACCTATCCTCAGGTCATCAATATCAGATCGGCTGGGGTCCAACACTCGGTACTCCCGCCAATCCGTTGTATGAGGAGACGGCGCGCAGTGCACACGTGCCATCTCCCTTCTCTCTTCCTGTCCGTTGCTGCTTTGCCATAAACAGCAGCGAGCAGGAAGAAAGAAGGGAGACAGTACATGCGCCATCTCCACATATAACTGATCGGTGGGGGTTCTCCACATATAACTTATCGGTGGGGGTGCCGGGTGTCTGACCCCCGCCGATCTGATATTGATGATGACCTGAGGATAGGTCATCAATATAGGAGAGCTCTGATAACTCTTAACTTTCTCAGTCAGACCATTCACTCTGACCAGAGAGGGAAGGGGGAACATTGACTTAATTAGAACATCACACATTACCCTGATCAGTGCACGGCTCAAGAGAACAATAGAGCGGTTATACTGTAATCCAAATTCTGCAACTACTATTTTCATGAGGATTACCCTTCAGATACTATACTACTTCACAGCAGCAGTATACTGACAATGTATTACCTACAGTGTTGGACTGGGGTGCCTAGCGCCCACCAATAAAATTTATTCTGAGGGCCCACTGTAAAGCTACATGCAAATTTTACCCATTCATACAGCAGCAAAACCCTAAAGATGATTAGGGGGGCCCCTGTAGTGACTTTTAGAGGGCAAGTTCCTAGGGAAGGAGGATATTGGCTGTCCTGCCTCTGGGGCTAGAAGTCATCTCAGCCCCTGATCCACCTATAATAATAAACTAGGTACTTTGTTAAATAAAATAAATTCTCTATATGTAGTGCCATTTGTGTAGAGGTTGGGGAACTCCGGGCTATTCACCTGTCCCCCCTATGCGCCAGTCTGAGCCCGATTACCTATCTATGTACAAGGTTTTATTTGTGTTGACTACTACAAAAGGCCAAGATTTTGTATTACATTTTCAATGATGGACGCACTACTAAAACGAAAAAGAAAAACGACCAAAAGATTTTAAAAAGTTTCCTATGAATATGGTCAGTTCACAAGGGTGATTTTCGAAATATACATATAAAAAATCTGCGCTGAATCCAAGCAGATTTCTACACCTCAAAATTACACCTTTTTTTTTTTTTCTTTTTTTCGTGTTTTTGACACTTTTTTTTGTTGTAAAAGATTTTTTCAGGCAGATTTTTTTTTACTTTATTCAATTCTATAGTACTTTTCTCACAAGCGTTTTTTGTTGTGTTTACACGCAAAAAAAAAGCGTGTATGTGCAAATGGTGCAGGTTTTTTCTGCTTCACATTAATTTGAATGGGAAAATCAGTGCTGATTCTACCCCAAGATAGAACATGCTGCTTCTTTTTTTACAGGCTTTTTTGTAACACGTGTAAAAAAAAGAAGCAAGTGCTGCTTCCCATTGAAATGAATGGAGGGCTGTTTGGAGGCGTTTTTGCAGCAGATTTGGAGCTGATTTTGAGGCCAAAATCTCAGTGCAAATGGCCCTTCCTGTAAGAAGCATCCCTTTAATTCCAGGATTGTAAGAAAATTACCAAATGACCTTCTTTTCTTTATCCTAGTTTCTCGTGAAGCCGCCTCTTTGTGCCAAAGCCTTACCACTTTCCAGACCTCACCATTGGACATGGCTCCAGAATTGGCGCGGGCTGTTACCAACGTAGTTTGCTCATTGTGTTTCAACACAAGATATAGCAAAGGCGATGAAGAGTTTCAGACCATGCTAAGATACAGCAAAGGCATTGTGGACACTGTGGCAAAGGACAGCCTGGTTGACATATTTCCCTGGCTTCAGGTATGGACATCATGGAAGGTAGAACTTCTACCATCTGTACTGCAAATTAGCAATGGAGATGGACATAAATGATGGGACAACTGTTAGGTGTGATTTTGTGTTACTTATGGAGGTTGTGAACTTCTTCCTCCCTACCAACGGCATGTCCGATCTTCCATAACGCAGTGGAACAGTTCGTTTTTTCCTACATCACATTTCTGGTTTTCTGGATGCAAATCGAGATCTAGCTTGGGCTTCTTTCACACTGGCATTAGGGTTTCTGTCTGGCAGGGGAACAGCCTGCCTGATCTGTACTAACGTTTGCACACGCGTGCCGCCGTAAGTCCTCCCCGGCTCCATTCATCCTGCGTTTTTTATCCGGCCGCCTCTCGCCATGTTTGCCGTGCTGCGGCCGCATCTCTGGCCCATCCCCATTATAGTGAATAGGGCCAGCGGGGACTTCCGGCAGCACACGAGTGCAAGCGTTAGTACGGATCCAGCAGGCTGTTCCCCTGCCAGAACAGCCTGCTGGAAAAGCCTAACGCCAGTGTGAGAGGAGCCTCAGTGCAAAGTTTGAGCAACCAGGAATGCTGGGAAATGTATGTCTGGAAGCCTGCAGAATTGCAAAAGCACTTCTGGAATACAATACAGGATGCAGCTCCAGATCAGACAAGATAAGTAATGTGATGTATTTACAACGTTGCGAAACTTTTTAATAATAATTCTATTGTATACAGTAAAATGGTGGACATAAACATTGAAGGGTTACCCCCCTCTGGACATTTATAGCATATTTGCAGGCTGTGCATTTGCAGCTCGTCTCATTCACTTCCATGTGAGATCTGCAAATAGCCAAGCATGCATACTCTGCTATGGAAGTAACTCAGGATTGGTCATCATTACCTGATCAGTGGGGGTCCGACACTGAGCACCTCTGCCGATCAGCTGTTTGAAGCTTACCAAGCACAGTGCCGTCCATTGGAAAGCGTCTGTGCTTGATATTTCAGCTCACTGGTGGAAATCACTGATCAAAAACTAACCAAACACTGACTATGTGAAAGCAGTCTTAGGCCCCTTTCACACGAGCGAGTTTTCCGCGCGGGTGCAAATTCTAAATTTTTCACGCAGCCCTGGCCCTTTAGAAGTGACTGGTGCTTCAGTGAAAAACTCATTGCATCCAGATGTAATCCGGATACAATGCGTTTTTCACTGATGGTTGCTAAGAGATGTTGTTTGTAAACCTTCCGTTTTTTTTTATCATGTGTGTGAAAAATGCATCAAAACTGATTGCAACCGCACGTAAAAAAATGAAATGCTGAACGCAAATGCAGACTAAACTAACGGAACTTGCTTGCGAAATGGTGCAGTTTCACTGAACGCATCCTGACACAATCCGTATCGTTCGTGTGAAAGAGGCCTTATAGCTTAAAAATGGTGAGAAATTGAGACATATTAGAAAACTATACAACTTTTCATGTATACAAAAATCAGGGCGATGTTCACACAACGGATTTTCCATATGTAAAAATCTGATGTGTATTTCCTTTAGAATCCACGGCAGATACCTGAGGCTGCAGTTTTAGATGCTGCGGATTCGCTCCATTATACCATAGAAGCACGCCGCTGCAGTTTCCATGTGAAATCCGCTTCAATAAGAGACCTGTCACTTATTTTTCCCTGCTGTGGATTTCAGTGCAGTCCCATGCAGATTTCCCACTGGCCTCAGTGAAGGGAGAATTTGATGTGGATTTCAGTGAAAAAATGTGACCATATCCTAAACTGTGTAAAACCAGAAAACCCCTTTAACACAGTGTGACAACTCAAGAAGCCCTGTCTATAGATACTGATGGTGCAGTGTGCTGCTTCCTATAGGCCTTGTGATTGCAGCCATTAGATGCATAATAAAAGCCTAAAACCAACAATAAGGGGAATAAAATGGTTGTCTTTTAATGTTGTCAGATATTTCCAAACAAGGACCTCGATTTATTGAAAGAGTCAGTAACAACCCGGGATCAGCTGCTCCTGAAGAAACTGAAAGAGCATGAGGTAGGTGTGATAAAAAATATGCAAAAATATTACTGTACACATCATATATGCATTAGTAATCATTTTCTCACAAACATGTTTATGATGCCTAGTATGCAAAATAGTTTATACCAGCCAAACCAGGGGCAGCCATGTGTAGAAAGCACATTTCTGGGGTTCTAGCCCCTCATCTGAATTGATTGGCTGGATAAGATACCTTAGACGTGGCACGCGTGGGGTAAAAGTTGTGGTGGCACTGTTTGGGTACGAGCACATGGCACGGCCGGTCTGCATTGTTAATGGCTGCGCAGTATTGCATTAGCTGCGTGGCCATTAACAATGTAGACCTGCTTAGGCTACTTTCACACTTGCGGCAGAGTGATCCGGCAAGCAGTTCCGTTGCCGGAACTGCCTGCCGCATCCGGCAAAACGGAACTCTATGCCGGAAAAGGAAAACGCAAGTGTGAAAGTACCCTTAAAAAGTTAAGTCTCATTATATTAATAAGGTCCCAAGGGTTCTTGGTCGCACCATGGCCACATCCTGAACACCACACGGCTGCGCCATGTGGTCCTAACCGTTTCTCATTAAAGAGAGACCTATTTTTTTTAGGCAACAGCACTGATTTAGAGATGCCTTAGATGCAGTTCACGGGAGATACTGTTTCACATTGAGGGGCAAGGACCCTGAAACAGTGATGTCTGAAGATGGGTCTCTTTCTCTCTTCAATGAGAAAATTCTAAAAGGACTCGCCAATAAAAAATTACTATGGGAAATCTTAGTTTTATTGTAGTTTCTCCTTTAAAGGGAGTCTGCCACCAAGTTTGCCATGGCATTAAAGGGAACCTGTCACCAAGATTTTGTGCATAGAGCTGGGGACATGGGCTGCTAGATGGCCACTAGCACATCTGCAATACCCAGTCCCCACAGCTCTCTGCGCTTTTATTGTGTTAAAAAACCTTTTTGATCAATATGCAAATGACCTGATATGAGTCCTGTGTCCGGAGATGAGTCAAGCGGAAAGGAGCCCAGCACCGCCCCGCGTCCTCCGAATCTCCTCCTTGCTGGCTGACGTCACAGAGCTGGAGGGCCGAAATCTCGCGATGCGCGAGCTAGCGCATGCGCAGTGTCGGCATCATGTTCAATCCCTGTGCTGGCATCAGCACAGGGAACGAACTACGCATGCGCTAGCTCGCGCATCGCGAGATTTCGGCGCTCCAGCTCTGTGACGTCAGCCAGCAAGGAGGAGATTCGGAGGACGCGGGCGGTGCTGGGCTCCTTTCTGCTTGACTCCTCTCCGGACACAGGACTCATATCAGGTCATTTGCATATGGATCAAAACTGTTTTTTAACACAATAAAAGCGCAGAGAGCTGTGGGGACTGGGTATTGCAGATGTGCTAGTGGCCATCTAGCAGCCCATGTCCCCAGCTCTATGCACAAAATCCTGGTGACAGGTTTCCTTTAACCGGCGGATGCGCACTGCATATATCAGTTTCTCTGCCCATAGTGGGCAGAGCACTGCGCATGCCTGGGCCCGGCAGTGAAGTGTGCAGAAGAAAACTGAAGAGGATGACGCAAGATCAGTACAGTAGGGACCAGAGGACACCATAGGGAGGGGTTAGGAGTGCAGATCACCAAGGGCCTGGGCACTTACAGCCAGGACGCCGCCCCAGGGCACTTGTGTGTCCTCATTTTTAACTTGGATTGTCAAAGTGAAAGAGAACCGAGGGCTGGGCCAACAGATTCAGAGGGTACACAATGCCACACAGACAGCGGTTCTTTTACAACACTTGCATTTACTGAACAGTTATAGTGAACAAGTAGCTGAGCATACATAAACAGAATGGTAACAGAGCATAAACCAACAGTAAGAATAATACTGTCTAACACTAACCCAGTACTTGCGTAATTGTCCCCAATGTCCATAAGGCAGCCTGGCTGCGCCTGAATGTTCCTGAGCAAGCTTTAATGTTGGGGTGCAATACTATTTGTAATCCAAAGAAGGTGAATTTTGTATCCTGCAGCTTTAATATATGTCCCAAAGTGTCACTGGAACAGTGCAATGAGATGTGACGTGGTAGAGCCGCACTTAGGCCCCTTTCACACGGGCGAGTATTCCGCGCGGATGCGATGTGTGAGTTGAACGCATTGCACCCGCACTGAATACCGACCCATTAATTTCCATGGGGCTGTTCACATGGGAGGTGATTTTCACGCATCACTTGTGCGTTGCGTGAAAATCGCAGCATGCTCTATATTCTGCGTTTTTCACGCAACGCAGGCCCCATAGAAGTGAATGGGGTTGCGTGAAAATCGCAAGCATCCGCAAGCAAGTGCGGATGCGGTGCGATTTTCACGCACGGTTGCTGGGAGACGATCGGGATGGAGACCCGATCATTATTATTTTCCCTTATACCCATGTTATAAGGGAAAATAATAGCATTCTGAATACAGAATGCATAGTAAAATAGCGCTGGAGGGGTTAAAAAAAATAAAAATAAAATAAAAATTTAACTTACCTTAATCCACTTGATCGCGAAGCCGGCATCTCCTTCTGTCTTCATCTTAGCTGTGTGGAGGAACAGGACCTGTGGTGACGTCACTTCTGTCATCACATGGTTCATCACATGATCCATCACCATGGTAAAAGATCATGTGATGACCGGAGTGACATCACCACAGGTCCTGTTCCTCCACACAGCTAAGATGAAGACAGAAGAGATGCCGGCTTCGCGATCAAGTGGATTAAGGTGAGTTAAATTTTTTTTATTTTTTTTTAACCCCTCCAGCGCTATTTTACTAAGCATTCTGTATTCAGAATGCTATTATTTTCCCTTCATAACCATGTTATAAGGGAAAAGAATACAATCTACAGAACACCAATCCCAAGCCCGAACTTCTGTGAAGAAGTTCGGGTTTGGGTACCAAACATGCATTTATCACGCGAGTGCAAAACGCATTACAATGTTTTGCACTCGCGCTGAAAAATCGCGCGTGTTCCCGCAACGCACCCGCACCTTTTCCCACAACGCCCGTCTGAAAGAGGCCTTACTGTTCCTTGGATACTTAAGCGGACTCGTGGAGTTTTCTCCCGGATCCACTGGTCCACTTCCGAACTGGACCGTACAGCCACGTGATTCCCTCAGCATTCACCAGGCAGCCTCCATCTGGTCTCTTCCTGCTCTGCCAGGAAACTCCTGCCCTTCACAGGGAGACTGTGTTGCAGCAAGTCATTTTCAAAGTGCAGCCTCAAACCTGCATTTACAGTTCACTATCACCCTTCTGAGGGTCCTACTAAGCCCCTAAATTAGCATTATTTGAACTTTGAAAGGTAAAACTGAATATAACTATTCTATACTGAACAACTCCATTGTAACTTTGTATGTACTTTGTCGCTATCTACTGACAGAAGAAAGACATTGCAGGCATGATACACTTTACATTCAATAGCAATGGTGAATCATGATTACACCCTTACAAAAGTTTTCTATTCTGCACAGGTCACAGAGCAAAAAAAACAAGGAAACGGAGCTCATAGTACTGTATAAAAAAATATGATTTTATTGTAACATGATTAAAATATAAAGCAATAAGTAGTATGCCGTTAAAAAGTGAAAAGAAGCAGAACAAGAACGCCACCCTGGAATAGCACACGTGTGAAATATAAAAGATAATGATCAATGAAGTTGATTATATATGGTACAGTGACCAGCCATTGACCAAAAATGCAGCATGAGTGACAGTTGAGTCAGCAATCAAAGGAGAACCTACATGGCAAAAAATGGAACAGGGTTTGCATGCGAGTGCAGCATAAGCGAAGTGAAAGCAAACCCCAATGATGACCAGGTATCAAAATAACCTGACTCTAATGCCGTATAGGTAAAAAAGGAAAGCAAAGACTCACCAAAAAAGACTGTGTGCTATATCACCCAGGATGGCGTTACCCCCAACGCGCGTGCGGCGTGCCTTCATCCGGGGGTCACGCCATTCACTGTGAATCATCTATTTACAGGCTCTCTCCACCAATCAGATGTTTAATTGTACAAACTTGTCCCCAGCTGTGCATGTATACTGGCGCGCGGGGCTCAAGTCAAACCGCGCCCCAGCTACCTCCCGGCCGGCGTCCCGCCTACACGTCCACATCACTTGACGAAGTCACATGATCGGACAATGGAGGCGTAAGGACGCACAGGCGGAGAGGCGCCTGGGGGAGGGGGAGAGAAAAAAAGGGGGGGGGGGAGAGGAAAAGGAAGGTAGAAAAATGATGTGACAGTGCATGATAGAGAATGAGAACATGATTGCCTTGATTACACTCAAGATTAAAAGTGTATATATTATATATGAAGGAAAAAAATCATGATGGGGATGAAGAAAAAAGAAGAAAAAGGGAAGAATATATATATATGCAAAGGAATATATATAAAAATATATATGTAAAGTTGAAGTATGCTCCAACAAAGGCTCGGTGGCAAAAGGAGCAGACAAAGGAGAGGTTTATTTTTTCGCAGGCATAAATAGGTAGAAGGTGTGAAGATGTTACATCCTATGGAAAAAGGAGGGAGAGAGCATGTTAGAAAAATTTATAAAAAATAACTAAAAAAGTAAAAAAATAATGATGGATCACAGGCGTGGTCCCAGCGGTTACAAGGAAGGATGAGAAACCCAAATTGTCATTTAGGTTCCTGGGGCTAAGTCCCAAGAGTCAAATCCAGCGGCTCTCCTTTTGAGCTAGCCTCTTGGATACATTGCCTGCACGTAAATCGACCTGAACACAGTCAATCCCTCTAACCTTTAGAAGTCTGGGATTACATGAGGTGAAACTCCTTAAATGTCTTGCAATTGGTTTCGGAACTTCATCCTCCTTATTTCCTGTGCATTAAGGATATCCTTTACATGTTCACGTACGCAAATCTTTAGTTCGCGTGTTGTCAAGCCCCACATATATCTTAGGGCAGGGGCATGACGCATAGTATACTACCCTAGAACTAGAACATCTAAGAGAATGGGTGGATCTTAAAGGACCTAGTTCCAGAGGAATCCACAAAGTCAACTGCTCGTTCCATGTTAGGACATGCGGCACATCTGCCACATGGTCTAAAACCAGTTCTTGGTCTGCCTTGTACCAACACAAAGTTGGGGAGATGCTGGTTGTAGATAGCTTCTGACTAGATTATCTCGTAGCGTACAGGTCACAGAGAAGCCTAGAAAACTCTCCATAGAATCAATGAGGTCCCCTCCTGACCATTGTGTCCATGGACCATGGGCTGCCATAAAGCAATTTTCTTAATACCTTCTAAATCAGGGATGAGCAACCTCCGGCACTCCAGCTGCTGTGAAACTACAACTCCAGCATGCACATGGCTGCTTTTGTAACTCCCATAGAAGTGAAGGGAAGATTCTGGGAGTTGTAGTTTCAGAACAGCTGGGAGTGCCGGAGGTTGCTGTTCCCTGTTCTAAATGCTATTAAAGGGGTTTACTGAGATTTTTATACTGATCACCTATCCTCAGGATAGGTCATTACCAGAGGAATAGCTAAAGGGGATGCAGAGGTAGCAGGTGCTACCGGGCCCAGGAGCCTGAGGGGACCTAAAGACCCTTGTGTCGCATAAGACACCGATATTATAGAAAGTACATGCTGGTCAAGTTACACCTCTGGCTGGAGGGAAGGGGTTGGGTCAAGAATTTGGCATGGTGGGGATGCAGTTTAAATTTTTGCCTCAGGCAGCATGAAGGCTATGTGCTTCCCTGCCCCTGGCCACAAGGGACTGAGGGAAGGGGGGCCCAAGATGAACTCTTGCACCAGGGCCCATGAGCCTTTAGCTACGCCCCTGGTCATTAGTATCTACTCAGTGGGGTCTGACACTTGGGACCCCTGTCTATCAGCTGTTTGAGAAGGCACTGGGATTCCTGTGAGTGCTGCGGCCCTCTCCATGCTCACTAGGCACAGCGCTGTACATTATATAGCAGCATGATACCAAGCTGTGCCTGGGTGAGCAATGAGAGGGCCGCAGCGCTCACAGGAATCCCACTTCCTTCTCAAACTGCAGATCAGCAGGGGTCCCGGGTGTTGGACCCCCACCAATTAGATACTGATGACTAGGGTTGAGCGAATCAAAGTGGTACCTTGGAACCGAACCAGAGTTCAGGAAATAGTTTTTTACAGTACAAATTAATTTATGAAGTTATTGCGCGAAGTCTCGCAAGACTTCCTGAAGCAATAACTTTGGCTCATTGGAGCCAATGGATTCTAATACTGTACGGAGCTCCTGCTCCGTACAGTATTAGAACAAATTTTTATGTGAATCTACTTCGGATGTTTCATCTGAAGTCTATTTTGCTCATCCCTACTGATGACCTATCCTGAGGATAAGTTTTTTCATCTCTAGATATTGACATGAAAAAATAACATCACCAAAATTCTTAAAATATGTTTAACATAAAAAACATGATTTAATCAACAGGTCTTTGTCTAATGACACATTCCCTTTAAATCCTCCTATCTCACTCCTCTGTCCTAATCGCCTCTCCTACCTTCTCACCATTACACTCCCTTTGTCTCACCAACAATCTCCACCACCTGGTGCCACCAGCCAATGCCATCTATATTATACTCCTGTTCTTGGAGGCAAAATGGCCCCCGTTATGGCTCCTTGCAGGCATTCGAGCCCACTGGTCACTCTTTAGGATCAGTAAGGACATTGTACCATCACAATTTTGAGAATGTGAGTCCAGAAAAAGCACTTGTCACTGGCAGTGGGTATCTGACACACCCTGAAATGCTAGGATTGCTCTGAAGTTGCCTCCATAACGTGGAAAACTCAACATTTTGCTTGTAATGGGAAAACAATACAGATCGGCTGTGGCCATCCACCCTAGTAATGTCCCGAGTGTAACAATACTAATTATATATTGCGTCTTGTAGGAGGTTATAATGGTTCTTTCACATAGTAGCACCATGTCCTTGTCTTTACATTGCTGTTCCCAGTAGTAGTAATACATCTGAGCATGTGTTTGAGGCATCTGGTTCCTGATATTCCTTTCCATATGTTGCAGGAGGCATTTTGCAGTGAAACGGTCAATGACCTATTAGACGCTCTTCTGAAAGCCAAACTCAGCATGGAAAATAACAACAGCAATATCTCCAATGATGTGGGGCTGACAGAGGATCACATCCTGATGACCGTTGGGGATATATTTGGAGCAGGAGTAGAGACAACCTGTACAGTGATGAAATGGGCAATTGCATATTTATTACACTACCCAGAGGTAGGGGTATTAGTATTTAGTAGATATTTTTGCGTTATCTTATTAGAGTCAGAACTGGTTCAAAAAAATGTTGTCAAATTTTTGCAATGGGATCTGCACATGACTTGCGGAGTGGATTTTTAATTTGCACCATGTCAATTTATGTGGTAAATGTCCACTACAGATTTCAATCTTTGCAAAGCAGAGGGTGAAATATGCGGCAGGCCTGCAGCATTGACGCAATGAACTTCGCAACACACCCTAAAAAAATAGTTTTCTTATTATAACAACCCCTTCTGAATCCAGCATTATCAATGTGTATAAGCCGCCAATGATCAGCTATTTTCGGCAGGTGCCGCTGTAGGAGAAATATACTGTAGTGTTACATGGTGGATACTCAAATCTATATTTGTCATGAATGATTTGGGGACCCCCTCTACAATATCCATGTGAAGAAGGGTTGTCTTTGTGGGACAATCACTTTAATCATAAAGGTCGTTGTATTTATACATTATAGGTACAGAAGAAGATCCAGGAGGAAATGGATGCGAAGGTGGGATTTGGGAGATGTCCACTACTAAGCGACAAAAAAATCTTACACTATTTAGAGGCCACCATAGCTGAAGTTCTAAGGATTCGTCCTGTCTCCCCTCTACTGATTCCTCATGTAGCTATGAAAGATACCAGGTGGGAATTTACATGAATCTTGCCACATGGTGGGAAGACAATATAAAACACTTTGAAAGATTGACTATGTTTTGCTACTTAATGGACTGCACTTTAAAGGGGTAGATCTACATTTTAACAACCATATTGTTGACATATGATTATAGTCCTTTGGGGGGGGGGAATTTGAACAGTTTGGATATATTTTTTGTCTGTATGATTAGCATCGTCATCATTATAAAATGTCATACTCCACCCCCTTAGGTCCTGCACCATGCATAGCACAATGTGCTTGTTCTGTCCAGTATGCATGGTTGGCTGATTTAAAGGCTATGGACACCTTTTGGGAGCAATTTTTTTTATATTTTTTTGTTTTGTTATTGCATTGTGCTCATTTTTAGCTAAAATATGTATTTTTTTCAATATTTAGCCCCTTTCTCTGTACAGCTTTGAGATTCTCTAGCACCATGATCTGTTTATACTGTTTCCCATCCGGCAGCTCAGTTAACGAGTCCTTATCTCTGATCTCCTGACGTCATAAACACTCATTATAGCTCAATTCTTATCTTACTGATGAGAATATGTGTTTATGAGCAGAGAGTAGTTCAAAGATAAGGCAACTACAAAGCTGGCAGATAAGATCTCAAAGTGAAAGTAAAGGGCCCTTTACACGGGCCAAGAATCACATAGATCTCGCTCATAGTAATGCTCGTTAGCGATGATCGGACGGTGTAAATGTAGCGCTCGTTCAACGGGTAATTGGATTGTTTGTGCGAACACAAAAATCCTCGTTTCCCAACAGCAGATCGTGCTGCGTAAACATGATCTGCTGCTAGGAAACAACAAGTCGTTATGGGGAACAGCAATGGCATTAGCGATCACTTCTCTCCATCTTTAGAGGAGATCGCTGTATGTAAATCTCCTCCACCGGGAACCCTACCTTCCTGCTAATCTGCTGTAATATCGTCCCGTGTAAAGGGACCTTAAGATGCTCACATCTAGGCAAAGAGTTAACCCTTTATAACAAAAATTGCTGATTTTTCTTTTAACAAAGACCACTTGAAAAAATTATTTTTAGCCCAAAATGAGCAAAATGCAATCATAAATTTTTTTTACTCTGAAGGTGACCATAGCCTTTAAGCATAATAATAGAGGGGAAGGCAGTGCTAATTACCAATGGAAACACGTCTGCTAGTTTGACACATCCTAACATTAACAATATGTGAAGTATACTTACTGCTCATACATAAGATGATATTGTACATCATATAGATATTTATATTTCTTTAATAGCATTGGAGAATACACCATACCTAAAGACACCCGGGTGGTTGTAAATCTGTGGTCCATGCATCACGACGAGAAGGAATGGGTGCACCCTGGAGACTTTAATCCAGGTTTGTGGAAAATTTTTATAGAAATCATTTCGAAAACCCAATGAATTATTGAAAATTGTGAAATTTGTGAAACATAAGTTCACGTGAACAACCATCTGCAGAGGAAACATCTCCTACTCTTCAGATAAAATCTGATATGATAATCAGGAAAGTCAATCAGTAAGGATTGCTATGTTGCCGTAGAAACATAGATACAGTAATTGTTATTGATGCTCTTTATCAGTTATATCTGCCTCATTATCCATGTCTTTATGACAGTCTTTATTGAAGTTCTTAGTTTTCCACACTGTAGCCTAAGAGCTGAGCTATGACCATAAAAGAGATCAGACTGCTGGGTGAAAGGTCGACCCCAGAGAACGATGGTCTCTTCAACCTTGTCCCTTGGTTGTACAGTCCTGATCAAAAGTTTAAGACCACTTGAAAAATGGCAAAAAATCATATTTTACATTGTTGGATCTTAACAAGGTTCCAAGTAGAGCGTCAACATGCAACAAGAAGAAATGAGAGTGAGACAAAACATTTTTTGAGCATTCAATTAATTGAAAATAACGATTAAACTGAAACAGGCTGTTTTTCAGCTGATCCAAATTTTAGGACCACATGCCTTTTTAAAAGGCCAAATCTGTGCAAAGATGTGGATTCATTGTCATGGGGTGCTTTTTCCTTCAGTGGAACAATGGAGCTTCAGGAAGTGCAGGGGCGTCAAACGGCCGCTGGCTATGTCCAGATGTTGCAGAGAGCATTCCTCATGACTGAGGGCACTCGTCTGTGTGGTAACGACTGGGTTTTTCAACAGGACAATGCTACAGTACACAATGCCCGCAGGACAAGGGACTTCTTCCAGGAGAATAACATCACTCTTTTGGCCCATCCTGCGTGTTCCCCTGATCTAAATCCAATTGAGAACCTTTGGGGATGGATGGCAAGGGAAGTTTACAAAATGGACAACAGTTCCAGACAGTAGATGGCCTTTGTGCGGCCGTCTTCACCACTTGGAGAAATGTTCCCACTCACCTCATGGAAACGCTTGCATCAAGCATGCCGAAACAAATTTTTGAAGTAATCAACAATAACGGCGGAGCTACTCATTACTGAGTTCATGTTTGGAAGTTGGATTTCTGTTTTGGGGGGGTTTCGTTTTTGTTTTTTGTTTTTTTAGGTGTGGTCCTAAACTTTTTTGATCAGCTGAAAAACAGCCTGTTTCAGTTTATTCGTTGTTTTCATTAAATTGAATGCTCAAAAAATGTTTTGTCTCACTCCCATTTCTTCTTGTTGCATGTTGAAGCTCTACTTGGAACCTTGTTAAGATCCAGCCATGCTAAATAGGATTTTTTGCCATTTTTCAAGTGGTCTTAAACTTTTGATCAGGACTATCACTTCTGATGCAACCAATCCTTTGAATGGGAATCTGTAAAAGTTCCATATCATACACAGGGAATTGTAGGGTTTTTTCGGTGTTTTCACGAGCAGGCAATGGTATAAAAAAAAATTAAATCCCCCACCTGCAACTTTCCAGTCCCACTGCTTCAGTCCCCTCTGCTCTGGTCCCCAGTGGTCCTGCAGGCATGACATCATGTGTGGCATCCAAACACTGGCCTCACCGGTGCATGGGGTGGCGTGCTTAAAAGGGTGCAGGTTATTTATTTTATGCCATTGCCTACTCTTAGCCAAATTTTTTAAAACTCTGGATAACCACCTTTATGTCTGGTATACATTTCAAAATAAAATTCAGAAAGTAACATGTCTGGGGCAGCCAGGCGCTTCCATGTTAAGATGTACAGGAATGAGGTCTCCCAGGATATTTCTAGGATATGCCACCAATGTCAGATAGGTGCGGTTCCCACTTTTGGGACCTGCACCTATCATTAAAATGGGACCCGCAAAGGAGAGTGTACCATGCATGTGCGGCATACACTCCATTCACTTCTATTAGAGTTTCTAAAAGGGCTGGGCGAGTGCGCTCGGTTACTTTCGGAACTCCCCTAGAAGTCAATGGAGAGTGCACTGTGCAAGTGTGGCCCCCAGTCCATTCACCTCAATGTAAGTTCTGGAAATAGCCTAGCCGATGCTTGGCTATTTTCAGCACTCCCATACAAGTGAATGAAGACCGGCTGAGCTGTCGCATTCACGGAGCCCAATTCTCTGGGACCCGCACGTCTCTGACATTGGTGGCATATTTTAGCATTATGCCACCAATATCTTAGATGGACAAACCCCTTTAAAGGGGTTCTGCAGTTTATTTTAAACTGATGATCTATCCTCTGGACAGATCATCAGCATCTGATCAGCGGGGGTCCAACACCCGGGACCACTGCCGATCAGCTGTTTGAAAAGGCAGTAGCGCTGCGGCCTTCTCACTGTTTACCACAGGCCCAGTGATGTCACGACTAGTATCAATGGCGTGGGCGGGGCTAAGCTCTGTTCACTTGAATGGAGCTTAGCCGCGCCCAGGCCAGTGATACTAGTCGTGGCGTCACTGGGCCTGTGGTAAACAGCAAGAAGGCCGCGGTGCTACTGTAAGCCGCTGCCTTCTCAAACAGCTGATCGGCGGGGGTCCCAGGTGTCGGACCCCCGCCGATCAAATGCTGATGATCTATCCAGAGGATAGATCATCAGTTTAAAAAAACTGCAGAACCCTTTTAACCACCTCAGCTCCCCTAGCTTAAACACCCTTAATGACCAGACCACTTTTTACAATTCTGCACTACACTACTTTCACGGTTTATTGCTCGGTCATGCAACTTACCACCCAAATGAATTTTACCTCCTTTTCTTCTCACTAATAGAGCTTTCATTTGGTGGTATTTCATTGCTGCTGACATTTTTTCTGTGCCCCTCACGGAATACCTTGGGGTGTCTTCTTTCCAAAATGGGGTCACTTGTGGGGTAGTTATACTGCCCTGGCATTTTAGGGGACCTAATGAGTGAGAAGTAGTTTGAAATCAAAATGTGTAAAAAATGTCCTGTGAAATCCTAAAGGTGCTCTTTGGAATGTTGGCCCCTTTGCCCACCTTGGCTGCAAAAAAGTGTCACACATGTGGTATCGCCGTACTCAGGAGAAGTTGGGCAATGTGTTTTGGGGTGTCTTTTTACATATACCCATGCTGGGTGAGAGAAATATCTCTGTAAATTGACAACTTTGTATAAAAATTTTTTAAAAGTTGTCATTTACAGAGATATTTCTCACACACAGTATGGGTATATGTAAAAATACACCCCAAAACACATTGCCCTACTTCTCCTGAGTACGGCGATACCACATGTGTGACACTTTTTTGCAGCCTAGGTGCGCAAAGGGGCCCAAATTCCAATGAGAATCTTTACGATTTCACAGGGCATTTTTTATGCATTTGGATTCCAAACTACTTCTCACGCTTTAGGTCCCCTAAAATGCCAGGGCAGTATAAATACCCCACAAGTGACCCCATTTTGGAAAGAAGACACCTCAAAGTATTCCGTGAGGGGCATGGCGAGTTCCTAGAATATTTTTTTTTTGGCACAAGTTAGCGGAAAATGATTATTATTTTTTTTCTCTTACAAAGTCTCATATTCCACTAACGTGTGACAAAAAATAAAATTTTACATGAACTCGCCATGCCCCTCATGAAATACCTTGGGGTGTCTTCTTTCCAAAATGGGGTCACATGTGGGGTATTTATACTGCCCTGGCATTTTAGGGGCCCTAAAGCGTGAGAAGTCTGGAATATAAATGTCTAAAAAAATTTACGCATTTGGATTCCGTGAGGGGTATGGTGAGTTCATGTGAGATTTTATTTTTTGACACAAGTTAGTGGAATATGAGACTTTGTAAGAAAAAAAATAATCAATTTCCACTAACTTGTGTCAAAAAATGTCTGAATGGAGCCTTACAGGGGGGTGATCAATGACAGGGGGGTGATCAGGGAGTCTATATGGGGGTGATCAGGGGTTAATAAGTGACAGGGGGGGGGTGTAGTGTAGTGTGGGGCTACTTATTACAGAGCTACCTGTGTCCTCTGGTGGTCAATCCAAGCAAAAGGGACCACCAGAGGACCAGGTAGCAGGTATATTAGACGCTGTTATCAAAACAGCATCTAATATACCTGTTAGGGGTTAAAAAAATCGCATCTACAGCCTGCCAGCGAACGATCGCCGCTGGCAGGCTGTAGATTCACTCGCTTACCTGCAGTTCCTGTGAACGCGCGCGCCTGTGTGCGCGCGTTCACAGGAAATCTCGCGTCTCGCGAGATGACGCGTATATGCGTGACTCTGTGAGCCGCCTCCAGAACGCGATCCTGCGTTAGGCGGTCCGGAGGCGGTTAACCAACAGGTGCTTCCTGTACATTGGTAGAAGTTGTGTCCTGAATATAGATATCTTTTGGCTGGCTACAGACATTTAGCTGACACCAGTCTCTATTTACTCCCCCATACACGCGCACGCTTAGCAATGGCGAAAGGGCAATAAGCAGTTTCCTGGCATTTCTAGCAGTGGTCTGTGGTAATTCAGCTTGCTCGATCCTCCTCTTCCTGGACACCTGTCATTGGGAGTCTCTCTACTGCAGCATAGACAACGGTGGGTTTAGCTAAATTTCATTAGTCTACTCCTAACAGATGCATATAATCTATAGACTTTGTCATTCAGTTTTTTTTGTTTTTTTTCAATTTGTCCACAACAATTTTGTCAGATTTTTGGCTCAGTTTTCCAGAATCACAAACTAATTATTTTGTGGTATCGGTAACCTCTGTTTTTCTTGGTAGACTATTACATTGGCCATAATACAGTACTTGGGAAGGAACCATTTTCTTTTTCTTGCTTTGTAAACAAATGTTATTTTTGAGCCTTTGAATCCTAGGCCCCCATACACATTAATGTATTGTCAGCCAAGCCGTCTGGCATTGGCTTTCACCTCTATCATCCCTGAAAACACATACACACTCAGCCAACCAGAGCTTGTATTATGTGTGTGGGACAGTCGGAGGAGATAGCTGTCGGTTGAATGATTGTTCGGCTGAAAGCTATTGAAAATGTGTGAACATCATCCTCAATGCTATACTATTATATAGTATCCCAATTCATATAGTCACACTATGTTACTACTTATGTATTACAGATCGTTTCATGGATGAAAATGGACACCGTATGTACTCGCCAAGCCAAAGTTACCTACCATTTGGTGCAGGAATTCGAGTATGCCTTGGAGAAGCCCTGGCCAAGATGGAAGTCTTTCTTTTTCTCTCCTGGATCTTGCAAAGGTTCACTCTGGAGATCCCTGAGGGAGATTCTTTGCCAGACCTGGAGGGGAAGTTTGGGGTTGTGCTTCAGGTGAAACCATTCAAGGTGACAGCAAAGCTGAGAGATGTCTGGAAGAACATTGACATCACTACATAAACCATGCACACTGCAATACATGGGGATCTCAGAGTACTTAAGAGTAATATATTAGTCAGGTCATGTGCGGGTAATCTGTTTTTACTATGTAGTACCACAATAGTCTCTCACTGTCATGTCAGGCAGTGGGGGTCTATGCATTAATGGTATGGGCACCTGGAACTACGGTACAATGCAGATAGCGGGAAGGCTTTATTACATTACAGAAAATATCATTTGTAAATAGATTTAAATTTTTTTGCGTTGGCGGCTACTATGCTACTAAAAACATCAATTATCACTGAACTGGAAATACAGTTATTGTAAAAAGCAATTCAAAGATAGACCTAAACACACACTATACACGTAAAGGTCAGCAAAAACATTCTACCTTTTTCAAAGCAACCTGAATATTTTTGTAATTGCATGTAATAAAAAATGTAGTATAGCCACTGAGTTATTCAATAAAGTATACATGTATAGCTCCACCTGCTGTTTGTTATTTATCCTTATTTCTCTGTCCACCTTGCTGAGGTATACGCACATGCTCAGTTCCATCCATGAAGTGCCACCAGCCATGTCTGCTGTTAAAAAGTTAAGAGAGCTGCAGCCTACTCTGGTTCATGCCCTGTGAGATACTCCCTCTACATACAGGGGTTTGATGCAGGCATTTGAAATGCAGCCATTTGAAATACATCTATTTTGTGCAAAGAAATATTTAATTTAGGCCTACACTGGTTCAGGCCCTGTGAGATACTCCCTCTACATACAGGGGTTTGATGCAGGCATTTGAAATACAGCTATTTGGTGCACCAATATTGAATTCAGGCCTACACTGGTTCAGGCCCTGTGAGATACCCCCTCTACATACAGCGGTTTGATTCAGGAATTTGAAATACAGCCATTTGAAATACATCCATTTTGTGCAAAGAAATATTTAATTTAGGCCTACACTGGTTCAGGCCCTGTGAGATACTCCCCTCTACATACAGGGGTTTGATGCAGGCATTTGAAATAAAGCCATTTTGTGCAAAGAAATATTTAATTTAGGCCTACACTGGTTCATGCCCTGTGACATACTCCCTCTACATACAGGGGTTTGATGCAGGGATTTGAAATACAGCCATTTGAAATACATCCATTTTGTGCAAAGAAATATTTAATTTAGGCCTACACTGGTTCATGCCCTGTGAGATACTTCCTCTACATACAGGAGTTTGATGCAGGCATTTGAAATGCAGCCATTTGAAATACATCCATTTTGTGCAAAGAAATATTTAATTTAGGCCTACACTGGTTCATGCCCTGTGAGATACTCCCTCTACATACAGGGGTTTGATGCAGGCATTTGAAATGCAGCCATTTGAAATACATCCATTTTGTGCAAAGAAATATTTAATTTAGGCCTACACTGGTTCATGCCCTGTGAGATACTCCCTCTACATACAGGGGTTTGATGCAGGCATTTGAAATACAGCCATTTTGTGCAAAGAAATATTTAATTTAGGCCTACACTGGTACAGGCCCTGTGAGATACCCTCTCTACATAGAGGGGTTTGATTCAGGAATTTGAAATACAGCCATTTGAAATACATCCATTTTGTGCAAAGAAATATTTAATTTAGGCCTACACTGGTTCATGCCCTGTGAGATACTCCCTCTACAAACAGGGGTTTGATGCAGGCATTTTAAATACCGTCATTTGGTGCACCAATATTGAATTTAGGCCTACACTGGTTCATGCCCTGTGAGATACTCCCTCTACATACAGGGGTTTGATTAAGGCATTTAAAATACCGCCATTTGTTGCACCAATATTGAATTCAGGCCTACACTGGTTCAGGCCGTGTGAGATGCACCCTCTACATACAGGGGTGGGATTCAGGCATTTGAAATACAGCCATTTTGTGCAAAGAAATATTTAATTTAGGCCTACACTGGTTCATGCCCTGTGAGATACTCCCTCTACATACAGGGGTTTGATGCAGGCATTTGAAATAGAGACATTTTGTGCAAATAAATAATTCGTTTAGGACTACACTGGTTCATACCCTGTGAGATACTCCCTCTACATACAGGGGTTTGATTCAGGCATTTGAAATACCGCCATTTGGTGCACCAATATTGAATTCAGGCCTACACTGGTTCAGGCCGTGTGAGATGCACCCTCTACATACAGGGGTTGGATTCAGGCATTTGAAATACATCCATTTTGTGCAAAGAAATATTTAATTTAGGCCTACACTGGTTCAGGCCCTGTGAGATACCCCCTCTACATACAGGGGTTTGATTCAGGAATTTAAAATACAGCCATTTGAAATACAGCCATTTTGTGCAAATAAATATTTATTTAATTTAGGCCTACACTGGTTCATGCCCTGTGAGATACTCCCTCTACATACAGGGGTTTGATGCAGGCATTTGAAATAGAGACATTTTGTGCAAATAAATAATTCGTTTAGGACTACACTGGTTCATACCCTGTGAGATACTCCCTCTACATACAGGGGTTTGATTCAGGCATTTGAAATACCGCCATTTGGTGCACCAATATTGAATTCAGGCCTACACTGGTTCAGGCCGTGTGAGATGCACCCTCTACATACAGGGGTTGGATTCAGGCATTTGAAATACATCCATTTTGTGCAAAGAAATATTTAATTTAGGCCTACACTGGTTCAGGCCCTGTGAGATACCCCCTCTACATACAGGGGTTTGATTCAGGAATTTAAAATACAGCCATTTGAAATACAGCCATTTTTGTGCAAATAAATATTTATTTAATTTAGGCCTACACTGGTTCATGCCCTGTGAGATACTCCCTCTACATACAGGGGTTTGATGCAGGCATTTAAAATACCGCCATTTGGTGCACCAATATTGAATTCAGGCCTACACTGGTTCAGGCCGTGTGAGATACACCCTCTACATACAGGGGTTTGATTCAGGCATTTGAAATACCGCCATTTGGTGCACCAATATTGAATTCAGAATATGTATGGATGGGCACTCGTATATGGAGATATAGGACACAATTTATTTGTAAAACTTACAATAAAAACACAATATGAGATGAGAATATAAACATAAATAATAAATGATATAAAACACTATGTTAAAATACAATAGGAAACATTTGGCCTTATTTGTATATCGTTTTGGACCGAGATTGGCGGCCTAAATATCCTCGATTTGATGCTTGGTACAAGTCCTGGTTACAGGAAGAGGATAAATAAAGCAGCCAGCCTCTGCTCAATTCAGCAATATTTTCCTATAATTAGGTGCATAGGATTATCACACATCTGTCTATATAACCTATAATAATATATTTGGTCCTATATTTAGAATGCACAGATGTGCTTGAATGTCACTGGGTATTCGGTATCAATTTAACCTATGTCCAAAAATGGCGTTCCACATATATACTATTTCTTCTATATTTAGCGATCTCTGCAGGATATGTATGATCTCTTTTGTATCTAAAAGATACTGCTACATTTGTATCAAAGTTCGATCATTGAACGCAAGTCCTTAGTATAATTTGTTATTTCTCCTTGTGATGTCTTGATGTTACTACTTCACAAGTTTTGACCCACTGTGTGGGCTTACCTTTGCCTGTGTTTCTTTGCTTACTAGATGGGTTCACACTCCGCGATGTGTGCCGGCGTCCCGGCTATGGAGTTGATCACGTCCCACGTGTCTCTCAGCTGGTTGCAAAGTATGACTCAGTGGGAGGATTGCGTACCTCTCAGGCGCAGGTTAGTGACGTCTTAAGGTCTTTTTCTCGCAAAGTAGAGGAATTCCTTTTTCTTTACAGTGCACTTGTATCCATAGACGATGGGGTATTAGTCCAAGGTATTACGCCAGACGCGTTTCGGGGAGACGCTGTCCCCTTCCTGCCACTGAAAAAGGGGACAGCGTCTCCCTGAAACGCGTCTGGCGTAATACCTTGGACTAATACCCCATCGTCTATGGATACAAGTGCACTGTAAAGAAAAAGGAATTCCTCTACTTTGCGAGAAAAAGACCTTAAGACGTCACTAACCTGCGCCTGAGAGGTACGCAATCCTCCCACTGAGTCATACTTTGCAACCAGCTGAGAGACACGTGGGACGCGATCAACTCCATAGCCAGGACGCCGGCACACATCGCGGAGTGTGAACCCATCTAGTAAGCAAAGAAACACAGGCAAAGGTAAGCCCACACAGTGGGTCAAAACTTGTGAAGTAGTAACATCAAGACATCACAAGGAGAAATAACAAATTATACTAAGGACTTGCGTTCAATGATCGAACTTTGATACAAATGTAGCAGTATCTTTAAGATACAAAAGAGATCATACATATCCTGCAGAGATCGCTTAACATAGAAGAAATAGTATATATGTGGAACGCCATTTTTGGACATCGGTTAAATTGATACCGAATACCCAGTGACATTCAAGCACATCTGTGCATTCTAAATATAGGACCAAATATATTATTATAGGTTATATAGACAGATGTGTGATAATCCTATGCACCTAATTATAGGAAAATATTGCTGAATTGAGCAGAGGCTGGCTGCTTTATTTATCCTCTTCCTGTAACCAGGACTTGTACCAAGCATCAAATCGAGGATATTTAGGCCGCCAATCTCGGTCCAAAACGATATACAAATAAGGCCAAATGTTTCCTATTGTATTTTAACATAGTGTTTTATATCATTTATTATTTATGTTTATATTGTCATCTCATATTGTGTTTTTATTGTAAGTTTTACAAATAAATTGTGTCCTATACCTCCATATACGAGTGCCCATCCATACCTATTCTACATTTTAACCATTTTTGAGGGGTGATCTCAAGCTTTGGTTGGTGCACCTACCCTGAGGGTAACAGAGGTGAGCGGATCTCTCGAACTTTTCTTCAATATTGAATTCAGGCCTACACTGGTTCAGGCTGTGTGAGATACTCCCTCTACATACAGGGGTTTGATGCAGGCATTTGAAATACAGCCATTTTGTGCAAAGAAATATTTAATTTAGGCCTACACTGGTTCATGCCCTGTGAGATACTCCCTCTACATACAGGGGTTTGATTAAGGCATTTGAAATACTGCCATTTATTGCACCAATATTGAATTCAGGCCTACACTGGTTCAGGCCGTGTGAGATGCACCCTCTACATACAGGGGTTGGATTCAGGCATTTGAAATACAGCCATTTTGTGCAAAGAAATATTTAATTTAGGCCTACACTGGTTCATGCCCTGTGAGATACTCCCTCTACATACAGGGGTTTGATTAAGGCATTTGAAATACCGCCATTTGTTGCCCCAATATTGAATTCAGGCCTACACTGGTTCAGGCCGTGTGAGATGCACCCTCTACATACAGGGGTTGGATTCAGGCATTTGAAATACAGCCATTTTGTGCAAAGAAATATTTAATTTAGGCCAACACTGGTTCATGCCCTGTGAGATACTCCCTCTACATACAGGGGTTTGATGCAGGCATTTGAAATAGAGCCATTTTGTGCACCAATATTGAATTCAGGCCTACACTGGTTCAGGCCGTGTGAGATACACCCTCTACATACAGGGGTTTGATGCAGGCATTTGACATACAGCCATTTGAAATACATCCATTTTTTGCAAAGAAATATTTAATTTAGGCCTACACTGGTTCATGCCCTGTGAGACACTCCCTCTACATACAGGGGTTTGATGCAGCCATTTTAAATACAGCCATTTTGTGCAAAGAAATATTTAATTTAGGCCTACACTGGTTCATGCCCTGTGAGATACTCCCTCTACATACAGGGGTTTGATTCAGGAATTTGAAATACAACGATTTGAAATACATCCATTTTGTGCAAAGAAATATTACATTTTAGCCTACACTGGTTCAGGTCCTGTGAGATACCCCCTCTACATACAGGGGTTTGATGCAGGCATTTGAAATACAGCCATTTGAAATACAGCCATTTTGGGCAATGAAATATTTTATTGAGGCCTAGTCTGGTTCAGGCCGTGAGAGATACACCCTTTACATACTGTCGTTCTATTCTACTATTAATTAAACACCCATTTAGGGAAAGATCCTAAATTCGAAAAATATGAGGAGAGCTTCAAATAAGGGACGTGGCCCAGGTCGTGGTGCTGCTGGTGGAGCTCCTGTTGCAGGGAGAGTACATGGTCAATCTGTTCCAGCTACACGCACAAGTAAAACCCCTTCCTCAGGTGCGAGTAGGGGACAGAACCTGCAGCGGTATTTGGTCGGGCCTAATGCGGCTCTACGAATGGTGAGGCCTGAACAAGTACAGGCGATAGTAGATTGGGTTGCTGACAGTGGATCCAGTTCCTTCACATTGTCTCCCACCCAGTCTCCTGCTGAAAGACCACAGTTGGCACCTGCAGCCGATGTCCATCAGTCTTTCACCTCATCCCCTTGCAAATCAGCCAAGCAGTCTGAGCCCCAAGTCATGCAGCAGTCTCTTCTGCTTTTTGATGACTCTGTTAGCAGGGTTTCCCAGGGTTATCCACCTATCCCTGCCCCAGAAGTGGAAGAGATTGAGTGCACCGATGCCCAACCACTTATCTTTCAAGATGAGTACATGGGAGGACCATCTCAGCATGTCTCGGATGATGACGAAACACAGGTGCCAACTGCTGGGGCTTTCGAAAGTGTGCAGACCGACAAAGAGGGCAGGGGTGAAGACTGGGTGGAAGATGATGTGGAGGACGATGAGGTCCTCGACCCCACATGGAATCAAGGTCATGCGAGTGACCTATATAGTTCGGAGGAAGAGGCGGTGGTCGCACAGAGTCACCAGCACAACAGAAGAGGGAGCAGGGTGCAAAAGCGGAGCGGCCATCCTCTAGACAGTACGCCTCCTACTGCCCACTGCAGCAAGGGACCGAGCACACCAAAGCCAGCTCCAAGGAGTTCCCTGGCGTGGCAGTTCTTCAGACAATGTGCTGACAACAAGACACAAGTGGTTTGCATGCTGTGCAATTAGAGCCTGAAGCGAGGCATAAACGTTCTCAACCTGAGCACAACCTGCATGACCAGGCATTTAAGTGCAAAGCACGAGCTGCAGTGGAGTAGACACCTCAAAAACCAAGAAAGGTCTCTGGCTCCTCCTGCTTCCTCTTCTGCTGCAGTCGCGGCCTCTTCATCCACCTCTGGAGTGACAGTGCCACCTGCCACACCGCAAACAGAGGATCTGCCAGCAACACCAATACCTGGGTCACCAAGCATCTCCACAATGTCCCACGGAAGCGTTCATCTCTCCATCTCCCAAATGCTGGAGCGGAAGAGGAAGTACCCCCCTACCCACCCGCGATCCCTAGCCCTGAATGCCAGCATTTCTAAATTACTGGCCTTTAAAATGCTGTCATTCCGTCTGGTGGAGACGGATAGTTATAAAGGCCTTTTGGCGGTGGCTGTCCCACAGTACGTCGTGCCCAGCCGCCACTACTTTTCAAGGCTAGCCATCCCTTCCCTGCACAACCAATTAGGGGACAAAATCAGGTGTGCACTGCGCAACGCCATCTGTGGCAAGGTGCACCTGACTACAGATACGTGGAGCAGTGAGCACACCGGGTAAATGCAGCGGCGGCTGGGCCTGAGGCGGATAGCAGTTTGGCGCATGTCCTTCCACCACCGAGGATTGCAGGGTGCTTCAGTTTGCCTCCTGTTGCTTCCTCCTCCTACTCTGCTTCCACATCCTCTACCAGCTCCTCATCCGGTCAGCGTAACACCTTCACCACTAGCTTCAGCACAGCCAGGGGTAAACGACAGCAGGCTGTCACGACCCTTGGTTAAGTCGTGACTCTGTGTCTACACATGCGGTTGCCGTTGGCAACGGTGTTTGCATGCGAGGCATTTTCCCTGGGTTGTGGTGTTTCCCCATTTTTGGTTTGCACAGGGTTAATGTTCTGTGGTGGGTGTGACCTCTGGCCTCTTTATATGTTGGTGTGTTGCTGCCTGAGGTCAGAGTTTGCTTGTCAGCCTGTGTTGGAGCTTTGCTCCCTGGCTGTATGTTTGATGTCTGTGTGAGCCACCCTTATTTGTGATTCTGTTTCCTTTGCTGTGTCAGTTTGTCCCCTTCGGTGTGTTTCTGTTATTCCTCCCCCACCTGGTGTATGTAGTTGTGGTGTGGTCCCTGTTTGGAGGTTCGCATGGTGGTGTGATTGCTCCGGAAGGGGCTTGCTTTCCCGGAGGGGTTTAAGCGAAGGCAAGACTGTGGGTTTCCCAGCCTGGCGCCTCCGTCCATCTCAGCTGCGGCAGGTAAGTGTTTATAGCATTGTTATGTTGCTGTGTGACTTACCTGCTGTACTGTTTCACCCATAGTCTTGCATCCTGTCAGCTACTGGGCCTCTGGAGACGCCTGTCATCCGTGTCGTGGATGCACAGGTATTCTCTGCCCTGTCATCATTTGTAGGGCAATGCAGGGATTCCTAGGTCTCTAGGCACGTGGGTATGAGTCCTCTTACCACTGAAGGGGGCTCATACAGTTAGGAGACTAGGGCCTGTTGAGGGAAGCGTTAGGAGGTGACCAGCTCCCTTTTCCCTGCATTGCGGCCTGGTAGCCAGAGCATTGCGCGATGGGGGGTTCCCCCACTCCCAGTCGTGACACAGGCAGTTTTAAAACTTATCTGTTTGGGGGACAAACCCCACACCGCACAGGAGCTGTGGACGGGCCTTGAACAACAGACCGATGAGTGGTTTGTGCCTGTCAGCCTCAAGCCCGGCCTGGTGGTGTGCGATAATGGGCAAAATCTCGTAGCAGCTCTGTGACTAGCCGGTTTGACGCACATCCCTTGCCTGGCGTATGTGCTGAATTTGGTGGTGCAGAGATTCCTTAAAAATTACCCCGATATGTCAGACTTGCTGCATAAAGTGCGGGCCGTCTGTGCGCACTTTCGGCGTTCTCACCCTGCTGTTGCTCACCTGTCAGCGCTGCAGCGTAACTTCGGCCTTCCCGCTCACCGCCTCATATGCGACGTGCCCACAAGGTGGAACTCCACCTTGCACATGCTGGCCAGACTGTGCGAGCAGCAGCAGGTGATAGTGGAGTTTCAGCTGCAGCACGCACGGGTGAGTCGCTCGGCGGAACAGCACCACTTCACCACCAATAACTGGGCCTCCATGCGAGACCTGTGTTCCTTGTTGCGCTGTTTCGAGTACTCCACCAACATGGCCAGTGCCGATGACGCCGTTCTCAGCGCTACTATCCCACTTCTATGCCTCCTTGAAAAAACGCTCCTGGCGATGATGGAAGAGGATGTGGCACAGAAGAAGGAGTAGGAAGAGGGATCATTTCGTAGGGTTTCCGGCCAGTCATTCCCAAGTGGCTCCGAGGGTGGGTTCCTGCACCCACAAACCCAAGGTACACAATTGTCCAGCCAGGGCACAGTTCTGGATGACGAGGTAGAGGATGAGGAGGAGGAGATGGAGAAGGAGGAACCATGTTCACAGCAGGGTGGAACCCAGACCAGCTCATGGCCATCAATGGTGCGTGGATGGGGGGATACAGAGGACACAGACAATACACCTCCCACAGAGGACAGCTTTTCGTTGCCTCTGGGCAGCCTGGCACACATGAGCGATTACATGCTGCAGTGTCTCCGCAATGACCGCCGAGTTGCCCACATTCTAACTTGTGCTGATTACTGGGTGGTCACGCTACTGGATCCCCGTTACAAGGACAACGTACTGTCCTTAATTCCGTCACTGGAGCGTGATCGTAAGATGCGCGAGTACAAGCGCATGCTGGTAGACGCGCTGCTGGTGGCATTCCCACCTGACAGCGGGGGCACAGTCGAAGCACAAGGCGAAGGACGAGGTCGCACCGCCAGCACCTCAGAAGACAGGGTTAGCATGGCCGAAATGTGGAAAAGCTTTGTCAGCATGCCACAACAACCAGCACCACCAGCTGATATGGAACGTCTTAGCAGGAGGCAGCATTTCACCAATATGGTGGAGCAGTATGTGTGCACACGCCTACACGTACTGAATAACGGGTCTGCCCCCTTCAACTTCTGGGTCTCCAAATTGGGCACATGAGCTTGCCCTTTACGCCTTGAAGGTGCTGGCCTGACCTGCAGCCAGTATATTATCTGAACATGTGTTTAGCACGGCAGGGGGTGTCATCACAGACAAGCGCAGCCGCCTGTCCACAGCCAATGTGGACAAGCTCACGTTCATTAAAATGAAACAGGCATGGATCCCTCAGGACTTGTCCATACCTTGTGCAGAATAGACATGTATACTGGCACTAAGCAGCCATTGTTATACTGCAGCGCAATTGCTCATGTTTGTATTTTGGATATTTCACACTCTTTTGGAGTGTACCTTAATTTTAAAAAATGTAATTAAAACCAAAAACCTGTGTTGGCTATCTCGTCCTCCTCCACCGCCGTTTCCACCTAGTCCGCTACGTCCACCGCCTCCTCAAACTCCTACTCCATATGGAACTCCACCTCATAAATAAATAAAAAAATTTGTATGTGTTTTATTTTATATCATTTTAATACTTTGTCATTAACATTTTCGGGTGAAATTCACCAATTTTTGGGTGTATAGTACCACTGCTATACCTAGTAGGCCGGTTAACAAAAAAAATTAATTTGTCAGTTACATTTTCAGTTGAAATTCAAAATTTTTTGGGTGTGAAGTACCACTGCTATACCTAGTAGACAGGTTAAACAATAAAACAATTTGTCAGTTACATTTTCTGGTGAAATTCAGCAATTTTTTTGTTTGATGTACCACTGCCATACCTATTAGAACGGTAAAAAAAATATATAACATTTGTCAGTTACATTTTATGGTCAAATTCACAAATTTCTGGGTGTAATATACCCCTCCTCTACCTAGTTGACAGCTTAATAAATTTCAATAATTTTTATTTTACATTTTCGGTGACAATAAACAATTGTTTTCTGTCATAGACCCCTGGTCTACCAAGTAGACAGGTTAATTAATTTCTGTAGTTTTTCTGTTACATTCTTGGGTTGACATTATACAATTTTAGATGTGAATAAATCCCTGCTCTGCATAGGTGACAGGGAATAAAATTTCTGAAATGCTTCTTTAATTGATGCGCGCCACCTCCTTTGAATCAATGCTTAAACTTAAACAAGTTGTACCACATTTAAGCTTCAATACTTTCCACATTTCCGCTATACTCTTTTGGCCAACATTTGCGCCTCAATAGCTTTTCCCACAATTTCGCTTGTCTCTTTTGTCTAACATTTGGGCTTCTGTAATTTGTCCCACATTTGCGCCTCAATAGCTTTTCCTACATTTCTTCTCGATCCCAAATTTTTTAAATTAATTTATCTCCCTTAAATTTGGTCTCTTTTTCTCACGCTCCCTCTCTGGCCTGGAACCCTGATTCCCCGCCACCCGTAATCACCATGGTAGGCGCATAAAAGAACATCGAAAGTTGATAGAGCAGATATCATATTGGATCGTGAACATCACGGGGACGTGCGACATGGTGGGGCACTAAGTGCACACACCTACACGAACTAACTGACAGGGGTCAGCCCCTGCAACTTCTGGGTCTCCAAATTGGGCACATGGCCTGAGCTTGCCCTTTACGCCTTGGAGGTGCTGGCCTGCCTTGCAGCCGGTGTATTGTCTGAACGTGTGTTTAGCACGACTGGAGGGTTATATTTCCCAATGTTTTTCGGGTGTACCCTAATTTAAAAAAATAAAAATAAATTTTAAAACAAAAAGCAGTGTAGGCTACCTCCTCCTCCTCCACCGCCACTTCCACCTACACCGCCACATCCACCACCTCCTCAACCTCCTACTCCATATGGACCTGGTCCTCCTAGAGAAAGATTATTATTTTTTATTTTTACGTATTTTATGTTATTTAAAGTCATTTCCCTATCCACATTTGTTTGCAGAGCACTTGCCATGCTCTTAACCACATTTTGACGACATTTGCAGCCCTCTAGCCCTTTCCATGACATTTTTACAGCCATTTTAGTGCTCAAAAGTTCGGGTCCCTATTGATTTCTATGGGGTTCGGGGTCAAGATCGGGTCCCGAACGCGAACTTTTTTTTTCGAAGTTCGGCCGAACCCGTCGAACCCGAACATCCAGGTGTCCGCTCAACTCTACCCACCACCGTACACTGCAAAATGAGTACTTATAAGGCTCCATTCACACGTCCGTAGTGCATTGAGGATCCGCAATACACCCGGCCAGCACCCCCATAGAAATGCCTATTCTTGTCCGCAATTGCGGACAAGAATAGGACATGCTCTATTTTTTTACGGAGCTGCGGACCGGAAGATCGAGGCCGCGCTCCGGAAATGCAGATGCAGAGAGCAAATAGTGTCCCCATAGAGAATGAATGGGTTCGCACAATTGCGAAACGGGTGCGGATAACACTTGCGGACGTGTGAATGGAGCCTAATATATATACAGTATATACACTACTATATTATACTGCTTTAATTATATATATATATATATATATATATATATACACAGTACAGACCAAAAGTTTGGACACACCTTCTCATTCAAAGAGTTTTCTTTATTTTCATGACTATGAAAATTGTAGATTCACACTGAAGGCATCAAAACTATGAATTAACACATGTGGAATTATATACATAACAAAAAAGTGTGAAACCACTGAAAATATGTCATATTCTAGGTTCTTCAAAGTAGCCACCTTTTGCTTTGATTACTGCTTTGCACACTCTTGGCATTCTCTTGTTGAGCTTCAAGAGGTAGTCACCTGAAATGGTTTTCACTTCACAGGTGTGCCGTGTCAGGTTTAATAAGTGGGATTTCTTGCCTTATAAATGGGGTTGGGACCATCAGTTGCGTTGTGGAGAAGTCAGGTGGATACACAGCTGATAGTCCTACTGAATAGACTGTTAGAATTTGTATTATGGCAAGAAAAAAGCAACTAAGTAAAGAAAAACGAGTGGCCATCATTACTTTAAGAAATGAAGGTCAGTCAGTCAGCCGAAAAATTGGGAAAACTTTGAAAGTGTCCCCAAGTGCAGTCACAAAAACCATCAAGCGCTACAAAGAAACTGGCTCACATGCGGACCGCCCCAGGAAAGCAAGACCAAGAGTCACCTCTGCTGCGGAGGATAAGTTCATCCGAGTCACCAGCCTCAGAAATCGCAGGTTAACAGCAGCTCAGATTAGAGACCAGGTCAATGCCACACAGAGTTCTAGCAACAGACACATTTCTAGAACAACTGTTAAGAGGAGACTGTGTGAATCAGGCCTTCATGGTAGAATATCTGCTAGGAAACCACTGCTAAGGACAGGCAACAAGCAGAAGAGACTTGTTTGGGCTAAAAAACACAAGGAATGGACATTAGACCAGAGGAAATCTGTGCTTTGGTCTGATGTGTCCAAATTTGAGATCTTTGGTTCCAACCACCGTGTCTTTGTGCGACGCAGAAAAGGTGAACGGATGGACTCTACATGCCTGGTTCCCACCGTGAAGCATGGAGGAGGAGGTGTGATGGTGTGGGGGTGCTTTGCTGGTGACACTGTTGGGGATTTATCCAAAATTGAAGGCATACTGAACCAGCATGGCTACCACAGCATCTTGCAGCGGCATGCTATTCCATCCGGTTTGCGTTTAGTTGGACCATCATTTATTTTTCAACAGGACAATGACCCCAAACACATCTCCAGGCTGTGTAAGGGCTATTTGACCATGAAGGATTTTGATGGGGTGCTGCGCCAGATGACCTGGCCTCCACAGTCACCGGACCTGAACCCAATCGAGCAGAGTGAAAGCAAAAGGGCCAACAAGTGCTAAGCATCTCTGGGAACTCCTTCAAGACTGTTGGAAGACCATTTCAGGTGACTACCTCTTGAAGCTCATCAAGAGAATGCCAAGAGTGTGCAAAGCAGTAATCAAAGCAAAAGGTGGCTACTTTGAAGAACCTAGAATATGACATATTTTCAGTTGTTTCACAATTTTTTGTTATGTATATAACTCCACATGTGTTAATAGTTTTGATGCCTTTAGTGTGAATCTACTATTTTCATAGTCATGAAAATAAAGAAAACTCTTTGAATGAGAAGGTGTGTCCAAACTTTTGGTCTGTACTGTATATATATATAAAATTAAACATAACCACCATACAATCTCAACATACAGTGACCAAATAACTGCTCCATACATAAAGTAGTCTAATGATATACAATGTCACAATAAATAATACAGTAGCACAACTAATTTCATGGTGGTCACAGGCAGTGTTTCCTGTGCTCTCGAAAGCAAAAAATTGAAATAACATTGTGATGAGGTCAAGCATAATAACAGATTTACATGTCTGTAAGGCGTGGAATTTGTATTTCTGCTGCTTCCAGAGTGTACAGCTTATGGCTCATTCAGACTGCCGTAAGTGTTTTGCGGTCCACAAATTGCGGCACATGGCCAGCCTTATGATAGAAATGCATATGCGATTGCGGACAAGAATAGGACATGCTCTTTCTTTTTTGGGGGGCCGAGGAACGGAACTACGCATCTTTTGTGGCCCCATTAAAATAAATTGCTGAACGGATGCGGACCCTATTCATATGGTTGTCTGAATGAGCCCTAAGAAGGAACAGTGGTCACAAGTCTTGATCTATGTGGCTCCACCTGCAGCACCAGGTGCCACTAAGCCTGTGGTCCTGTCACGGTGGTGTCACGATCTTGTTGCTGTTTGCCGTGCATGTGGTTGCCAGGGGCAACATGTCGTTTACTTTGCATGTGTGTGCACTTCCCCTTCTATCAGTTCTTTCCCTGTCTCGTTCTGGAGGGGTTAACTCCCGGGCTGGGTGTGGCCACTAGGTTTATTTAACCTGTGGCTTAAAGGCTGGAGTTAGTTGTCCTCCAGCCTTTGTTGGTGCTGGAGCTTTGCTCATGTCCGGCTTATTCCATCTGCCCTGTGCTTTAAGGCCACCTTGAGGAACATAATGTCATGGTGGGGAGTGGGGAAAACCCCCCCACCGTACAATGTGGGGAAGACCGACAAGCAACTAGGTTAGAGGCTGGGATAAGGAAGCAGGTCACCTCCTATTGCTTCCCTAACCCTGGCCCTGACTCCTAACCATATGAGCAGACCCAGATGGTAGGTGGGCCTCGGACCCTGAGTCACCCTGATGATCCCTGAATAAAGGAAAGGGCTGAGACGACCTGTTCTTCCATTACACGGAAGCACAGGAGTCTCAACCGGACTAGATGCCAGGAAAAAGTAGAGACTGTATACAGCTACTGGATCGGCAGGTAAGGATGCAGAACAACACACTTACCTGCTGCAGCCACAACGACTGGAACCCGAGCAAGAGTACAGGTGCCCACACACCATACAGGACACAGTACAAACAACCACACCCAGGTATCCAGCACACCAGTTACTGCATGGACCCCCCTGCAAACAGGACGCATGGCAGCCCCGGGAAGAGCTGCATACAGACTTGTAGTTCCCCCTCCGGGGAACCCTTTTACCCCCTTCCGGAGGAACACGCACAACACGGGAACATACAGAGTGGCCTTGGTGGAACATACTGTTGTGACTTTCAATGGGGTTCTTGACAGATCCGTCTTTCCTATGTTAAAGACAATACAACCGGATCCGTTCATAATGGATGCAGATGGTTGTACAGTCGTGGCCAAAAGTTTTGAGAATGACACAAATATTAGTTTTCACAAAGTTTGCTGCTAAACTGCTTTTAGATCTTTGTTTCAGTTGTTTCTGTGATGTAGTGAAATATAATTACACGCACTTCATATGTTTCAAAGGCTTTTATCGACAATTACATGACATTTATGCAAAGAGTCAGTATTTGCAGTGTTGGCCCTTCTTTTTCAGGACCTCTGCAATTCGACTGGGCATACTCTCAATCAACTTCTGGGCCAATTCCTGACTGATAGCAACCCATTCTTTCATAATCACTTTTTGGAGTTTGTCAGAATTAGTGGGTTTTTGTTTGTCCACCCGCCTCTTGAGGATTGACCATAAGTTCTCAATGGGATTAAGATCTGGGGAGTTTCCAGGCCATGGACCCAAAATGTCAACGTTTTGGTCCCCGAGCCACTTAGTTATCACTTTTGCCTTATGGCACGGTGCTCCATCGTGCTGGAAAATGCATTGTTCTTCACCAAACTGTTGTTGGATTGTTGGAAGAAGTTGCTGTTGGAGGGTGTTTTGGTACCATTCTTTATTCATGGCTGTGTTTTTGGGCAAAATTGTGAGTGAGCCCACTCCCTTGGATGAGAAGCAACCCCAAACATGAATGGTCTCAGGATGCTTTACTGTTGGCATGACACAGGACTGATGGTAGCGCTCACCTTTTCTTCTCCGGACAAGCCTTTTTCCAGATGCCCCAAACAATCGGAAAGAGGCTTCATCGGAGAATATGACTTTGCCCCAGTCCTCAGCAGTCCATTCACCAAACTTTCTGCAGAAGATCAATCTGTCCCTGATGTTTTTTTTGGAGAGAAGTGGCTTCTTTGCTGGCCTTCTTGACAGCAGGCCATCTTCCAAAAGTCTTCGCCTCACTGTGTGTGCAGATGCGCTCACACCTGCCTGCTGCCATTCCTGAGCAATCTCTGCACTGGTGGCACTCCGATCCCGCAGCTGAATCCTCTTTAGGAGACGATTCTGGCGCTTGCTGGACTTTCTTGGACGCCCTGAAGCCTTCTTAACAAGAATTGAACCTCTTTCCTTGAAGTTCTTCATGATCCTATAAATTGTTGATTGAGGTGCAATCTTAGTAGCCACAATATCCTTGCCTGTGAAGCCATTTTTATGCAACACAATGATGGCTGCACGCGTTTCTTTGCAGGTCACCATGGTTAACAATGGAAGAACAATGATTTCAAGCATCACCTTCCTTTTAACAGGTCAAGTCTGCCATTTTAACCCAATCAGCCTGACATAATGATCTCCAGCCTTGTGCTCGTCAACATTCTCACCTGAGTTAACAAGACGATTACTGAAATGATCTCAGCAGGTCCTTTAATGACAGCAATGAAATGCAGTGGAAAGGTTTTTTTGGGATTAAGTTAATTTTCATGGCAAAGAAGGACTATGCAATTCATCTGATCACTCTTCATAACATTCTGTATATGCAAATTGCTATTATAAAAACTTAAGCAGCAACATTTCCAATTTCCAATATTTATGTAATTCTCAAAACTTTTGGCCACGACTGTATTATCAGTAACGGAAGCACTTTTGCTGAGCCCTGCTGGATCCAGCAAAAACGCTAGCGTGAAAGTAGCCTTAGATTGCTTTTACAAAGTCATTTAACAATTTGTAGCAATTTACCAATGCCCGCTTCTGGGCAGAGTTTATACTTTTTTTTAAAACTTTGAGGTAGGTCTTAATGAGTTGTGGCATGTCATCCAAGTACCTCAGAATCAGGCGAAAAAAGTCCTTTTGTCCTAGGATATGCCACTATAATACCAGCAGATATGCTCTGTTAGATTTAGCTTCATCTAGGAAGACATTCAACTGTGCAAATGGGAACAAGAACAGGAAGAGTTACAAATCTGCAGGAGCCATTTGTAATTTCATTCTTCCAGCAGAAGTGGCAAAAGTATGGAAGGTGTTTGTCTGAACTAGGGCCCACTGGCCGTTATTGCAGGGAATATGGCTTTTATTGGCACCTTGGCTGGGCCCCAAACTACCGAAAAATCACTTGGGTGCCTTTGACTAGACTAAAGAGACAAAAAATTTAAGAGCCAAATCATTTTTGGTTGCATTATATTTCAGTCACTCCGTGGAGAACTGCATGACTAGCTATGGGGGCATTGTGGCTATGGTTGCCAGTGTTGTGGGGGGCACTGTTGGACTTTTGATGCATCTTTGACTTATCACACTAAACCACACATCTACATGTCCCTTTTTTGGCATGGATGTCAATGGTTGGTAAGGTCCAAATTAGTGTTGTGCGAGCATTCTCGGCCGAACACCATTTTAACTTGAGCATCGCGATGCTCGGCACATCGCTGTGTTCGGCCGAACACCGCATGTGCTTGAGTGCGATGCTCGAGTCTCCTCCCAGCATGTTTGTTGGCTGCTACGCAAGTAATGGCACTCACTGTAATGCGGTAGCCATGTCGGTTACTGGCATTACAGTAATTGGCTGGCCGAAATGCGCCATCGGGTGCTATATAGCACCTGATGACACGTGGTTCGGCTCAGTCTTAGTCAGGGAGAGCTGCAGCAGAAGGGACAGATAGTGTAGGGACAGGAATTGGTTTTTTTTTTGGCAGGGTTTACTGTTGAAAGGTGTTAGAGACCCAAAAGTCCTTTTAAGGACTATTGTTTTATCTGGCTGCAATATATATTATTAGCAACCCGCGCTAAATTGCGTGCAAATGTTTGGCCGCTGCTGACAGTGACACAACCTCTGCTACATCTGTTTTGTTACATTTGCGCATCCTAAATATCTGTGACATTCAACGCAATTGTTTGGCCGCTGCTGACAGCGACATTACCTGCGCTACATCTCCTGTATAACGTTTGCGCATCCTAAATATCTGTGACATTCAGTGTAATTTTTTCTTAGCCGCTGGTGACAGTGACATTACCTGCACTACATCTCCTGTATAATGTTTGCGCATCCTAAATATCTGTGACATTCAGTGTAATTTTTTCTTAGCCGCTGGTGACAGTGATATTACCTGCACTACATCTCCTGTATAATGTTTGCGCATCCTAAATATCTGTGACATTCAGTGTCATTTTTTCTTAGCCGCTGGTGACAGCGACATTACCTGCGCTACATCTCCTGTATAACGTTTGCGCATCCTAAATATCTGTGACATTCAGTGTAATTTTTTCACTGCTGGTGACAGTGACATTACCTGCACTACATCTCCTGTATAATGTTTGCGCATCCTAAATATCTGTGACATTCAGTGTAATTTTTTCTTAGCCGCTGGTGACAGTGACATTACCTGCACTACATCTCCTGTATAACGTTTGCACATCCTAAATATCTGTGACATTCAGTGTAATTTTTTCTTAGCCGCTGGTGACAGCGACATTACCTGCGCTACATCTCCTGTATAACGTTTGCGCATCCTAAATATCTGTGACATTCAGTGTAATTTTTTCACTGCTGGTGACAGTGACATTACCTGCGCTACATCTCCTGTATAACATTTGCGCATCCTAAATATCTGTGACATTTAGTGTAATTTTTTCGCCGCTGGTGACAGCGACATTACCTGCACTATATCTCCTGTATAACGTTTGCGCATCCTAAATATTTGTGACATTCAGTGTAATTTATTTGCGCATACACTTACAAAACCTGCGGTACTGTACGTGTGACATACTTGCAAGCATATATACCATTTAATATGCTCAAGGCAAGCAGTAAGGGACGGGGAAGTAGCCGTGCTGCTGATGGTACATGCAGAGGCTCTCGCCCTGGGTGTGGTGAAACTGTGCCTGCTGCCAGAGCACAAGAAACACACTCATCCACGATTCCTGGCTTCATGTCCCAGTTTCCAGGGCGGCGCAGGACACCACTCTTGAAGTCACACCAGTGCGACCAGGTGGTCGGTTGGATTGCAGCAGATAATTCTCCCAGTCGGTTAAGCACCACCCTGTCTTCCACAAAGTCCAGTCTCACTAGTCAAGAGTCTGGTCAACAAAATCCTCACCTTGATCCTCCTTCCTCCCACCATGGGGAGTCTTGGCAAACAAGTGATCCCACACTCGGATATTCCGAGGAGCTGTTTTCATCGCCATTCCTTAATTTGGGCCTCTAGCCAAGCCCGCTTGAAGAGGAACATGAGGAGATCTTGTGCCCTGATTCCCAAACTCTGGAGCACCCACATTGAGAAGAAGATGACGGTGGGGAACGGCAAGTGTTTCACAAGGTGGATTATAATAATGAGACACAGTTGCCAATAAGTCAACGGCAATTAGTGTCTCAAGAGGTTGATGATGAGGATGAGACACAGTTGTCAATAAGTGAGGTTCTTGTTAGGTCAACAAGTCAGGAGGAGGACCAGAGTGAGGAAGTGGAAGAGGAGGTGTTGGACGATAAATTCACTGACCCAACCTGGGAAAGTGGCAAGCCGAGCGAGGACAGCAGTACAGAGGGGGAGGGATCCGCAGCACCACAACAGGCTGGAAGAGGCAGAGGGGTGGCAAAAGGGAGAAGGCGGGCCACACCAAACAGATCCACAACTGTTACCCGGAGCACCCCCTTGCGGCAATCTCCCTTGCCAAGGGGTAGGTGTTCCGCAGTTTGGTGCTTTTTTGAGGAAAGTGTGGACGATAAAAGAATTGTCATTTGCAACCTGTGCCGTACCAAAATGAGCAGGGGCATGAACACTAGCAACCTCACCACCACCAGCACGATCCGCTACATGGAATCAAAGCACCCTAATAGGTGGGCCGAACGCCTGGGTCCACAATCAGTGTCTGTGGGTCACACCATTGCCTCCTTTTCCCCTGTGTTACGTGCTGGCCAATCCCCTGTCCAAGACGCAGGCCCGGATGCCTCCCGCCCTGCACCTGGACCTTCGCAAGCATCAGCTAGCACATCCACTTCTGTGTCCCAGCGCAGCGTACAGATGTCAATACCCCAGGTCTTTGAACGATAACGCAAATACCCGACACCCACCCACAGGCAATAGCACTAAATGAATGCGCACCTTTCCAAATTGCTGGCCCTGGAAATGTTGCCATTTAGGCTTGTGGACACTGAGGCTTTCAGCAGCCTGATGGCAGCGGCCGTCCCTTGTTACTCAGTCCCCAGCCGCCACTATTTTTCCTGGTGTGCAGTTCCCGCCTTACACCAGCATGTGTCCGGTAACATCACCCGGGTCCTGACCAACGCAGTTATTGGGAAGGTCCACTTAACGACTGGCACATGGACAAATGCTTTTGGACAGGGACGCTACATTTCCCTGACGGCAGACTGGTCGAACGTTGAGGAGGCCGGGAGTGAGTCGTACCCTGGGATGGCACAGGTGTTACCGACGCCAAGGATTGCGGGCCCTACTTCCATCACGATTTCCGCCACCACCTACATTAGTGGCTGCACCCCCCCTCCCCCCCCCCTCCTCCTCCACTTCCACCTCTGAATTCTCATCTTGCAGCACCAGTCAGCCATCAGTAAGTAGCAGGAAGCAGTGTAGCACTGCAGTGGGGAAACTAATTTTCTTAGGTGACAAACAGCACACCGCCGCAGAGCTGTGGCAGGGTATAAGGGACCAGACTGAGCTGTGATTCTCGCCACTCAACCTACAACCAGGCATGGTTGTGTCTGATAATGGCCGTAACTTGGTGGCGGCTTTGGAGCTCGGCAAGCTCACACACATACCATGCATAGCCCACATGTTCAACTTAGTGGTTCAGCGGTTTCTCAAAACCTACCCCAATTTGCCTGAACTACTGGTGAAGGTGCGCCGCATGTGTGCCCATTTCCGAAAGTCATCTACAGCTTCCGCTGGTCTGGCAACGCTTCAGCAGCTCTTGCAATTGCCAGCTCACCGACTGTTGTGCGACGTGAGCACGCGCTGGAACTCCATATTCCACATGTTGGCCAGGCTTTGTGAGCAGCAGAGGGCAGTAGTGATATGCCATCTGGAACATGGTCTTCACCTTTCCAGTCAGCTTCCGCTCTTCACAAGCGACGAGTGGGCATGGATGTCTGACCTCTGTGAGGTTTTACGCAACTTTGAGGAATCAACACAGATGGTGAGCGGCGATGCCGCTATTATCAGCGTAACCATCCCTTTTCTGTGTCTACTGAAACGCTCGCTGCTCACAATTAAGGTGGACGCTTTGCATGTGGAAGAGGTGGAAATGGGGGAAGACAGTACACAGGGTGATAGCCAGACCACCCTCAGTTCGTCTTCTCAGCGCAAATTGGATGATGATGAGGAGGAGGAGGAGCAGGAGATGGTTGCCTCCGCTACAGAGGGTAGTACCCATAGCAGGTTTATTATATCTGTTCAGCGTGGATGGGCCAAAGAGGAGGAAGAGGATGAGGAGATTGAGAGTCATCCTCCTGATGAGGACAGCGAAGTCTTGTCTGTTGGGACTCTGGCACGGCTGACTTTATGTTAGGCTGCCTTTCCCGTGACCCTCACGTTATAAGCATTTTGGCAAACACCGATTACTGGTTGTTCACCCTTCTTGACCCCCGCTACAAAGAGAACTTCTCATCTCTCATTTCTGTGGTGGAGAGGACTGGCAAAATGGTGCAATACCAGAAGGTCCTTGTGGAAAAATTGCTCCAGAAATTTCCAGCTGACAACGCTGGCTGCAGAGTACGTAGTTCCTTGGACAACCAAGGAGGGGAAACGAAGGGAACACACAGCAGTTCCAACAGAGGAAGGGCAACACTCTCCAAGGCCTGGGACAGTTTCATGACACCCCGCCAGCACCCTCACCCTGATGCGCGTCCTAGTGTCACAAGAAGGGAAAAGTTTTGGAAGATGGTGAAGGAGTACGTAGCAGACCATGTCAGCGTCCTCAGTGATCCCTCTGTGCCTTACAACTATTGGGTGTCCAAGCTGGACACGTGGCACGAACTGGCGCTCTACGCCTTGGAGGTGCTGGCCTGCCCTGCCGCCAGCGTTTTGTCAGAGCGTGTATTTAGTGCTGCTGGGGGCATAATAACTGATAAGCGCATCCGCCTGTGAACTGAAAATGCTGAAAGGTTGACTCTTATTAAAATGAACAAGGCCTGTATTGCCCCTGACTTCTCTACTCCACCAGAGGAAAGCGGCTGAACATAAAGGCACTTTAAATGTGGCTTTTATGGTGTATTGAATGCACTGTATTCCCATGCACCCCTTCCACCACAAAAAAGGTATATGGTTCAATCTTCCTTTTCTCGTCCTCCTCCTCCATCATAACAATATGCTTTTTAGGCTGCCCTCGCTCCGAATGTTTTAGAGGGTCAGCTCAGCAGCAGACCCTCACCCCTAATGTTTTAGAGCGTCACCAGCAGGCCCTCGCCCATAATGTTTTAGATGGCCAGATCAGCAGCAGACCCTCACCCCTAATGTTTTAGATCAGGGCTGGCCAACCTGCGGCTCACCAGCTGTTGTAAAACTACAACTCCCACCATTCCCTGCTGTAGGCTGATAGCTGTAGGCAGACTGGGCATGCTGGGAGTTGTAGTTTTGCAACAGCTGGAGAGCCGCAGGTTGGCCAGCCCTGTTTTAGATGGTCAGCTCGGCAGCAGACCCTCTCCCCTAATGTTTTAGATGGTCAGATCATCAACAGGCCCTCACCCCTAATGTTTTAGAGGGTCAGCTCAGCAGCAGACTCTCACCCCTAATGTTTTAGATCAGGCATGGCCAACCTGCGGCTCTCCAGCTGTTGTAAAACTACAACTCCCACCATGCCCTGCTGTAGGAAAATAGATGTAGGCAGTCTGAGCATGCTGGGAGTTGTAGTTTGGCAACAGCTGGAGAGCCTCAGAACCATTAGCTAACAACCTCTCCTAAGTTTGGACTGTCTCTATTATATGGGTATGTAATGTCATAGTGTGAGGTTACTCTTTGTTTTGCTAGCTAATGGTTCTGTAGCATGATTCAGTTATCTCTTTTTTAGTGCAGGAATCGATTTTTATGATGTTTTGATGTCTTGACTGTATTTATCTAGACATGGTTACTCAGTTGATCGACTCCTAGGGTGCATGTGTTTGTATGTGCGTGTCCTTGCATTGTTCTACCTTTGGGGCATTAGTGGTTATTTTCATCTACCCCTGAGGTGACATGCGCATGCACGCTCATGCATCCTTATGGGACTCTGTTTCTACTTTTTACAATGGATGATAATATGCACATATGCACTTTTCTGCTGAGTTTAAGGCACTAGTCCCTCTTCCCATGAGGGGATGGGTGTGTGTGTTATACACATGTATGTCCTAATTTGATGCACTAGCAGTTGAGATACATGTGTATATACACTCACCTAAAGAATTATTAGGAACACCATACTAATACGGTGTTGGACCCCATTTTGCCTTCAGAACTGCCTTAATTCTACGTGGCATTGATTCAACAAGGTGCTGATAGCATTCTTTAGAAATGTTGGCCCATATTGATAGGATAGCATCTTGCAGTTGATGGAGATTTGAGGGACGCACATCCAGGGCACGAAGCTCCCGTTCCACCACATCCCAAAGATGCTCTATTGGGTTGAGATCTGGTGACTGTGGGGGCCATTTTAGTACAGTGAACTCATTGTCATGTTCAAGAAACCAATTTGAAATGATTCGAGCTTTGTGACATGGTGCATTATCCTGCTGGAAGTAGCCATCAGAGGATGGATACATGTTCTCATTCTGTTTACGCCAAATTCGGACTCTACCATTTGAATGTCTCAACAGAAATCGAGACTCATCAGACCAGGCAACATTTTTCCAGTCTTCAACAGTCCAATTTTGGTGAGCTTGTGCAAATTGTAGCCTCTTTTTCCTATTTGTAGTGGAGATGAGTGGTACCGAGTGGGGTCTTCTGCTGTTGTAGCCCATCCGCCTCAAGGTTGTGCGTGTTGTGGCTTCACAAATGCTTTGCTGCATACCTCGGTTGTAACGAGTGGTTATTTCAGTCAACGTTGCTCTTCTATCAGCTTGAATCAGTCGGCCCATTCTCCTCTGACCTCTAGCATCCACAAGGCATTTTCGCCCACAGGACTGCCGCATACTGGATGTTTTTCCCTTTTCACACCATTCTTTGTAAACCCTAGAAATGGTTGTGCGTGAAAATCCCAGTAACTGAGCAGATTGTGAAATACTCAGACCGGCCCGTCTGGCACCAACAACCATGCCACGCTCAAAATTGCTTAAATCACCTTTCTTTCCCATTCTGACATTCAGTTTGGAGTTCAGGAGATTGTCTTGACCAGGACCACCCCCCTAAATGCATTGAAGCAACTGCCATGTGATTGGTTGACTAGATAATTGCATTAATGAGAAATAGAACAGGTGTTCCTAATAATTCTTTAGGTGAGTGTATATCAGTATAAATTGTGGACTTTTGTGGATATTTGTGATATATGTAGAGAACTTTTTTGCATGTGAAACAGGTCCTATGTATATATATATACATATATATGTGTACAAGTTTCGAGACACGCACTTGCACTTTTTCTGTCTATTCGTGAATCTTAGCTGAGGTATAGCTGAGTGTTGACCTCATTGCCCCCCTTTTTGTTTGTAATCATGTTATATCCCCTCAGGTGTAGTCCACCTTTTTATCTGATGTGATATATCACACAATAAAATATAAATTTTTTATATATTATTTAATAAAGTATATGTACATTTTTGCTACTATACCCGTCTAGTCTCAGTTTATCCTTTGTTCGTGTATGCTTATGTACACTGAGTGGGTATCTCACTATATAGGGCACTTTCCATCACATAGGATCACTAATAGTGAACGCAAATCTATGTGTTTCGTGTGACTGTTGTTTCCTACATACAACATGCTGCAGAGTCTCCCAGCAGGCAGGCATGTCACTCAGGGCAGCTCTTGTATTTACTCCCTTAGCAGTGCCATTGTCAGTGGCGTACACACAATTAATGGGGCCCCTGTGCGAAACTGATCCATGGGACTCCCTTAGCAGTGTCATTATACAGCTGGGACTTGTAGTCCTACACATACAACATGCTGCTGAGTCTCCCAGCAGGCAGACATGTCACTCAGGGCAGCTCTTGTATCCACTCCCTTGCAGTGTCATTGTACAGCTGGGACTTGTAGTCCTACACATACAACATGCTGCTGAGTCTCCCAGCAGGCAGACATGTCACTCAGGGCAGCTCTTGTATCCACTCCCTTGCAGTGTCATTGTACAGCTGGGACTTGTAGTCCTACACATAAAACATGCTGCAGAGTCTCCCAGCAGGCAGACATGTCACTCAGGGCAGCTCTTGTATCCACTCCCTTAGCAGTGTGAGTATACAGCTAGGACTTGTAGTCCTACACATACAACATGCTGCTGAGTCTCCCAGCAGGCAGACATGTCACTCAGGGCAGCTCTTGTATGCACTCCCTTAGCAGAGCAGGGGGAGGAGCAGAGGTTGTTTTTATTGCATGTAAACAAAGGGCCAGAAAAGAACCAGGGAAATGAGGAAATATATATATATATATTTTGCATAAAACTTGCTTAGCTTAGTTATATATTGCTGCCCATCAGATTTTCAGTGCTATATTATAATTTTTTTCATAACTCGGACAACCCCTTTAACTTATGTGTACTCAGAAAATTGGAAAGTCTATCAGCAGAAGTGACTTAAATACCCATTCTTAGATGGATTAACAGTTTTCTACCATAAGGATTAACCCATTAACATTAATGTACCCATTTGGGCAGATGTATGCATACTTATACTATTGATTGGAGGAATGTACCAAGTTCATACTGTATAACACAGAGACTATAACCCTACCTCTTTTAACAAAGGGAAGGCTGTACTCACGTACGGTGGAATAAAGTGACATTTCTCAGTTTTTTTGGGATGAACTTTTTTTTTACCTTTTTAATTATTTGTGGATATACTATTTATGTATTTATTCTATGTATTCAGCCTTCACCTTATGCACAATATAAGCAAATAGTTTTCAATTATGTACCCAGCTATCAAATACTACTAATTTACGGTGTATGTACTCAGCGTTTTTTTTCACATATTATTCCTATTCAGTTTTTTAACTATGCACTCAGCTATTCAGCACTCATAATTCACAGTGAATGTACTCAACCTTTTATGCACTAAAACTATATGTATTCAGCTTTTTACTATGTACTCAGCTATCAAACATTCATAATTCATGGTGTGAATATAGGCACAATATTTACGAGATTTTATGGTTATATACATAGATATATTCCCCTAAGAGTATATACATACTGGTAATATACATAATTGTATTACAATATATATATATATATATATATATATATATATATATATATTGTAAGGGACCATCTCTTTCAGGGGGTCACACTCAGATATCTTTGCAGACACAGTGATAATGTCCAAACTCTTGCTTTATTTTAGACACTTTAGCAAAGCACAGGTTACGAAGTTGCAGCTTCAACTTATCACGTGTGACATCAACATAAAATAACAAACCCTTGCCCGGCTAGGCTCTAACTAAACACATAAGTGTATCCCTGACTCACCTAGAGAGCCCTGTTCACACATGGAACACAAATGCGGCTTTCCTGAGCCATACAGTCCAGCAACCTCCAGGCGTTGACACTTCAATACCTTTTGGGGGATTGTGGCCCAGTAGCCCTCCCGACTCTGGCCTCATGATCCTTGTTTCACAGACGTCACCGCGTCCCCCAAAGTTCAGGCTATCGCCTAGCCTCGTGGCCCCTCAGCCCACCCGACTGAGACCACTCACACAGAGCCTCACCAGGACTCTGCTTCACAAAACACTCCAGATCAAGACACACCCAATTCCAGAAACCAGATTAAATGGAATCCCTGGACGTGAGCATGCCCTAAGTCCCGGACTGGAGCATGGGGAACAGGCACCCACCCAGCACATTGCCTGTTCCCAGTAAAAACCTGCCCTGGACTAGCTGGAACAGCTATTCTAACTATTTTGGTGTCCACCAGCTAACTTAGTGGCCACCTATCTAGGGGCCTTTACTCCACCAAGGCCGGGCCCCTTGGTGACAACACCCCTTTTATTATGCTTCCCCGGGACTTTACTGCACATCTCAATGTTCACATTGCCACTATATATATATATATATATATATATATATATATGAAATAGTGATCTTCAGTCCAAGGACAAGACACTACCTCCACCAGTGTTCATAAAAAGAAGCAGTAAACATAGAAACATAGAATGTGTCGGCAGATAAGAACCATTTGGCCCATCTAGTCTGCCCAATATATCTGAATCCTATGAATAGTCCCTGGCCCTATCTTATATGAAGGATAGCCTTATGCCTATCCCATGCATGCTTAAACTCCACTGTATTTGCAGCTACCACTTCTGCAGGAAGGCTATTCCATGCATCCACTACTCTCTCAGTAAAGTAATACTTCCTTATATTACTTTTAAACCTTTGCCCCTCTAATTTAAAACTGTGTCCTCTTGTGGTAGTTTTTCTTCTTTTAAATATGCTCTCCTCCTTTACCGAGTTGATTCCCTTTATGTATTTAAAAGTTTCTATCATATCCCCTCTGTCTCTTCTTTCTTCCAAGCTATACATATTAAGGTCCTTTAACCTTTCCTGATAAGTTTTATCCTGCAATCCATGTACTAGTTTAGTAGCTCTTCTCTGAACTATCTCTAGAGTATCTATATCCTTCTGGAGATATGGCCTCCAGTACTGCGCACAATACTCCAAGTGAGGTCTCACCAGTGTTCTGTACAGCGGCATAAGCACTTCACTCTTTCTACTGCTTATACCTCTCCCTATACATCCAAGCATTCTGCTGGCATTTCGTGCTGCTCTATTACATTGTCTTCCCACCTTTAAGTCTTCTGAAATAATTACTCCTAAATCCCTTTCCTCAGATACTGAGGTCAGGACTGTGTCAAATATTCTATATTCTGCCCTTGGGTTTTTACGCCCCAGGTGCATTATCTTGCACTTATCCACATTAAATTTCAGTTGCCAGAGTTCTGACCATTCTTCTAGTTTTCCTAAATCCTTTTCCATTTGGCGTTTCCCTCCAGGAAAATCAACCCTGTTACATATCTTTGTGTCATCAGCAAAAAGACAAACCTTACCATCGAGGCCTTTTGCAATATCACTTATGAAGATATTAAACAAAATTGGTCCCAGTACAGATCCCTGTGGAACCCCACTGGTAACATGACCTTGTTTTGAATGTTCTCCATTGACTACAACCCTCTGTTGTCTGTCACTCAGCCACTGCCTAATCCACTCAACAATATGGGAGTCCATGCTCAATGACTGCAGTTTATTGATAAGTCTTCTATGTGGGACAGTGTCAAAAGCCTTACTAAAATCTAGATATGCGATGTCTACTGCACCTCCACCGTCTATTATTTTAGTCACCCAGTCAAAAAAATCTATAAGATTTGTTTGACATGATCTCCCTGAAGTAAACCCATGTTGTTTTTCATCTTGCAATCCATGGGATTTTAGATGTTCCACAATCCTATCCTTTAATAGGGTTTCCATTAATTTGCCTACTATTGATGTCAGACTCACTGGTCTATAGTTGCTCGATTCCTCCCTACTACCTTTCTTGTGAATGGGCACGACATTTGCCAATTTCCAATCTTGCGGGACGACTCCTGTTACTAATGATTGGTTAAATAAATCTGTTAACGGTTTTGCCAGCTCACCACTAAGCTCTTTTAATAATTTTGGGTGTATCTCATCAGGCCCCTGTGACTTATTTGTCTTCACTTTAGACAGCAAACTTAGAACATCTTCCTCTGTAAAGACACATGCATCAAACAATTTATTAGTCATCCTTTCTAGTGGAGGTCCTTCTCCTTTTTCTTTTGTAAAAACTGAACAGAAGTATTTATTAAGGCAGTCGGCTAGCCCTTTATTCTCTTCTACATACCTTCCGTCTTTTGTTTTTAATTTAGTTATTCCTTGTTTTAATTTCCTTTTTTCATTTATATATCTGAAGAATGTCTTATCCCCTTTTTTCATACACTGTGTGCAGAATTATTAGGCAAATGAGTATTTTGACCACATCATCCTCTTTATGCATGTTGTCTTACTCCAAGCTGTATAGGCTCGAAAGCCTACTACCAATTAAGCATATTAGGTGATGTGCATCTCTGTAATGAGAAGGGGTGTGGTCTAATGACATCAACACCCTATATCAGGTGTGCATAATTATTAGGCAACTTCCTTTCCTTTGGCAAAATGGGTCAAAAGAAGGACTTGACCGGCTCAGAAAAGTAAAAAATAGTGAGATATCTTGCAGAGGGATGCAGCACTCTTAAAATTGCAAAGCTTCTGAAGCGTGATCATCGAACAATCAAGCGTTTCATTCAAAATAGTCAACAGGGTCGCAAGAAGCGTGTGGAAAAACCAAGGCGCAAAATAACTGCCCATGAACTGAGAAAAGTCAAGCGTGCAGCTGCCAAGATGCCACTTGCCACCAGTTTGGCCATATTTCAGAGCTGCAACATCACTGGAGTGCCCAAAAGCACAAGGTGTGCAATACTCAGAGACATGGCCAAGGTAAGAAAGGCTGAAAGACGACCACCACTGAACAAGACACACAAGCTGAAACATCAAGACTGGGCCAAGAAATATCTCAAGACTGATTTTCCTAAGGTTTTATGGATTGATGAAATGAGAGTGAGTCTTGATGGGCCAGATGGATGGGCCCGTGGCTGGATTGGTAAAGGGCAGAGAGCTCCAGTCCGACTCAGACGCCAGCAAGGTGGAGGTGGAGTACTGGTTTGGGCTGGTATCATCAAAGATGAGCTTGTGGGGCCTTTTCGGGTTGAGGATGGAGTCAAGCTCAACTCCCAGTCCTACTGCCAGTTTCTGGAAGACACCTTCTTCAAGCAGTGGTACAGGAAGAAGTCTGCATCCTTCAAGAAAAACATCATTTTCATGCAGGACAATGCTCCATCACACGCGTCCAAGTACTCCACAGCGTGGCTGGCAAGAAAGGGTATAAAAGAAGAAAATCTAATGACATGGCCTCCTTGTTCACCTGATCTGAACCCCATTGAGAACCTGTGGTCCATCATCAAATGTGAGATTTACAAGGAGGGAAAACAGTACACCTCTCTGAACAGTGTCTGGGAGGCTGTGGTTGCTGCTGCACGCAATGTTGATGGTGAACAGATCAAAACACTGACAGAATCCATGGATGGCAGGCTTTTGAGTGTCCTTGCAAAGAAAGGTGGCTATATTGGTCACTGATTTGTTTTTGTTTTGTTTTTGAATGTCATAAATGTATATTTGTGAATGTTGAGATGTTATATTGGTTTCACTGGTAAAAATAAATAATTGAAATGGGTATATATTTGTTTTTTGTTAAGTTGCCTAATAATTATGCACAGTAATAGTCACCTGCACACACAGATATCCCCCTAAAATAGCTAAAACTAAAAACAAACTAAAAACTACTTCCAAAAATATTCAGCTTTGATATTAATGAGTTTTTTGGGTTCATTGAGAACATGGTTGTTGTTCAATAATAAAATTAATCCTCAAAAATACAACTTGCCTAATAATTCTGCACTCCCTGTAGACTGAGCTAGTTTTTCTTCTGCCTGCGCTTTAGAAGTTCTTATAACTTGCTTGGCCTCTTTCTGCCTAATCTTGTATATTTCCTTATCTTCATTGCTCTGGGTTTTTTTATAATTACAAAATGCTAGCTTTTTATTTTTAATGATTTGGGCCACTTCTGCTGAGTACCACAGTGGTCTCTTCCTTTTTTTGCTTTTACTGACAAGTCTAATGCAATTTTCTGTTGCCTTCAATAATGCACCTTTTAAGTAGTCCCATTTCTCCTGGACTCCATCTAATCCGTTCCAGTCTGATAAGGACTCATTTATGACTAATTTTATTTTTGAAAAGTCTGTTTTTCTAAAATCTAAAACTTTTGTTTTTGTGTGGTGGGACTCTTTCACAGTTCTTATATTAAACCACACTGACTGGTGATCACTAGATCCCAAGGTTTCGCCTATAATGACATCATATACCGAATCCCCATTTGTGAATACCAAATCCAAAATGGCCTCCCTCCGGGTTGGCTCCTCAACCACTTGTTGTAGAGATAACCCCAGTAGGGAATTTAGAATATCTGTACTCCTGGTAGAACTTGCTATTTTGGTTTTCCAGTTTATATCTGGAAGATTGAAATCTCCCATAATGATAACTTCTCCTTTCATTGTCATTTTAGCTATTTCTTCAACTAGTAGATCATCTAGTTCTTTAACTTGACCAGGTGGTCTATATATCACACCTACACGAGTTACTGCATGATTAGCAAACTGCAACGTAACCCAAACTGACTCTATGTTGGCCTCACCAACTTGTATTAGGTTAGATTTAATGCTATCTTTCACATACAGGGCCACTCCTCCTCCTTTCTTGCCTTTTCTGTCTCTTCTGTATAAAGAGTACCCTGGTATGGTTATGTCCCAGTCATTTCTTTCATTAAACCATGTCTCCGTAACAGCCACTAAATCTACATTCTCAGATGCCATTATTGACCCAAGTTCATTGATTTTTTTACCTAAATTGCGAGCATTTGTAGACAGGACTCTGAGCTTATCATTTCTTAACCTCTGTGCTTCTGACCTGTTCTGGCATTGTTTCGGGGGGCAATTGGACTCTTTTATTTTCAATCTTTTGCCCCCCCCCCCTTCCTAGTTTAAATACTCTTTCGCAAATTCTTGGAGTTGTTCACTAAGTACATTTGTTCCTTTGAGAGAAAGATGCAAACCATCTTTTTTGTACAGTTCCTTTCTATTCCAAGTAGAGCTATCATGAGAAACAAAGCCAAATCCTTGCTCTTGACACCATTTACCAAGCCATATGTTGAACTCCTTTATGCGCCTCTGCCTATCATTCTGAACATTATGCACAGGCAGAACTTCAGAAAATGAAATGGTGGATGCAAAATCCTGTACGTCATTACCAAGTGTGATAAAAGATTTTTTCACCTCTGACACTTCATTGCAAGCCAGGTCATTTGTCCCTAGATGGACAAGAACATCCACGTGCCTTTCCTGCTTTGCTTGCTTAACAATATTAATAATACGTCTTCTATCTCTTCTAGCAGTAGCCCCAGGCTGACATCTCACAAACCATTTTCTTTAAGCTCCACACTTCTTATGATTGAATCATCCAGCAACAGCTGCTTCCTTTGAGACTTCACTTTATCTTTTTTGTCCTTGGCTGCAGTCTTGCATACATTAGACATAGGAGTCGATGGTTTCTCACCCTCTGTGCTTGAGTCCATATCCATGTTGTCCTTACATTCTGAGAGTGCTGCAAATGAATTATGGAGAACCACTGACTGTGGGACATGTCTTCTATCCACCACTCTAAGTCTTCCAGAACCTACAGTAACCCATCTGCCATTTCTGGGGGTCCTCTGTGGCAGTGGCATTGCAGCAGTCCTAGCTGGAGTTTGTTTAACAGATAATTTAAATATCTCAGATTTCAAAAATGCATTCCTGCTGCAGTAAGGAGAACTGTCTACAGATCTGACAGCATCCGAATCTCCAAAGAGTGGAACATGAAATAAATGCACAGTAGCTCTATATAATAAATGCACAGTAGCTCTATATAATAAAGATATCTGTACATTTTAACTCACATCCCTGGCAGGTTTTTACTGGGAACAGGCAATGTGCTGGGTGGGTGCCTGTTCCCCATGCTCCAGTCCGGGACTTAGGGCATGCTCACGTCCAGGGATGCACAGTAGCTCTATATAATAAAGATATCTGTACATTTTAACTCAAAATCCAGATGGCGAGTGCCTGTTTTTTTCTTCCTTTTTATACAAATTTATGGTTGTGACAGGGTGAGTCACTCAAAACAGTGCACCATCACCACGTTTGAAAGAGAGGTGTAACACCCCAGAGTTGTGTTATGAAACTCTTTTACCCCGCTACAATCTCCTAAGAGCATTAACTTTGTCATCTGATGTAATTTTACATTATATCCTCACAACTGTGCATTATAAACCATGTTAAATGTATATTGCTGTAATTTCCATGTTCACCAGCAGGTGGCAGCAATGTGTTAGCAAGGACTTAGGTTTAGTTTAGTACATCTAGGCTGGAAAAGTTGTTCCAGCTTAGCTCCCCCTCTGTGAGCAGAGTGGGCTGTGCCCATATCCTGCAGCATGGGGAGAGAAGGAAGTTATAAGGAGTGTAGCCCAGGGTGTGCGTGTAAGGAGCTCCCTGAAATAGAGAAGAACGCCAGGATCTTGTCTCGGCTGAGACATTGATCATCATCCCCAGCCTGAGCCCTGCAGCCTCAGCTGGATGAAACAGCAGACAATCTCCAGTTACAGGAAGAAACCATACCCTGAGAAGATAACTGTGAGTAGAGTCCAGAGACCCAGGAGAAGCCATATTCCTCCTCAGCTATTCAGTCCCCAGACAGCAGAAGATAGAGAGTGCAGAAGCCAAATTCCTGCCACAGTATAGAGCTAACAAGCAGACGTCTTTTCCTGAAAGCTCCAGGTACATCAGAGAGCAGAAGATAAATTCCTGCCAACCATTGCCAAATACCTGCTGGGACCTAAGACTAAAGCTGTATCTTGCTTGGATGAAAGTTACAATCAGTAAAGACAAGTTTGAACTTTACCAAAGGTCTGGATCTCAATTTCTGCTACAAAATCCCTCTATTATTCTTACTAGCACTAGACTCAATTTATTGCAAGTGAGCCAGGATCCAGGAGTCCAGCCGTACCCAGGTAGGAGACATCGTTGACACAATTACCACTACCATACAGAGACATTACACCACTCTGGCATTCCTAACCTGGGGCGTGAGTTATAACATCCTTGGAGGGCCCTGTGACAGTACCCTGCACACGCTGCAATCGGCGTCACGAACAAAACTATAGACTATCACCTACACCTGACCCAGCCATTGCATAATTTGGCGTCAGAGTGCATACCCCGGTCCAGCTCACTGCAGAGGGAGAGCCACTATAGACTTATTTTACTATTTCTGGAATAAAACTATGTATGTGGAGGCTAACGGCCTGTAAGCTTCTATTGGCTGATAAGGGTCATGTGACCAAGCTTCTATTGGCTAATGCATTTTATTGGGAATATCTCAGGACGGTACATCCTAGAGAGCTGAGACCCGGTCTAAAACCTTCCCGGAGACCTGATGTACCTATGTGCCAAATTTCGTGATTGTAAATGTGACGGTGCGGATTCCTTTAGCGGACATACATACATATACACACACAGACATACACTCAGCTTTATATATTAGATTTTTCACATTCCATTTGATTCACTTTTTGTAATAGCGAAAGAAGTTATTGACGACCTTTTTTTTCTGATTTATCACATAATTCAGGCTTCTCTTCATGACGTTATATCAAAGTTTGCAGCAGGAAGCAGAATGTGTGGTTTTGGTTTGTTTTCCTGCTCTCCAGATGCAGAGAAGGATGTCGCTGCCGGTACCAGATATCTATACCGGTAATCAACACTTTCTCAGTTGCCAGTTCCAATTAATTGCCTTTGAGTCTCCAGCAGTGAGGAAATGAGGTTGCATAATTAGATATTCAATCACAACCGTTTCATTTCATCTTTTCATCTCGGGAGAGACACATCTGCAGGACTAATTTCAAAAAAATCAAAATGTTGATGACAAAACATCCAGATTTAGATGACACATGCAATCTCAGCAGAGTTTCTCATGCATAGGGTTCCTATCATTTTGAAAGAAAAAAAAAGCCAGGACACCAGTGTCACAAGATATTTGCTTAACCGAGAAAAAAAATTCAGCTTCCTCTGGAAACTGGTCACCGCTCCGCTCACCACAGTCATCTCAACTGTACTCATCAGAAATGTGAAGTGTATTGCCAGTTCCTGACTTTGCATTTGCCTCGTGCAAGAGATATGTGTATACGTTCATGCATGCACGCAAATAGTATGGAAATAGGCAGTAAGTATTTGTGCTTCTGTGAAGTGTGCCTATTTCTATCTGCATATATGTAGTTAGTGTGCACTTGTGAGCATGCATATGTAACTACACTCATTGTATGGAGAGCTCTTATAAATTTGAGGTTGGGGGTCACTTTCTGCAGGTTAATGGTATCCTTAAAGGGGTTATCTAACACTTATAATGCCCCCAGGGGTGCACAACCAATGAGGCCAGGTGAGGCGATCGCCTCAGGCAGCACCAGGTAGGGGCAAGAGAGGGGCAGCCAAAGAGCCATGGGCTGCAGGGAAGGGGTTAGGTTAAGAAATTGGCATTGGGGAAGGAGGGGCGCTGTTTCAGTTTTTCGGCTCACCCCTTCACCTCTGAATGCCCCCCAAAATGCCCGGGCACCTCATACACCTCATACTTACCCGGATCGTCTGAACACGCATCTCTCTTAATGCCCGCACGGCCGCTGCTGTATCTCCCCGTTGTGCGGATCAAAACATCCAGGCCGCAACGGGAATGGGTCTCCCTAGCATTGCGAGTGACGCTAGGGAGGCTCGTTCCTGTCACGGCCGGCTATTGGCTGCCCCCCCCCTCCTGGAGCCGGATGCATTGATCTGCGCGACGGGGAGATGCAGCGGTAGCCGTGCGGGCATCAGGGGTGATGCGGGTGCCGGGGAGGTGGGTAAGTATAAACTGTATGAACAATTCACTGAGAACATATAATCAAACTTTCCATTGTCAGGCACATACACACCAGTATGTATTATGTGACTAGATAATTGTGTGCAAAACATTTTTTTGAATGTGGGAGGAAACCCATGTGAACACAGAAACAACGTACTGTCACGGACGTTCCTGCAACAGGTGGCAGGAGATCAGTGAGACTGGCAACACATGGTTTGATCTGACATGTTTTTCGTTTGGATCAAATGACGTCTGTGTTGTTTCTGGTGTTTGCCACACCTTCTTTCCCCAGGTGCGGATATTGTGGTCATTTAACCTTCTATATTTATTGTTGTTTCTCCCACTATGCTATGCGGTTCAAAGCTTCTGTTTGAGTTGTGGATAGCTGGTGTGTGGATCTCAGCTGAGTTCCTGGTGCTGCCATAGCCACTTGAAGTTAAGTGTTTTCTTTCCCTTTTGTATTTTGTTTGGGTTATTTTGTGTGTTGCATTTCCCTGTCATTTGTATTAAGGCTTGAGGGAGACTCCTGTTTGTCTTTCCTTTCCTTTTGGAGGAACAGGTTGTCTCAGTCCTGACATTAGCACCTATAGGGTGAGTTAGGACACTAAGTATTAAACTATGTATACTGAAAAAGGAGGTCAAACCAATATGAGATCAGCACTCCAGATTACCAAAAGTAAAGGCATTATTCGAAAGGTGGGTAATCTAAAATATAACATTTATTAACAATGCGGATAAAAATATTTCCCAAATAAAGTGTGCACAAGACAGACCTTGGGATAGAAATTCAATATCAACCCTAGAATTCACCTGGGTATCTATCCCAAATGAAAATAATAATACAAAAAATACACTAGATTAGTGCACGGCGGCACCGGTAACCGTTTGTCCTACCAGTACCACGGAACAGGATACGGATCGTTCACCACAGACAAGCCTTCGATAGAGGTTTCTCCATATTGGATAGAAGATGAAAAAAATATTGTCAGGCAGTGAAGCACATGTGTGCAGGGTCCCTGTTAAGGTCCTACGGCTGACTGATGTATATATCCCTATTACTAGGAATAGGTAGCAGCCTCACCACAGGGCACTCGTCCTTACAAGGACGACCCCGTCCGGAACCTGTCCCTTACAAAAATAAACTATATGTCCCTAAAGGATCTAAATTGAACTCCCTACACGCATGTTTCGCTGCCTAAAAACCGAAATTAAAGGCAATTCATCAGGGGAGATGAGGGAAAGTATACTAGGGATAAGTATAAGATAGGCCCTTAATCCCTAGAGACCGGCCTGACTAGATACGTCAGCCAGTAATGGGGGTATAACCAGATGATGGATACCTCCTAGGGCGGTCTCTATAGATAGAGAGACTATGTAACATGCAGAAGTACGATACAGAAAAAACTGCACATGGGACGCCAACCTGAATGACATTCCCAACATATTTAAATAGGTACCTGGCTGCCGCCTCCGCCGCCCACAATGTGACAAGGCCATTGAGCGCATTCGTGTGTTCGCACGTCAGCACCGCGCATGCGCCCATTGCAGAGACAGGAGCGAGGTCTGGAGCGCACGGAAGTGCCCTGGATGCCGGCTCCTTCCTGCGCATGCGCGTCATCGCTTGTTCTCGCGATGCCGCGGCTGCCAGCTGTATTGACAGCGGCACTATAGACAAAGATCAATGACAACCGTCCACTGATGCTGCAGGGTGGCAGGGCGATTGGAACTCGCCCCGCCATCACAGCACATTAGCCCACAATCGGACCATCAGCAAAGCTCAGTATTTGGGCTACTAGTCAGATAAAGACTGAGATAAGATCTCTGGATTGTGGCAAAACCAGACACAATAATGTTATGGCTAATGAATATATTCTTGACACAATAAAATAGAAAAGGTCATATTTCCAATAGTGAAAGAAAAGTCGCAGTATGATGGAAGAACCATAGAGAGGATCTATACCTATACGTAGGTGGGGGCATAGCTGTATCCTTCACAGAAAACAGCTATAATTCAACTGTTCGTTTAAGCCCGTTGGTGTGACCGTTCGCAAAAGAAAGATCCAACGGGCTTCACGCTGTAAAAGGATCTTATCCCAATCACCTCCACGTTTAGGGGGGGGCAACCACTTCAATACCGTTAACTTTAATGGCACGCGGATCGCCTTGGTGGAAATCACACACGTGACAAGCCACAGCCGTATCTCGTTTCTTGTCTATGTCAAGGAGATGCTCCCCTATACGCCTACGTAACTCACGTTTGGTTTTTCCAATATACTCTTTGTCACAAATGCACGTGATTTTGTATATTACGCCCACCGTTCTGCAAGAAATGAAATCCCTGATGTCGAATGTACGCCTGAGGTTGCTACTGTAAAAGGTCTTCCCAGTAGCAATGCTTTTACAGGCCACACAGCCGCTGCACCTGAAACTGCCCACAGGCCGACGGCTAAGCCAAGTGTCTGGGGCAGCGGGTGGTAGAAGGTGACTATGTACCAGCAAATCCTTGAGGCTCTTGCCTCGCCTATATGTCACCTGTGGGTAATCATATAGGACATCACTCACGTCAGGGTCCATCAGGAGAATGGGCCAATGGCGGTCAAGGATCTCTCTTGACTTGTTAGCTGAGCCATCAAATGTGGTTATAAACCTTATCTTTTTGTCCATCTCCTGCTTCTTTTTAGGGACTAGAAGTGTGTCTCTATGAATGTGGGCTGCTCTCTGAAAAGCCCTTTTCAAAACACAGTCGGGATAGCCCCTAGCCAGAAATCTCTGTCTGAGATCAGCCGCCTGTATTTTGAATTCCTGTTCTTCTGAGCAGTTCCTCCGTAGGCATTGCCCATAGGGGATGCCTCGCTTCAAAGGCATCGGATGGCTACTCTGCCAGTGGAGGACTGAGTTGGTCGCTGTAGTTTTGCGTATGAACTCTGGGGTATTAAAAGCTGTATTTCATTCATCCTCTTCCTTGATCCTGACCAGATTATATGCCCAAGTCCAACTTGGAGAACACCTTGGCATCAACAATCTGGTTAAACAAATCATGAATCAAAGGAACGGTGTAAGGATCACGGACAGTAATCCGATTGAGCTCATGGAAATCCAGACATGGCCTAAGAGTTCTGTCCTTTTTTAAGAAAAACCCTGCTCCAACTGGAGACTTGGAAGGTCTTATGTGTCCTTTAGCCAAACTCTCGGTAATATACTATCTCATGGCTATTCTTTCAGGTCCAGAAAGGTTATACAACCTAGATTTGGGCAACTTAGCTCCGGGAATAAGGTTGGAGGCTTGAAGCATAGTGGAAGAAACAACAATAAATAGAGAAGGTTAAATGACCACAATAGCCACATCTGGGGAAAGAAGGTGTGGCAAGCACCAGAAACAACACAGACGTCATTTGATTCAAACGGAAAACATGTCAGATCAAACCACATGTTGCCAGTCTCACCGATTTCCTGCCACCTGTCACGGGAACGTCCGTGACACGTACATGCTCAATGTATATGTTTCATTAGGTAGATTCAAACTGATGGCCACATATTTATTTATTAAATATTTTTACATACTTTTAAAACTATTCAAGTGTTTACATGTTTTTCAATTTTTATTTTCAGTCCCAACACTTGAGACAGGTCCCTTTAAAAAAGCCTGGTTTACTCAAACATATATTTATATACATATAGCTAGTAATGAATTATTATATTATTTTAGGCATATTTAACAAAGAATACACATGTGGCACTTAGCACTTTATTTATTTGATTGTAGTATATATTAATTGATTTAAGAATGATGGTGATGTATATGATTGGCACTATAATGTTATTATATTATGATCAGAGGACACTATAAATTATGGAATAACTATATGTATATATTATACTTCACATTTATCTTAATATTTAATAGTATATTTGCACTGAGCACTTTATATGTATAATGATATATCCAAGATAGTGATACATGTTATTTTATCTCATTTATTTTGCATGATTAATTTCACATGGCACTTTGTTTGTTTGTGTGGTGTGGGTGATCGTAGTGCCGCTGATACTACCCAGAGACCACTGGGGTGATGGTGGTATTGCTGTTACCCGCGCGGCACAGATGATAAGAGAGTTATGCTCACATTGATAGACAGATAGGGATATTCTGTTTGTGTTACACATCGTATGTATCCTAGAAATATTCTGTTGATGTTATATATCGTATGTTTTTTTAGTTTTTTTTAAATCCCAAGATAATTTTAAAACTCTAAACATTCAATTTCAGTATTGGTGTTCGTTCACACCCAGAAAGTTCCAAAAGCAAAAACAGTCACCTTTTATCCTGGGTGTTAATCCACACCCGGTCGGCATATCAAAGGACAGAGCAGTCCTCCCGGATTTAGGCCTCCAGCCTGGCACAAGGCCCAGATCCCACAGAGATTGCCAGAGCTCCAATGTCAGAGAGAGATCATCACCGCCACCTGACACTGATGGCTGTTTTTCATAGGCCTCTCAAAGCCCGGCCTGGAACATGGGGAGTAATCACCCACCCAGCACTTTGACTACTCCCAGTAAGAGCCATCCCGGATCAGCTATTTACAGCCATTCTAGATAGCAAGGTGTCAAATAGCAACTGCTGCTGACACATGAAAACTGTCTCTTACTCCCTCGAGGCCAGGAACCTCGGTGACACATACCTATCATCCACGATGATTCCTTGTACCTTATTACTCTATATATATATATATATATATATATATATATAAAAAAGAAAAAATAATGGCGGCACTGGAAACAAGTCGTATGGGTGCTACGTCCAGGGATATAGCTGCTTACCCCAGATAGACAAAGTAGAAACACGGACAGCACTCCAAGTAGAAAAGTGGTATTTAATCACCCATGCAGATGGCAACGTTTCAGCTCAAACAAGAGCCTTTTTCAAGCCCAAGCTTGAAAAAGGCTCTTGTTTGAGCTGAAACGTTGCCATCTGCATGGGTGATTAAATACCACTTTTCTACTTGGAGTGCTGTCCGTGTTTCTACTTTATATATATATATATATATATATATATACTGTATATACTTAACTTGTGTCTGCAGCATGAAGAATGCACAAAGTCAGTTATCCATCTGCCAATGGTCAGATTAACAACTGGTGGTTTAATGGAAACCAGACACTAGTATTATGCACATTTATAATTAACTGCTCGCTGCTCCAGTAAATGTGGCAGATGCTGATGTCAATTATTTTCTCTTGGCTGTGGGATCTAGGATTTTGCTAGAAAGCAGAACATTTCTTATACAAGTCTCCAGTTTTTCTATAAGGTTGATTCAAAAATTATCGGCACTGGCTGTAGAATTTATTTTAATCAACTTTCAGAAAATACAAATACATCATTTTTTTTTACATAATCTCCCCAGTCACCGCTGTGCAGGTTAGAACGTGTTACATCAGTTCATTTATGACTGTGGTGTGAGAAACAATGGCTGATCCATTTGTGATATACACGGAAGAAGAGCAGTGTGCAGTGATTCGTATTTTGTGGTCAGAGAGTGTCTGGTGCCCATATTTACAGAAGACTTTGTGCACAGTATGAAGAAAGTGTTTTGTGACAAAGAAGTGTGTATTAATGGATAGAGAAGTTCAAGGAAAGTCGCAGAGGTGTGAGTGATAAGGAAGGAACTGGATGCCCGTCCACATCCATAACTGATGACAATAATGAGCGTGCACATGAACTGATTCTGTTGTATAGAAGAGTGACAGTGAATTATGTGGCAAAAAAGCCCTATAAGGACATTGATTCACGTCTGATGAAGAGGTGAAGACAGTGGTGCGTTTGTGACTCGCAGCTCAGCCTAAAACATTTTTTCATAAGCAAATACGTTATATGGAGGCTTGTTGACCAAAGGATAAAAATTTCCTGGTTATCTTCCGCTCAGGATATTAAAGGTCTCGAGTAGAGTTGAGCGAACCCGAACTGTAAAAGTTCGGGTTCTGCGCTTTCTTGGCGCTTTTTGAAAGGCTGCACAGCAGCCTATCAACAAGCGTCATACTAATTGCCCCAAAAGGCCATCACAGCCATGCCTACTATTGGCATGGCTGTGATTGGCCAACTGCAGCATGTGACCCAGCCTCTATTTAAGCTGGAGTCACGTAGCGCCGCCCGTCACTCTGCTCGGATTAGTGTAGGGAGAGGCTGCAGCTGCTGTGAGGGAGAGATCAGGGAGAAATCTTATGAAGAACTGCTTTTTTACTCAGCGATATACAGCAAATGTGTTTTGTGGGTGCAGTGCACAATTTTTTTAAGCCTGCCCTGAGCCAACTATTGCTGAAAATGAACTTTTTTTACTTCAGTTTGTCAATATCAATACATAATCGGAAGCCATTTTATGCAACAATAGTGCACCAGCACAGGATATCTGCATGTCTGCAAGTCCAGAAATGCAGCTTTTTGCTTACTGGGGTTAAAAAAAAACTTTTTTTCATATAGTGCACATCTAGGATTAGACGTGCATAAGTGAGTGTCACATTTAGGCCAGAAATACAGCTTTTTGCTTACTGGGGTGAACAAAAAAACATCTGTTTCATATAGCGCACATCTAGGATTAGACGTGCATAAGTGAGTGTCACATTTTGGCCAGAAATACAGCTTTTTGCTTACTGGGGTGAAAAAAAAACATCTGTTTCATATAGTGCACATCTAGGATTAGACGTGCATAAGTGAGTGTCACATTTAGCCCAGAAATACAGCTTTATGCTTACTGGGGTGAAAAAACCCTCTGATATACTGCACATCTGGGATTAGACGTGCATAAGTGACTGTGAAATTTAGGCCACAAATACGGCTTTCTCATACTGGGGCATACTGGGGCGAAAAAACCCATCTGATTCATATAGTGCACATCTAGGATTAGACGTGCATAAGTGAGTGTCACATTTAGGCCAGAAATACAGCTTTTTGCTTACTGTGGTGAAAAAAATACATCTGTTTCATATAGTGCACATCTAGGATTAGACGTGCATAAGTGAGTGTCATATTTAGGCCAGAAATACAGCTTTTTGCTTACTGGGGTGAAAAAAAACTGATATACTGCACATCTGGGATTAGACGTGCATAAGTGACTGTGAAATTTAGGCCACAAATACGGCTTTCTCATACTGGGGCATACTGGGGTAAAAAAAAACATCTGTTTCATATAGTGCACATCTAGGATTAGACGTGCATAAGTGAGTGTCACATTTAGGCCAGAAATACAGCTTTTTGCTTACTGGGGTGAAAAAACCCTCTGATATACTGCACATCTGGGATTAGACGTGCATAAGTGAGTGTCACATTTAGGCCACAAATACGGCTTTGTGCTAACTGGGGTGATAAAACCCTCTGATATACTGCACATCTGGGATTAGACGTGCATAAGTGAGTGTCACATTTATGCCACAAATACGGCTTTGTGCTTACTGGGGTGAAAAAACCCTCTAATATACTGCACATCTGGGATTAGACGTGCATAAGTTACTGTGAAATTTAGGCCACAAATACCGCTGTCATATAGAGTTTAAAAAAAAATTTGAGTGCAATACCCTACATCAGGGTTTTTATTGGCGGTTAATTATTTTTAACAGACTTAACCACTTTTTACTTTGCTTTGTGAATGCTAACTATGAGTCTAATAAGGGACACGGTCATGGTCGTGGTGTTGGTGGAGCCTCTGGTGCAGGGAGAGGTCGTGGCCATTCTGCCACAGCTACACGTCCTACTGAACCTACTACCTCAGGTCCCAGTAGCCGCCAGAATCTACAGCGATATTTGGTCGGGCCTAATGCCGTTCTAAGGATGGTAAGGCCTGAGCAAGTACAGGCGCTAGTCAATTGGGTGGCCGACAGTGGATCCAGCACGTTCACATTATCTCCCACCCAGTCTTCTGCAGAAAGCGCACAGGTCGCGCCTGAAACCCATGCCCATCAGTCTGTCACATCACCCCCATGCATATCGGGGAACCTGTCTGAGCCTCAAGTCATGCAGCCGTCTCTTATGCTGTTTGAAGACTCTGCTGACAGGGTTTCCCAAGGGCATACACCTAGCCCTTCCCCAGGGGTGGAAGACATAGAATGCACTGACACACAACCACTTATGTTTCCTGATGAGGACATGGGAATACCACCTCAGCACATCTCTGATAATGACGAAACACAGGTGCCAACTGCTGTGTCTTTCTGCAGTGTGCAGACCGAGGTCAGGGAGGAAGACTGGGTGGAAGACGATGCAGGGGACGATGAGGTCCTAGACCCCACATGGAATGAAGGTCGTGCCACTGACTTTCAGAGTTCGGAGGAAGAGGCAGTGGTGAGACCGAGCCAACAGCGTAGCAAAAGTGGGAGCAGGGTGCAAAAGCAGAACACCCGCCGCCAAGAGAGTCCGTCAGCTACTGGCCACCGCCATCTGGGACCGAGCACCCAAAAGGCAGCTTCAAGGAGTTCCTTGGCATGGCACTTCTTCACACAATGTGCTGAGGACAAGACCCGAGTGGTTTGCACGCTGTGCCATCAGAGCCTGAAGCGAGGCATTAACGTTCTGAACCTTAGCACAACCTGCATGACCAGGCATCTACATGCGAGACACGGGCTGCAGTGGAGTAAGCACCTTCAAAACCAAGAAAGGGCTCAGGCCCCACCTGCTCCCTCTTCTGCTGCTGCCTCTGCCTCTTCCTCCGCCTCTGGAGGAACGTTGGCACCTGCCGCCCAGCAAACAGAGGATGTGCCACCAACAACACCACCTCCGTCACCAAGCATCTCCACCATGTCACACGGAAGTGTTCAGCTCTCTATCTCACAAACCTTTGATAGAAAGCGTAAATTTCCACCTAGCCACCCTCGATCCCTGGCCCTGAATGCCAGCATTTCTAAACTACTGGCCTTTGAAATGCTGTCATTCAGGCTGGTGGAGACGGACAGCTTCAAACAGCTCATGTCGCTTGCTGTCCCACAGTACGTCGTTCCCAGCTGCCACTACTTCTCCCTCCCTGCACAACCAAGTATCGGATAAAATCAAGTGTGCACTGCGCAACGCCATCTGTGGCAAGGTCCACCTAACCACAGATACGTGGACCAGTAAGCACGGCCAGGGACGCTATATCTCCCTAACTGCACACTGGGTAAATGTAGTGGCGGCTGGGCCCCAGACGGAGAGCTGTTTGGCGCACGTCCTTCCGCCGCCAAGGATCGCAGGGAATTATTCTTTGCCTCCTGTTGCCTCCTCTTCCTACTCGGCTTCCTCCTCCTCCTCTTCTTCCACCTCCTCATCCGGTCAGCGACAGACCTTCACCACCAACTTCAGCACAGCCAGAAGTAAACGTCAGCAGGCCGTTCTGAAATGGGCGAAATCTCGTTGCAGCTCTGGGACTATCCGGTTTGACGCACATCCCTTGCCTGGCTCATGTGCTGAATTTGGTGGTGCAGAAATTCATTCACAACTACCCCGACATGTCAGAGCTGCTGCGTAAAGTGCGGGCCGTCTGTGTGCGCTTTCGGCGTTCTCATCCTGCCGCCGCTCGGCTGTCTGCTCTACAGCGTAACTTCGGCCTTCCCGCTCACCGCCTCATATGCGACGTGCCCACCAGGTGGAAGAGGATGTGGCCCAGGACGAGGAGGAGGAAGAGGGGTCATCTCTAACACTTTCAGGCCAGTCTTTTAGAAGTGGCTCAGAAAGAGGATTTTTGCAACAGCAGAGGCCAGGTACAAATATGGCCAGCCAGGGCCCACTACTGGAGGACGAGGAGGAGGAGGATGGGGATGAAGCATGTTCACAGCGGGGTGGCATCCAACGCAGCTCGGGCCCATCACTGGTGCGTGGCAGGGGGGATACGGAGGACGCAGACGATAAGCCTCCCACAGAGGACAGCTTGTCCTTACCTCTGGGCAGCCTGGCACACATGAGTAACTACATGCTGCAGTGCCTGCGCAACGACAGCAGAGTTGCCCACATTTTAACGTGTGCTGACTACTGGGTGGCCACCCTGCTGGATCCCCGTTACAAAGACAATGTGCCGTCCTTAATTCCCTCACTGGAGCATGATCGGAAGATGCGCGACTACAGGCGCACGCTGGTAGACGCGCTTCTGAGAGCATTACCGACTGACGCCAGGGGACAAGTGGAAGCACAAGGCGAAGGCAGGGGAGGAGGAAGAGGTCGCCAACGCAGCTGTGTCAGCGCCAGCACCTCAGAAGGCAGGGTTAGCATGGCTGACATGTGGAAAAGCTTTGTCACCTCGCTGCAACAACCGGCCCCAACTGCTGATATGGAGCGTGTTAGCAGGAGGCAGCATTTGAACAACATGGTGGAACAGTACCTGTGCACATGACTACACGTACTGACTGATGGTTCTGCCCCATTCAACTTCTGGGTCTCCAAATTGTCCACATGGCCAGAGCTTGCCCTGTATGCCTTGGAGGTGCTGGCCTGCCCTGCAGCCAGTGTACTCTCTGAACGTGTATTTAGCACGGCAGGAGGCGTCATTACAGACAGACGCAGCCGCCTGTCCACAGCCAACGTGGACAAGCTCACGTTCATTAAAATGAACCAGGCTTGGATCCCTCAGGACTTGTCTGTACCTTGTGCAGAATAGACTGTCACGGGGTTCCGAAGGTGCACTCGGTCCCCCATTGCCTGCAGAACTGTTGCTTAGCTTTTGGAATGAGGTTCTGTGTTTGACCTCATTCCCAGGGAAGCTTTACTAGCTGGGTGGCTCCCTGCTCCTAGTCTGCCTTGAGCGCCGAGCTGATCACTCGGTGCTCGACTGGTTGGTCTGTCGGTCATGTGACGCTGGCCACGTCACATGACCCTCACTCCCCACTATAAATACAGGCAGCCTGCTGGCTACAGGTATTCAGGACTCGTGAGGCAAGTAGGCAGGGCCAGGGGTGAGGGTGGAGCGCAGTGGTCACTACCCTTCCCCCTGTGTGTGTGTGGACGTGACCGTTACAGATTAACAGGCCCAATAACCACTGTATCATGAATCCTCTTACTACCCTGACTGACCATGTCTCTAACTTGACACAGAGGGTGCAGGAGCTCCGTTCTTGTGAGTTAGGGCAAGGTTCTTCCACTCCTCTGTCCTCCAGTCCATATTTTGAACCCCAGATCAAGCTCCCAGAACCCTTTTCTGGAGACCGGAAGAGGTTTCTCTCCTTTAAGGAGAATTGCAAACTCTACTTCCGTTTGCGCCCCGTGTCCTCCGGTCCCGAGAGCCAACGCGTGGGGATTATCATTTCTCTACTACAGGGTGATCCCCAGGACTGGGCATTTTCGTTACCTCCTGGGGCCAGTTGTCTAACTTCTGTGGAGGGGTTTTTTCAGGCCCTGGGTACCCTCTATGACGAACCAGACAGGGCCCTGGTAGCCGAGACAGCTCTTAGGGCACTGGTTCAGGGCCATCTCCCTGCGGAGGAGTATTGCACCCAATTCAGACGGTGGTGTGTCCCCTCAGGATGGAATGAACCAGCCCTGAAGAGTCAGTTTAGGTCTGGTCTATCTGATAATTTAAAGGATCTATTGGTCAATTACCAAATTCCTGAGACCTTAGAGGAGATGATGACCCTAGTTGTCCGACTTGACAGACAAGTTAGAGAGAGACGACAAGAACGACAGTTCTGTTCTCAGATGGTGGTCCAGCCAGAGGCCTTTTCCAGGGACAACACTGAGGTCTCCACCGAGGAACCCATGCAGGTTGGCATGACCCGGGGTAATCTTCGTCGCAGACGCGGAGAGTGCTTCTACTGTGGAGATCCTGGCCATTGGATCAACAAGTGTCCTAAGAGGGACCTCTCTGACAAGTCTTCTAAGGCAAGACAACCTAAAGACCAGGTACACCCTGATTTTTCTAAAGGTAAGCTTTTGGTACCCATAACAATTTCTCTGGGGGTTAATAAGTGGCCGGGTAAGGCCTTTATTGACTCCGGTTCAGCGGCCAGCTTTATTGACTTTGAGTTTGCTTGTAAGGCTTCTTTCACACCTGCGTTCAGGTGTCCGCTCGTGAGCTCCGTTTGAAGGAGCTCACGAGCGGTCCTGAATGCAGCCGCCCGGCCGCAATGCATTCTCAATGGAGGCGGATCCACTGAGAATGCATCCGCCTGCCAGCGTTTAGCCTCCGCTCCGCTCAGTGAGCGGACACCTGAACGCTGCTTGCAGCGTTCGGGTGTCCGCCTGGCCGTGCGGAGGCGAGCGGATCCGTCCAGACTTACAATGTAAGTCAATGGGGACGGATCCGCTTGAAGATGACACCAAATGGCTCAATCTTCAAGCGGATCCGTTCCCCATTGACTTACAATGTAAAGTCTGAACGGATCCGCTCAGGCTACTTTCATACTTAGAAAATTTTCTAAGTTTTAATGCAGACGGATCCGTTCTGAACGGATGCGAACGTCTGCATTATCGGAGCGGATCCGTCTGATGAAACATCAGACGGATCCGCTCCGAACGCTAGTGTGAAAGTAGCCTAAATTGGGTATTCCAATGTTTGCTTTACCTACACCTATCCATGTCATGGCTATTGATGCTACTCCCCTGATTGGTGGTACGGTGAGGTCATGTACCTCTGAAATTTCTCTGTCCGTGGGTGTGTGCCACTCTGAGAGATGTTCTCCTGGAGATCCTACCGGTTGAGGTGGTACTAGGGTTGCCTTGGCCCTGTTTACATAACCCCACAATTGATTGGTCCAAAGGAGAGTTGGTGAAATGGGGACCTAAGTGTGACTCATGCTTGTCCGTGGTCCAGGCTGGGGTTTCAGTAAGGTCTAATACATTACCCTCTGTTATTAAGGAATATTCTGATGTGTTCTCGTCCCTTACTCCAGAGGTTCTACCCCCCCATAGACCTTATGATTGCGCCATAGAGCTAATTGAGGGTGCCGAATTTCCTAAAGGTCGAATTTATAATCTTTCAGGGCCCGAACGCAAGGCTATGGAAGATTATATTAAGGAGAGCCTTGCTAAAGGGCATATTAGACCTTCAGTCTCTCCTATGGGAGCAGGGTTTTTCTTTGTTAAAAAGAAGGATGGTGGTCTTAGGCCTTGTATTGATTACCGGAGATTAAATAAAATCACTGTCCAAAATAGATACTCTCTCCCATTGATTCCGGATTTATTTAACCAGGTTTTGGGGGCAACCTGGTTTTCCAAGATTGACCTGAAAGGGGCATACAATCTAATCCGAATCAAGGAGGGAGACGAATGGAAGACAGCGTTCAATACTCCGATAGGACACTTTGAATATCAGGTGATGCCTTTTGGACTCAGCAATGCCCCAGCTGTGTTCCAAAACTTAATGAACGATATTCTTAGGGAGTTCTTAGGTAAATTTATTATTGTCTATCTTGACGACATTTTGATATTCTCTCCTGATTTCGAATCTCATGTGTCCCATGTCAAACAAGTATTAGAGGTGTTGAGGGAGAACCAGCTATCCGCTAAGCAAGAGAAATGTGTCTTTGGTGTACAGGAGATACTGTTTCTAGGGCATGTTTTGACTCCTCACGCCTTTAAGATGGATCCTGGTAAGGTTTTAGCAATTAAGGAATGGGTAAGGCCTTCATCCTTAAAGGCTTTACAACGGTTTTTGGGTTTCGCTAATTACTACCGTAAATTTATCATGAATTTTTCTGTAATTGCTAAGCCATTGACCGACCTTACTAAGAAAGGGGCGGATTTGGAGAATTGGTCTACCAAGGCCATTTCTTCATTTGAAACATTAAAAAAGGCATTTAGTAGCGCTCCCATTCTGATCCAGCCTGATCAGGAGAGACCCTTTATTGTGGAGGTGGATGCGTCCGAGGACGGCGCAGGAGCAGTCCTTTCACAAGGTCCTGCTAGCCTCACTAACCTGAGACCGTGTGCCTTCTTCTCTAGGAAATTCTCTCCCACGGAGAGAAACTACGACATAGGGAATAGGGAGCTGTTGGCCATTAAATGGGCATTTGAGGAGTGGAGACATTTTTTGGAGGGGGCAAGGCATCGAGTAACTGTTGTCACTGACCATAAAAACCTAATGTTTCTCGAGTCCGCTAAGAGGTTGAATCCCCGACAAGCCCGATGGGCTCTGTTTTTTACCCGTTTTGATTTCTCCATTACGTTCAGGCCGGGAAGTAAAAATGTGAAGGCAGACGCATTATCTCGGAGCTTCCATGCTTTTCAACCCACTGAGACGCCGCCTGAATCCATCCTACCAGCAAACATCTTCTTAGCGGCTCTAACCCAGGATATATCGGCTCGCATTAAGGCTGAACAACATCTGGCACCGGTATCCACCCCAACAGATAAGTTGTTTGTTCCCGTACAATTTCGTCTCCAGCTGTTGGGTGAGTGTCACGATTCTGCCTTTTGTGGACATCCGGGTATTGAGGGCACTAAGGATCTGGTTTCTAGATCTTATTGGTGGCCCACTCTGACCAGGGATGTCAAGTCCTACGTGTCAGCCTGTGAGGTTTGTGCCAGGTCTAAGACACCTAGGACTCGCCCTGCTGGTAACCTACGACCCCTACCCATTCCCAGTAGACCCTGGTCCCATATCTCGATGGACTTTATAACTGACCTACCGCTGGTGGAGGGTAAGACTGTGGTTTGGGTAGTGGTCGATAGGTTTAGCAAGATGGTTCATTTCATTCCCCTGTCTAAACTTCCGAATGCTAAAACCCTGGCATCTATTTTTGTGAGAGAGATTGTTCGTTTACATGGCATCCCGGAAAATATTGTTTCGGACAGGGGTGTGCAGTTTGTGTCCAAATTCTGGAGGGCCTTCTGTCAAAGATGTAAAATTTCGTTGTCTTTTTCTTCCGCCTACCATCCTGAGAGTAATGGGCAGACTGAACGCCTTAATCAGTCTGTGGAACAATTCCTGAGGTTGTATGTTGCTGATGACCAGCAATTATGGGTCAAATTCCTTCCGTTGGCTGAATTTGCTCTGAATAACCGTGTCAATTCTTCTGCTGGGGTCTCCCCTTTCTTTTGTAACCATGGTTTTCATCCCCGTTTTCATTCTGGGTCGTCCGTCTCCTCCTCTAACCCTGAAGCTGATAAACTCTCCTCCGAACTGTGCACTGTTTGGGCCCGGTTCAATCGAACCTAGAAAAGGCTCAAAGTTCTCAAAAACTCAAGGCCGATAGGAGACGTTCAAGGGGGGTGAACTTTCAGGTTGGGGATAAAGTATGGTTGTCCTCCAAGAATCTATCTCTCAAGGTAGCTTCTAGAAAATTTGCTCCTCGTTTTATTGGTCCATATAAGATCACGGAGGTGATTAACCCGGTATCATTTAGGTTGGAGCTGCCCGAGTCATTCCACATTCATAATGTGTTCCATAAATCTCTACTTAAAAAATATTTTGAACCGGTAGTACCATCGAAAGCCTCGCCTCCGCCGGTTCTTGTTAATGATGCTGTCGAGTATGTGGTGTCTAAAATAGTGGATGTCAGGAAGGTGCGTAATTCCTTGCAGTACCTGATTCACTGGAAGGAGTATGGACCTGAAGAGAGATCTTGGGTACCTGCCAGGGAGGTTCATGCTCCTAGACTGGTTCGTAAATTTCATTTAGAACACCCTGAAAAGCCATCGCCTGAAGTCTTGGGTCCGGTGGCCCCTCGTAAAAGGGGGGGTACTGTCACGGGGTTCCGAAGGTGCACTCGGTCCCCCATTGCCCGCAGAACTGTTGCTTAGCTTCTGGAATGAGGTTCTGTGTTTGACCTCATTCCCAGGGCGGCTTTACTAGCTGGGTGGCTCCCTGCTCCTAGTCTGCCTTGAGCGCCGAGCTGATCACTCGGTGCTCGACTGGTTGGTCTGTCGGTCATGTGACGCTGGCCACGTCACATGACCCTCACTCCCCACTATAAATACAGGCAGCCTGCTGGCTACAGGTTGCCTGTTAATTTCTAGGTTCCTGGCTATTTGTTGGACTACTGAATATTTACCTGATCCTGTTCCCTGACGATCCTCTGCCTGCTCCTCCTGTACTGCGCATATATCCTGGTTTTGTGACCTCGGCTCCCACCTGACTACTCTCTTAGGACTCCTCTTGTACTTCGCTACTCTCCTGGTATTTGACCCCGGCTTCTCCTGACCATTCTTTGCTTAATCCGTTGTACTGCGTAGCTCTCTTGGTTCTGACCCGGTCCGTTCATGTTCCGTATTTTGTCTTGTCTGTCTTCCCTGCACATATCCTAAGTTAGGGACTGCCGTCCAGTTGTCCCCTGTCATCAGGACTCGTGAGGCAAGTAGGCAGGGCCAGGGGTGAGGGTGGAGCGCAGTGGTCACTACCCTTCCCCCTGTGTGTGTGTGGACGTGACCGTTACATAGACAGTTCTAACAGCCTCAACCATCCATCCTTGTACTCAAGTGCACTTATTCCTTTTTTTTTTTATATGTCCCAATATTTTGGGGGATACCCCTATGTAAAAATGCAAAATAACACATCTGTGTTGGCTACCTATTCCTCCTTCGCCGCCGCTTCCACCTAGACCGCCACGTGAGCCTACACGGCCACATCCACCCATTCACCACCTCCTCAACCTCTTCCTCCTACATCATTCCTAATTTTTATTTTTTTAAGGTCTTTTATGTTTTTTTAATTCATTTCCCTATCCACATTTGTTTGCAGAGCATTTACCATGCTCTTAAGTAGAGATGTCCCGAACTATTCGCCGGCGAACATAGCTTGTTCGCGTTCGCCGCGGCGGGCGAACATATGCGATGTTCGGTCTGCCCCCTCTACATCATCATTGAGCAAACTTTGACCCTGTACCTCACAATCAGCAGACACATTCCAGCCAATCAGCATACCCTCCCTCCCAGACCCTCCCACCTCCTATGAAAAAGCAAGGACAACATCCATCTTAGATTCATTCTGAAGCTGCAGTGTCACAAATTTGACTAAGCTGTAATCGCAATGCGATTAATACAGGTTATATTAATCGCATTGCGAATTCAACTTAGAGCTGGGTTCCTAATGGTTGTATTGCTAGAATATAACGAAGATTGAGAATATAGTGCTATATTCGTTATATTCGTCAATTATAGCAATACAACCAACCATTAGGAACTCAGATCTAAGTTGTAATCGCAATGCGATTAAGGCTGAGTTCACACGGGTGAGATTTCCGCGCGGGTGCAATGCGTGAGGTGAACGCATTGCACCCGCACTGAATCCAGACCCATTCACTTCTATGGGGCTGTGCACATGAGCGGTGATTTTCACGCATCACTTATGCGTTGCGTGAAAATCGCAGCATGCTCTATATTGTGCGTTTTTCACGCAACGCAGGCCCCATAGAAGTGAATGGGGCTGAGTGAAAATCGCAAGCATCCGCAATCAAGTGCGGATGCGGTGTGATTTTCACGCACGGTTTCTAGGTGACAGTCTATTCACTGTATTATTTTCCCTTATAACATGGTTATAAGGGAAAATAATAGCATTCTTTAATACAGAATGCTTAGTAGGTGGTCAATTGAGGGTTAAAAAATAATTAACTCACCTTCTCCTCTTGATCGCGTAGCTGCCGGTCTCTTCTTACTTCTTTAATCATGAGTTGCCGGCTAAAGGACCTGTGGTGATGTCAGATCACATGGTCCAATCACATGGTCCATCATGGTCCAATCACATGGACCATGTGATCTTACGTCACCACAGGTCCTTTAGCCGGCAGCTCATGATTAAAGAAGTAAGAAGAGAACGGCAGCTACGCGATCAAGAGGAGAAGGTGAGTTAATTATTTTTTAACCCTCAATTGACCACCTACTAAGCATTCTGTATTAAAGAATGCTATTATTTTCCCTTATAACCATGTTATAAGGGAAAATAATAACATCTACACAACACCGAACCCAAACCTGAACTTCTGTGAAGAAGTTCGGGTCTGGGTACCACAGTCAGTTTTTTTTCACGCGCGTGCAAAACGCATTGCACCCGCGCGATAAAAACTGAACAACGGAACGCAATCGCAGTCAAAACTGACTGCAATTGGGTACCTACTCGCGCGGGTTTGCCGCAACGCATCCGGACCTTATCCGGACACGCTCGTGTGAATTCAGCCTAATACAGGTTATATTAATCACATTGCGAATTCAACTTAGAACTGGGTTCCTAATGGTTGTATTGCTAGAATATAACGAAGATTTAGAATATAGTGCTATATTCGTTATATTCGTCAATTCTAGCAATACAACCATTAGGAACTTAGCTCTAAGTTGAATTCGCAATGCGATTAATGCAGGTTATATTAATCGCATTGCGAATTCAACTTACCACACTCTGCGTCAACTACGTAATTTTCCATGGGAGTTTTGCCATGGATCCCCCTCCGGCATGCCACAGTCCAAGTGTTAGTCCCCTAGAAACAACTTTTCCATCACTATTGTGGCCAGAAAGAGTCCCTGTGGGTTTTAAAATTCGACTGCCTATTGAAGTCTATGGCAGTTCGCCCGTTCGCGAACATTTGCGGAAATTCGCGTTCGCCAACGGAAAATTTTATGTTCGCGACATCTCTACTCTTAAGCACATTTTTCTGCCTTTTGCAGCCCTCTAGCTCTTTCCATGACATTTTTACAGCCATTTTAGTGCTCAAAAGTTCGGGTCCCCATTGACTTCAATGGGGTTCGGGGTAAAGTTCGGGTCAAGTTCAGGTCCCGAACCCGATTTTTTTTTTTTCAAGTTCGGCCGAACCTGCCGAACCTGAACATCCAGGTGTCCGCTCAACTCTAGTCTCGATAAAGTTGAAAAAAAAGTGTCTGGGGTCTTTTATATAAGAGTCTCTGCTCCTGTTGTTAGCAAGCCAGTTAGATCTGATGATCCAAGTTCTTGAAGTCCGCTAAATTTTTCGGCAGAAATAATTGCCAACAGGAAGGAAACCTTCTAAGAGACATGCGACAATAAGAAAAATAACTTTTACTGAACTCGGTTTCGATTCCAAGTGGTACCTTGGAACCAAACCCGAGTTCGGTAATGGGTTTTTTACAGTAGAAATTAATTTCTGAAGTTATTACCCAAAGTCTCGCAAGACTTTGCGAAGTAATAACTTCGGCTCATAGGAGCCAATACATTCTAATACTGTACGGAGCGCTCGCTCCATACAGTATTCTAACCAAATTTTATGCTAATCGACTTTGGATGTTTTATCCGAAGTCGATTCGTTCATCCCTATTTATAATGTCAGAGAGCAGAGATAAGGAGCCCGTCAGATTAGCTGGCTGACAGAACAGAGAGAAAATTCTGATTATACTGTAGATCCAAAGTCAATTTGTTAAGAAACTTTGTAATGCTGTTTTCGTACAGCATTAAAATGTATGGGCTCCATGTAGCAAAACGTTGTTTCGGACGAAGTTACACGAGACTTCTGTGAATTACTTCGGTATTTCTATCTGCGTATCTGCGAAAAACTTTTAAAATAGTAATCAGAAGTTGGCTTTGGTACTGGCTGGTACCTCGGTACCAAAGCAGACTTCTGTTCAGGAATTCTCATTGTCGCATGTCTCTTAGAAGGTTTCCTTCCTGTTGGCAATTATTTCTGCCAAAAAATGTAGTGGATTTCAAGAACTTTGATCGTCAGATCTAACTTGCTTGCTAGCAACAGGACCAGAGCCTCTTATATAAAAGACCCCAGACACTTTTTTTCTACTTTCTCGAGACCTTAATATCCTGAGCGGAAGCTAACCAGGAAATCTTACAAGGGCACTCAGAAGTATGGCAAGTTTCCAGTGTATCACTCTCTATATATAGGGAGCATAGTTTTATTCTTCTGGATGTCATGCCGATGCCATGGAGTGTCAGTCCGGTGACTATTTTTTCTCTAGTTGTAAAGTACAGCAGCATTACAGCTCTCATAGCCAGAATTTCATGTAGGCCCAGTAATGTGTAGGTTATCATACTCATGTAGATAAATTATGGGAGAATTGGTTCTTTCAGAAAACCAACCTTGTCAACCTTCACAGGTCGTTCATATTACACTGTTATCATAGAGACTGTCTCATGCCAGATAAAAACCTCAAGTCAGAACATTTATAATAGGTCTTCTAGATGGTGTATGCCTCACAATTAAGACAAGGGTTGAGCATGTTGCTGGTCCTTCTACATTCAACACCAGTTTTGGTTCATAGAATCTAATGAGTTTATCATATACTTATGTAACACCAAGACACCTAAAGACCTTTGCACAGAATGTACCCACTCTCATCAGACCCTGTTCCCAGTCCTACAGGCTATATAAATTATTCCTTTATTTGATAGTATCTCAGATCCCTTTTTCCCTTTAAACAAAGAAGTCAGCAACTACATTTGCCCAGGAGAGATCACAGATTTTCAGAGTTATTTGCCTCACCCCAGCACAAATGGTGAGCTTGGTGGGGAAGATAAATTGTCAGAAAAACTACAGTAGTTGTCTGAGGGGTCTGCCTTTATAATACCTCACAGCTCTGTAGCCATACAAGATGATGGAGGTCATTTTAGTAAAGAAATACACTGGTCCCTCAAGTTACAATATTAATTGGTTCCAAGAAAACCATTTTATGATGAAACCATTGTAAGTTGAGTAATCGGTTCCAAAGCCCCAAAATGTCATCCAAGATAAGAGAAAATAAAGATTTAAGAAAAACAAGCAGAAAACTAAGACTAATAAAACAATTTCTTGCATATAACAGTCAGGAATAGCTGCTAACTAGTAACTAATACAAATATTTTACCAGAGAAGTGGCATTGATTGGGTGGATCTGAGTCTGAGGCAGGGCGGGTGTTTCTAGGTTAAAACATTCGGGGCCTGGGCCCTGATGTTTTGTCCCAGGCCCCGAATGTCCTTCCTGCCAGATAGATACAACTGTATTGCCGTCCTCAGGACGGCAATACAATTGAATCTAATGCCCTGCAAGACCTGAAGGACCTGTGGTGACATCACAGATCATGTGATCAGTTCTAAATGCAGTAGCTGAAAAGGACCTGTGAAGATGTCACCATCATGTGACCATTGCAGGAGTGGATGGCTCAGCAGTAAATAGAAGTCCTGGGAAGAAGCTGTGGTGAGGTCTGCTACATGAGGAGAGGTAAGTGAAGGGAGAGGCAGAGCAATGCTGGGAGTTATGGTTATTTAACTAGGATGTATGTTAGGGATGAAGGTAGGGAAGTTATTTACATGGAACTGAAAATTGAGGGGGTGATATTATTTACATGGGGCTGTATGTTGAAGGCGGCTGGGGAGGGGGTGATGTTAGTTACATGGAACTGTATTTTGGAGGGGGCTGTAGGTAGAGAGGGATGTTATTTACATGGGACTGTATATTGGAGGGGGCTGGAGAGGTGGTGTGATGGTATTTACATGGGACTCTATGATGGAGGGAGGGAAATAATGTTATTTACATGGGACTGTATGGTGGAGGGGCTGAGGAATTATAATTTCTGAGGACACTAAACGGAGGAATATAACTACAGGGGGAACTGCAGGGGGCATTATAAATATTGGGGCGCTTCAAATGAGCATTATAACAGTAGGGGGCAGTATAAATACTGGGTGCACTTTAGGGGCATTATAACAGTAGGAGGCGATATAAATACTGGGGCACGTCAGGGTGAGCATTATAACAGTAGGGGGCAATATGAATACTGGGGGCACTGTAGGGGCATTATAACAGTAGGAGGCGATATAAATACTGGGGCACTTCAGGGTGAGCAGTATAACAGTAGGGGGCGATATAAATATGGGGGCACTGTGGGGGCATTTTAAATCCAGGGGACATTAGGCATTCTTATTACTACTAGGGGCTCTATAAGAGGGACATATAGATCTGCATTATTTCTACTAAGAGCACTGTGGGGGCCTTATTACTACTGAGGGTTCTGTAGATAGCTTTATTACCACTGGGGGAACAATAGGGGGCCTTATTTTTACTGGGGGCTCTGTGAGGGTATTATTAACTCTGGAGGGCTCTTCTACTAATGGAGGCACTCTTGGGGAGCACTATCACTGTTAGGGGCACTGTAGGGAGCAGTATTACTAATGAGGGCATTCTAGAAGGGAATTACTATAGGTGGGACTATGAGGAGCACTATCATTATGGGGAAGATTATCTGTATGGCACTCATTTTTCTTCAGAATAGTATTTGGGGGTACAGAAAAGTGAGGAACCTAAGATGTCCGTGTGTCACATTCTGCAGAGACAAGGCGGCTGAGAGAAGTTGTCCGGACGGAATGGAGAAGATGATGACAGAGAAGAACTACATGAGATGAGACGTCACCTGGGAGGCACTGGATGTGAGAGGTATAGCTGTATAGCAAGTACAGTAAAATGTCTTCAGTGCTAGTGTTTGCGGTGGTGGGGGGTTGAGGTCGGTTGGTCGACTTAGAGAATTGGTCAATATGCATTGGGGCTTGGGCCCCGGATCTTTTGAGACCCTAGCAACGCCCCTGGTCTGAGGCATTGTATGCTGAGTCTAGCTTCAACTTACGATGGCACAGAAAAGACCATTGTATCTTGCAAATATTGTATCCTGAGACCATTGTATCTTGAGGGACCACTGTATAGTGAATATATTTATGCCCAATTGTAACAATTTGTAACAATTAAATACAATTTAAGCAAACTTAAGTTCTTAAAGGATTAGCCATAATATGCAACCTTTTCCCATAAATCCTATTAGGGCATATAGATGTCATATTGGTTTATCTCCCGCATAGAAACCCCTCTTTGTGCCAGAACAGAGAGCGCCTCTGTTATTTGAATAGCGGCATGTAATTTTACAAATGTGTGACTGTCCATGGCTGACGTCGGCGATAACAGCTGATCATAACAGCTGGACTCGTCATTCCTAGAGACAGGTTCTGTTTACGGATAGGCCTCAGACGAATGGCAAAGATCTGTACAGGATACTGTGTGGCTACACATAAAGGCTCTGCAGTTCTGTATTATAGGCGCGTAGGCAGGGTTGTCAACCATCCAGAAATTTCTGGACAGTCCGTAAAAATAGGCAACTTTTTCCCTGCGTCCGTCAAAAAAAAAAAAGATGTGTCTATGATTTTTATGAGGCTGGTGATTCTTGACTAAATTATTTTGGTGGTAATTATAATCATTTTACAGCTCAAAGTAAATGCTGTTAAATGAGGTCTTATCTGTATATTTAGCTGTAGACATGGATTACTTGTCATTTTTATCATTCACTAGCAGAAGGACCTGGCTTTGCACGGGTATATTTCATCTATTTCATTTAATGTTTGTGTGTGTCGTTAAAATATATCGACAGTATCCCCCTATAACAGTGACATCTACAGCACCCAGCTCCTTTAACAGTGAACTCCACAGTCTCCCACCCCTAACACTGACCCTCCCACAGTGCCCCGCCACTTTAAAATGGGACCTCAACAGCAGCCCATCCCCTTAACTTTGACCTTTATAGCAGTCCGCCCCTTTAACAGTGAGTTTCACAGCACCCCACTCCCTTGACGGTAACCTCCTCAGGGGCCCGCCCCCTTGACAGTGACCTCCACAGTACCCCGCTGCATTAACAGTGACCTCCACAGTACCCCGCTGCATTAACAGTGACCTCCACAGTAGCCCGCTGCCTTAACAGTGACCTCACTGTATCCTGCTGCCTTAACAATGACCTACACATCAGTTGACCCTTTAATAGTGCCTCTGCCCCCTTAACAGTGACCTCCACAGTGTCCGCCCCTTTAACAGTGACCTCCACAGCGGCCTGCCCCCTTAACAGTAACAGCCACATTGAACACCTCTTTAACAGTGACCTCAACAGTGCCCACCCCTTTAACAGTGACCTTCACAGCTCCCTGCCCCTTTAATGCTAGGGGCAGGGACGACATGTGTTGAGCGACATTTTGTCTCAACAATTTTTATAATGATAGTCTATGGTGTCGCACTGCGACATGTGACATGTGATATGCTGCGATTGCGAAATGACAGTTGCAAAAAATCCATCCAAGTTGGATTTTTCTGCGACTGTTGTGTCGCAGCATGTCACATGTCGCAGTGCAACGCCATAGACTATCATTATAAAAATTGTTGCGTGACATCAATGTCGCGCGACACATGTAGCAGTGTAGTTGTGCCCTATATGTCGTGCGACTTATTGTCGTGTTGCCCTAGCCTAAAGCTGACATACAGCAGTGAAAAAAATGTATGGGTTTTTATGGAAATCTGGAGTAAAACTGTGTGTATGTGGAGACTAAGGGCCTGCAAGCTTCTATTGGCTATCTTCATTTAGCAGGACCTGCGCTGACGTCACCGAGCTCTCCACGTGGTGAGCACGATTACATCATCAAAGGTCCTTTGGCAGGTCCTGAAAGAAGAAGAAAGAAGATGATGCAGGCTGTGCGAACAACAGGATGAGGTGAGTTAATTATATATATATATATATATATATATATTTTTACCCCTAAAACCGCATTCTGTATTAAGAATGCTATTATTTTCCCTTATAACCATGATATTAGGGAAAATAATACAGTAAATTGACTTTTATCATTTTACTTACATCGTCTCCTAGCAACCATGCGTGAAAATTCGCACCGCATCCGCACTTGCTTCGGACGCTTGCGATTTTCACGCAGACCCATTCATTTCTATGGGGCCCGCGTTGCGTGAAAAACGCAGAATATAGAACATGCTGCGATTTTCACGCAACGTGATGCATGAAAATTACTGCTTATCTGAACAGCCCCATTGAAGTGAATGGGCCCGGATTCAATGCGGGTGCAATGCGTTCACCTCACGCATTGCACCCGCACGGAATTCTAAATGGTGTGAAAGGGGCCTTATACATTCAGGCTTTCTACTATGTAGCTATTATGCCTTCGGGGGTCCTTTAAACATTAACTTCTTATTGGCAAGTAACAGTGTTGCCATGCAAAGTTTAAGGAGACTTCGGGGACATGCATGACTTTTGACAAAATGTAGATAAAAATAAAGGTAACCGTACATGTAAGGGTCCATTCACACGTCCGCGGAACGGGTGCGGACCCATTGATTCTCTATGGGCCCGGACGTGAAGCGGAGAGCACACTATGTGCTCTCCGCTTCCGCATTTGCGGAGCGCGGCCCTGAACTTCCGGGTTTCGGCCCCGAACTTCCGGTCCGCAGCTCCACAAAAGATAGAACATGTCCTATTCTTGTCCACAGCTGCGGACAAGAATAGGCATTTCTATAGGGGGTGCCGGCCGGGTGTGTTGCAATTTGCGGGTCTGCAACACACCACGGACGTGTGAATGGACCCTTAGACAGCTATTACTTCCAACTACTCCTACCTCATTAGAGAGAGGGGAATAAGCTCCTCTGGTGGTGGCTTATCTCATGTGAGAACAAAAGATAGAGCATGTTGAAATCCAACTTGCCTGATCCTTCTTTCCCCCAACATTATCTGCCTGCCAAAATTGGAGAGTTTGGCCAACATTCTTTGTGTATGGCCACCTGCAGTGACTTACAAATAAGTAGAGGTGGGACGAATCCAATTTTTTTCGAATCCGAATCCGAAAAGGTTCTCGAATATATTGAATCTTTCGAATCTCGAATCCTACGAATCCTGTACATAATTGTGTGAACGCACGGTGTAATAAACAAAGTCAGACCGCGTCAGTTTGTCTGAACCTCCACCTCCCAGTCACGGTCGCACCCTATATGACCGCGATGACCCCTGCTCCTATCACTACAGAACATACAGGGTAATACAGCCACATACCTCTTACATCCAGTGACGTCTCTTGTAGATGTTCTCTTTCCTCATCTTCTCCTTTCAGACCTTCAGACCAGACCACCATTTTTCAGCCATTTTTCGTCCCTGCAACTTGACAAAAAAAAAATCTTAGTTTACTACTTTTCCATCATCCTCCCATCTTCTGGACAAATCATCCTAACACCCCCAATACTGTGCCGTTGTGCTCCCCAATACTATACTGCAGAAACAGATAATACCCCTGATAATACTAGTACCACACAGAGCCCCCCATATAAAATACCCCTTCTTTGTGGCCTCAGTAGATGCCCCCATAGTGCCCCCCAATAATGTGCCAATAAGAAGTGGCCCCACAGTGCCACCCAATAATGTGCCAGTAAGTGTCCCCATAGATGCCCCCCTAATCATGTGCCAGTATCAAGTGCGGAGTGCCTCTCTCCTCCCCCCATGTGCCGGTATCATAGTGCCATCTCCCCCCCAATGTGCCCGTATCATAGTGCCACCTCCCCCCATAATGTGCCCGTATCATAGTGCCACCTCCCCCCATAATGTGCCCGTATCATAGTGCCATCTCCCCCCATAATGTGCCCGTATCATAGTGCCATCTCCCCCCATAATGTGCCTGTATCATAGTGCCTCCCCCCAATGTGCCAGTAGTATCATAGTGCCTCTCACCTCTCCCCCTGGCATTCACAGATCCCCCCATCCTATAACAGTGCCATCCACAGACCCCCCCACCCCATAACAGTGCCATCCACAGACCTCCCCACCCCATAGCAGTGCCATCCACAGACCCCCCCCACCCCATAACAGTGCCATCCATAGACCCCCCCACCCCATAACAGTGCCATCCACAGACCCCCCCCACCCCATAACAGTGCCATCCACAGACCCCCCCACCCCATAACAGTGCCATCCACAGACCCCCCCCACCCCATAACAGTGCCATCCACAGACCCCGCCCCCACCCCATAACAGTGCCATCCACAGACCCCCCCACCCCATAACAGTGCCATCCACAGACCCCCCACCCCATAACAGTGCCATCCACAGACCCCTCACCCCATAACAGTGCCATCCACAGACCCCCCCACCCCATAACAGTGCCATCCACAGACCCCCCCATCCTATAACAGTGCCATCCACAGACCCCCCATCCTATAATAGTGCCATCCACAGACCCCCCCACCCTATAACAGTGCCATCCACAGACCCCCCCACCCCATAACAGTGCCATCCACAGACCCCCCCCACCCTATAACAGTGCCATCCACAGACCCACCCCCACCCCTTAACAGTGTCATCCACAGACCCCCCCACTGCCGCTCCAGTAGTTATAAAATGTGTAATTCTGATTAATAATCATGCTGCCCCCTCTGTCTGTAGTATAACATTCAATGAATCTTACTTACAGGGCTACTGCTATCGTAATGCAGGCCGGCCGGGCAGACGAGCGGCAGCGTCACTGACTGACGTCACCTGCCTGCGCCGCCTGCTTTATGAATGAAGCAGGCGGCGCAAGCAGGTGACGTCAGTCAGTGACGCTGCCGCTCGTCTGCCCGGCCGGCCTGCATTACGATAGCAGTAGCCCTGTAAGTAAGATTCATTGAATGTTATACTACAGACAGAGGGGGCAGCATGATTATTAATCAGAATTACACATTTTATAACTACTGGAGCGGCGGGGCCGGAGCACAGTGAACGCACCGGCCCCCAGCTCCGCCTCCCAGTCCCTCCCACCGGATTCGTCGGATTCGTTTCAGGCAAATTACGTCGGGATTTGAGTCCACGAATCCCACGAATCCAGCAAGATTCGAGGGATTCGTGGATTCGACTAATCCCCCGTCCCATCTCTACAAATAAGCCTCATTGATGAAGTGTGCAGCTGGTTACTGCTGCTATTAGCAAATAACTATGAGGTTTGGACATGATACCCATAATGCTCTTCTTTCTTATGAGCTTGGGGCTGAGGAAGGATGAGGTAAGTGGACCAGCACCGGAAGGATGAGTCCTAACCAAAATGGATGCCTCCGTTCGAAAACAGAGAAGGAACCCCTGTGGCTACAACATGGTTAGTGCTGAGATGAAATCCCAGATGATGTTGCCCTTTCTAGTGTCAGACTAGGTTTCCACAATTCATCTTTATAAAACGTGTGCTCATAAACAGAACATATCATCAATAAGATGTGGCGTGGCGTGGGTTGCCAGCACCCAGGGCAAGCCAAAAATTGCGCCCCCCCCCCCCCAGCCTGTGGGCACGTCCCTTTTACAGATAATGTAGTAGATCACTTGCAGTCCTACGTAACTCCACAGATAACACAGTGATAACTCTCTGATAATGTAGATGGGTGTGAGGACCCAGAATTCAGAACACACACACAGTGTGACCTGAAGTCTGGGGCCGGACTGCAGCAGTGTGGCCAAATTCTCAATCTCCTCCCCCTAATCCTACCGTGAAACAGATATTTGGATGGACATTACATACATCGCTTTTAAATATACAGTAGAATACAGCACCATACCTGTTACATCCAGTGACGTCTCCTGTGATGTAGACTCTTTCCTCAACGTCTTCATACGGAGATAAAACCGCCATGATACCTTCTTTCAGCCGCTTCTCGTCTCTGCAGAGTTTCACAGAATTTTTTTTTGACTCCTAACTTTACTATCATCCTCACCTTCCTGGTGTCTCAACACTGTCATCCTGCTGCCCCCCAACACTGTGCTAGAGCCATACAGATAGTCCCCCATTCCCCAAAATATGATTCCCCCTGTATATTATAATGACACCCTCTGTATTATTATTATTATTATTATTATTATTATTATTATTAATAATAATATTGGCCTCTCTGTAATAATATTATTATGTCCCCCTCTGTATTATTATAATGGCCCCTTTGTATTATTATTATTATTATTATTATAATGACCCCTCTGTATTATTATTACAATGGCCCTCTCTATATTATTATTATAATGGCCTCCTCTTTATTATTAGTATAATGGCCCTCTCTTAATAATAATAATAATAATAATAATAATTATTATTATTATAATGGCCCCCTCTTTATTATTATTATAATGGGCCCCTCTTTATTATTAATTATTATTACTAGTGGCCACTCTTATTAGTATAATGTCCTCGGTCCTCCTCTCTCTGCTCCTCCCCCACCCACATAGTGCCCCCAGTACCTCCGTAATTTGGGTAGGGTACATCCATAAAAAAAAAAAATACTTACCTCTCTCCATCACAGCTTGTGGCGTCCCAGCGCAGGTGGTTACGAACGCCTAATTGTGACCTCATGCGTCGCTCTACTGCCTCGTAGGCTTCAGGCCTAGTGGCCTGAAGCCTATGAGGCATAACGGAGGGGACAGGAGCCGTAGGCTCCCGTGGCCCTCATTGAAATGCCTGCTGCCTGGCGCCCCCTGCAATTTCGCGCCCAGTGAAACGCCCCCCCTCCCGGCTTCACCCACGCTACGCCACTGGGTGACACAACCGATAAGTAAAAGACTCTAGTGGCAAGTGACTGGCTCCCAAGTCATCTTCAGATGGGTTGTCTTCTGTTAGATCATTGGTGGCCCATAACTGTGCCTGGAACCAATGAAAGATCCTCTGGTACTTTGATGGACCAGTCCAATCCTGGTCCGTTCTTTTTTCCTATTAGCAAGGTTCCCATTCTCTGCAAAGTGTTCACAAATATCTGAAAGCGTAAATGCTCCAAAGATCTAGCCACCTTTCCCCCCTACAAGGGGAGAGGGTAAAAAAGTGCTGGGCCCTTCTGTCCTGTCATGAACGATGACAGGGTATCTTATGACAGCTTATCCAGTCAGAATACATGAATGATTCACCGACATTAGGTATACCTCTGTTTTTTTGTTTAAATCGAGGCCATGTCTGACAGGATCAGCTTCCATTAACACAAAGCCAATTGTGTTGTCTCATTTCTTGCTGTTCCTAGAAAGCCTAAAACAAATGCCATTAGATTCTAAGAAAAAACTAAATTATAGTTTGTAGTAGTTTTCAGCAGAAAGTGGAGCCTAGATAATGCAGGAGAATAAGGACGCCCATACACATTCCATAGCTGTCAACCGAACCATCATTTGGCCAACATCTATCTCTCCCTACTCCCTCCCGGCTTCCACAAGCCAAATGTGTATGTGTATTCAATTGGAAATTGGACACTTCTGGTGGTGGTTTTACTCCTAGGAGAACAAAAGGATCAGGCGAAATGAGTATCGTTATGAACATCATCTGTTGGTGAAGACTCTGGAGCTCTCTACACACACTAGAGTGTCAGCCGAACCTGCCTCAAGGCTGGCAACTTAGCTTACATGTGTTCTGAATCAGTAGAGGGAAGGAAACCACCTCCAGACACTTCTTGAGGTTACTTACCTCCCTTGAAAACAAAAGTATTTGGCATGTTGAAATCCAAAAACCCGTTTCCCCCATCAGGGAAAAGTCGGGACCTTCCCCATACACATCAGATTGTCAGCTAGTCCTTCTGAAATTAGTTGGTTCAACTAATTTTAATCTAATGTGTATTGTCAACTTTTCACTATACAGTCGTGGCCAAAAGTTTTGAGAATGACACAAATATTAGTTTTCACAAAGTTTGCTGCTAAGCTGCTTTTAGATCTTTGTTTCAGTTGTTTCTGTGATGTAGTGAAATATAATTACACGCACTTCATACGTTTCAAAGGCTTTTATCGACAATTACATGACATTTATGCAAAGAGTCAGTATTTGCAGTGTTGGCCCTGCTTTTTCAGGACCTCTGCAATTTGACTGGACATGCTCTCAATCAACTTCTGGGCCAATTCCTGACTGATAGCAACCCATTCTTTCATAATCACTTCTTGGAGTTTGTCAGAATTAGTGGGTTTTTGTTTGTCCACCCGCCTCTTGAGGATTGACCACAAGTTCTCAATGGGATTAAGATCTGGGGAGTTTCCAGGCCATGGACCCAAAATGTCAACGTTTTGGTCCCCGAGCCACTTAGTTATCACTTTTGCCTTATGGCACGGTGCTCCATCGTGCTGGAAAATGCATTGTTCATCACCAAACGGTTGTTGGATTGTTGGAAGACGTTGCTGTTGGAGGGGGTTTTGGTACCATTCTTTATTCATGGCTGTGTTTTTGGGCAAAATTGTGAGTGAGCCCACTCCCTTGGATGAGAAGCAACCCCACACATGAATGGTCTCAGGATGCTTTACTGTTGGCATGACACAGGACTGATGGTAGCGCTCACCTTTTCTTCTCCGGACAAGCCTTTTTCCAGATGCCCCAAACAATTGGAAAGAGGCTTCATCGGAGAATATGACTTTGCCCCAGTCCTCAGCAGTCCATTCACCATACTTTCTGCAGAAGATCAATCTGTCCCTGATGTTTTTTTTTGGAGAGAAGTGGCTTCTTTGCTGCCCTTCTTGACACCAGGCCATCTTCCAAAAGTCTTCGCCTCACTGTGCGTGCAGATGCGCTCACACCTGCCTGCTGCCATTCCTGACCAAGCTCTGCACTGGTGGCACTCCGATCCCGCAGCTGAATCCTCTTTAGGAGACGATCCTGGCGCTTGATGGACGTTCTTGGACGCCCTGAAGCCTTCTTAACAAGAATTGAACCTCTTTCCTTGAAGTTCTTGATGATCCTATAAATTGTTGATTGAGGTTCAATCTTAGTAGCCACAATATCCTTGCCTGTGAAGCCATTTTTATGCAACACAATGATGGCTGCACGCGTTTCTTTGCAGGTCACCATGGTTAACAATGGAAGAACAATGATTTCAAGCATCACCCTCCTTTTAACATGTCAAGTCTGCCATTTTAACCCAATCAGCCTGACATAATGATCTCCAGCCTTGTGCTCGTCAACATTCTCACCTGAGTTAACAAGACGATTACTGAAATGATCTCAGCAGGTCCTTTAATGACAGCAATGAAATGCAGTGGAAAGGTTTTTTTGGGATTAAGTTAATTTTCATGGCAAAGAAGGACTATGCAATTCATCTGATCACTCTTCACAACATTCTGGAGTATATGCAAATTGCTATTATAAAAACTTAAGCAGCAACTTTTCCAATTTCCAATATTTATGTAATTCTCAAAACTTTTGGCCACGACTGTACATCCAGACTTTGTATGAAAGTAAGGCTTGGTATGAATCTCGTAGGTCACTCCCTTGTCTCTAAGGGAGAAGACTGCACTCCATCACCTGCTGCAGACTGACAGTTCTCTGACATTTCCTATTCTTTGCAGCTGCCATGAAGCACACATACACACACACGCTGCCGCAGTGTCTACCCAGACAATACAGAAAGGAAGGAAGTGCCACTAATATGACCGCCCGGGAAATTAAATAAAGAAATAAAAGCTGCAACATAAAAAAATATAAGAAAAAAGCAAACTAAGCAAGAACAACCGCATAATTTCTCTTGTACAGACTTAAATCTTTAAGAAATAGAAATTCCAGCATCAGAAACAAAGGGATGCTCAACCTGCGGCCCTCCAGCTGTTGTAAAACTACAACTCCCGCCATGCCCTGCTGTAGGCTGATAGATGTAGACTGTCCTGGAATTATGGGAGTTGTAGTTTTGCAACAGCTGGAGGGCCGCAGGGGAATCTGTCACCAGTTTTCTGCTGCCATCACTTTTATATTCTAACAGCTCAATTAAATGCCAATGAGTCCCCATATTCATGAGTTCCCAGCGTTCTCCGCCCACCTGCTTCTAAGGGCTCATGCACACGTACGTATTTTCTTTCCATGTCCGTTCCGTTTTAGTTTTTTTTGCGGATAGTATGCAGAACCATTCACTTCAATGGGTCCGCAAAAAAAACATGTGTGCATTCCGTATGTCCGTATTTCCGTTCCGCAAAAAAAATAGAACATGTCCTATTATTTTCCGCATTACGGACAAGGGTAGTACTGTTCTATGAAGGGCCAGCTGTTCAGTTCCGAAAAATACGGAATGCACATGGATGTCATCCGTATTTTTTGCGGATCCGTTTTTTTTTCGGACCGCAAAATACATACGGTCATGTGAATGAGCCCTAATTTACAGTTTTTTCTAACTGAATTAGCAGCAGGTGGGCGGGGAGAGCATTGAGCTCATGAATATTCAGGACTCCTCGTTATGCTCTAGAGCTGTTCAATACAAGATTTTGGAAAAATGGCTGGGTCTAATAAAGAAAGTGACCCAGCATTTTACTAGCTTGTCTATGTTGCCCTTAGTTAGGACACCATAAAAATGGTAAAAGATTCCCTGTAAAAGGTTTTTCCAGAAATTCATTATTGATATACATACTCAGGATAGGTCATCAATATCTGATCACAGGGGGGTGCAATTCCCAGCACTGCTGCTGATCAGCTGTTTAAAGGGGTCGCAGCTCCCCCCCCGTGAGCCACATCAAAGCCATGTGACTGTTAGACATGACGTCGCTGGTCATGGATTAGGCCACAGTGCTCAGCCAAGGGCTGTAGTAGTCCAATGCTCTCATATTGATGACCTATCCTGAGGGTCCAACATCAATACTGAATTCCCAGAAAACATATATGGCATATAACGTGTATTAAGCATATAAAGCTATATTTACTTAACATTTTCAGAACTCTCCTGGTGTATGCCCCTGCAGTGGCATGCATCATCCATAGGATGCAGCGAAAAACAAATGTAAAGTATATGTGTAGTGTACGGGGACTGTAATGCCCGTCACTACAAAGTGTCACTTGGTGTGCTGTCGTCCCTCCTTAATTATGGGGAAGTTGGTATATGTCAGTTTTATAAAATGTCATGTAATGTAATGCATGTATTTCCCTGTTGCTGTGAAACTTGCATGTACAGGCCTGCTAGGGGTGTCATTCCAGCTCTTAGTCGTTAGAGGGAGCTAGGGAGCCCTAGTTTATATAAGGCCCAGTCAAGGAAGGGAAAGGCAGTGTAATCTGATCTAGTGTGGAGTGCAGAAGCTTCTAGAACCTGAGGAAGCTGGGAGAGGGACAGAGGCCAAGTGCAGAGAAGCAAGAGGTACTCAGAATAACAGAGGAGGTACTTTATAAAGCTACAGCCAAGGATATAAAGCCAGAACTAGGTTAATGGGCCTTGGAGAAGATTTGCTATATTCCAGGATCAGACAGAAATAGAGTGCAAGCTCCTGTACTGCAAGTCCTGTGTTTAACACTCTGTAATAACCTTGCTAAATCTGTATTGCCTGCATCGACCGTATTGCCAAATCAACTGTATGCAAAGGAACTGTGCTTCCGTGAATGTCTCTGCATGAAACCTACTAAAGTTGGAGTTCTGTTTAACATCACGTGGTCCCTCACTTATTCCTGCTATCCGCAAACGGCGTGCCACCGTTTACTTGGCACTGGCGTCACGAACAATTTCTACCATCACCTGCCTATGCAGAGAGTCAGCCGTACCAGGTTAGTGTCCATTGCACTACATCACCCAGAAACACCTATTACACACAACTTGAGTACGCTGCACCTCTCTTTTGGCGTCACGAACAGGATTCGCACGCTTTATAGTGCAAGAAGCGTGAACTTTGTGCCTTATACAGTTGCCCTGTGACCAAAGTGACAAATTGCCTGTTTTATTCAAGTGGACTTTGTGGACTGAAAATTATACCCAAAGTGTACCAAAAACTTCTAAAAAGCGCTGTGCAGTGTTGCGCTACCCAGAGGAAGAAAATCGCCACATTGGAGTGTGGTTTTGTGGACTTGTTACAACCCTGCTTGCTGTCAGTGAATGGACAGCGTTTTGCTAAAGATGGCCACCGGCTGCCTGGAGTGAAGTTTCCCGCGCCGCTGAGGACCTTCGTGGGCGGATCCCTGCAAAGACACAGAGAGTCCCGCCCCTCTTCATCATCGCACCGCCGCGGCCCTGCTTCTTCTACGTCATCGGGTGCTCAGGACGTCCGGAATCTCGCGAGACTTGGCCTGCGCAAGCCCGACGATACCGGTAAGCACCTGTAACCGGAGGGAAGGGGAGTGTTCTGGCCCCTTTAGTCGCCAGCGGCCACCTCTCAATAGACTACCATGTCAGAGCCAGGAGTGCCTGAGCAGCCGGCCCCGGGAGAACTTGCGGCTCCTAATCATCCTACAGCCCCCAGCATGATGCCCTTTACCATGCCGTACTATTTCGGGGCCCCATGGTTCCCCCGCTACAGGGGAGAGACCCATACCCTAAGGGACTTTAAAGAAAAGTTGCTGGCCCTATTCCGGCTGTACCCTATAAATGCCGACCAGCAAATGGAAATCCTGCTGGCGCAACTGGAGGGAGCTGCCCGCAGGGAAGTGTTATCCTGGCCTGCTACTGAGCAGAGTACTCTAGAACAGATATTCACCCGCCTCAGAGCCACTTTTGAAACTAGGACTGCCTCAGAGATAAAGATGCACTTCTTTGGCAAGAAACAGAAGTCCGGTGAGTCCCTCCGTGACTATGCCCTATCACTTCAGGAGGCTTTAGGGGCTGTAGTTCAGATAGATCCCAAAGAGGCCGATAACCGGGACCAGACCCTAAGGGAACAATTTATAACCGGGGTGTCGAGTGAGCAAATAAGGATCCAATTAAAGATGCTGTCCGCCCAGCACCCTAACAGTGCCTTTCTGGACTTTAAAGAACTGGCTATAAAAATTCTGGGGTCCGCAGTACCTCCTGAGTTGAGCACCCCACCTGAGTCATCAGCCTGCAGACCGAAGCCGCTTGTCACTAACCGAGCTGAAGCCGGCCAAGCTGTTCAAGTGTCAGCTACCGATACTATTGCCATGCTGACAGAGCAAGTAAATCACCTCACTAAAAGTCTAGAGAAGGTGTGCAGAAAAATAGAGGAATGGGAAAAACCCATAATGCTAGAAGAAGAATTCCTGTCACCTCCTAGGCCGTTCCCACCTCCTTACCAAGAGACTCACCCCAGGGATCCTGGGAGGCGTAATAGAGATCGCAAGCGGCCCGTGTGTACATACTGCAAAAAGCTGGGGCACACAGAATCCACGTGCTGGCAGTTAAACGGGCAACCCCTGAGGCTGAGGACCACCCCTCGGGAGGTAGAACACTAGGTCCAGATGATCCAAATTGGATGCCGCGGTATGTAGGATCCCATCCTAAAATCAATATAGAGATCAACGGGGTCCCCTTTGAAGCCTTATTAGATACTGGGTCTCAAGTCACTACTATTCAGCTGCCTGCATTTGAAAAGTTCTGGGACACCCACCAGTTGACCCAGCCGCCTGAATCCTGGGTGGAGATTATCGCCAGTAATGGCAAACCAGTAAAGATTCACGGATACTGGGAACCCACCCTGCAGGTGGGGGAAGTAACCTTACCACAACAGGGGGTGATAGTAGTGCAGGCCGGCGACAGAGGAGGACATCCTGTCATTCTAGGCACCAATGTCTTCAAAAACTGTTATTCGGAAATACTGGCCGTATTACACCAGACTTTACCCACTGCTTCCTCTGCAACCAAGAGGGTGATTCAGAAGACTATTACTGTGTTAAGTGCCCAGCAGAGGTTTGCTAATGGGAAAGGAGAAATTTGTACTGCCAAGATTCGTGATATTAAGCCTGTGACTTTGCCTCCTAATTCTCAAACTCTCTTATGGTGTCGTGCTGTCCTGGGAGTCCAAGGCCGAGATTATCCAGCCCTGGTGGAACCAATCCAGATGGAGAACTACCCTTATGTGAGAGCTGCCAAGTGCCTGGTGAACGTCTCCCAAGGTAAAGTACCTGTCCGTCTGATTAATCTGAGTGATCATCCTGTGGCGCTTACTAAGCATTACCCTGTTGCTCAGCTGTCCCAGGTGTCCTTCCAAGACATCATTCGTCTTCCAGTGACAGAAAAGCCGCCAGCTGCAGTCAGCGGACGTTCGCCGGTGACCCAGCCACAAGTGCCCTGGTGGGAAGAGCTCCATGTAGGGGACGAGACTACCCCCCAACGCCAACAAGAAGGGATTCTTCAGCTTGTCAAGGAGCACCACCAGGCCTTCAGTAAGCATGCCACTGATTATGGAGAGGTGAGTGCCATACAACACACCATACCTACTGGCTCTCATCCTCCTATCAAGGAGAGATACAGACCTTTACCGCCTACTTCATATCAGACTGTAAAGGAAATGATCCAAGAGATGAAAGACTCTAATGTAATCCGGGACAGCCGTAGTCCGTGGGCTGCACCCCTGGTCCTTGTAAAGAAGAAGGACGGTGGTATCCGTTTCTGTGTGGATTATAGGAAAATTAATCAAATAACCCACAAAGATGCATACCCACTGCCCCGCATTGAGGAGTCACTAACTGCTCTGGGCTCCTCTGCCTATTTCTCCACATTGGACTTGACCAGTGGCTACTGGCAAGTACCCATGGCCCCTGCAGATAGGGAAAAGACTGCTTTCACTACTCCCATGGGCCTGTTCGAATTCAATTGTATGCCGTTCGGGCTATGTAATGCCCCAGGAACTTTCCAGAGACTAATGGAGCGGTGTTTGGGTCACAAAAACTTCGAAACAGTGCTGCTGTATCTAGATGATGTCATTGTGTACTCAAAAACATATGAAGACCATCTGAAACATTTGGCAGAAGTATTTGAAATCCTTATCAAATATGGCTTGAAAGTAAAGCCATCCAAGTGTCACTTGCTCAAACCTGCAGTAAGATACCTGGGGCATGTGGTAAGCGGAGAGGGAGTGCAACCTGACCCTGATAAATTAGCAGCTGTCCGTAATTGGCCGGTTCCTACTACCGTCAAAGAGGTGAGGAGTTTCCTTGGTTTTGCCGGCTACTATAGACGTTTTATCCCCCATTTTGCTCAAATAGCTGATCCTATCCAGGAACTCTTGAGGGGGCAACCCAAAAAGAGTCCTAGAACTCCTGTGCCCATTGAGTGGAATGAGGAAAGAGAGATAGCGTTCCAATTGCTAAAAAAGAAACTGACCGAGCCTCCTGTGTTAGGTTATCCAGATTATAGCAAGCCTTTCCATCTGTATACCGATGCTAGCAAGCGAGGCCTGGGAGCTGTGTTAGCCCAAATCCAAGAGGGAAAAGAGAGAGTGATAGCATATGCAAGCCGCTCCCTGAAAGGAGCTGAGAAAAATGACCAGAATTATAGTTCCTTTAAACTAGAGTTCCTGGCATTAGTGTGGGCGGTGACAGAAAAATTCAAGGATTATCTAGCCGCCACCCCGTTCATTGCATTCACTGACAATAACCCTCTGGCACACCTAAATACAGCTAAATTGGGGGCCTTGGAGCAGAGATGGGCCTCTCGCCTTGCCAACTATAATTTCTCTGTAAAATATCGTGCTGGACGTACTAATGATAATGCTGATGCTTTGTCCAGGCTTCCCACAGAGACAGCTCCTGATGATGTGCGAGATGATTGGGAAGATGTAGAGATGCCGGCTTTCTATAACAAATTTGCTCAACAGGATCAGGCTTGAGCTACCAATAACAGAGCTGCAGTTCCTTCATCCTCCAATAGGTCTGAACCTAAAGAAGAAAGGTGGGTGAAACTACAGTCTGAAAGTAGAGTGCTGGGTGAGTTGTTGGACTTCATTACTAGTGGCAGAGCCCCTGAGAGGATTCGGCGTAAGAGTGCAGATCCTGAGCTCATCAAACTGTGGAGACAGCGCCATCAACTCTTCATACAAAAAGGCCTATTGCTACGGAGAAGCCTAGACCCAGTGTCCAACCTAAGAGTACACCAGATTCTCATACCCCGACGAGATGCAGGTATGGTGTTGGAGATGTACCACAATCAATCCGGTCACTTTGGGGTCCAAAAGACTGAGGCTACTATTCGCCAGCGGTTTTACTGGGTGGGCATGAGAGAAGACATGGAGAAGTGGTGTCGAGAGTGTGTAGCCTGTGCCTTGAAACGAAGTGAGCACCATGATCAGAGGGCACCACTGCGACCCATTGTAAGTACCCGTCCTCTTGAACTTGTCGCCATCGACCATGTAAAACTGGAGCCTAGTCGCTCAGGGTATGCTTATGCCATGACTATTATTGACCATTTCACAAAGTTTGTTGTAGCAGTGCCTGTGAGAGACCAGACAGCCAAGACTACAGCCGAAATGTTTTGGAAGCACTTCCTTCTGCCCTATGGATGTCCAGAAAAGATCCTCACCGACCAAGGACCTGCTTTTGAGTCCCATCTATTCCATGAACTGTGCCGCTTACACAACTGTAAGAAGATCCGGACAACGGCCTACCATCCTCAAGGTAACGGATTATGTGAAAAAATGAATCAGACCTTGATAGAGATGCTGAGGGCCGTGCCTCCTGAAAACAGAGGAGATTGGCCCAGTCTGTTGCCACAGCTCATGTTCACATACAATCATACCATACATTGTTCCACCGGGTATACCCCTTTTTACTTGATGTTTGGGCGCCAAGGGACATTGCCTGCTGATCATTCATTGGACATACACTTACCTGATTGCATTAACCCATTACCTAACACCGACTGGGTTGCTGAGCACCAAAGGCGATTGGATGCAGCCAAAGCCATTGTTCAGGAACGTATGGACTTTGCTAGAGACCGACAGCAGAGAGACTATGATCAGGCAGCCCATGCCGAACCCTTGACCATAGGGGTCGTGGTATGGTTAAAGAATAACCGCCGTACCAGTAAATTGGACAGTAAATGGGAGCGAAGTCCTTATGTTGTCACTGCAATCCCAAATGTTGGAACTCACACTTATGAGATCACCCGGGAAGACAAGGGATCCCAAATTGTACACCGAAACCGGTTGAAGCTCTGCCTGACACCAGAACCTAGTGCCGAGAGTTCTGGATCTGAATATCCTGTGTCAGAGTCAGCAATACAGCCCGAGGATCCTATGCAGGCTGTTAGTAATCTGAGGTATGACGCTGATCCCATGCATTGGCTTCTGACGCCTTGGTTGAATTTGCTGGTGCCTGCTCCGGCCCCTGCTGTTTCTTCACCTCCAGAAGAGCCGGTTCAAGATGCCCCGGATCCAGTTTCCCCTCTTGTGGATATTGTTGTTCCAGTGGTTCCTGTTGTTCCAGTTGTTCCTGACCAAGGTCTCGCTGATGGAGACCCTCCTGTTGCTCCTGTCTCTTCTACTTCGTTGCTAAGGGAAGAGGAGACCCCTGTACTGAGAAGGTCTACCCGGATGACCAGGGGACGCCCGCCAGTCCGTTTAGGAGACTTTGACTATTCTGGTGGTGTTTCCTCCCAGACCGTTGCTACCGGTAATACCTTGTTGGACATTTGTGCGCAAGAATGGACTCCCCCACGTGAGCCTTTGCCTGTGCTACACCCACAGGAAACCCCTGGGTAGTTCCGTTGTTATACTGTTTTATCCATTTTACTGTTCTATTATGGACTTATTCATTGTCATGGACTATCCTGGTTATAATGTTACGCTGTGCCAGGTCAGCGCCCCCGTTCCATTCACTATCCTGAGAGAAGAGAACGACGCCCCTTGTCACTATCCTGCACCTTTGCCAATTGGACCTAATGTAAATGTAAGGGCAGATGAATTACATATATGTATGCCTGCATGTCTCTTTTTCTATTTCAGGTAGAGATTCCAGTTGGGCGACCCATGATGGAGTACGAGGTCGTACTCAGCTTAAAGCAGTGGGGTATGTAGTGTACGGGGACTGTAATGCCCGTCACTACAAAGTGTCACTTGGTGTGCTGTCGTCCCTCCTTAATTATGGGGAAGTTGGTATATGTCAGTTTTATAAAATGTCATGTAATGTAATGCATGTATTTCCCTGTTGCTGTGAAACTTGCATGTACAGGCCTGCTAGGGGTGTCATTCCAGCTCTTAGTCGTTAGAGGGAGCTAGGGAGCCCTAGTTTATATAAGGCCCAGTCAAGGAAGGGAAAGGCAGTGTAATCTGATCTAGTGTGGAGTGCAGAAGCTTCTAGAACCTGAGGAAGCTGGGAGAGGGACAGAGGCCAAGTGCAGAGAAGCAAGAGGTACTCAGAATAACAGAGGAGGTACTTTATAAAGCTACAGCCAAGGATATAAAGCCAGAACTAGGTTAATGGGCCTTGGAGAAGATTTGCTATATTCCAGGATCAGACAGAAATAGAGTGCAAGCTCCTGTACTGCAAGTCCTGTGTTTAACACTCTGTAATAACCTTGCTAAATCTGTATTGCCTGCATCGACCGTATTGCCAAATCAACTGTATGCAAAGGAACTGTGCTTCCGTGAATGTCTCTGCATGAAACCTACTAAAGTTGGAGTTCTGTTTAACATCACGTGGTCCCTCACTTATTCCTGCTATCCGCAAACGGCGTGCCACCGTTTACTTGGCACTGGCGTCACGAACAATTTCTACCATCACCTGCCTATGCAGAGAGTCAGCCGTACCAGGTTAGTGTCCATTGCACTACATCACCCAGAAACACCTATTACACACAACTTGAGTACGCTGCATATGTTTTTGAGTACCGGTAAAAAAAAACTTGTTGTAGAACACACTAGTTTTTTTTTGTGTTTGTGGTGGTTTTTCCCCTTATTGATTTCTAAGGCTACTTTCACACTGGTGTTTTTGCTTTCCGTTTCTGAGATCCGTTCAGGGCTCTCACAAGCGGTCCAAAACGGATCAGTTTTGCCGTAATGCATTCTGAATGGAAAAGGATCCGCTCAGAATGCATCAGTTTGCCTCCGTTCAGTCACCATTCCGCTCTGGAGGAGGACACCAAAACACTGCCCGCAGCGTTTTTCTGACTGCCATGTGGCGTGGAGCAAGACGGATCCGTCCTGACACACAACGTAAGTCAATGGGGACGGATCCGTTTTCTCTGACCCAATAGAAAACAAATCCATCCCACATTGACTCTCAATGGTATTCATGACGGATCCGAAGACATAATACAACCGGATCCGTTCATGACGGATGCATGAGGTTGTATTATGGTAACGGAAGCGTTTTTGCAGATCCATGACGGATCCGCCATAAACGCTAATGTGAAAGTAGCCTAAGAAAACCCACATTTAAAGCCTCATGTGGTCCAGTTAATGTGGTTTCAATACGAGCAGTGGCGTACCAAGGGGGGGGCGGGGGGGGCGGCCCGCCCCGGGTGCCACTCACAAGGGGGGTGCCAGCCGCGACTGAGGATAAAAAAAATAATTAAAAAAAATAATAATGTGGCGAGTGGGCCAGGCGTGGCTCTGTGATAGGGGCAGGGCTCCAGATGGTCTCTCCCTCCCCCTGTGCTGCTGCCGCCGCGGCCAATAAGAAGAGGGGCAGGGCCGGGGGAGGGGCTGTGGCCACTGCGCCACCAATGAAGATAACTGACCTGTTAATACAAATGCAGGAGGCGGGTGCCGGCTATTTGATTCCGGCACCCGCCTCCTGCATTTGTATTAACAGGTCAGTTATCTTCATTAACATTGAGTGCGGCCCCCCCCATCAGTATAATAAACATTGAGTGCGCCCCCCCCAGTATAATAAACATTGAGTGCGCCCCCCCAGTATAATAAACATTGAGTGCGGCCCCCCCCCCCAGTATAATAAACATTGGTGGGCAGTGGGCAGTGCCAATGAGGGTTAAAAAATAAAAAATTAACTCACCTCCTCCAATTGATCGCGTAGCTACTGCCGGTCTACTTGTAATTTCTTCAGGACCTGTGGTGACGTCACTGAGCTCCAGCCTCTATCACATGGTCCATTACCATGGTGATGGATCATGTGATGTATCATGTGATGAGCTCAGTGACATCACCACAGGTCCTGAAGAAAGTACATGAGACCTGCTGCTACGCGATCAATTGGAGGTGGTGAGTTAATTTTTATTTATTTTTTTAACCCTCATTGGCACTGCCCACCAATGTTTATTATGTTGGGGGGGGGGGGCGCACTGTGCCACCAATGTTTATTATACTGGGGTGTTGGGGGGGGGGGCGCACTGCACCACCAATGTTTATATGTTTATTATGCTAGGGAGGGGGGGCGCACTGCCCACCAATGTTTATTATGTTGGGGGGGCACACTGCGCCACCAATGTTTATTATACTAGGGTGTTGGGGGGGGGCGCACTGCACCACTAATGTTTATATGTTTATTATGCTAGGGAGGGGGGGCGCACTGCCCACCAATGTTTATTATGTTGGGGGGACACACTGCGCCACCAATGTTTATTATACTAGGGTGTTGGGGGGGGCGCACTGCACCACCAATGTTTATATGTTTATTATACTAGGGAGGGGGGGCGCACTGCGCCACCAATGTTTATTATGTTGGGGGGGGCGCACTGAGCCACCAATGTTTATTATACTGGGGTTTAAGGGGGTGCAGGTTTTTATTTTATTAAGGAAGGGTTAAGGGGTCTATTAAGGGGTGGTTAATGGGTTTTATTAAGGGGGTTAATGGGTTTATTTCGTTAAGGGGGTGTGCAGAGGTTTATTTTATTAAGGGGTTTTATTTTTATTTATAAATATTATTGAAAACATTGAAAAAAGTTTGTGCATGTTTTCTTAACTTTCTTGGGGGGTGCCAAACAAAGGGTTCGCCCCGGGTGCCAAATGCTCTAGGTACGCCCCTGAATACGAGCACACACCACTCACACACTTTCTGAAATTGCACAGTAAAGTGGCTCTCTGGGCCTGTACCTAAAATGCCTGTTTCAGCTAACCTATGGAAAAAAGACACTTTCAGTACTACTTACCCTTCTGTTGCTCTGCGGATTCCCCGATCCCACCTGGGATCATGTTACCAACCAATTGACTGTGGGTTCTTCCTCTGACACCACAACTGAATGTGTTCCTCTTTCTTCCTGTTCAGCTACATAATGTAGATATAGCTGAACAGGAACAAAGAGGAGCACATCTGGTTGCAATGAATGATCGGGGAATTGGCAGGCGACTATAGGGTATATACTGCTCAAAGTGTCTTCTCTCCACATTTTAGCTTTTTTTTTCGGTACTAATATATTATGGGAATGTATTATGGTCAGTTATTAGATGCTGGGTTTACAATTACCTAAATTATTATACTTATAATTTGGGATTAAGGGCAGTGCCCCGCAACATAAAAGTTCTACCCTAACACCTCATACAGAAGTACAGTAAGGTCTGAAAGAAGTGTACAGGTGCCATAATACCGTGCCATACCACAATGTTGTACAAAGGTGTTACAATAACTCCTGTGAGTCACTTATTTGCTACATATCCAGAAAAACAAGATGGGTTCATAGTCGGAGTGCCTGTGACATTTGGTTCTACAGAATCCAAGCTATGTGAACCCTTCCCCTCCCCATCATGTCAGCCTTCATCAACACTGGCTGCACAACATACAATGTGATGCCTGTTCTGCATAAAAGCTTCAGACGTGACTTTCACATGAACTCACCAGACTATTGCATCATTGTAGCAGAGAAATAAAATGGTTTCCCATAATGAAAACATCCTTGTACCCAGAGCACGTTTTCACGGTGGGCTTGTGTTTTATTTCTCCAGGGTCCTCTGTCCTGGTCCCCAGATCAGTTGTCTTTATACCATGGAGCACTTCCAATAAGTCTCTATACACAGCTGATCTCTTTGAAGCAGTTGTTCAGGATTGAAAAAAAACATGGCTGCTGTCTTACAGAAGCAGCCTGGCCCACACCTGTCCATAGGTTGTATGTGTTATTGCAGCTCAGCATCATTCACTTCAGTGGAGCTGAGATGCAATACCATGCACAACTGTTAAGGAGACCAAGGCTGCATCCAAGGCATCGGACTCCTACTCCATACTGATGAGGAGCAAGCACCCTGAAAGAGCTGTCTATGGATGGGTTTTTGGCTTAGCTATTTTCCCTTGTCATATTCCAAGGCTAATTAAAAAGTCATAGGGAGCCCCTTCCGCAAGGTGGCACTAGCAACATGAATCTCTTTCCTTAGAAGATACCTCTTTGCATATTATGTTCCCATGGAGCATTACCTATAAGTCTACATACCATGGAGTCTCCATAGTTGGTCTCTTTAAAGGTTACCTGAGTTTTCAAAAGCAAAGTTTGCATAATGGCTTTGCTTCCTTGTACAATCATAACTGGTGTTTTTGGGCTTCCGAAAAGTCTTTTTCAGGCATATTAGCCCTTGTTTTAACTGCACAGCTAGATGCATTTCTCTCAGAAGCAGTGGTCTCCCTTCTGTTGAATCTGTCAGTATGGTACTGCAGTGACCCCACTTCCCACTAGATTTGTTTTCTTCTAGAGGGCTCAGAAAGCTGATAAAGAGGGAGAGATCAGACTTACAGACACACAGAACGCTCCTATAATCTTTTAAACCATTGTAGAGGCAGTGCTTCCATTAGGCTCAGGAGCTCAGCTAGCTTTGACACACCTTCATTTCCATTGAGCCACCTTCTCGGTTATGAGTGAGGGATGTTGCCTAACAACAGGCAATGGATTGCAAATTAGGTGGAAGTGAGACCCTTAATAGCCATGACCTTACAGCTTTTTTCAGGTGGATGCAGGCAGATTTTTTAAATGAAGTGATTTAAAAATTTGCTAGTTATATCATTCACTATTGTCAGTATTGGGTCCTTGACCTCACTGCAAGGTGGCAGATCGTCACCTGTACACGGCAGCGCCATGGGTCCCAATGCTGGCTTACCTCGCAGGAGAAGCAGGCACCCGCCAGCATACCGCCACATCCGTCCTCACGGCCAGCTATCTTCTGGTGCACTATAGCGCACGCGGGCACATCTCTCCCATTCTTATGGGAATGGCGAGCAGGTTCGTAATCACTGACCCCACCCGGAGGAGGAGATACTGGTATATAGGGCAGCTTCACTTACCATGAAGTGCCTAAGCGTGGTTGTATACCTGGTAACCTCTGGTAGCCTGTCGCCTGCTACTTGGATTATCTGGACAATTGACCCTTGCATTACCTGACTACGAATCTGCCTGCTGTCTTCTGTAAGTTCGCCTGGATTTCTGACCCTGCACTGCCTGACCATGAGTTCGCCTGACCTAGTTTACCGTATTACTTTAAACTTTGTTTTACCTTTATTGCAAGTGACTTTTGTATGCCTTCTGCCAGTAAAGATCATCTATTCCGTTACTCTGCCTTTGTTGGATTCTGTACACACTGCTTCAGTTAGATGCGTTCTGGGTGACTGGTGCAAACACCAGGGTCCTGACTCTGAGAGTCAGCAATATTGGGCTAATTCCTAGTCCTCTATCAGCTGATCCAGAGGATCCACATCCTCTGGTCCTAACAGTACGCTTGGGCCATGGATCCCGCTGGCTCTATATCTGGAATGTCTGAAGTACTGCAGGAACTTGAATAACAGCGTACCACCCAGAAACAAGTGGTAAATTACTTGCAGCATGTAGCTGCTCACTTGGACTCTCTCGCTACAGCACAGTCTGCACAGGCTCCTACAGCTCCTGCTGTTCCTGCTGCGGTTGCAATGCAGTCAGTTTCTTCTGGACCTCGTTTATCTGTTCCGTCCCGTTACAGCGGCAATCCGAAAACCTGTCGTGGGTTTCTCAATCAGTGTACAATTCACTTTGAGCTGCTTTCTCATCACTTTCAATCTGATCGAGCTAAAGTGGCGTTCATCATCTCTCATCTCGAGGGAGAGGCCCTGGCCTGGGGGCGAATCCAATATGGGAGAGATCTGGACCCATCACCAGTAATGTGTCTCTATTTATGGACTCTTTCAAGAAGGTGTTTGAAGAGCCAGGTCGAGCTTCTTCTGCAGCCTCCTCTCTACTGCATGTCCGTCAGGGGAGCCGGTCTGTGGGTCAGTATGCGATCCAGTTTCGCACCTTAGCATCTGAAGTGTCGTTGAACGAGGAGGCTTTGGTAGCGGCCTTTTGGAAGGGGCCTGTATTAAGGATGAACTCACGGGACGTGATGTGCCTACCTCCCTTGAGTGGTTGGTCTCTCTGGCAATAAAAATTGATATACGGTTTTCTGAGCGGGCTCATGAGGTCAGTCGGGAGAAAAGACTTTCACAACGGATGTTTAGGTCAGATACGTCTCAGCCTCCTTTACACTCCTCCTTTCCGGATCCTAAACCTATGCAGATAAATTGTACTAGGCTTTCGGATGAGGAACGTCATTTTCATATGTCTTCTGGGCTCTGTCTCTACTGCGGTGGTCCGGGTCATCGTGTCCGCAGCTGTCCCCAGAAGTCATGAAAATCCAGTGCTCAGGGTCATTGGGGACTCTAGGCGAAAACTGATCTACTTTCCAAATACCTGTGATCCTGCTTCTTGAAGGTACCAAAGTATCCATATCCGCTTCCTTGGATTCTGGATCTGCGGGGAACTTCATACACCAAGCAATGGTGAATCAATATCACATTCCTGTACGGCTGCTGAAGAATCCTTTGCTGTTGAGGGAGCCAGTGCAGTTTGTCACTGAGCCGTTTCTCTATATGTTCTACCGGAACGGTCTCATTCTATCTTGCTGGGGTTGCCCTGGCTTAGGATGCACAATCCGGTAATCGATTGGAGCTCAGAAGAAGTTCTTTCATGGGGACAGCTGTGCCAAGGCAAGTGTTTACGTTCCATTCAACCCAAGGTTTCTACATCTCTCCTTAAAAGCTTGGTGTCACGGCGGACAGGATATAAGATACATAAATCACAAAACAAGTTTTCTAGGCGAGAAGCTGGGGATAAGGTCACCTCCTAGCTAATCCCTAACTGCTCTCCCTATTCTGCTTTGCCCACATTCAGACCTTGAAGGTAGGAATAATGTGTCCTCGTGCCTGGGCTGAGAATACCCTAGAATCCCTGAGATGGGGAAAGGGGAAAAAGGGACAGCCTGCTCCCTCAGAACCAGGAGGGGACAGACGACACACAAAAGCCAAGACAGCAAACCAAAGAAATAAGAAACCAACTTATCTTATCTGAGCCGGAAAAGCCAATCTTTCACTCCTTACTTCCACAGACTGACTGAGCTATAACCCGCCCGGCCCCCTGGGAGTGAAAGTAATTTAAGCCAATGACCCCACCCAGATCAGCTGAAGGGAGGCGGATCTAGCACGACTCCAAAACAAAACAAATGATTAGACACGTGCCGCTAATCTGACAGACCTGAGCAGGGCATGACACTTGGAGGCTCTGCTGGTGGGCCTATCGTTCTTTTGCAGATGTGTTTGATAAAAAGGAGGCAGAGATACTACCACCCCATTGTCCCTACAATTGCCCAATTGAACTTCTGGCAGGAACATCTCCTCCTCAGGGTTGTGTTTATCCTCTGTCTCCCACTGAATCGCAGGCTACAGCAGATTATATCAAGAATAATCTAGAGGGTTTATCAGAAAGTCTTCTTCACCAGCTGGGGCAGGATTCATTTTCATGAAAAAGAAAGATGGGTCTCTTCGCCCCTGTATTGACTACTTTCTAGAAGGTTCTATTCGGCCAATCATAATCTACACCGATCACAAAAACCTGACCTACTTGCAGACGACCTAACGGCTCAATCCTCGTCAGGTTCGTTGGTCTCTCTTCTTTGCCCAATTTAATTTCCAGCTTCATTTCCGGTCTGCTGACAAAAATACCAAGGCTGATGCTCTCTACAGATCCTTCGAAACCATGGATACGGAAGATGAGCCCCAGTTCATCATTGAACCAACTAAAGTAGTTTCAGTGGCTCCAGTTAACATATCCAAACTTTCTCCAGGTAAGATCTTTGTTCCAGAGTCCAAACAAAGGAAAGTTTTACTGTGGGGACATGCGTCCAAGATTGCTGGCCATCCAGGTCAACGTGGGACCTTGAATCTCATCTCCCGACATTACTGGTGGCCATCCTTGTCAACGGATATTAGAGACTTTGTGGCTTCCTGTACCTTGTGTGCCCAGAACAAGTCTCCTAGGTTGAGACCTGCAGGTCTATTATTGCCACTGCCAGTGCCTGAGCTCCCCTGGCAACATATTGGTATGGACTTTGTGACTGATTTGCCTGTCTCTAATGATTGTAAAGTCATCGGAGTTGTCGTTGACCATTTTTCCCAAGATGTCACACTTTATTGCACTTCCAGGTCTGCCATCTGCTCCTCATCTGGCTGAGCTGTTCATTCTGCATATTTTCCACCTGCATGGATTCCCTCTCCACATCGTCTCGGATATGGTACAATTCACCTCCCATTTCTGGAGATCTTTATGTAAGTCTCTGAATGTGTCTTTGGACTTTTCCTCTGCTTACCACCCACAGTCTAACGGCCAGGTGGAGCACATTAACCAAATACTGGTCAACTTCCTGCGACATTTCACCAATGCCCATCAAGAAGATTGGGTAAATCTTCTTCCCTGGGCGGAGTTTGCTCATAACAGTCGAGTCAGCAAAGCCACAGGTAAATCTCCGTTTTTTGTGGTCTACAGTCAAGATCCGAGTGTTCCTCTTCCTATGCGGCCTTCTTCGGGGATTCCTGCAGCAGATTCTTGTGTGGAGCAGTTCTCTCGGGTCTGGTCTGACACTAAGAAATCTCTTCGGAGAACAGCAGATCAGATGAAAAGGTCCGCGGATAAGAAACACAGACCTTCTCCTCAGTTTGCCATTGGAGACAAGGTATGGCTTTCTTCCAGAAATATCCACCTAAGACTTCCCTCTTACAAACTGGCTCTGTGATTTTTTAGGACCATTTCCAGTAATCAAAAAAATGTATCCTGTTGCCTACAAGCTTAAGCAACCAACTACCTTGCAGATTCCCAACTCATTTCACGTGTCCTTACTTAAACCAGATGTCTTTAACAGGTTTTGCAAAGGCACTTCACAGAACCCTCCTCCTGTCACTACGGATAATGAATTCGAAGTCAAGGACATCCTAGATAGGAAGATTATCATGGGTAAAACCTTTTATTTGGTGGACTGGAAGGGCTACGGGCCTGAAGAGAGGTCGTGGGAATCTGCGGAGAATATTCATGCCCCTCTCTTACTGAAGAAATTTCTCTCCAGGTCGGCGGGTTGGAGGAGGGAGCGTAAGAGGGGGGTATTGTCAGTATTGGGTCTGTGACCTCACTGCAGGGTGGCAGATCGTCACCTGCACACTGCAGCGCCATGGATCCCAGTACTGGCTTACCTCGCAGGAGAAGCAGGCACCCGTCAGCATACCGCCGCTTCCGTCCTCACAGCCAGGTATCATCTGGTGCGCTATAGTGCACGCGGGCACAACTCTCCCATTCTTATGGGAGTGGTGAGCAGGCTCCTAATCGCTACTGGTACCAGGTTGTATACCTGGTAACCTCTGCTGAAGCCTGTCGTCTGCTACTTGGATTATCTGGACTTTTGACCCTTGCATTACCTAACTGAATCTGCCTGCCGTCTTCTGTAAGTTCGCCTGGATTTCTGACGCTGCACTGCCTGACCACGAGTTCGCCTGACCTAGTTTACCGTATTACTCTGAACTTTGTTTTGCCTTTATTGCAAGTGACTTTTGTATGCCTTCTGCCAGTAAAGATCATCTGTTCCTTTACTCTGCCTTTGTTGGATTCTGTACACACTGCTACAGTTAGCTGTGTTCTGGGTGACTGGTGCAAACACCAGGATCCTGACTCTAAAAGTCAGCAGTCAACAATATTGGGCTAATTCCTAGTCCTCTATCAGCTGATCCAGAGGATCCACATTCTCTGGTCGTAACAACTATTAAATGAAATGAAATTGTGTGAAAGTACAGTGACCCTTAAAGGAGGCCTATAACCCAGCCAAAGCTAAACCAGTTATAATATTCAGTAGGTAATTGTCATTCTTTTTTAACACCATCAACTCCCTGCAGTACAAAGTGGTACAAAACATGGATGGATTTACACTGCAGAGCAGTCCCCTCAATAACAATAAAGGAGTATTCCAGGAGTTGATTTTTCTATTCTGATCTGGTAAATCTGGTCATGGGATCGTTTCTCCCTGGCGTGCTAGATCACGTGCCATACATCTGCAGTGTCCCACTACCCACGTGGGTACTGCAAAGTCGTAGTGTTATGCTTTGTATGCTTTATATAACCTGTTTTATGCTGCATAGCATCTTTATGCATAATCCCTGCCTACAGGTGTGTTAGATTCCATTACACTGAGCCTACCACTAGGGGGAGACAATACATCCCATATATATGTAGCCCAGCTCAGGCCTGGTTAGGCAGAGTGTGTATCTTCAGCTTTGAGCTGAAGTGGTCCACATCTTTATCAGAACTCTGCTAAGAGTTAGTGGACATCAACTAGAAGTTTAGCTTCAGAAAAGGATATTAATACAGAAAGCACTAAAGGAAGAGAGACCCAAAGGGTTAAGGCCATCGCTATACGCGCCTTAGGACCTTTGGAGTTAAAAGTGAAGGATTTACCAGCCTCCGGCAGCCTCACTAACCTGTACTTTGATAACAGGGACCAGCGTAGAAGTCCTCTACCAGTAAGCATAAAACTTATATCATTAATAGCCTGAGAGACCGACATCACACCTGTGAGCAGTGGACCTTTTACAGCTTTACCTCTGTCCCTTTTAAAGAGACTGTATTTCATATCTGGATGAACTAGAGACTGTTTTATACTTGGATGTAATCGTTACCAGGAGCAACGTTCAGTAAAAGTTATAAGCTGGATTGCACCATCCTTGTCTCAGTCTCCAATTCCTCAGTTAACACTACAGTAAATGGTTTTACCACCATAAAAGGTACTGGTGCCACGACTACAAGGGACCTTGCCATAGGCACATTAATACAGACCATCAAGGGAACCTCGAACCACCATCTGGCCTGTGTCCCTTACACCACAGTGTGCCCCAGAGAATTCCTGTGCAGTTCTCCTCTTCACTTGTGCAGGCCTGTCCAGGGACGACATAACCGTGAGTAACCAGAATTGTATTTACCTCGGCCTATCTAACGCTCACACTGTGACCTCACATATAATTCCCCTGTCTGTCTGGCTCACTGCACATCCACGTGTCACCCAGCAATCCCTGTATGATTGTGCATATAGACATTTCTGTCAGTCACTAAGTAGGACCACCCACTGGACTCCGAAGCACAGCAAGAGCAGGGATTTCAATCAATATTATACAGATTATTTTCCCACAGAACTATATATTAATCTGCTCAGCTCATCCTGCTCTATATCATGATGCCGTCAAATCAGACACCATGTTCAACATGACAAGTTTTTCACAAAAATCCTGAAAGTAGATAACCACATCAAACAAATGAGTCAAAAATATTAGAATTGTCATTTATTTAATGAGGAAAATGATCCAATATCACACATGATTTTTTTTTATGCATGTAATTGAAATTTTGTACAATGTACAAATCCAATATAAGTAGCAACTAATATAACATGGCATAACATCTTATCCAGATGTCAAAATCGAGAGTGCTAAAATACAAGAATACCCTAGGCAAGATTCTTTCACATACAGCCCTCATTAACTGTCACTCTTCACAATACGTTTTTTGGAAGTATATCAAGGCACAAACAAAGGAGATTTCTGAGGATCTCGAAAGAAGAGTTAATGCTCATCAGGCAGGAGAAGGTTACAAAACCATCTCTAAAGAGTTTAGATTCCACTAGTCCACAGTCAGATTGTGTACAAATGAAGGAAATTTCAAGACCATTATTACCCTCCCAGGAGTGGGCAACAAATAAAGATCACTCCAAGAGCAAAGTGTCCACAAGATCACAAAGGAACCCAAAGTAACCTCTAAGCAACTAAAGGCCGTTCTCAGCTTAGCTATTGTTAATGTTCATGAGTCTACCATCATGAGGAGACTAAACATCAATGGTGTGCCAGGCAGGATTGCAAGGAGAAAGTCGTTGCTCTCCAAAAAGAACATAGTTTTCCTCAGTTGCTCCTGTATTATGTTTTTGCTGTACAAAAATACCTAGTATCAAATAGCAATTTTGTTCCATTTTCCCCAGTGAATACATGGAGTGCCCATTCTACTGTAGTGAGTCGAAGGTTCTGTTATTTATTCATTTTTACTGTAATGATTATTTGAGCCGTGTTGATGGTTTTGGTCAATATTTTAAATTACTTCCAGAAATGAACATTCCTTACATACAGAGAGAGTCAAATGTTAAACCTTTCATCTATAGCACCAGAATAATTCTAGACTAGATGACCTTCTAGACCACATATAAAATAAATAGGATTGTACTAAGTCATATGTCACAGGTGACACTAAACCAATAGGTTTAAACAATCAAAATTTAGTTAAAATGTATTATTAAAAATAAAGTTGACTTCCACAGTAGCAGAAATCAGGGGTGGACTGGGAACTTAAAGTTGTCTTGGAAAAAAAAAAACTAACAGTGGCCCCATGTTGTAGGCGGATTCAAATTGACGGAAGGGGTGGCAACACAAGTAAGCGGGATCAGCAATACAACAGTGCAAAATACCGTCCCAGCAGAAGCACATACCACAGTACAGCACAATATATCGTCCTAACAGATGTTCCTCTGTGGCCATCATTAGCTGCCAGTTGTCTCTGATTAAGATATGGAGCAGGGGGCTTAGGAGAGGAGATATTGAATTCAGGTGGGCTCGTGCAGTCTCTGGCCAGGTACATGAGTACCCAATTCTCACAGCGTTAATTACTGCTGAGAGTTCATTATGTACCCGGTCAGCGGCAGAGAGGAGGACTTGGGTGGCCCCCTGGGAAATTCCCCTATACGGTCTATGGCCAATCCTGCCCTGGCAGAGATCCATGACAAGGTCAGATATCATACAGCTCAATGCATGACCTCCATTATATATATTGTATAACTTAGCTTTTTTTTTGTATTCTCATCTCTGCATTTCAAAAACCATAACTTTTTTTTTTTTCCCCATTGACATAGCTAGAAGGCTTTTTTTTCGAGTAACGTGTTGTATTTTTTAATGGCACTGTTTTGAGGTACATCTGATGTATTGTATACAGTACTTTTTATATATATATATATATATATATACAGTTGCAAGAAAAAGTATGTGAACCCTTTGGAATGATATGGATTTATGCACAAATTGGTCATAAAATGTGATCTGATCTTCATCTAAGTCACAACAATAGACAATCACAGTCTGCTTAAACTAATAACACACAAAGAATTACATGTTACCATGTTTTTATTGAACACACTATGTAGACATTCACAGTGCAGGTGGAAAAAGTATGTGAACCCCTAGACTAATGACATCTCCAAGAACTAATTGAAGTGAGGTGTCAGCCAACTGGAGTCCAATCAATGAGATGAGACTGGAGGTGTTGGTTACAGCTGCCCTGCCCTATAAAAAACACACACTAGTTCTGGGTTTGCTTTTTACAAGAAGCATTGCCTGATGTGAATGATGCCTCGCACAAAAGAGCTCTCAGAAGACCTACGATTAAGAATTATTGACTTGCATAAAGCTGGAAAGGGTTATAAAAGTATCTCCAAAAGCCTTGCTGTTCATCAGTCCACGGTAAGACAAATTGTCTATAAATGGAGAAAGTTCAGCACTGCTGCTACTCTCCCTAGGAGTGGCCGTCCTGTAAAGATGACTGCAAGAGCACAGCGCAGACTGCTCAATGAGGTGAAGAATAATCCTAGAGTGTCAGCTAAAGACTTACAAAAGTCTCTGGCATATGCTAACATCCCTGTTAGCGAATCTACGATACGTAAAACACTAAACAAGAATGGATTTCATGGGAGGATACCACAGAGGAAGCCACTGCTGTCCAAAAAAAACATTGCTGCACGTTTACAGTTTGCACAAGAGCACCTGGATGTTCCACAGCAGTACTGGCAAAATATTATGTGGACAGATGAAACCAAAGTTGAGTTGTTTGGAAGAAACACACAACACTATGTGTGGAGAAAAAGAGGCACAGCACACCAACATCAAAACCTCATCCCAACTGTGAAGTATGGTGGTGGGGGCATCATGGTTTGGGGCTGCTTTGCTGCGTCAGGGCCTGGACGGATTGCTATCATTGAAGGAAAAATGAATTCCCAAGTTTATCAAGACATTTTGCAGGTGAACTTAAGGCCATCTGTCCACCAGCTGAAGCTCAACAGAAGATGGGTGTTGCAACAGGACAATGACCCAAAGCATAGAAGTAAATCAACATCAGAATGACTTAAACAGAAGAAAATACGCCTTCTGGAGTGGCCCAGTCAGAGTCCTGACCTCAACCCGATTGAGATGCTGTGGCATGACCTCAAGAAAGCGATTCACACCAGACATCCCAAGAATATTGCTGAACTGAAACAGTTCTGTAAAGAGGAATGGTCAAGAATTACTCCTGACCGTTGTGCACGTCTGATCTGCAACTACAGGAAACGTTTGGTTGAAGTTATTGCTGCCAAAGGAGGTTCAACCAGTTATTAAATCCAAGAGTTCACATACTTTTTCCACCTGCACTGTGAATGTTTACATGGTGTGTTCAATAAAATCATTGTAACATTTAATTCTTTGTGTGTTATTAGTTTAAGCAGACTGTGATTGTCTATTGCTGTGACTTAGCTGAAGATCAGATAACATTTTATGACCAATTTGTGCAGAAATCCATATAATTCCAAAGGGTTCACATACTTTTTCTTGCAACTGTATATATATATATTTTTTTTTTGCCAAAACCAATTCGATCATTGTTTATTGGGTTTTATTTTTATGCTTTCACTGTGCATTATAAGCAACATGATAATATTTTTTTTTTGCACAAGTGCCGTTTCTCTGCCGGCCTTGCCACTTTCCCGAAAAGGGTGAGTAGCCTGCAGCCACCGATTTCAATTTAGGTGCATGGACTGCTGGATGCTGCACCTACTTTATGATGAGGCGTATGTCTCATCAGAAATCAAGCACAGAATCCGGTAGCACGCCTGGTTATCTTAGCCCAGTATACACCAGGTATAAAGTACAAGGGCAGTAAGTAAACTGCAATACCAGACCAAGCCCATGGACAAGAGTGGCGCTGTTTAACACACACAAAAAAAGCAGGCCTTGTTTTCTAAATATACTTTGAATCCTGTAACTACATTACAGTCCTTTTTTTTTTTTTTACCTTTGAACTGTTCATTTTAGGACATCCTCAGATGTCAAATATTAGAATAGTGTCATCTTGAGAAAAAATACTCTCCTGATACCTTACTATTAGGGCTGATTCACACAAACATTTTTTGCGTTCCGTATACGAAACCATTCCTTTCAATAGTTCTGCAAAAAAAACCTGAATGTACTCCGTATGCATTCCGTTTCCGTATTTCCATTTTTCTGTTCAAAGATAGAACATGTCCTATTATTGCCCGCAAATCACATTCCATGGCTCCATTCAAGTCAATGGGTCCACAAAAAAAACGGAATACATACTGAATGTCTTCCGTATCCGTTCCGTTTTTGCGGAACTATCTATTGAAAATGTTATGCCCAGCCCAATTTTTTCTATGTAATTACTGTATACTGTATATGCCATACGGAAAAACGGAACAGAAAAACGGAACCAGAAACACTACTGAAACAAAAAACTGATCCGTTAAAAGCGGCCCGCAAAACACTGAAAAAGCCATACGGTCGTGTGAACGAGCTCTTAGGAAGACTATTTTGTTTTAAGCTGACATTTGACTATGATACCTTAGGATGTCGTAAAATAAACACTGTAGAAATAAGCAATAGTTGCATGTAGTTAGTTTTAGGCCTCTTACACACTAACGTTTTTTTCCGTTTACGTTCTGTTTTTTGCATTCCGTATACGGTTCGTATACGGAACTATTCTTTTCAATGGGTCCGCAAAAAAAAAACGGAATGTACTCCGTATGCATTACGTTTCTGTATTTCCGTTCCGTTCAAAGATAGAACATTTCCTATTATTGTCCGCATAACTGACAAGGATAGTACTGTTCTATCAAGGGCCAGCTGTTCCGTTCCGCAAAAAACGGAATGCACACGGACATCATCCGTATTTTTTGCGGATACGTTTTTTGCGAACTATTGGTGCTCAGGGGTTCACTTCTAAGATGCTATTTCTGCCCTGTAAATAGTTGTAAACATATGTGATGCTCCGCTACTGAGACATTTGAATTAGTATGGAGACCAAACCTGAACAACACTGTGCAATCAGAATGTAAGATATAATTCATTTTCTGTTTCCACATACTAGCTCTTATATCATCTGCTACTTCGATAACAGATTACAGTATAAAGACAACATCTGACTTTTTCACTGGTCAGATCTTGCATGAGTAATAGTTATACTGGATGTACCAGGTAACCATGTTTCACATCACAAACTTTCTTCACTGGTGAAACATGAGTTTCACATACTGTATTTGCTAGCTAGATCATATACTCAGAGAAAATCCTCTCATTAATAGCAGTTGAGCCTCTGGCTCAATTGCTAAGGTATCTGCCTCACATACAGCAGGTCTTGGGTTCAAACAAGCACTTGTAATTGCACTGCATCTCTGAGACTTCCAAGAAGATGAGCACTGTCATTTTGAAGAGTTGGACCCCCACGATCAGATACTGATGACCTATCCTGAGGATAGGTCATCAATATGTACTAGTTGCACAAACCCTTTAAAGTGTAACTGTCATTTCATTTTTTTAATGTGTAGGGGCAGCGAGTGTCCTCTTAGCAACACTCTGTGGGTTGCTAAACAAAATCTGTCTTCAGCATTCTACTGCAGGATAACTATGTGATGCAGAGGATTCTCAGCCTGCCTCTGGTCTCCCTGCCCCACCGTGTGCTCCTTTCTAACTTCCATGAGCATCTTTGGTTAGCAATGGGAAGAAAGGGAGAGGTGTGGGACTGCAGTGTTTAACGCTGTGCTCCTGTATACTTACTATCAGTGCAGAAGGCTGCAGCCCTGCTCATCTGCCTATCTTCCAGTGCTAACCAGAGATGCACTGCTGCCAACGATCAGAACTGGCAGTAGATAAACTGTCTGCAGGAAAGCATGTAACGTTAGTTTTACTAAGCTCTATTACACATAGGGACACAGGTCTGGGTATAGAAGCAGAGGCGGGGGCAGGGAAACCAGAGGCAGGCTGAGAAACCTCTGCATCATACAATTAGAGGATTGCTAAGGGGAGACTTTACATACCCTTTCCTAAAAAAAAACAACTAACATTTGTCAATAAAATGTATTACAAAAATACTTACACTCACGGTCCATACAAAAATATGAAAAAAATGAAATGACAGAGACACTGCTATAATCTATGTGTCTGGAATTCTTCAGGCCTCATTCATACACAAAGCCTAACCACAGACCGCAAATGGAGTCCCGACTACTCTGAGTATTCTGCCCTGGATACAATGCTCCTAGGAGAGAATAGATCTGTTGTACGGCCTCTATAGGAACCTAAATTCCATGCCAAGACATATAGAGGTACAGTATAAGCTCATTGCACGCTTTAAGCGCTAATATATATATTATATTTCACCTAGACCTTCTTTGGGTGGGAATACTGGATTTAATTACAGCAAGAATGAACCAACATACTTTCATCTTCTGTATACCCTGTACTTGAATCATTCACTGTTTGAAAACTTCTGCTTAGAAGAGGCACCAGATCTGAGAAATTACATTCTTCTGTTACTTGCATGAGTAATCTGTGTTTAGTTCCTTCACGGTACACTTCAGTAAATCTCTCTATCTAGCTCTCTCTCTATATCCATCTCTCTCTTGCGCACTACAGATTAATATATATAGATATTGTAACAACTCGGGGTCACTTAGCTCTCCAGGATCGCTGTCTTCTCACCCTAGACTGTTAGCACACCTCAAAAAGCCACTCCAACACTGCAGATTTGGGTGCAAACTGACCACGACCAGCTTTAGGCTCCATTCAGACGTCCATAACGTGTTTTGCGGATCCACGGATCTGCAAAAACATGGACAGCTGCAATGTGCGTTCCGCATTTTGCGGACCGCAAATTGCCGGCACTAATAGAATATGACTATTCTTGTCCGCAATTGCCGACAAAAATAGGACATGTTCTATTTTTTTTTTGGGAACGGAATTGCGGACCCGGAAGTGCGAGTCTGCAAATTCCGTATCCGGGCAGCACATCGTGCTGCCCCATAGAAATGAATGGGTCCGCAATTCCGTTCCGCAAAATGCGGAACGAAATTGCGGACGTGTGAATGGACCCTTATTGTCACTTTTACAGGAATCAAAACATAACCCTTAAACATAAACCCTCGGCCGTCTGGCCACTGACTACACAGTAGTTTCCCTCTCTATCGGGATCTGAGTCTACCACCCAGCTCCCCAAAACACCACTCAGTGCTCACCCCACACAGGGTCAGAGGGTCCCTGCTAGGGTTGCCACCTTTTCTTCAAGCCAAACCCGAACAGGAGGGAGGGAGGGCGTGTCTGAAGTCAGCGTCGCTCTGCGCTAGCATCACTCACTGCTGATCGCTGTGCCCGGGTCTGATAAAGGCTTGTACCCGGGCACAGGATTACAAACCGGGACTGTCCGGGTCATTCCCGTACAGGTGGCAACCCTAGTCCTTGCTCCCACAGGCCTTTGCACAGCCTGCTTTTTCCTCAGGCTGTGAGCCCTGATTGAAGAGCTTAGCCCACCTTTATGGCCCCTTTCACACGAGCGTGACGGATTAGGTCCGGATGCGTTTAGGGTACGTTCAGTGAAACTCACACCATTTTGCAAGTTCAGTCAGTTTTGTCTCCGATTGCATTCAGTTTTTTCTGCGCACGTGCAAAACGTTTTGATGCGTTTTTCAGGCGCGTGATAAAAAACTGAAGGTTTACAAACAACATCTCTCAGCAACCATCAGTGAAAAACGCATTGCATCCGCACTTGCTTGCGGATGCAATGCGTTTTTCACTGAAGCCCCATTCACTTCTATTGGGCCAGGGCTGCATGAAAAACGCAGAATATAGAACATGCTGCGTTTTTCACGCAACGCAGAACTGATGCGTGAAAAAAACCGCCCATATACACAGACCCATTGAAATGAATGGGTCAGGATTCAGTGCGGGTGCTATGCTTTCACGTCACACATTGTACCTGCGTGGAAAACTCGCTCGTGTGAAAGGGGCCTTACCTGAGCTCCTCAGCTGGCTAATTATCTTAATTACCAGCCTAGCTGCTGCAGACAGTGGGAAAAACCAATTTCCCAGCCTTTCTTGTTCTCACCCAGCTTCCTCCATTTTAATGGCCCTCATATGGCCCTCTGGCAGCTCCACTGCCACATCCCCCCCCCATAAAGGCCGTAGGACTTTTCTCATTATATAACCTCCCTCCTGGGTCAAAGCTTCTACATTGGGAAACATCTGGGGTCACCTCTGCAGTAGGCATACCATGTACATCACCCTCCGTAAGTGTATAAGACGCTTGTTCAGACATGGACTTACTCCTCCATATTTTCTTCATGAAACCACTCTTCCATTTGCTTACTCGCCTCACACATATCTTGATTTTGTCATTTTTCCTGTTACATACTGGTACATCCTGGTACAATTCTCACTGAGAATTTGTTTTAACAACAACACAAATACCCCTCCATCTTGATGGCCTAACAAACTTCTGTACATAGTCTTCTATCACCACACTGGGACTTGTCATCTTGATCTCACCATTACATACAGACTGGTTGATAATTTGCTTTTCAGGACCTACACCTGGACCAATTAACAGAGTCTCATTGGCCCTCTCAGACCCATCATTTCTCTCAGATGTCTCCAGAACATCAGCTGGCCGGATATCATGTCCAGAACATAGTACTGCACCCTGTATCACTACAACAGACATATTACTCTTTTGCCTGTATGAGGACACCCTCTGACCTGCAAACTCTGTACCTAGTGAACACGGCTCACATAGTACATCCTCCAGATATTGGTCATGCTGCCCTAAGGGTACTTTCACACTAGCGGTTTTCTTTTCCGGCGCTGAGTTCCGTCCTAGGGGCTCAATACCGGAAAAGAACTGATCAGTTTTATCCCCTTGCATTCTGAATAGAGAGAAATCCGTTCAGGATGCATCAGGATGTCTTCAGTTCAGTCACTGAACGGCGTTTTGGACGGAGGAAATACCTTAGCATGCTGTGGTATTATCTCCGTCCAAAATTTCCAGATCAGTTGCCGGAATGCCGGGATCCGGCATTAATTTACATTCAAATTAAAAATACCGCAATGCCGGATCCGTCCTTCCGGTCTGCGCATGCGGAGACCAGTAAAAATGTGAAAAAAAAATAGAAACGGATCAGTTTGGCCATATGACAAACGGAGAGACAGATCCGTTCTTGCAATACATTTGTGAGACGGATCTGCATCCGGATCCGTCTACAAATGCTGTCCGTTTGCATGCAGATTGGCGAATCTGCTTTCCGGATCACTCTGCCGCAAGTGTGAAATTAGCCTAAACCTTCTAGTTGGTCTAGCACAGCATTGGCAGCACCTTCTCTACATGTTTCTCTTGTACACCTTCCTGAGACATTACCCTCAATTCATTTCCATCCTGGACATGCATGTTATCTTCTATGAGCATCTCCTCTACATGAGGTTAGTGACCTTTCTCTCTGGAAGGTCTAGCATTTGTTCTCTCTCCATCATGGTGTCATGTGAGCATAGTTCTTATCGAACACTTAACTAAAATAAAGACCAAACCCAAATATGGTGCAAAATGGCCGCGGTCATTTATTAAGGGTTAAAATTCATAATAAACCAAATTTTATAAATAATCAATTCATAAATTACTCAAACACCATTAAAACATCAGTAAAAACCACAAATGTCGCCCCAGCGAAGCTGGGTGACTAACCCCCCTCTAACTCAGGACCGCGACTTCAAAGGGGAGGGCGGGCGGGACGACGTCTCCTCCTCTTCACAGGTTCGGCGACTGACAGCGCTGAACCCGCTTGACAGCTCCTATAAATATTCCAAATTCCCGCCACAGAGAACAGCTGGCCAATCATGGGAGGGGCAGAAAACAGGTACCCCAGATACAGGTAAGCAACCATCATCCAATCAGAGTCTGCCAATAGATTCTCCTCAGGTTAGCTGAAAAATAAATGGCAGAAAGAAAGCACAAAGCAGGGAAAAAAGGACAGAACCTAACATAATAAAAGAGAGCACGCAAAGTACAGTTACACCCATCATGCTCAATGACACCATAGTGGGACTCCGGCATCCGCCTCTGTGCCCACTGTCATCATCACACAGCTCATCACCTTGGGCTTGTGGAAGTGCCATTTCAGCAATTGCAAACAGACATTCAGTAGTTAACTCTTTGACCACTGACAGTGCTGAGCCTCTATCCTCACCTGGCTCTTTACACTCAGTATGACCCTGAGCTCCGATACCTGAGGGTCATCACATACAAGCATCCATCACAACATACACCCCATCACTCTCCATAACCATATCTTCATTGTTACCACAGGCAACCTGGTCTACATCGCTTGTAACATCAGTGACTGGGACACACATCTCCATCCCCTTCAGTGGTTTCCCTCTCAACCTGGGAACAAGCGAGGTCTGTGGGGATCTCAGATACTCAGACATCCCAACCTGCAAAAACTCATTTCAGGGAGGTGCACTTCTCATTTCAGGGAGTTTTTTTTTTTTTACAAACTTTTTATTACATTTTCCAAACATATGCAGTATCTGCACACTTTGCTCTATGGTGTGGAGGACCGGGCTCATTACCCTGCCCCAAATTATCATATTTATATATATGATTAAAGCATCCAGGGGGTGTGAATTTAACACTGGGGTAAATAATATAATTAAAATGGAGGGTTAAATGTGTAAATGTATTTTCAAAAAAATACATCTCTCTCAATAGTTCTATAGCTACTGAATGAGACAGAAGAAGGGATGCCTTTAACATATAGATCTCCTTGAGAAGCCAATTTGACCCTAAAGGGTTAATTCAACCTGTAATCTAAACTCTGTCCTGTCACTTCTCTTATCTCTCTGCTCTGCTATCTGACTGAGATAAACCTTTCCGAAGATATATTGTCTCACATGGGGGTGTCAGGGAGCCGCTATCTAATAGCGGGAGACTCCCTGAACCTCCGGGAGAGTTGAGATCCCTGGATACTACATCATACTCACAACCTGCAGGGGGCAGTGTTTCTACTGCACACACATTTCTACCGCAACGGCATCTACTGCATCCACATTTCTACGCTACAGTGTCTGGGTTTGGAGCATTTTCACCCGTTTAGGCCACTTTTTTCAGTGAGTTTTTTGTGTATGGAATGTGCCACTTTAATTTGTTGGTAACGTTCTTTTGCACCTGCTGGTAGCTTCTGTGTCACATGGTCTGTTGTGGGTGCAGCTCACGGCTTTATCCTACCTCACAGTGCATTGGTGATACCACTATGGAGGCCTGTGAGAGCCTGGCTGTGAGTTGGTTCAGACCCTGTTCACACACCACGGGCAGGTTAGTGGTAGGACCCCATGCGTGCTGAGACACCGTGACGTGGTGCATGAGGGGCTCCGATATGTTCCTGACTGGAAGATATTGGCAAAGTTCTCAGCTTTTAACATCGGCCTGGGGAATTAGCTAGTATTGTCAGTTGCGTATCATTTTGGTGCATTTTTCTGAAGTGATTTTTTGTGTGTACATTTCTACCATGAACATCCTGCCCAGTGTTATACTCCAGGTTACTATTGACCAATGACACCCATAAGGAGTTTTCCCAAATATCTCTGGCTCATTACAAGGCAGGTCACCAATGAGGGGAGACCACATCCATCAGCGCGCAGACCTTACTGATATCATCCAGGCACTCAAATGTATCACCTACATTCACACCAGTATGATCCTCCATATCCTGCAGCATATCACTGCTTGACTCAACTGGCTCTGAGGTGTCAGTACTTAGGACACCAGCGGATATATAGGGTTCAGCATCACACACCTCCCCATCATACCACAGATAATCCAGGCTCTTTTCAGCATTGACACCTGCTGCACACACAGTGGCGTAGCGTGGGTAACCAGCACCCGGGGCAAGCCAAGTATTGCGCCCCCCCCCCCCCAACCTGTGACCACGCCCCTTTTTTTAAACAAATAATGTAATAGATGTCACCTGCAGTCCTATGTAACACCACAGATAACACGGTGATAACTCTGAGTTCAGATAATGTAGTAGATGTCACCTGCAGTCCTATGTAACACCACAGATAACACAGTGATAACTCTCTGAGTACAGATAATGTAGTAGATGTCTCCTGCAGTCCTATGTAACACCACAGATAACACAGTGATAACTCTCTGAGTACAGATAATGTAGTAGATGTCTCCTGCAGTCCTATGTAACACCACAGATAACACAGTGATAACTCTCTGAGTACAGATAATGTAGTAGATGTCTCCTGCAGTCCTATGTAACACCACAGATAACACAGTGATAACTCTCTGAGTACAGATAATGTAGTAGATGGGTGTGAGGCCCCAGAATTCAGAACAGACACAGTGTGACCTCAAGTCAGGGGCCAGGCTGAGGCAGTGTGGGACAAATCACAAATCCTATAGCCCCCCCCCCCCCCCCCACCGTGAAACAGATATTTGGATGGACATTACATACATTGCTATGAAATATACAGGAGAATACAGCACCATACCTGTTACATCCAGTGACATCTCCTGTGATATAGACTTTCCTCAACATCTTCATTCGGAGATAGGATCGTCATGACACCTTCTTTCAGCCACGTCTCATTTCTGCAAAGTTTTGCAGAAAATGTTTTAGATTCCTCACTTTACTATCATCCTCAGATAACAGACGTCCCCTTCCCCTGTAGTGCCCATAAGTATAATGCTCTCTGTATAATTATAATATATAATGGCCCCCTCTGTATTATTATTATAATGACCACCTCTGTAGTATTATAGTAATAATTATGGCCCCCTTCAGCCCCTCCAGCATACAGTCCTGTGTAAGATACAACACTCCCCCTGCCTTTAGTCCTTCTTGCAAACAGTCCCATGTAAAATACATCACTCTCCCTTCAGCTCCTCCAGCATACAGTCCCATGTAAGATACAACCCCCAGAGGATGCCATCTGCCCATCTCTCCTGTCCATATACCAGGCCTACCAGTATTACCCCTTCATATACCGCCTGGTCACCCCACACCTAACAGTCTGAGTCACTTGTCTCCGTGAGTGTTAAGTGGGGTGACCAGGCAGGCAGGTGGTATATCAAGGGCTAATGCTGGTAGACCTGGTATATGGACAGCAGAGATGGGCAGATGGCATCCTCTGGGCAGTACTGTCTCTCTGGTCTTCCTTCACCAGCACTCTGACTGCCACGGTCCTGCTTGGCCTGGCTCTCATGGCACTTCACTGCCTGGTGCTCGGCTATCAGCACTGAGTGACTCAGTCAATGTTGCAGTGTGACTGAGTCACTCAGCGCTGATAGCCAAGCACGAGGCAGTGAAGTGCTATGAGAGCCAGGCCAAGCAGGACCGTGGCAGTCAGGGTGCTGGTGAAGGAAGACCAGAGAGAAAGTACTGCCCAGAGGATGCCATCTGCCCATCTCTGCTGTCCATATACCAGGTCTACCAGCATTAGCCCTTGATATACCACCTGCCTGCCTGGTCACCCCACTTAACACTCACGGAGACAAGTGACTCAGACTGTTAGGTGTGGGGTGACCAGGCGGTATATGAAGGGGTAATACTGGTAGGCCTGGTATATGGACAGCAGAGATGGGCAGATGGCATCCCAGAGAGGCAGTACTGTCTCAGTGTCCCTGGTCATCCTTCACCAGCACTCTGACTGCAGTGCCATGGTGCCATCTGCTTGGCAGCCTTGGCCTGGCTCTCATGACACTTACTGGCACTTAACTCATATTATCATATATTACCCCTAAAGCCTGCCTGCCCTCAGCCCATGCCAACAAAGTAAACTACTGAACTAATTACACACTCAGGGTGGGACTTTGGGACTCTGGGACAGTGACACTGACTGTCACTCACTCTGTCTCAGGGTCGCTTGAAACCAGGGCCGGCGCCACCTATAAGCAGAGTAGGCCACCGCGTAGAGCGCACTCTGCCTGGGGGCGCCGGCGCTCTCGAGTCCGAATCCCGACTAGCCGCCGCCCGCGCCACGCCCCCTACTTGTGATCCATCCATCTAAGTTCTAACATCTTCTCCTGATTCCTAGCCGCTGCCTGCGCCACGCCCCCTACCTGGCTGTCATCGATCTGACTCCTCCTGTTCGGCTGTTCCTGTACTTGCCGGCCGGCCGGATCATGGTGGATTGTGCTGCACTGCTGCCCCTGCGAGGGCATGCGTTTGTTCAGTCACTTAGTATTACTTAGTGGGGGCACTGGGGGGAAAATTACGTAATGGGCACTGCCCATTAAGTAATTTGCCCCCCAGTGCCCCAACAAAGTAATACTGCCCCCACAGACAGTGCACAACTCACTGCACACTGCCCATTACGTAATTTTCCCCCCAGTGCCCCCACTAAGTAATACTAACTGCCCCCACAGACAGTGCACAATGCCCTCCATTATGTTATTTGCCCCCCAGTGGCCCACTAAGTAATACTGCCACAACTGTGCACTGTCTGTGGGGCACTATTACTTAGTGGGGGCACTGGGGGGCAAATTACATAATGGGCAGTGTGCAGTTGTGCACTGTCTGTGGGGGCACTGGGGGGCAAATTACGTAATGGGCAGTGTGCAGTGAGTTGTGCACTGTCTGTGGGGGCAGTTAGTATTAGCTCATGGCTGGACTACAGTCTCCTACTGATTCAGCTGCAGCCATGATCTTTTGCTTCTTCTTGCTGCCTCCGGCTCCTGGCTCTGCAGTCTGCACTGTCTTTCCCGCCTGGAAAGTGGGCGGAGCCTATCGGGAACTGCCGTGCATGCCCCGCCCCCTCTCGCCTCCTCACTCTGCTCTGCAGCCGGACGCTGTGTGAAGAAAAAAAAACACAGCTTCGGCGATTTAACTTGTGCCAGCCCCGCAGACGGCGCCCCCTGCAGAGTGGCGCCCAGGGCAACGGCCCCCCCAGCCCCCCCCACGCTACGCCCCTGTGCACACACAGTCACTTTATCAGCGGCCTCCAAGGAGGTCCCTCCATGATCCACCACTGGTTCTGTACACCCTTCCAGCATACAGTCACTACCAGATATTTTCTCTTCCCACATTAGGCTCACTGACTTGACACTCATCTCGTCGGGTACAACTGACTCCTAGTTGCCACTAGCAACCACCTTAGTTTCACAGGAAACGGACATGGCAGCATCGCTCTCTGAGCTGCTATCATTCACAGCACATATATCACATGTACCACTCCTGTCATTATCAGCCCTGACCTCTGGGGGCACACATGAGCTAATCCCCACATTGGACATTTCCTCAGTAACCACATCTGCTTCAGATTGTATAACAGTTTTGTCAACCTCAGGGTTCACTATCCTGCTTCCTCTTACGCAGGTTAGCATAGGATCCCTGAGTTTAGCCATCCCAAAGTTACCTCTTGTAACTGACAATTCAGGAAAAGCAGTGACTTTCTCTCCTGCAGACCCCTGTGAGGGAGACATCTCAGCCGGCTTACCTGTCAGTTCACACACTGCTTTTACCTGATCAGGTTTTGCGCTCATTTTCTGAAACAAAAGCAGGTTAGACATAGTATGTAACATCACATTACTATTTCCACATAACAGTTGTGTGTCTTTTTCATCAGACACCTTTTCATTTAACCCGTTGTTGTCCACGAGTCCATTAAACTTTTTAAGTCCATGTTGCACAGTCTCAACAGAAACCAGCATAGTCCCACCACGCTCAGGACTCTTTCCTAGCAACTTCTCTGGTTGCACTTTTGTCTGGTTACAATTCAGACTGTCCGATAGAGAGACTCCATCCGCCATCACCTCATGGACCTCTGGCGTTTACCTTTTTGGTAGCTGAGCAGCAAGCTCTGCAGCCGGATCTGGGACCTTTTCTTCCTCCCACAACTGCCAGAAATCTGGGAAGTCTCTGCCCAGTATGAGCTCCGCTCTAAGATCAGTACACTTTAACAGTTCATGTTGTACAGTTCCATAATCAGTCACAAAAGTAAGAAATACAGTCTTACCAGTCCTTTGGACCCGTACCTCCTGGAAGTACCCATGACACTCTTTGGTGACAATTCAGACCAAACCCATAGTGGGATTCCACCCACCAACAACTTGCATGTCTTCTTCTGTAATTCCTCTGGCCTCCTGACCAAAGGACAATCCGGTGCAGACTTTCCCATTTGACAGCATCTCCAGCAGCGCTCTCTCTCTGTTGCTGGACAGCTGTATGCTGTGGTTGGTTGCTCCTGGCAACAGCATTACGGCACCTCCACACATCCTCTCTAGGACTCTGTACACATTTGCAGGGAACATATGACCGCCTGAGAGCCGAACCTCCATCTCACTTTGTTCCCATTGGTTGCCCTTAGCAACAGCACACATCACCTTTTCCTCTGAAACTCCAGGTACATCACCGACAAAGTGTCCACTCAGCGTTGAAGACTTTCTCTCCAGGGCCAACTGCAGTTACGCCTCCAAAGCCTCCTGCTCTGTATCAAACCGCACCATTTCACTTTGGGTACATCCCATCTGTTTGGCCAGGTTTTCCTGCCGTTTTATCTGCCACAACCGTCTAACATATTCTTCCATGAGACCCAACAGACAAGTCCACTTTAATCAGAGACCACAGCCTCCAGGTGTCTCCGTCTCTCTCTAGAGACAAACTCAGCATGTACGTTTCTTTTGCACAGCAGACATCACAGTCTCTTTAAATTGAGCTTCTGGCCCTTTAAGCTCCACACAGCAATTCCTTGCAAACAGCTTTTCCACAATAGGCTTCTGGCCATTTAAGCTCTGCAGCACCCAGCTTCGTGTGCCACTTTCATACCATAGCATACCTCCACCATATGTGACAACTCTGGGTCACTTAGCTCTCCAGGATCGCCGTCTTCTCCGCTTAGACGGTTGGCACACCTGAAGAAGCCACTCCAGCTCCCCAAAACACAGACCTTGGCGCAGCCTGCTCCTTTCCCAGACTAGGAGCCAGGACCCCCTAACCCTGTGTGGCGTAAGCACCATGTTGTGTTTTGGGGAGCTGGGTGGCAGACCCAGATCCCGATAGAGGGAGAAATGCTGTGTATTCAGTGGCAAGACAGCCTGGGATTTGTGTTTATGATTTGTTTGGACTGCTGTAAAAGTGACAATAAAGCTGTGTGGTTTCTTGAGGTGGGCTAACCGTCTAAAGTGAGAAGATGGCGATCCTGGAGAGCTAAGTGACCCCGAGTTGTCACAATAGAGAGATATATATATATATACCTGTGTCTAGAGAGAGAGAGAGAGATCTAGCTCTATATCTCTCTTTATAAATACAAAGTTACAATTCAATAAAAAAAATAATAGAAAAGAATAGAAAAACAGCAGGACAGAAGACCCTTATAAAAAAAAAAAAGCAGAGACCCCCCAAAAATAATCGCACCCCACAATGATAAGTATTAGATAATGCTGGGTACCAGTAGTCCCACTCGCGCCTGCTTACACACACAGCGGGTACCGGTATTCCCACTCACATCACTCCACTCCCAAACCTGAGCGTTGTTGGCGGCTTCCGGTCACAAGGGGGAGCTGCTGCAGTGGAACAAAGCTGGAACAGCAAGTGATGGGAGTGATGTGTGAGGGTCCATCCAAGGAGCTCTGGTGAGCGAGTGTTGATGAATACCAGTGAATGTAGACTGTTGTACAGTACATTGAAATTGGATCTCAAGAAATTCATGATAGAATTCAGGGTTTGGAGACTTCTGCTGATGTTCCAGAATGTAATGATATGATTATATTTGAATAAATGTTGTTGTTTTTTTTCTTTAACAATAAATGTGTGATTGTTGTTCATGGAAAAATAAGACATCCCCTGAAAATAAGCCCTAACCCTTTTTTCGGAGCAAACAATAATATAAAAGACCCTGTCTTATTTTTGGAGAAACACAGTATCTATCTCTCTTTCTCTTGCATATATATCTGTATCCTCTTTATCTCTCTACCTATCTCTCTCTCTCTCTCGCTCTTTATCTCTATCTATCCTTTTACAGAAAAGACTGGCATTCCCATTATCCAAGGCCTGCCCTGCTTATGTATAGCACAGTATAGAGTATTCCACCAGCACACTCATTTACTCGAGTTTATATTATCGCTTTTAAGTGAATGAACATATGCCTTGTACATGCGAATGGATAGTTGAACAGTATACAGCCTCAATTCTATTTTCCTAAAAAAAAATAAGTCTCATTTTAGATGTTCAGATAGTTTACCCATGACCAGAGTCCAGACGTAGGGGCCTCTAAGAATCTAGGATCACTGCGAGAAATTTCTGGTATTGAATAGGTCCTTTTGTGTAAGTTCTGTGAGATAACCAGTAATAGCTGATGTTACTGCCCATAGGGTTCATTATCCTGCTTTCTACTGAACCTACAGTTGAAACCAGAAGTTTACATACACTATATAAAAAGACACATATGCATGTTTTTCTCAATATCTGACATGAAATCAGAATAAACCTTTCCTGTTTTTCGTCAATTAGGATTACCATTATTATTATTTGTCAAATTCCATAATAATGAGAGAGAATGTTTTAAAAGGTATTTTTTATTACTTTCTGCAAAGTCAGAAGTTTACATACAGTGCCTTGCAAAAGTATTCACCCCTTGAATTTTTTTGTATTTGGTTACATTACAGCCTTAAAGGGAACCTGTCATCAACTTTATGCTGACCTCACTGAGGGTAGCATAAAATAGTGACAGAAATGATGATTTCAGCCGTGTGTCACTCATGAGCTAAAAGTAAGTGGTTGCCGAGAACCAGCATCATAATCATTGCAGCCCAGGCCTTGAAAAGAGTCAAATCTACTTGAGAAGAGTCATGGTTATTCATAATCTCCTGCTCTCTCACCCATCTGCTGATGATTGGCAGTTCTCTTCTAGGGAGAAAAAGAGAAAACTAGGTAGAAGACTGTCAGCCATCAGCAGGTGGGCAGGAATTCATGAATAACCATGACTCTTCTCATATAAATTTGACTCTTTTCCAGGCCTAGTCTGCAATGATTGTGATGTTGGTTCTCGGCAACCACTTACTTTTTACTTATAAATGACAGACCGCCGAAATCAACTCCCCTGTCTCTACTTTATTCTGCCGTTAGTATGGGCAGCATAAAGGTGATGACAGGTTCCCTTTAAGTTTAATGTTTTGTTAATCTGAATTTTATGTGATGGATCAGAAAACAATAGTCTAAGTTCGTGAAGTGAAATGAGAAAAATATATAAATAAAACTATTGTTTAGAAATAGAAAACAGAAAATTGGCATGTGAGTATGTGTTCACCCCCTTCGTTAGGAAGCCCATAAAAAGCCCCGATGCAACCAATTACCTTCAGAAGTCACATAATTAGTGAAATGATGTCCACCTGTGTGCAATCTAAGTGTCACATGATCTGTCATTACATATACACACCTTTTTTGAAAGGCCCCAGAGGCTGCAACACCTAAGCACGAGGCATCACTAACCAAACACTGCCATGAAGACCAAGGAACTTCCCAAACAAGTAAGGGACAATGTTGTTGAGAAGTATAAGTCAGGGTTAGGTTATAAAAAAATCAAAATCTTTGATGATCCCCAGGAGCACCATCAAATCTATCATAACCAAATGGAAAGAAGATGGCACAACAGCAAACCTGCCAAGAGACGGCCGCCCACCATAACTAATGGACCGGGCAAGGAGGGCATTAACCTGAAAGTCAGCACAGGGACCTGAGGTAACCCTGGAGGAGCTGCAGAGTTCCACAGCAGAGACTGGAGTATCTGTACATAGGACGACAATAAGCCGTACGCTCCATAGAGTTGGGCTTTATGGCAGAGTGGCCAGAAGAAAGCCATTACTAAAAACAAAAAGGCACGTTGTGAGTTTGTGAAAAGGCATGTGGGAGACTCCCAAAATGTATGGAGGTGCCCTGGTCTGATGAGACTAAAATTGAACTTTTCGGCCAAAGAAAACGCTATGTCTGGCGCACACCCTACACATCACATCACCCAAAGAACAGCATCCCCACAGTGAGACATGGTGGTGGCAGCATCATGCTGGGGGGATGTTTTTCAGCAGCCGGGAGTCGGAAACTGGTCAGAGTTGAGGGAAAGATGGATGGTGCTAAATACAGGGATATTCTTGAGCAAAACCTGTACCACTCTGTGCGTGATTTGAGGCTAGGATGGAAGTTCACCTTCCAGCAGGACAATGACCCCAAACACACTGATAAAGCGGTTTAAGGAGAGACATATAAATGTGTTGGAATGGCCTAGTCACAGCCCAGATGTCAATCCAATAGAAAATCTGTGGTCAGACTTAAAGATTGCTGTTCACAAGCGCAAACCATCCAACCTGAAGGAGCTGGAGCAGTTCTGCAAGGAGGAATGGGCAAAAACCCCAATGGCAAGATATGGTAAACTCATTGAGACTTATCCAAAGCGCCTTGGCGCTGTGATTGCCGCAAAAGGTGGCTCTTCAAAGTATTGACTTTAGGGGGGTAATAGTTATGCACATTGACTTTTTTTTGTTATTTTGTCCTATTTGTTGTTTGCTTCACAATAAAAAGAAAAAAAAACATCTTCAAAGTTGTGGGCATGTTCTGTAAATGAAATGATGCAAATCCTCAAACAATCCATGTTAATTCCAGGTTGTGAGGCACCAAAACACGAAAAAAGTCAACAGGGGTGAATACTTTTGCAAGGCACTGTACATTTTATTAATATTTGGTACCATTGCCCTTAAAGGATAACTGTCACATTTAGACCCTAATTTCAATTTTCAGATATGTAGTTACTAATAACATGATATTCCATAATCAGTTACTGACTTACCCCATATTTAATAAGATTCAGCCTTAGCAACCAGTCTGCATAAAACTGTAATTTCACTATTCAGTTAAGATGGCCGCCACTGCCCTCATCCTGAGGCTAATCCCGTCTGCCCTCACTACCCGCAATGCATTGAGCTCCTCACATGCACTAGCCAGTAACAATAGCCCCCCAAAAGTGTCAGTAACCAGAGCCCTCCCCCCTAAAGGGTTAATCTCCTGCAGCACAAAGGGGTCCACATGTTGCTTTCATTTATACACTGAGCAGATGGCAGATCACCCTTCCCTGTTGTGCGCTGGTTCAACACTGCTTTCTCCAGCTCTGCTGAGTGAGGGAGCGTCTGCCAAGCGCAGGGACAGGGAGAAGTGCACACAGCCCAGGCACTGTTATCAGCTGCTGGGGAGGACCTGGCTTTAATCATTTACTTACAGTCCCTGGCTGTCAGTAATGTGAGCCTGCACGCTGCGTGCTCCGTCTATCAACACATTGACAGACCATGCCTAGCAACCCTATTTTAAGCACAGGTAAAAGTAGGCAGTACAGGGAACAAAAAGGTGGAATTAAGGGGTAATTGAATAGTGAAAACTTGAAATAGGGCCACCAAGGTGATATTAATCACCACAATCCAATACTCCAAAAAATAATAATACGACAGTTATCCTTTAACCGCCTCCGGACCGCCTAACGCAGGATCGCGTTCCGGAGGCGGCAGCCCTGCGCACAGTCACGCATATATGCGTCATCTCGCGAGACGCAAGATTTCCTGTGAACACGCGCACACAGGCGTGCGCGTTCACAGGATCGGAAGGTAAGCGAGTGGATCTCCAGACTGCCAGCGGCGATCGTTCGCTGGCAGGCTGGAGATGCGATTTTTTTAACCCCTAACAGGTATATTAGACGCTGTTTTGATAACAGCGTCTAATATACCTGCTACCTGGTCCTCTGGTGGTCCCTTTTGTTTGGATCGACCACCAGAGGACACAGGTAGCTCAGTAATAAGTAGCACCAAGCACCACACTACACTACACCCCCCCTGTCACTTATTAACCCCTTATTAACCCCTGATCACCCCATATAGACTCCCTGATCACCCCCCTGTCATTGATCACCCCCCTGTAAGGCTCCATTCAGACATCCGTATGATTTTTACGGATCCACTGATACATGGATCGGATCCGCAAAACACATACGGACGTCTGAATGGAGCCTTACAGGGGGGTGATCAATGATGAGGGTGATCACCCCATATAGACTCCCTGATCACCCCCCTGTAAGGCTGCATTCAGATGTCCGTATGTTTTTACGGATCCACGGATACATGGAACAGATCCGCAAAACACATACAGACGTCTGAATGGAGCCTTACAGGGGGGTGATCACCCCATATAGACTCCCTGATCACCCCCCTGTCATTGATCACCCCCCCTGTAAGGCTGCATTCAGATGTCCGTATGTTTTTTTACGGATCCACGGATACATGGATCGGATCCGCAAAACACATACGGACATCTGAATGGAGCCTTACAGGGGGGTGATCAATGACAGGGGGGTGATCACCCCATATAGACTCCTTGATCACCCCCCTGTCATTGATCACTTCCCTGTAAGGCTCCATTCAGACATTTTTTGGGCCCAAGTTAGCGGAAATTATTTTTTTTTTTCTTACAAAGTCTCATATTCCACTAACTTGTGTCAAAAAATTAAATCTCACATGAACTCCCCATACCCCTCACGGAATCCAAATGCGTAAAATTTTTTAGACATTTATATTCCAGACTTTTTCTCACGCTTTAGGGCCCCTAGAATGCCAGGGCAGTATAAATACCCCACATGTGACCCCATTTCGGAAAGAAGACACCCCAAGGTATTCGCTGAGGGGCATATTGAGTCCATGAAAGATTGAAATTTTTGTCCCAAGTTAGCGGAAAGGGAGACTTTGTGAGAAAAAAAAAAAAATCTATTTCCGCTAACTTGTGCCAAAAATTTTTTTTTCAATGAACTCGCCATGCCTCTCATTGAATACCTTGGGGTGTCTTCTTTCCAAAATGGGGTCACATGTGGGGTATTTATACTGCCCTGGTATTTTAGGGGCCCTAAAGCGTGAGAAGAAGTCTGGGATCCAAATGTCTAAAAATGCCCTCATAAAAGGAATGTGGGCCCCTTTGCGCATCTAGGGTGCAAAAAAGTGTCACACATCTGGTATCGCCGTACTCAGGAGAAGTTGGGCAATGTGTTTTGGGGTGTCATTTTACATATACCCATGCTGGGCGAGATAAATATCTTGGTCAAATGCCAACTTTGTATAAAAAAATGGGAAAAGTTGTCTTTTGCCGAGATATTTCTCTCACCCAGCATGGGTATATGTAAAATGACACCCCAAAAAACAAAAAAAAACATTGCCCAACTTCTCCTGAGTACGGCAATACCACATGTGTGACACTTTTTACACAGCCTAGGTGGGCAAAGGGGCCCATATTCCAAAGAGCACCTTTCGGATTTCACCGGCCATTTTTTACAGATTTTGATTTCAAACTACTTTGCACGCATTTGGGCCCTAAAATGCCAGGGCAGTATAACTACCCCACAAGTGACCCCATTTTGGAAAGAAGACACTCCAAGGTATTTTGTGATGGGCATAGTGAGTTCATGGAAGTTTTTATTTTTTGTCACAAGTTAGTGGAATATGAGACTTTGTAAGAAAAAAAAAAATCAAAAAAAAATAAAATCATCATTTTCCGCTAACTTGTGACAAAAAATAAAAAGTTCTATGAACTCACTATGCCCATCAGCGAATACCTTAGGGTGTCTACTTTCCGAAATGGGGTCATTTGTGGGGTTTTTCTACTGTCTGGGCATTGTAGAACCTCAGGAAACATGACAGGTGCTCAGAAAGTCAGAGCTGCTTCAAAAAGCGGAAATTCACATTTTTGTACCATAGTTTGTAAACGCTATAACTTTTACCCAAACCATTTTTTTTTACCCAAACCATTTTTTTTTTATCAAAGACATGTAGAACAATAAATTTGGAGAAAAATTTATATATGGATGTCGTTTTTTTTTGCAAAATTTTACAACTGAAAGTGAAAAGTCATTTTTTTGCAAAAATTTTTTTAAATTTCGATTAATAACAAAAAAAGTAAAAATGTCAGCAGCAATGAAATACCACCAAATGAAAGCTCTATTAGTGAGAAGAAAAGGAGGTAAAATTAATTTGGGTGGTAAGTTGCATGACCGAGCAATAAACGGTGAAAGTAGTGTAGGTCAGAAGTGTAAAAAGTGGCCTGGTCATTAAGGGTGTTTAAGCTAGGGGGGCTGAGGTGGTTTAACTATATGACTTGGGTCGAATGTTTTGAATATCCTTCCACAAGCTTCTCACAATAGAGTCCATTTCTCCTGAAAAAACTGGTGTATCTGAACCATGTTTGTTGGTCACCTTGCTAGCACCTGCCTTTTCAGCTTTGCCCATAAATTTTTAATGGGATTGAGATCAGGGCTTTGTGATGGCCACTCCAAAACATTGACTTTGTTATCATTAAGCCACTTTGTAACTAGTTTGGCAGTATGCTTCGGGTCATTGTCCATTTGGAAGACCCATTTTCATGCAAGCTTTAACTTCCTGGCTGATGTCTTGAGATGTTGCTTCAGTATTTCCACGTAATCTTCTTTCCTCGTGATGCCATCTATTTTGTGAAGTGCACCAGTTCCTCCTGCAGCACAACAACCGCACAACATGATGCTGCCACCCCCGTGTTTCACAGTTGGGATGGTGTTCTTAGGCTTCCAAGCTTCTCCCTTTTTCCTCCAAACGTAACGATGGTCATTATGACCAAAAAGTTCAATTTTAGTTTCGTCAGACCACAGGACATGTCTCCAAAAATTTAGGTCTTTGTTCCTGTGTGCATTTGCAAACATTTTTTATGTTTCTTTTGGAGTAATGGCAGAATGGCCTTTCAGCCCATGTTGATACAGCACTCGTTTCACTGTGGATATTGACACAATCTTACCAGCTTCCACCATCATCTTCACAAGGTCTTTTGCTTTTGTTCTTGGGTTGATATGCACATGTCGGACCAAAGCACGTTCATCTCTGGGACACAGAACCAGTCTCCTTACTGAGCAGTGTGATGGCTGGACATTCCCATCTTGTTTGTACTTGCGTATAATTGTTTGTACAGATGAATGAGGCACCTTCAGGTATCTTGAAATTGCACCCAAGGTTGTGCAAGTCCACAATGCTCTTCCTGATATCTTGGCTGATTTCTTTAGACTTTCCCATGATGCTACACAAAGAAGCAGTGTGTTTCAGGTGTGCATTTAAATACATCCACAGGTGTGTCTCTAATTAATGCAGATGTTGCCAATAAACCTAACAGAAGCTTCCAAACACATGACTGCATCATATGGGCAGTCCAGAATTGTTTAAAGCCATAGTAATCTTAGTGTATGTAAACTTTTGACATTGCAGAAAGTTATAAAAAATGCCTTAAAACATTCTCTCTCTCTCTCATTATTCTGGCATTTGGCAAATAATAATAATTATGGTAATCCTAATTGACCAAAAACAGGAAAGGTAAATTCTCATTTCATGTCAGATATTGAGAAAGACATGCATGTGTGTCTAGTGTATGTAAACTTCTGGTTTCAACTGTACATCCCACTAAGTTGTTCATTGTAATTCTAGGATTATATTCATGAACCTGGCGAGTAGCGCTACAGGTCACAACCAGATAGGGGAAATGCTGCATTGTAGGAATGTGAGGGAGGACAGATATATACCGATATTTAAATGGTAAACTAGAAAAAAATGTGTGTGTGTGTGTGTATATATATATATATATATATATATATATATATATATATATATATATATATATATATATACACATACAGTACAGACCAAAAGTTTGGACACACCTTCTCATTCAAAGAGTTTTCTTTATTTTCATGACTATGAAGGCATCAAAACTATGAATTAACACATGTGGAATTATATACATAACAAACAAGTGTGAAACAACTGAAAATATGTCATATTCTAGGTTCTTCAAAGTAGCCACCTTTTGCTTTGATTACTGCTTTGCACACTCTTGGCATTCTCTTGATGAGCTTCAAGAGGTAGTCCCCTGAAATGGTCTTCCAACAGTCTTGAAGGAGTTCCCAGAGATGCTTAGCACTTGTTGGCCCTTTTGCCTTCACTCTGCGCTCCAGCTCACCCCAAACCATCTCGATTGGGTTCAGGTCCGGTGACTGTGGAGGCCGGGTCATCTGGCGCAGCACCCCATCACTCTCCTTCATGGTCAAATAGCCCTTACTTTCAAAGTTTTCCCAATTTTTCGGCTGACTGACTGACCTTCATTTCTTAAAGTAATGATGGCCATTCGTTTTTCTTTACTTAGCTGCTTTTTTCTTGCCATAATACAAATTGTAACAGTCTATTCAGTAGGACTATCAGCTGTGTATCCACCTGACTTCTCCTCAACGCCACTGATGGTCCCAACCCCATTTATAAGGCAAGAAATCCCACTTAATAAACCTGACAGGGCACACCTGTGAAGTGAAAACCGTTTCAGGGGACTACCTCTTGAAGCTCATCAAGAGAATGCCAAGAGTGTGCAAAGCAGTAATCAAAGCAAAAGGTGGCTACTTTGAAGAACCTAGAATATGACATATTTTCAGTTGTTTCACACTTGTTTGTTATGTATATAATTCCACATGTGTTAATTCATAGTTTTGATGCCTTCAGTGTGAATCTACAATTTTCAGTCATGAAAATAAAGAAAACTCTTTGAATGAGAAGGTGTGTCCAAACTTTTGGTCTGTACTATATATATATATATATATATATATATATATATACACACACACATACACACACACACACTATTTTATGGCATTTTATATATACCATATTTACTGATGCAAGAAAGTAGATTGTTTTCCTCCCAGAACAATACCAAACTAATATAAACTATTTCACGGCCAAAAGATAGGGTATTAGGCGTTTCCAAAGTTATAGAGGAATCACTAAAAAGAAAACAAAAATTATTTATTTGAGATATATAAATAAAAAACACATACAGGGGTAGGGACATTACCATTAAATATGATGTGGCCAGGCAGTGCGATAACAACGTGTATCTTGGTTGTTAATCGCCGGTTCCTCAAATTCTTTATGCACTCTGTCTGCTGCAGCTGGAAAGAAAGGGTGTGTGGCTCAGCGGCTAAAGATCACAGCATCAATTTCCCAGGCAGGACTATGGAGGAGATTTGACCATGTAAGATCACCATGCAGTCCCCCTTAGTGCTGTTTTAGCCACTGGTCCTAATATTAACTGGTTAAAGACCCCTCTAACCAAAGAAGCCACTATGATTTGAGGCTACTGGTTATATGAGCTGCTTAGCCTGAAGCCACTGCCTATTCTGCTTGAGTGGTAAAGCTCTTCGTAGTGCGAGCTGCTCTCAGCTGTAGGTTTGAGGCTGGCAATTGTATCAACTACTTAACCTAAACCCACTGCCTGTTCAACTAAAATAATGAGGCTCCTATTTATGTGAACTGCTCGACGCGTTTCTCCTAAATTTTTAGGGTCATCAGGAGCCATAAAGGAGTGTGATGCTAACTGACAAAATGTATGGACCCCGCCACCCTGTTCGTGGCGGCATCTCCGGCGCTAGTATGACCATATAGCAGAAAGCAATACAATACAATGCACCATTTTAATCTCAAAAGTCTCATTTTATTGTCCAACAAAATGATGAAATCCAGTGGAAGAAAGTTGTCAATGTCAATCCATGTTGCCACAGATATTTCAATGCAAATTTTAGAAGTGCACATTACAAAATAATGTAAAATTAAAAAGTTTCCCTAAGCACAGAGCATTGCTCAAGATAGAAAATAAGAAAAAAAACTTGCACTTTCCATGAGGCAATTTGTAACATTCAACCTTCTTAATGGTGTCGGCCAACAGTAACGTTTGTGGACCGGTGACATTCTTTATGCATATAGACCCCCTCTTGTACATTTTATAACGAAAATTCCCATCTCCTGAGGAATCGAAAGGGAATGTTCAACAAAACCAAATGGTCTAAAAAACGTACATGCGTCCTTATTGTAGCAGTAACATCTTAACCTTACAGCATGGAATACATACTCACATAGGCATGCGTTTCCATAATGAACCACACAACAACATATTTTTTACCATCAGTCTTTAGTGGTCAATGTAAAAATTGCATCGGCTTTTACGTAAGAGAAAACACTGCTTGCTGTGCTCATCTTTGACAATGGATGGAGAGCTGGTGTTATACCGGGTGTATCATCAAACCAAGTCCACTTTAAGAAAGAACCAGTGCTGGATCATTATCGTTGTGACTTCTAAACCATGCAATAATCTATGTGCGCTACAGAGAGCACCAATGAGTGGATGGAGAGGCAACCATAATAGGTTCTTAGCAGACCAGCTGCTTTGGATTTTATTGTGATGTCCATTCAAGAAAAAAAACAAAAACTTGTAGGTTTTTTGAGGGACAAAAGCTTATATTTAAGGCTAGAAATCGACCAATGTCCTACAATAACTAAACACTACCTACTTGAGGTGAAACGTGTATATGTGGAATACCACTATGTAACAGAGGTGTCATCTCTTCGTAGAAGCTATCTAATTAGGGTTACTTGGAATTAATAGTGTGTGCAAGTAAACACCCTTCCCCCATGCTACAAAAACACTGATGTACCCACTGCGCCTCTGGCTTTATATTTGTTCTCATACTTTCATCACAATACTGCGCATGTCTTCTGTCCTTGCCACAACTCTTCCAGTTTATGAAGCTCCATTTGCATTGTTTAATCTGGACGTTATTGGCTGCACTCACTCCAATAGAGGAATCATTTATCGAGTTGATTTCTTCTTATAATAACCTGCATTACGAGCGATGGAACCGGGAGATGACCTTTTGCTTATCTAACATTATTACGTTAATTAAGTCCAGACATTTCTCATACTGAACACTTTAAGCTTCAGCATCTACTCTTATTGTACTAGTCTTCCATCACCAAAACGATCATTACCAAAGCCCCATCTGAAAAAAAACAAAGGCATTAGTAAAGCACCGGGCATGTTTCCTTACTGCAGCTTTGGTAGAACATTTCCAAGTCTTTTAATGCACAGGGCAATGAAAAATAAGAAATAAAAACTCAAAAAAACAAACTGGTGGAACAGTCACTTATTTGTGTCCTTCTGTCTTAAAGGGACATTTTGTTTTAGCCACGGGAACTGCTACTGTTATGAGAATTTGGTGAGTCTTGTTGATTAATTGTGTTTAGCAAGCTCAAAGGCTGACGTGGCAAAGGCGGATGGTCGTTACTATCACACTGATCAAAAATCCCTTCTTCTTCGTCCCTGTGGGGACGAGCATCACAAGAATTGCAAGTGTCACAGAAGTTTTCCCCTGTGTCATCAATTAAGTCATCAAGTTCTTTAAAGTCATCATGATGGCCTCTATTGCACAGACAAACTTCAATTCCTGAGTCACCAGTGAACCTCCGGTGTCTCCCAGGAGTTTTGTCTTTGCCATCAAAGCTGTCAGAGCTATAGTCCTTCAAGAGTTCTTTAGAGTCCTTGTCTAAAAAGGACACTTGGTCGGCCATCTCATCTAACTCTGCACCATAGGCAGGATCATTGGAAGCATGGCCATTTGGCTTGTTTGCTACTCTTTCCAAACATGTTGTAGAAGGTTCACAGTCCACAATGCTGGGTGGTCTTGTGCCACTACAACTTGCTGCAGCTGGAGAGCTTGTTTGGCTGTTCTGGGCGTTTCGTACGGCCTCAGCCATTCCTGAACTTGAACATGCTGTGACGCACTGTTGGTGTAGAACAGTGTATGGTGGAGGTGGGGTAGGAGGTCTGTTGACCACTTCTTCATAAGGAGGTAGCAAATAATTTGGCAAAAATCCTGTGGAAAGAGAAGAAACCAGTGGTCATTAAACTATACAGTTTATTTTCAAGGTAAAGTTCTGCTGGATCTTTAGGGGCAAATTAATGAGTAACTGTTGTTTCAAGTGATTTTTCAGAATAAGCGTGTGCGTGTGTGTGTGTGCGTGCGTGTATATATATATATATATATATATTATATGAGTATTAAAGGGGTTTTCTGAGACTTTTGTGATCATTCGGTGTCTGACACCCAGGATCCCGACAATCAGATGTTTGAGAAGGCACTGGTGCTCACAGTTGCGCTATAGACATCGGTCACATGGCCTAGGCACAGCTCATCTCCATTGAAGTGAATGCAATACCAAGCACAGCCACTTTAAAATGGATAGCCCTGTTCTTGGTGAGCTGAGAGAGGTTGGTGAGCAGCGAGCGCCAGTGCATTCTCAAACAGGTGATTGGCAGGGGTCCCGGGTGTCGGACCCCCACCAATCAGATACTGATGACCTACCGAGAGGCTAGGTCATCAGTATAAAAGTCTCAGAAATCCCCTTTAACACTATGTCTAACCAGTAAATGGCTTGTAGCCTGCATTTATCACCAGTTTTCTCCTTTGTAGACTTTCCAATTGTCAACTTCACCTGAACTCAGCTATAGGAAGGGTAGAAACGATACGCGATGTCGTCTCCCATAAACTGTACACAGAGATGGTGGATGGGCAAAATGATTTTCATTAAAATAGATTTGCCAAGTACCCAATATTTATATTAAGAATAGATTCTACCGCTTCCGGATTTGTTTTGAATTTTTCAAAAAGTTTGGATTCACACAAAGCCTTACTTTCAGTTGAATGTTAATTTGGAGGTCTCTCTATGGTCTACTTTTGTTATAATGATGATCCATCCTGAGGAGAATAGGAAGGAGCCGTACCATTGAAATGATTTGTTACAGCAGAACTATAATTACACCTGCTCGCTGCTGCACGGCTAGTAGGAAATATTGAGGAGAACACAGCACGCGTATCAGCGCTGCGTTATCTTCACACAACTGATCTGCAGCGGTGCCTTCCAGTCTTTTACACACAGTAGCAAAACTAGGAAAATAGCTAAACCAGCCTCACATCTACAACTAGCTATTTCAGGTCAAATGCCCTTTATAAGAGCAAAGCAGAGAGATACAGATTTTCTAGTTGCAAGGCCTTGAGGGAAATCTCTGGGTGGGTACTATTTCTATTATGGAGACCAGTTAATATAGATTATTGTAGACTAGACAGAGCTCCTCTTGATTTTTGGGGAAAATATATTTATCACATCTAAGGCTAGTTTCACACTAGCGGCAGGGGACTCCGGCAGGCTGTTCCGGCGGGTGAACAGCCTGTCGGATCTGTCCTGCCCCTAGTTCACGTGTGCCCCCGGACTGCTGCTCCGTCCCCATTGACTATAATGGGGGCGGGGGTGGAGTTCTGGCGGCAGTACGGCAGCGCACGCCGATAGGCAGCCGGACTAAAAGTACTGCAGGCAGTCAATAGTCAATGGGGACGGAGCGGCAGTACGGGGGCACACGTGAACTAGCGGCAGGACGGATCCGACAGGCTGTTCACCCGCCGGAACAGCATGGCGGAGTCCCCTGCCGCTAGTGTGAAAGTACCCTAACATCTGCTGGCATCAGATAAGTTTAGGAAAGCTAATTTGAAGATCTTTCCCAAAAACCCAGAGGAGCACCATCTGGCCTACAATACCACGCACATGTACTCTGCATACTAGGGGCTCTCTATAATTAGAAAGGAGTACCCACGTAGAAAATGTGTATATATTGAGAAACACATGATAGTTTACGGTCTCTCTCAAAAAATTTGGTGAACCTGAAATAAACCGACTCTTGACTAGTTCACTCATCTCTAATTAATAAATATAGTGAATACAGATGCTATTAAAATTTATAATCCATATATTCAATGTCTGCAGAGTGCTGTTGCATTACATGCATCCAGTTCACGGCATCAATATTAAATGGTCACTCCAGGCAAGACTGATATGCTGTATTATGCCTAGTGCAGGAGGAGGTGTGCATAACACATTGAATGTAAATATCACCCCCCCCCCCCCCCCCCCACGCCTTGCATAACACAGTGTTTTGCCTGTAGTGACCCTTCAAGACATAGCTGAGAAGTAACTAAGTGTTCAGACATAAAAAAAACTGTAGTGGTCAAAAGTTTAAACCTAAAGCTATAAATAATGGATACAGTAAACAAACTTACGAAAGTAAAATGGCACAGAAGAGTAGCTGTGAGCTTCACGATAAGCTATAAGGTTAATCTCGTGCTGCCGCTGCTGTGCTTGGAGCCTGTGCTTAGCTCGCCGATGGTGGCATACACAGCAACAGCTGAGTATGATGATTATTGTCCACACCAGCCAAAACCCTGGATGGGGGAACAGAAACGCAAGTCCATGACATCAAGAGATCAGTCACGATATCGGAAAACAAAGGCAATAATTGTGTATGAACATGGCAAGGCTTACTTCCTATAATTCATGCCAGGAACTGGGGTAAAACATAGGGCAGGTCTACCCCAGCTCATATCCCATATAGATGTGATGTTCTGCTGCACGGACAGTCAAAAGGTGACAAAAAAGGTATTAAGAGGCCTGCGCTGCCCGATAAATTTATTGCATCTTACTGCAGTTCAGTTTGGACTAAGATCGGGTGTATGAAATGTAAATTCTCCCCACGGTGTTTAGAATTTCTCGAATTCTCTAGCACGCTGAAGCACGGTCTGCTTATCGTCCAGGTCGTTCCCCACCACTCTTATCCTGAAAATAGCCAACTTTTGAGGGCACGACCCCATCCATTAGTGTCTTCCATTGTAACACTGTGTACCTGTGCTGGTTTCCTGATTGCAAGTGCAGATGTAAACCTTTTGGCGGCTTTTGTGCAACCGGATGGGAGTGGCAGGGTTGTCCTTGGAGAAGACACGGATGACAAGCAAAGCAGCACTTCACAGTGCTAGAGAATGGCATGGAAATTCTAAAAACTATGGAGGAAATACATAATTTTCAATATACTTTTTTGGCTTAACAAAAGTCACAAAACTGGTGTTTTAATGCCAGTGCGACTAAGGCTACTTTCACACTAGCGTTCGGAGCGGATCCGTCTGATGTTTCATCAGACGGATCCGCTCCGATAATGCAGACGTTCGCATCCGTTCAGAACGGATGCGTCTGCATTAAAACTTAGAAAATTTTCTAAGTGTGAAAGTTGTCTGAGCGGATCCGTTCAGACTTTACATTGTAAGTCAATGGGGAACGGATCCGCTTGAAGATTGAGCCATATGGTGTCATCTTCAAGCGGATCCGCCCCCATTGACTTACATTGTAAGTCTGGACGGATCCGCTCGCCTCCGCACGGCCAGGCGGACACCCGAACGCTGCAAGCAGCGTTCGGGTGTCCGCTCACTGAGCGGAGCGGAGGCTGAACGCTGGCAGGCGGATACATTCTCAGTGGATCCGCCTCCACTGAGAATGCATTGGGGCCAGACGGATGCGTTCGGGGCCGCTCGTGAGCCCCTTCAAACGGTGCGCACGAGCGGACACCCGAACGCTAGTGTGAAAGTAGCCTTACTCTTAAAGTCGCAATTTGCATTTTATGCCAGTTTATGAAAAGGGTGAAGGGGGGAGATGGGTAGGCCACTGGACCACACACATTTTTATATTTTAATTCCAGAAACTGCCGTAAATATAAACTGAAATCTACGGCTCCTTGGAGCGATGAGTGCCAAAGGAGGCATGTCATTTAGGACAAGGCCTGTGCCTCCTCCAGCAGCACAGGCCGTACCAAGACTGATGCAGCAGACGCCAATCTTGATAAATCAGGGCCACAGTATTAGTAAGTTACAACTATACCCCCTCTTCCCTTTCTTTTGTACACATTATACCGTATATAAAGTAGCCAACTAAGCTACCCCCAAGCCAAAGGAAAAATTATTATGCCTACCTATAGCACCACTATCAATTATGAGAACTGGGGCCCCTGAAATGAATGAAGAGGCACGTCGAGATTGCACACTGCCATTACATTCATCTCTATGGGAGACAGACAAGAGCTGTACTCAACTATCTCCAGAACTCCCAAAGAGATGAACAGAACAGCATTGTGCATGTCCGACCTGCCACGGTGTTTACCTGGGGATTTCCCAAGGAGCATAGGGTCCCCCGTTCTCTTGTTCGATGGGGGCCCCATGGTAAAAAAAAACCCCACTGATCTAATAGTTTTACTCTAACCTGTGGATTGGGATAATGTGCTACCACGGAAATACCACTAATCTTCTCTTAAATATTAAACTTCTGTTCATTATCTGCATTTCACACACAAACTGAATTTGGTCCCTGTTTTTTCCAATCACCCTGCAAGCTTTTTTTCTATGAATATAGCTAAAAGGGTAAATTAAACGGTAGATTGCACCCAGTGAATTGGTTGTAGAGTGTTGTACAGAAACAAGCTACATGGACAACTCTTAGGTGGTGCTCACACTGGCATCGTGGGTTCTTACATAGCTCTATTTTGTAATGGATCCTGATGAATAACCTGCACTTATAATGGGTGATACAAATATTTTGTTGGACAACCCAAGAAGAAGAGCTTTCTAGGACCAGTCAATGTCCGATTATGGGGTGCCCACCAATCTGAATGAATTAATCGTTTACATAGGCATAGCAGTTCATGCATCCGGGTGACTTCTGGCAGCTGAGCCCCATTCACAGAGCTGCAGTACCACATACGGCCACACCTGTATTCATTGCGCTGTGCCTGTGTGAACACCGAAGGAGCCGCATTATCTGTGGAGGTCCTGGCACTTGAACCCTACCAGTCGAAGGATAGACCATCAATGTAAAGCCCTTAAAATTACTTGGATTACGATTGAGCAAAGATAAAAGGGGTCATTTATGATCAGAAAGTCTATAGTAGGCCCCCGTTCACGCCAGGTCTAAAAAAGGGGGCGTGGCGTGGGCAGGCCGATAGGCCCGTCTCATTCATCATTTTCTATGCCTGTTTTGGGTGTAGAAAATGGTCTAAATGTAAGACAGCAAGGAAGCTGGCTTACATTTAGACCGGTGCTGGATGCGCCGAAGTTATGAAGAGGCTGGTGCCTCTACATAACGTCGGCGGATCCACTGCCAGGGCAGGGACTTATTAAGACTGGCGTCTAAAATGACGGTCTTAACAAATGACCCCCTAAAATTTGTAGATTGAACAGAAAAAAGATAAAATAGTCAGTAGGACAGGAATGCTGAACTCTAGCAGACCCCGCAATGACAAACTCTACAGGCTCATTGCATGATCTGGACCAGCAATGAATAAGCTCAAGTACAGACTGACATTTCCCCAATATATATCTACTATGTGTCCTTACAGCCTAATATTCTGTGCGGGGGTTGGTGGAAATTCTTCCACATTAAGCACAGTATCTACTTTTATACCAGACATCCACCTGCTGGCATATCATATTCTTTAATCCCCAGCCACTTCAATGCGATTTGCTGATAACTTCACAGGGGAATATATTATTCCAGGGAACATGGTTATAGTTAGTTGAAGCAGTTTGCTGATCATGAGAAGTCTGGAACCGTCAGCTCTTGTTTACTAGAACTGAACATCCACATACTTTGTACACCCTGCACAGGCGGAGGCACCGAGGGGGCGCCTCAAAGTGACCGGCTCTCCTTAGATCACATTACATTCTGCCCAGAAACATGAGGGACACACATACATCATAAAATTCTGTTAATCTGGAATAGACGGTAATTGCTCTGTGCTGGACTGCACAGAGAAAACAGAAAAAAAAAGGAGGGAGAGAAAGAGAGACAGAAAAAGAGGGGGGGGAGAGAAAGAGAGACAGAAAAAGAGGGGGTGAGAGAAAGAGAGACAGAAAAAGAGGGGGTGAGAGAAAGAGAGACAGAAAAAGAGGGGGTGAGAGAAAGAGAGACAGAAAAAGAGGGGGTGAGAGAAAGAGAGACAGAAAAAGAGGGGGTGAGAGAAAGAGAGACAGAAAAAGAGGGGGTGAGAGAAAGAGAGACAGAAAAAGAGGGGGTGAGAGAAAGAGACAGAAAAAGAGGGGGTGAGAGAAAGAGACAGAAAAAGAGGGGGTGAGAGAAAGACAGAAAAAGAGGGGGTGAGAGAAAGACAGAAAAAGAGGGGGTGAGAGAAAGAGACAGAAAAAGAGGGGGTGAGAGAAAGAGACAGAAAAAGAGGGGGTGAGAGAAAGAGACAGAAAAAGAGGGGGTGAGAGAAAGAGACAGAAAAAGAGGGGGTGAGAGAAAGAGACAGAAAAAGAGGGGGTGAGAGAAAGAGACAGAAAAAGAGGGGGTGAGAGAAAGAGACAGAAAAAGAGGGGGTGAGAGAAAGAGACAGAAAAAGAGGGGGTGAGAGAAAGAGAGACAGAAAAAGAGGGGGTGAGAGAAAGAGAGACAGAAAAAGAGGGGGTGAGAGAAAGAGAGACAGAAAAAGAGGGGGTGAGAGAAAGAGAGACAGAAAAAGAGGGGGTGAGAGAAAGAGACAGAAAAAGAGGGGGTGAGAGAAAGAGACAGAAAAAGAGGGGGTGAGAGAAAGAGACAGAAAAAGAGGGGGTGAGAGAAGAGAGAGAGAGAAAAAGAGGGGGTGAGAGAGAAAAAGAGGGGGTGAGAGAAGAGAGACAGAAAAGAGGGGGTGAGAGAAAGAGAGACAGAAAAAGAGGGGGTGAGAGAAAGAGAGACAGAAAAAGAGGGGGTGAGAGAAAGAGAGACAGAAAAAGAGGGGGTGAGAGAAAGAGAGACAGAAAAAGAGGGGGTGAGAGAAAGAGAGACAGAAAAAGAGGGGGTGAGAGAAAGAGAGACAGAAAAAGAGGGGGTGAGAGAAAGAGACAGAAAAAGAGGGGGTGAGAGAAAGAGACAGAAAAAGAGGGGGTGAGAGAAAGAGACAGAAAAAGAGGGGGTGAGAGAGAAAAAGAGGGGGTGAGAGAGAAAAAGAGGGGGTGAGAGAGAAAAAGAGGGGGTGAGAGAAAGAGAGACAGAAAAAGAGGGGGTGAGAGAAAGAGAGACAGAAAAAGAGGGGGTGAGAGAAAGAGAGACAGAAAAAGAGGGGGTGAGAGAAAGAGAGACAGAAAAAGAGGGGGTGAGAGAAAGAGAGACAGAAAAAGAGGGGGTGAGAGAAAGAGACAGAAAAAGAGGGGGTGAGAGAAAGAGACAGAAAAAGAGGGGGTGAGAGAAAGACAGAAAAAGAGGGGGTGAGAGAAAGACAGAAAAAGAGGGGGTGAGAGAAAGAGACAGAAAAAGAGGGGGTGAGAGAAAGAGACAGAAAAAGAGGGGGTGAGAGAAAGAGACAGAAAAAGAGGGGGTGAGAGAAAGAGACAGAAAAAGAGGGGGTGAGAGAAAGAGACAGAAAAAGAGGGGGTGAGAGAAAGAGACAGAAAAAGAGGGGGTGAGAGAAAGAGACAGAAAAAGAGGGGGTGAGAGAAAGAGAGACAGAAAAAGAGGGGGTGAGAGAAAGAGAGACAGAAAAAGAGGGGGTGAGAGAAAGAGAGACAGAAAAAGAGGGGGTGAGAGAAAGAGAGACAGAAAAAGAGGGGGTGAGAGAAAGAGACAGAAAAAGAGGGGGTGAGAGAAAGAGACAGAAAAAGAGGGGGTGAGAGAAAGAGACAGAAAAAGAGGGGGTGAGAGAGAAAAAGAGGGGGTGAGAGAGAAAAAGAGGGGGTGAGAGAGAAAAAGAGGGGGTGAGAGAGAGAGAGAGAAAAAGAGACAGAAAAAGAGGGGGTGAGAGAGAGAGAGAAAAAGAGGGTGTGAGAGAGAGAGAGAGAGAGAAAAAGAGGGGGTGAGAGGGAGAGAGAGAGAGAAAAAGAGGGGGTGAGAGAGAGAGAGAGAGAGAAAAAAAGGAGACAGTGGGGAAAAAAAAAAGATTAAAAATGATGCAGAAAAGAGAACAAAGAAAGCAGGAGAGGGAAAGAAAAAGGAAAGAAAGTAAGAAGAAAGAGGAAAAAAAAGGAGACAGGAAAAAAGAAAGAGGTGAGAGAGAAAAAAAAAAAATAGGAAAGGACAAAAAAAAGGAGACAGAAAAGGAGAGGAAAAAAAGAAAAGGAGAAAGAGAATTCAGTAGACAGAGCAAGATAAAGAGATAGAAAGTACAAATGAGACACAGAAACTCTGAAAATATGACACACACAATGATTGTTAATGATGCAAAAATTTAAAACATTCCCAATTTTTTTAAGAAAAAGACTTACACCACAGTTCATAATAGTAGTTGCAGCACTGAGATTGTCCACAGCAGTGACCCGTTTCACATATGTAACTCTGATTGTTGACTCCGATGCAGATTTCCTTATCCTAGAAAATGAAAAAAAACAATGTAAATGTATAGATAATGAAGAAAAGCTTCACCGTGCACATTATATGAACGTACAAGCATCGGATTTCCTTCTGCATACCACTATGTTTACTAAGTTTTTATTAAAGTATTTCAAGTTTTAACATTGTCACAATAGATGGACAACAATTCGTAGACAATCCAATCATAGGATCACGCAGGATCCGAAGTGCAGTGTTACAGATGAAAACGTCTAACAGAGTTGTTATGTTGATTATACACAAGAATTTATATGACTGTAAATATTAAAATACGGATGTAGCAGGGTTAACACACATGCTTTATGAGACATGTTATCTAAACTAAATGCAACTAAATGCGTTAAGCAATTGATTTTCAATAGCTTTTGTTTCAAGATAACACGATGTTAGGAAATTTGAGTTAAGAGTGTGTGTGTGTGTGTGTGTGTTACCCCTGCTACAACTGTATATGCTTATACGTATGGTATCATACAACAATAAGTGTGCGAAAAGATATGAATGCCATCTTCTGTAGTCTATGCATTACAACATTACTTCTGAACCTAGGCTCGGGTATTTGAGCCATTAAGTATCTGAAATCACTAAAAGAAAAAGAAAAAAAAAGGGGTGGGGGTGGGAATGGAGTAAAGAAGGAGGGAAAAGGAAGAGAAGCATAGGGGAAAGTCAAATTTAGTTTAGCTTACGGAGGTCCCCAGCACAGGCTCTGTATGAGATGCCAAAGTAGGTCTTAGCATATGTCTAAATTCTGGAGTCTAAGAAAGTGAGTAGAGAGTGACATCTGTTTACAAATATCTCTGACCTTCCCTGTTGGTCTGCTATCAGCTCATCCATTCTTAGAATGTATCTCAGTTCCTTGGACCACTCATGCATAGTGGGTGGGGACCTGGATTTCCAGTGTCTGGGAATTACCATTCGCGCAGCCGACATGAAATGTCTTAGGACTCCTTTCTTGACTTGGGCCAAGGAACCGGGTACAAGATATACTAGTGTTATTTGAGGAGTATTAGGCCCCCTGCACACGATCAGGATTGCGCGCGGATTTGCGTGCGGAAAATCCGCACCGTAGGTCATGTCCATTGTATTCTATGAGAATTTGAAATTCTCAATGCACACGATGCAGATTTTTTCCGCGCGAATTTTGACCTGCGGTGCGGATTTTAAAATCCGCGACATGTCAATTAATTTTTTTTTTCCTGACCGGATTTTCATCATTCACTTAGTGAAATCCGCATGCGGAAAATCCGCACCGAATCCGCACCAAATCCGCACGCAAATCCGTATGCAAATCCGCACCAATTAATGCGGATTGACCGCACGGATTTGCCTGTGAACACCTGCGGATTTCAGTGCGGATTCTCCGCACATGAATCCTGATCGTGTGCATGTAGCCTTAGGAATTATCTTTCCAGAAAACTTGGCGTATATCTGCAAGACTTGATCCCAGAACGAGCGTATTGCCAAACAACTCCACCATACATGTAATAGGGAACCTCTATCTTTTTCACATCTCCAGGACGTCTCTGGGACTGAGGGAAACATGTAGTGTAGTGTGGTTGCAAAGTAATACCATCTGTAGAGAATTTTGTAATTTTTCTCTTTAACCTGCGCCGCCATCGATATTTAATGGGAGAACGTACACATCTTCTTCACCTCCTCCTCCGTGAACATAACCTGTAGGTCCAATTCCCATTTGTCAAAGAATGGTGCTCTATTCCCACTGTGGAGATCCAAAAGAACCCCATATAGCGCGGACAGGACACCTCTATCGCTCCTTGATTGTAGGTACATTTTATCAAAGTGTGTCAGAGGAACTGTCACCTCTTTGGAGAACGTAGCCGTAAAAAAGGAGTTTAACTGAGAATACCCTAACAAAGAAATCGTATTAAACGTAGCGTTTTGGCCTAAGTCAGCAAATGAGGTCAGTTTCCCTGAGGTCAGAACATCTTTTATTGTTAAGAAACTATCGTGCACCGTTCTAATGAGGAAGGACAATGGAGTCAGTCCCGGAGTAAATTCTGGATTACCATGTAATGGAGTCATGGGGCCTGGTCTAAACGTAATCTGATTTAGCTATCCAGTCGTCCCAGACTGCCAGTGCGTGTCATAAAAGAAATGGCCAGTCTTCTCTAGGAGGTCTATCCGCTAAGGTGATCCAGGGTACGGCTTTGAGGGGAAGCGGGTACTACTCCAAGGTGACCCACAGCTTCTTCGGGTTCTTGTGCATCCAGGACCTTCATGTTTGTTTAGGACTTTTTATTCAACCTAGGCTTATTGGTATTCCAAATAAACCTAGTTAGAGCTCTTTGTATGTCCAGAAAATACTTCTTCGGAGCATGAATAGGTATAGTTTGGAATAGATCTAAAAACCTCTGGAGAATATCCATTTTGACAGTATTCATGCGACCAAACCAAGACAGGTGTTTCAGCTTATACAATCAAAGGTCTTCAGGGGTTCTCCCCTGCAGTGGCAAGTAGTTCAAGGGGAATAGTAAGTGTAGTTGTGTAGGGATTTGGATACCCAGGTATGTCAAACTTTGATCTTTCCATTTGAATGGGAAATTATTTTGGATATTTCTGTTTGGGGGAGAGAGATGTTTAATAATTCGGTCTACCTTAAAATTACTAAGATGACTAAACTGTCAAATTCCTGGAGCAGTGATGGTAAGGAAATATGGGGGGAAGTGACAGAGAAGGAGATCATCAGCATAAAGTGCAAGTTTATGGTGAGAATTTGGGGTTTGTATGCCTTTAATATCTGGGTTGTTCCTAATTGCCATTGCTAAATGTTCTATCGTCAAAACATAAAGAGGAGATAGGGGACACCCCTGTCGTGTGCCATTATGGATGTCAAAAGCCGGGCTAAAATTCTGTTGGTTTGCACCCGTGCTGACATTTGAGTATACAGAGCTGTCACCATCTCTATATATCTGCCACCTACCCCAATTTGTTTTAGTGAAGCCAACATGAATTGCCAGTGGACTCTGTCGAATGCCTTTTCAGCATCCACAGACATCAGGCACATGGGAGTTTGCTGCTTTTGGGCCTGTGCCATCAGGGTAATGGTACGGATGGTGTTATCTCTTGCCTCTCTCCCTGGAACAAATCCTACTTGGTCTTTGTTTACAATTCCAGGTAGGACCATGTTTATTCTTTTTGCCAGTATTTTTGAGAATATCATAATGTCACAATTTATCAAAGATATCGGTCTATAATTACTACAGACAGTGTGTTCCTTATTTGGCTTGGGTATGGCCACTATGTGGGCTTCAAGAGATTGTTTTGGGAATGGACACGTTGGAGATATACTATTAAAAACTTTAGTCAGGAAAGGGAGGAGTAGTTCATGATGTCGCTTAAAGAAGACCTTTCACTTGTAAAAACTATGTGAACTGAGTATGCTGCCATGTAGAGCGGCACCCAGGGATCTCACTGCACTTACTATTATCCCCGGGCGCCGCTCCGTTCTCCCGTTATGCCCTTCGGTACCTTTGCTCTTTAAGTTATAGTAGGCAGGTCTTCCCTTGTCCTGTGGGCGTCTCCTTCTCCTAGGCTGCAGCGCTGGCCAATCGCAGCGCACAGCTCACAGCCTGGGAGAAAAAAAACTCCCAGGCTGTGAGCTGTGCGCTGCGATTGGCCAGCGCTGCAGCCTAGGAGAAGGAGACGCCCACAGGACAAGAGAAGACCCGCCTACTATAACTTAAGGAGCAAAGGTACCGAAGGGCATAACGGGAGACCGGAGCGGCGCCCGGGGATAATAGTAAGTGCAGTGAGATCCCCGAGCGCCGCTCTACATGGCAGCATACTTAGTTCACATAGTTTTTACAAGTGAAAGGTCCTCTTTAAAACAGGATACTAATAAAGCCATCCGGGCCAGGGCTTTTCTTTCCCTTAAGTGAGAAGACCACTGCCTGAACTTCTGATTCTGTGAAAGGCTGGTCTAATTCTGCACTCTGTTCTATTGAGACCTCAGGCAAAGCCGTCTCATTAACATAAGAAGAAATTCGGTCCTCGAGATCTTGCTGGGGCATATCTGCAAACTGTCCTTTGATACTATACAAGGAGTTGTAATATGTTTTAAAAACTTCTGCAATGTGGGAAGGGTGATGTACTGCCTGTCCCCTGTGATCTTTGATCTCTGGGATATAAAAGTTTGCGTTAGCCGGGGGTGTAACAATCTAGCCAGTGCGCGTCCGCACTTATTAGCACTGTCATATAGAAAACTGCAGAAACGCTCCCCAGCTAGATTGATCTCTCGTCTATGGCTGCTTTTAACTTGTCCCTCACTTCAGTTAGCTCAGTCAAAATAACTGGGGTTAGGGCCCGTTTGTGTAGGGATTCTAATCCGTGCAAACGCTCAGACAGTCTTTTAATATGTATTTCCCGTTCCCTTTTCAATCTGGACCCGTGTTGTTTAAGCGTGCCTCTAATCACACATTTTAGTGCTTCCCACTGCAGAGGAGGAGTCGTAGTATCAGAAGAGTGGGTCACCATGAAATCTTTAATAGCCTTCTCTATCGCCTGACTACAAACCATATCTCTCAGCAGGGACTCATTAAAACGCCAAATCCGATCTTTAGCCAGCATGTCTGGCAATTAAAGAGAGAGAAAAATGGGTGCGTGGTCTGACCATAAAGCTGTACCAATAGTAGCCTTAGGATGGAAAGATAGAGCATGGTGGCAAATGGCAAACAAGTCAATCCTACTGTACGAGATATGGGCCTGCAAGTAGAAAGTATAGTCCTGTTCCCCAGGATGCAATATTCACCATACATCTACTGTGTAGGACCGCTCGTACCCTGGAAGTGGTTGAGATTGGGATTAATGACCTACCTACGGAAGTGTCAAATTTTGGATTCAAAGTCAGATTGAAATCTCCACCAAGAAGGAGAACACCCTCTATGAAGGAGTCCAACCTAAACATAATGGAAGCAAACGTCTTACCCTGCCCTGAGTTTGGCAGGTATACATTACCAATTGTGTATGTTCTCCCATGGACTGCCAGCTTGAGGAAGACATATCTCCCTTCGTTATACACTCACCTAAAGAATTATTAGGAACACCTGTTCTATTTCTCATTAATGCAATTATCTAGTCAACCAATCACATGGCAGTTGCTTCAATGCATTTAGGGGGGTGGTCCTGGTCAAGACAATCTCCTGAACTCCAAACTGAATGTTAGAATGGGAAAGAAAGGTGATTTAAGCAATTTTGAGCGTGGCATGGTTGTTGGTGCCAGACGGGCCAGTCTGAGTATTTCACAATCTGCTCAGTTACTGGGATTTTCACGCACAACCATTTCTAGGGTTTACAAAGAATGGTGCGAAAAGGGAAAAACATCCATTATGCGGCAGTCCTGTGGGCAAAAATGCCTTGTGGATGTTAGAGGAGAATGGGCCAACTGATTCAAGCTGATAGAAGAGCAACGTTGACTGAAATAACCACTCGTTACAACCGAGGTATGCAGCAAAGCATTCGTGAAGCCACAACACGCACAACCTTGAGGCGGATGGGCTACAACAGCAGAAGACCCCACCGGGTACCACTCATCTCCACTACAAATAGGAAAAAGAGGCTACAATTTGCACGAGCTCAACAAAAAATTGGACTGTTGAAGACTGGAAAAATGTTGCCTGGTCTGATGAGTCTCGATTTCTGTTGAGACATTCAAATGGTAGAGTCCGAATTTGGCGTAAACAGAATGAGAACATGTATCCTTCCTCTGATGGCTACTTCCAGCAGGATAATGCACCAGGTCACAAAGCTCGAATCATTTCAAATTGGTTTCTTGAACATGACAATGAGTTCACTGTACTAAAATGGCCCCCACAGTCACCAGATCTCAACCCAATAGAGCATCTTTGGGATGTGGTGGAACGGGAGCTTCGTGCCCTGGATGTGCATCCCTCAAATCTCCATCAACTGCAAGATGCTATCCTATCAATATGGGCCAACATTTCTAAAGAATGCTATCAGCACCTTGTTGAATCAATGCCACGTAGAATTAAGGCAGTTCTGAAGGCAAAAGGGGGTCCAACACCGTATTAGTATGGTGTTCCTAATAATTCTTTAGGTGAGTGTATATTCGGGTATCTATAACAGAACAAGAAAAGGATTTGTGTGAAGCAATGGAGACTCCTTTGGATTTAGCTTCCAGATTTGTGCTATGAAAACAAGTGGTATCGTTTTTAGATCTAAAATGTGGGACATGGTGTGTTTTAAAGTGTGTTTCTTGCAATAGTATAATCTGGGTTTTTTCAATTTGAAGTTCTGACAATATCTTTGATCTTTTCTCTGGGATGTTAAATCCCCTAACATATAAGGAGACAACCTTGATAGAGCCTGGGGCGGCCATGACGAGAATTGACAGCGGATAGGGGAAGGGAGGGAAGAAAAGAGGAAAAAAATAAATAAATAAATAATAAAAATAATAATAATAAATATAAAAAAGGGGGGTTATAGACTAATATATCCTCAATATAACCTCGGTTAAGTGGGCCAAACATAAAATGTTTTACCTAACTGGGGTCAGTCTTCCAAAGGCAGGTGAGGAGAGCACCACAAAACTATATAATGAGAATGCTAATCTAATACCATTCCTCCTCTTAGTTAAACAGAATAGTAAAATTATTCTGGCCGGACAATAACTAGCCTAACTAAACTAAATAAGGGTCTATTAAAGAGCAGTCAGCAATCTGCAGATGACTGTTGTAAGCCTCAACTTCCTTCCAGGTCTTTGTTAGCTTAGTATAGAATTAAAGATTATAACAGGAGAACTAAAGAAAGGGCACCCCGTGTGCCAACACAATCAAAAAGAGGCACTCCCAACATCTACATAGAGCTAATATATAGAAGCCAACAATACGGCGGAATCCATGTTTAAAGCATTTTTAGGACTTGTGTTGATTACGTCAGAGGCCTCTGGGAGTTGGGGATCTTCCTTGGCCCAGGTTTGTTTGCCTTCCAGACCGAGAATCGGGACGGTAACAGTGGGGTAGCGTGCCACCCCACTGTTACCGGGTAATTTCAGGCAGCCCGAGAGCCGCCAAAAAGTCTGCCAATTCAGAAGGATCTCTTAACTCGAAGCGTCATTCGTTGCGTCGGACTATTAGCTGAAAGGGATATCCTCATATATATATATGGTATCTCTCTTTCAAGCATTCCAGTAGAGGACGTAACGCTCTCCGTTGTAGTAAGGTGGAACGGCATAGATCCTGTAGCAAAGAAATGTGAGCACTCAATAGTAGGTTTATTCCGCGTTTTCCTCATAATTTCCTCTTTCACAGTATAGTAATGCAGGCGACATATAACGTCCCTTGGCTTGGAGGAATCCAGGTTTGGAGGCGCCAGTGCCCTATGAGCCCTGTCAAGTTCCAAATCATTTGAGATAGATCTATCCAGGATTTTCTTGAAAATGTCCTGTAAGGTGGGCACTAAATCTACTGTAGTGATAGACTCCGGGAGACCCCTGATCCTACTGTTGTTTCTTCCATTTCTGTTTTCAGAATCTTCATGTAGACTGTAAAGTTGACTAATGTGTTGATCCCTAGTGTCTTCCCTCTTTTCCAGATAATTGATTCTGGTTGTTAATTCATCCTGGTGGGATGCCACTGCCTCCACCCTCTCTTCAATGATTTGTAGATTGCTGGAAATGGAGTGTAACTCTTGCTTGTAGGAGGTTTCTAGGCGCACAATAAATTGCTCCATTTCTTGCTTGGTCGGCAGTTGTTTTACATGCTCCCTCCAATTCCCGGTTAATTCATCTTGTTCCGGAGATGTTGGGGTGGTGTCTGAGGCTGGGGGAGACTGCTCTGAGTGCTGTGGACTAGAAACTTGGTGTTCTGTGGCCGGTGTGTAAGATGGCGGCAGAGGAGGGAAGGGCCTCTGGATTCAGCAAGAGTCCCCTCTGTTCTTCCTCCACTGCTCCCGCGCCCTGCAAGCGGTTACCTGAGGTAGGTATGGCAGTTGGGGCTTGTGTGGCTGTATCTGTGCTGCAGCGCTTGTTTTGTGCGCCATGGGAGAGAAGGCAGCAGTGTGGGGATTGCAGCCTGTTACCGTCTGCCCTTCCAGGGCAAAGAAGTGCTGGATGCCGCCTCGTGCTGCGTCTGATGCCGGGTCTGTTGGGCTGGCTGTGGAGCCCTTTCTTGTCCGGACCATTGAGGCACCGGTAGGTGCTGGAGGAATCGCCTGCTTGTAGGATCGTGGCGGGAGCTCACAGCAGGTGCGTGTTCACTCCGCCATTGTCAGGACCTTCTGCATACCACTATACGACTATATGTTACTTATAAAGCATCCCATATGGATGAGCCCACTGAGCTCTTTGCTCCGTACCATATGGATTCAGATTTTCTCCATATGGATTTTTAACAAAAAAAAAGTGTTTTAAAACCTTGTGGTACAAGCACTGTGTCATACAGATGTTTTATAGAAAAGTAAAATGTTCAGGTCTCCAGTGGAGCTGCATGAGCGGCATACTGCTTTTATGAGTACACAGACACCTACTTTGAAGAACATGAGGCAAGAGACCATCAGCTGCATATCTGGGAATTCCTCCATATGGATCCCAAAGATGCGTTTATCCATGGGTCATATTTCACATACAACCCTGGGTATGTGGGAATTTCTAGTGAGTGCGTAAAGGAAGATCTCTATTTTAGACTTCCGTAGACTGTATTTACACTTGTGACCGGAGGACCGATAAAACTTTCCAGTATTTTTGAAGGTAAACATAAAGCTGCCTGCTGTGTTAATCTTCCATACAGATATACAGAGATCCCAACACAATCCACAAAAGCCAAGAAAAGTATACAGCAAGACAACAAAAATAAAAAACCCACACATCGTCCACTTATGATCTTTAGCGTAAACAAGAGAGTTTTCCAATGTCATCACCAACTCAGTCTCATGTGCGTCAAGAGGAAAAGAAAGGGTTCCCCATGGACCTGGCCTCTGACTAAGTAAATAAAGAAAAGCAAAAACAAGAGATCTGTTAAACAAAAAAAAAAAAAAAATTCAGCAAAATAATACAAAAGGCCATAAAACACCACCACACAAAATAATGTTTTAGAGTCCAATTCCACTATATCAAATAATGAAATCCCACAATGTAATGACGGAAGACAACAATTCGTGCTTACTGTTCCACAGGAAAGAACTTCTAATCAATCCTCTACAAATGGTTTTTCCTGGCAGTTTATGCAGAGTTTGGTAAGCAATAATTATCTCTCTCCTCGAGAGTCCCTGTTTGGTCAAACTAGAAAAATATCTTAAAAGTGGTTCCGTCACCCGGATCAACCCTATCTTACTAGGCATATAGCCTGGTAGGGTTGATGACGCTGATTAAAATGATACCTGTGTGATGTCTGTCAGTGGTATTGTTACGTGAACTTTTTCAATTATGCCCCCCTGCCTTTAGATTGAAAGTGCTAGGCCACACTCGTGCACACAACACCTTTGTTCGTCGGGATGAAGCCGAAGATGTGCATGCGCTGTTCTGGACACAAGTGCGGTCTAGCTCAAGAACTTTTCCTTCCCGAAACTCTGCTGCTCATTGATACATGTAAATCCACCTTTAGGCCTCTTTCACACAGGCGTCACAGATTAGGTCCAGATGCGTTCAGGGTGCATTCAGTTAAAAATGGGCGATTTAGCTCTCAAAATAAGTCAGTTTTGACTGCGAATGCGTTCAGCGTTTTTTTTTTTTTTCTCGCGCGGATGGCATGCATTTTTCACGCGCGTGAAAAAAATCACAACCATCTTTTTGAGTCACATGTTAATTTGAAAGACATATAAATACCCCCAGCATGCTCATCTGTTTGGGAAAGCTCCATTTTGTGAGGATTTAATCTATTGTGTGGAGTGTTTGTCTTGGTTCCTTAGCAGGATGTCAGCTTTCTCATGATCATATCCTGACCATGTGCTTTTGCACTGGCTGGTGTGCCGATGCTTTGGAGAGTGGAGAGAAATGATTGAGGAAGAGGATGTGGGTTCATCCTATTATTGCGCAGAGGGCTTGCAAAGGTCAGTTTGCAAGTCTGTATTCAGACCTATATGAGCACCCTGCCAAATTGTATAATTACTGCAGAATGTCCATTCCCACCTTTGATCGGCTTTTGTCAGAGTTGAGGCCTTCATGGACACCAACATGCGGCGTTGTCTTTCAGCTGAGGAACAGCTCATAATAACTCAGGTATGCAAAAATGTGTGCAGTTATAAAGACATAAAAGTAATATAGTTACAATATATAGATGATGTAAAGTTCCATATGAGCTGTGAGCTCCTGTGCTGCCACAACCTACAAGGCAGCAGTGGCTTCAGATTACCCAAAGCTTCAATTTCCAAACTGTATTGTTGCCATTGACAGGAAGCATATACAGGTGAAGAAGCCACCGAACTCAGGGTCCTGATTCTAGAATTCTAAACAGTTTTTCTCGCCTTAGCTGACACAAACTACAGGTTTAAATATGTAGATATCAGGGCATATGGAAGTTCGGCAGATGCTTGCATCTTCCGGGCTTCCAGAATGGGACGGTGGCTTTAGTCCAACCAACTGGACATTCCCCAGGCAGCTCCTCTGGCCCCCCTGCACCATTTGTTATAGTTGGCGATGAGGGGCTTGCGCTATCCTATTGCGTCCTTTCCCCAGATGAGGATTGGATGAGAAAAGGCGCACATTAAATTATAGATTAAGCAGAGCCCGAAAGTTTGTGAAGTGGGCCTTCGGGATCTTAGCCAGCAAATGGCATATCCTTCTTTCGGCCATCCAGCTTGCCCTGGAAAATGTAAATACAGTAATAAAAGTGTGTAGTTCTCCATAACTACATTTGCATGTATGAGGCTACTCCTGATGAAGATGCGGACGTCTTTACTGCAGCAGCCCATGGAGACCCCTCTCAACTTGGAAGAGCCGGTTCAGCAGGACTGAGGCCTCTTTCACACTGGCGTGTGCGGCGTATTGCGGGGCGCAATACACGAGCACAGTCCGTGGGGCAGCCGCAGCGGATCACGAACCCATTCACTTCAATAGGTCCGCAATCCGGCCATTCCGCAAAAAGATAGAACATATCCTATCTTTTTGCGGAACAGAAGTACAGGACAAAACCCCACGGAAGCACTCCGTAGTGCTTTCGTAGGGTTCAGTTCGGCACCATTCCGCATCTGCGGACCAATTCAAGTGAATGGGTCCGCATCTGTGATGCGGAATGCCCACAGAATGGCACCTGTGTATTGCGGGTCCGCAATACGGCGACGGGGCGCACACGCCAATGTGAATGAGGCCTGAGAGTGAGGGAATTATTTTCTGATTATTTCATGTCTCCAGCTGGTTCATTTCCTTTTTGTCCACAGCAATCGTCACGTGGAGCTACATAAATAAAGCTGACTATAGAGTGTATATATCCTGGATGGATCACGTTTTTAGTTAGTATTTTTCTAATTTTTTTAGTTAGGGACTCGCAAGACAATGAGGACCGTTGACGTGGGTTGCAAGCTTACATATTTTGCAGACATCCTGGGGGAGATTTATCAGAACTGGTGTAATGTACAACAAGCTTACAACATTTTGATAATTCTCCCCCATATTGTTTTTATAAATGTCTGAAACATGGACTAATACCTCATTTTTAGGAAGAGAGCAATGTAATGTGCAATCTCTGAGAAATATGTATTACCTGTTACAATAATAGTATTTGGCCAACTTTAATAAATGTTAACATATGTAATGTAAAAATAAAAAAAATATTGTTTTTCCATATGTGTAGTCCTTGATCTTTTGAGCCCTGATAGCTCTTGTAATGAAGATGTGTAATAAAGTACCTATTTTTGTATGTCTATTTCAAAGAAAGGGTATACTCATTTTATTACTTTAGCACACAGTCAAAAACATCCTTAGCGCACATTGGGTCTGTAATGTATATGAAAAAATGCCAACGAAGGGATATGTTGAATGTGTCTGTACACTATACACAAAAATAAGCATGTTTTCATTAATAAAAAGCCATACAAGTAAACAAACAAAAAAGTCCTTTATTATAAAGTTGAGATTTATCACCTTTATATTATGAGACTACATTATACCCTGTCCTGGTCAAAAAAACTAAAAACACATATTTACAACTGAAAAAAAAGCGTGTGGGTGAGGATGGGCCTCCCTCATACTGTAGGCCATGGTAACTGCCATGTGAAGATGTACTTGGCTGTTGAGAAGGGCCAGGTTGGCAAGATGAGGGGGCCTGTTGGCGGTAAGTGGACTCTCCACTATATGTAGGCCCATAATGGCGAGGTCGCCCTTGAGGAGGGTATTCTGGTGGGTGTTTGTACACATGAGGAGGTGGCCTTGGCACAGGGCCAGTGATGTTCCCATTGCTGTGCCAGTTCTCCAATGCCCGATAAATCTCTGATGTATCATTGGGAGAAGTGGCTGCCTCCAGAACAATACCTACTGCTGACTGTGGAAGAGTCAGGAAACGTGTCGCCAGACTCCTCACATAGAGGTCGACATCGTCCTCATGCCATGCTCTCGATAGATAGTCCAGCACCTGAGCATTGACTGCCGTCTCTATAGGTGGAGCAGGTCTCTTCCGCCGCCTCTGGACTGGCAATGCTGGTTCTACTGGAGGAGGAACAGTCGCCTGGGACACACTGGAGGCTCTCCCTTCAGCACTGTCTGTAGGAGGTTGGGATGATGGACCTTCCTCCTCACATGCACTGGAGTGTTGCTCCAATGTCTCCTCAACTTCCTCCTCAAGGTTGTCCTCCGTTCTTCACAAAAAACAAGACAACATGTTAAATATGAGGTCCGTAAGTTAACATTCAATATTACTAAACACATAGTCATACACTAATGTTTCATGGCCAAGTTTTACAAAGAATCTGCCCCCATCATCAAGTTGAGAAATAACGATATGTAGGGGCCATTAGATAGTACACATAGTGATGTTTAAACCCAGACAACACCTTTTAAATACACTTGTGTCATAGATCCATGATTCCTAAGCTACAATACATGTTTTGCTAGCACAGAATGTATTGCTCACATTTTGCTCTAATATTAGACGTTAATTTTGGCAAGTATGGCAGTTTGATAGAAAAAGTAGGCCACAACATTAGGGGACATTTATAAAACAGGTGTAATAAGTATCTAGCACATTCCTTCTTTCATTTTTCAAACCTCAACTGGAAAATTGAAGGAAGAATCAGATTGGTTGCTATGGACAACTAAGGCCAGTTATAGTTTACACAAGTTGGAACAATCTACACAATTATTGGAAGCACAAATCTGGCCAAACAAACTAATTTCACACCTACACATGACAGATGGCTGGATATTATTCTAAATATTTAAAAGGGATTCTGTCATCAGATTTGAGGCCTATAATCTAAACATATGGCCAGGTCCTTACTAATACCCTGAATCCGAAACTGACCTTATTAAATGTGCCTGTGGCTCTATTATCATAGAAAACAGGTTTATATAACCTGTCACTCACGTACCAAATGTGTCCAAGGGGACGTCTCATCATGCAGGGTGCCCGGCTGCAGCCATCTCCTTTCGGTGCCCAGCGCCGCCTTCCGACTAGAAATCGCCGCCCTCCCTTTCAATAGAGCCGCCTACCTCACGTCATCGCCGCCTCTCTAACCTCAGCGCTACCTCCGAAATCGTCCGCTCTCCTCAGCCAGATATAACCTGATGCACCAGGAGGCCGCACGGGCGCATCAGGTTATATCTGGCTGAGGAGAGCGGACGATTTCGGAGGCAGCGCTGAGGTTAGAGAGGCGGAGATGACGCGAGGTAGGCGGCTCTATTGAAAGGGAGGGCGGCGATTTCAAGTCGGAAGGCGGCGCTGGGCACCGAAAGGAGATGGCTGCAGCCGGGCACCCTGCATGATGAGACGTCCCCTTGGACACATTTGGTACGTGAGTGACAGGTTATATAAACCTGTTTTATATGATAATAGGGCGCATTTAATAAGGTCAGTTTCGGATTCAGGGTATTAGTAGGGACCTGGCCATATGTTTAGGGTATAGGCCTCAAATCTGATGACAGAATCCCTTTAATAAAACAAAACACCACATCAATAGAACATTGAAGGGTAAACTATAGAGTTATATTATATGTACGTTACATACTATAAGTTTAATTACTATAGCATCATTCACAGATTATGAAGATATAATTTATGGGCGCAAATCCACGATGACACGTAGTAATATAAGCTGCTCCTTAAACATATAGGGGCGTTTCTTGGGGAGCCCAGACCCTCTTTGGGTGTGCATAACTTCCTTGCGGAACTGGTCCCGGCAGCTCCGCCATCTGCTTTTAAGCTCTTCAACTAAAATGTGGGGGGAAAAAATACAAATCAGAAAAAAAAAATAACAAACAATGTCTGTACTGTACATGTGCTGGGGCCCCATACTAGAGGGTACGACATGTGCTGGGGCCCCATACTAGAGGGTACGACATGTGCTGGGGCCCCATACTAGAGGGTACGACATGTGCTGGGGCCCCATACTAGAGGGTACGACATGTGCTGGGGCCCCATACTAGAGGGTACGACATGTGCTGGGGCCCCATACTAGAGGGTACGACATGTGCTGGGGCCCCATACTAGAGGGTACGACATGTGCTGGGGCCCCATACTAGAGGGTACGACATGTGCTGGGGCCCCATACTAGAGGGTACGACATGTGCTGGGGCCCCATACTAGAGGGTACGACATGTGCTGGGGCCCCATACTAGAGGGTACGACATGTGCTGGGGCCCCATACTAGAGGGTACGACATGTGCTGGGGCCCCATACTAGAGGGTACGACATGTGCTGGGCCACTGAATATATGCTAATGTACTGGAAAACTATATTCCAATTTGAACTTACCATGCCGATTTTTCTCTGCAGTCTTTGGCCAAATATTGGCAAAAAGCTCCTGAGTAATCTCCAGCCAGGCTGCTTCCCTTTTGTACCGGTCATGGTAGTCAGCAGAGTGTGTGTCCCAAATGCAGTTCCTCTCCTGCAGAAGGACGATCATTTTCTCCACGTCCAGAGGTCTAGGGATTTTGGGCATCTTGTCAGATGAAGTGCAAGGGCTGGCAGAAACATTGGAAGCTGCTCCTCACACTGCAAACGCTTGAAAACCGCCAACTTCCTGTGTTCATGTGACTTCACAATTGCTAAGTTACATCTATTTTAAATTGCAACGCAGGGCATTAAATCCGGATGCAATGCGTTTTTCACGCAGCCCCATTCACTTCTATGGGGCAAGCGTTGCAAGAAAAAACACATGCTGCAATTTTCACGCAACTGATGTGTGAAAAACAACGCTCACGTACACAGACTCATTGAAATGAATGGGTCAAGATTCAGTGCAGGTGCAATGCATTCACCTCACGCATTGCACCCGCGCGGAAAACTCGCTCGTGTGAAAGAGGCCTTATCCTCAGGACAAACAATCATCACTTAGGCGGGGGTCCAAGTCCCAGCATCCCTGCCGATCAGCTGTTTCAGGGAGCCGCTGTGCTTACTCGAGCTCTGGTGAGTGATGCAGGTTCCAGTCAACTTTCCATGGACATCGCTGTACACTGTATAATGGCAGTGCTTGGTATTACAGCTCAACCCTATTGACTTGAATGGGACTAATGTACAGTGATGTCACTGGCCTAGGAAGAGGCTGCGGCGCTGAAAACCTCGGATTGGCAGGAGTCCAGGATGTCGCACCCCTGAAGATATGACACTGATGACCTATCCTTAGGGGAAGTCATAAATATATTTTTCTGGATAACCCCTTTAAAAGGGAACCCGTCATCAACTTTATGCTAACCTCACTGAGGGCAGCACAAAATAGTGACAGAAACGATGATGGGCAGGGAGAACAGGAATTCATGAATGACCATGACTCTTCTCAGGTGGCCATGACTCTTTTCCAGGACCAGTGTGCTAGGATTGCGATATTGGTTCTCAGCAACCACTTACTTTTAACTTTGAAATAACAAACCTCTAAAATCAACTCACCTGTCTCTACTTTATTCTGCTGTTAGTATGGGTAGCATAAAGTTGATGACAGGTTCCTTTTAAAAACTCAGACAATGTTTCTTTTAGTAAACAATTTTAGGCTTTACTCCTAAAAGGGTTGTCCATGATAATTAAAAATGTTGGACAAGCCCTACAATTGCTTAAAAAAATAAAATAAACAAACAACTAGTCACTCCATGCTGCTGTGTATAAAAAATAAATAAAAATAGCAGTGTGACGTACTGGTACACGGCACGTGACCACTACAGCGGTCTACAGCAGAGTACAATGATTGACGGCAGCAGTCACGACCTGTGTCTTAAAGTGGTTGTATGGGACTTACTTTTTGATGACCGGTCCTTAGGATAGGTCAGTGATGGCTAATAATCGGCACTGCATCTGTGGTGAAACTACGACTCCCAGCATGCTCTATTCATTTCTATGGAGTGTTTATCTTGGGAGTTGTAGTTTTACCACAGCTGGAGTGCCGGAGGTTAGTCATCACTCACAGATCAGCAGGGGTCCAACTTCCGACATTCCTGACGATCCGCTGTTTTCACAAGCTCTGGCGCCAAAACTATACAGCTCTGTTCACTGTGCACTGGCCAGAACTTGTGAGCTTGGTTAAACACCTGATTGGTGGGGGTGCCAGGAATAAGACCCCCAAACAATCTAACCTAAAGATATAAGTAAGTTCTAGACAACCCCTTTCAGCTGGCAATACACATAAGACAGTGACCAGAACACTTATTTCTCCTGACACCACCATAAGCCTGCATATTTAGGTCAATGGGGAGGCATTCCAGATTTATATTTTTGGAAGGAATCCCTCACACAAACACTAGAGATCCATCCCGGCCAAATCCTTACGTATCGGCCACTGAAGAGTTTGTCACATTACAAACACTTATCACTATTCACAAGATAGGGGATTAGTGTCTGATCGGCAGGGATCCAACCGCTGCGGGCTCCACCAGTCACAAAAATGGTGGCCCTATGTTCCCCTGTTTGTTTGGGGTGGCTGTCATTCTACGTGCTCTGTTACTCCACTTAACTCTATAGATCTGTCAGAGATAGTATAGTACAAGCGCTTGCCTATCTCTGGCGGTCCCACAGAGTTTAGGGGGCATTGTGCATGCGACCGCCACTCTATTCAAAATGGCGAACACAAGGTACTCGACCTCATGATCAGAGAAGGCCCGAGTGGCTGGGTCCCAACCAAGCAGACACTTATCATTGATTTTCTTAATGGACAGGATAGGGGATATGTAAGTCAGTACCTTCAGGGGATAATTAGCTACTATATTTTTCTGAAACCTTAAAGGGTTTCTACCACTTTGTTTCACATAATTAGCTTTCAGACACTAGCGATCCGCTAGTGTCTGCTCTACCGAACCATCCTAATATAATTGCTTTTGGGGCAGCCGTTTCGCTAAAAAAAGAACTTTTATTGATATGCTAATGAGCCTCTAGGTGCTATGGGGGAGTCATTAGCACCTAGAGGCTCGGTCTACCTTCACAAACTGCCGCCGCCCAGCGCGTCCCTCCAGCCCGCCCACCGCTTCCCTGCTCAGACATCTCCACTGCGCCGGTGAGATGACGTCATAGTGCTCCAAGGAACAGGCGCAGTGGAGATGTCTGAGCAGGGAAGCGGTCAGACATTCACTGCGCATGCGCCGAATACATACGCTCACAGGGAGGATCGCATTCAGGAGGAGATGGGCGGGCTGGAGGGACGCGCTGGGCGGCGGCAGTTTGTGAAGGTAGACGGAGCCTCTAGGTGCTAATGACGCCCCCATAGCACCTAGAGGCTCATTAGCATATCAATAAAAGTTATTTTTTTTGCGAAACGGCTGCCCCAAAAGCAATTATATTAGGATGGTTTGGCAGAGCAGACACTAGCGATCCGCTAGTGTCTGAAAGCTAATTATGTGAAACGAAGTGGTAGAAACCCTTTAAAAGGAGTTGTGTAAATTTTTGAAGTTATGGATAGGGGATAACTAGCTGATCGCTGGGAGTCCGACCGCTGGGACCCCCACCAATTATTTGAACCCAGTTGTAATGGCATAGCAGGTCGTGCATGCGCACTGCCACTCAATTCATGGACCTATCCTCCCGGGGCATCCTTGCAGCTTACCAAGCACAGCGCCGTCCATTGGATAGTGGCTTTGCTTGGTATTGCAGCTCAGCCTCATTCACTTGAATAGGACTGAGCTGCGCCTAGGCCACGTAACCGTGATGTAACTTGCCTAGGAACACGCTGGAGTGTTGTGGCCTCTTCAAACAGTGGAGATGCCAGGAGTCAGACCCTTGACAATCTGATATGGATGACATTCTGAGAATAGGCCATCAACATCAGAATTTTGGAAAACACAGATGTATTAAAGCCCCTTTTACATGGGCTGACTTTGCAGGCAATTATCCCTGCTCACCAGAAGAGGTGAGAGCTCCATTTACATGCAGCAATCATCTGCTCCGATTGCTACTGTGATCACACGTCCTCATAGAAAATCAGATCAGATTGGCGGGGGCCGACTCTTGGTCAGCTGTTCAAGGAGGACGCACCGCTCAGTGAATGCTCAGACCTCTTCCTAGGCTGATGACGGTACTGTACATCTGTCACGTGGCCTAGGCGCAGCTCCGTCACATTCACGTGAATCATATGAAAATCAAATGGACAGCGCTGTGCTTGGTAAGCTGCGAAGACAAAGCAGCACTCACTGGAGCTCCTGTGGGCGCAGCAGCCTCTTCAAACAGCTGACCGGCGGGGGGTGCTGGGAGTCGGACCCTGCTAATCTGATATTGATGACCTATCCTGAGAACAGGCTATCAATATCAAAATCCTGAATAAGGCCTCGTGCACATTTCCGTGTCCGTTCCACATCTGTGAAAAAAGCGTCCGTGTTTCATCCGTGAAGGATCTGTGTGTCCGTTATTACCCTCTGTGTGCTCAGCTGAAAATTTATTTCCAAAGCATCTGTCTTCAGTGAAAAAAAACGGACGCAACATGGATGCCATCTGTGTTGTGTCCAAGATTTACACGGACCCATAGACTTCAATAGGTGCTTTTGGTCTGCATCACGGACCAAAGTAGTGCATGTCTTAAGTATTTTTATTTTTAACTGACACTGATGAGCAGTTTAAAAAAAAAATAAAAAAACACACTAGTATGTGCACAGACACATTAAAACAGTACGTGTGCCCTCCGTGGAAAATGCAGACAACACACGTCAGTGAAAAACGGAAATGTGGACGGGACCTAATCCCTTAGTACAAAGTCTCATTCTTACACTTGATAAACCTATGTTTTCCTGTAGTTTATTGTATTTTTTTGCATACACACTCGGGCACAGCCTGCACATTACAGTTATACATTTATTTATTTTTAAACATATAGTAAAAGCCATTAAGTAATTGGAAACATGCAAACAAACAAGGCGGCCCGCTGAGAAGCCTCTATCCTAGGAACTGTAAACTGAAGAGCATGCGTTAGGGAAAGTATGTCTGAAAGGAGGGCTGGGAAGCAGTGCTGTGCTAAATGTGCAGTTCAGAGAAGGTTCGGGACAAATACTTGGCAGGGCTCCTATTCCCGATTGGGAACCAGCGGAGTCATTCGCTACTGCTCCCCTTTCAGGCCACGGCCTGTAAAATTATTTACTTTCTTATTTGGATAGTGGCTGCTGAGCTCACCGAAAAGTCAGACTGAGCACAGGGCAAGGTCTTTCAGCGGGACCCAAAACAGTGTTTTTTTCTACTTCTGCTGCTTAACCCTTCACTGCAAGGAGTTAAAAATTAAAGAAAAGGAAAAAAGATGAAAAAAATAAAAATAGGTAAAAATTTTGCTTGGAACTCACATCTAAGGGCTCATGCACACAACTGTATGTATTTTGTGGTCCACCAAAAATATGGATGGATGTCTGTGTGCATTTCGTATTTTGCGGAACGTAACAGCTGACCCCTAATAGAACAGTCATATCCTTGTCCGTAATGCGGACAATAATAGGACATGTTCTATCTTTTTGCGGACCGGACATGTTGAAACTGATTGCACACGGAAATTGTAATGAATGGTTCCGCATATGGTCCGCCAAAAAAAAAAAAAAACAGAACGGACACTGAAAGAAAATACATTTGTGGGAATGAGCCCTAATAGTGAGTTGTTTTTTAAAGGGAGGAGACACCTTGGGTCGGGCTTATCAATCCACAAAGCTGTGAAACAGTCGCCGAGATTTTTTGTTAAAAACCGCTTACGGCAAGAGAGATTTTTGAGTTTTGTCAATAGGGTTGGGGCATGGGCGTGGCCTGTATGCTGCATCAGTATGAGGGCTCATGCACACGACCGTATGTATTTTGCGGTCCGCAAAACATATGCATGACATCCGTGTCACATCCGTATTTTTTGCAGACCCATTGTAATAACGCCTGTCCTTGTCCGTTTTTCAGACAAGAATAGGGCATGTTCTATTTTTTTGCAGATGGATACAAAATGCACATTTCCAATTTTTTGCGGCCCCGTTGAAATGAATGGTTCTGCATACAGACCACAAAAAAATAAAATAAAAAATTAAAAAACAGAACTGACACGGACAAAAAAATAAGTTTGCATGCATGAGCCCTAACATTTATGAACCTCTAGGGAGGCAATCACAGGTTTGTTAGGGCAGACGCACAAAAAAATAAAGCCAGTGCAGTTTCTGATGCTGTTTTTTTTTTTTAGCCAAAGTAAGAAGTGAATCCAGGAGAAGTTGAAGTCCTTTAGGGGTTAGGGCACGTTCACACGATGCAATTTTAGTGTGGAATTTTGGCACAGAAAACCACGTCGAAATTTCGCTGAAAACGCACCGGCGTTCTTTCTGCCCTTCAAACATTTCAAATGGGAGACAGCCCTGCGGATTGCGGAGCAGCCTCAGCACCACCTGTCACTGAAATTAGTGGAAGGTAGAAAGGATGCGGCTGCCGGCAAGGTTTTCGGCAAAACTTTCGCCACAGCTGTCCACTCCATAATTCCTCTGTGCATTCACACAACAGTGTCCGTCCACGTGCAGCCATGCTGAAAAAGACAGGACGTGTCCCATCTCTGGCTGCAACATGCGGATCGCGGACCCATTGAAGTCAATGGGTCTGCACCGGGATGCGTAGTGCACAGAGTCTGTGTCCGAGTTTTGTGGTCTGTAAAACGTGCACCTTTATTTTTAATCTACTTCTTTGGCTCAAAATAAAATAAAACATTATCAGAAACTGCGGTGGCATTTTTCCAAGAAATGCTGTGTGTGAAACTGCTCAGTAGGGTGTTTTCCCATATAGTCTTATTTTTGCCATTTTTGCTGTTTTCACAGCATTTTTTTTGTAATGCAGCTAGATGTTAAAGTCTATAGTGCAACTGTTCCTGTTTAAGGGTACTTTCACACTTGCGTTTTTGGATTCCAGCAATCTGTTTGCAAACGAATACCATTTGTAGACGGATCCGGATCAGTCTCACAAATGCACTGCAATACCGGATCAGTCTCACCGGTTGTCATCTGGAAAAACGGATCCAGTATTTATCTTTTTCACATTTTTAAGGTCTGCGAGTGCGCAGACTGCAAAACCGGATCCGCTTTTCCGGAACACTTGGGTCGGATCCGGCATTAATGCATTTTGTATGGAAAATAATGCCAGATCCGGCATTCCGGCAAGTGTTCCGTACAGTGACTGAACGGATTGCTCTCCATTCAGAATGCAATAGGATAAAACTGATCCGTTTTTTTCCGGTATTGAGCCCCTAGGACGGAACTCAATACCAGAAAAGTTTAACTCAAGTGTGAAAGTACCCTAAAACAGTACAATAAATAAAAAACAATTATATAAAAAAAATTGAAAACACAACCTCCCTCAAAATGGGTAAAAGACCACGTAACTTTTTAATCACAGACTAAAAACAAAACAAAACAGTCTGAAGGAAGCCTCTCAGACATAATAGGCTGAACACTATGAGGCATATAAACAGGAAGTACATGTTCAGCAATGCACCTGAACAAAAGGACTTCTCAGCCTTATCCCAATTGTTGCAGATATAGAACTTCAATAATGAAAACCAGCTGTACCACCGGCCAGATTGACACCATTACTAAATGTCCGCAAAATTAGGCAAGGTTTTTGCCACAGTATTACCACAACTGTGGTTTTTCTTAAAGGGCATCTGTCAGCAGATTTGTACCTATGACACTGGCTGACCTGTTACATGTGCACTTGGCAGCTGAAGGCATCTGTGCTGGTCCCATGTTCATATGTGGCCACATTGCTGAGAAAAATGATGTTTTAAAAGGGGTTGTCCGAGTTATGAGAATCTGAGAAAGCAGCAACTGGAGATAAAGTAAGTGAGTTGTAAAGTCCTTTCATTTGCCTAGTTAGAAACATACAAATAACAAAAAAATAATAATTCAGACGACCCCTTTAATATATGCAAATGAGCCTTTAGGAGCAACGGGGGAGTTACCGTCACACCTAGAGGTTCTGATCCCTCTGCACCTTGATTGACAGAACCAGACGAGAATCACTTCTACACTGCCTGGTCCTTTCAATCAATGTCCAAAGGTTGTAGCAGTTGTAGAGAGAGCAGAGCCTCTAGGTGTAACAGTACCGCCCTCGTTGCTCCTAGAGGCTCATTTGCATAAATTAAACCATCATTTTTCTCAGCAATGCGGGCACATAGGAACATGGGACCAACACAGGTGCCTTCAGCTGCATTACTCGGCACCACATGAATAAACTTTAGGATGCATCCACATAGGCCAGATTTCACCCTACTGCAGATGAAGGGCTCATGCACACGAACATGTTATTGTCGTGCAAAAACGTGAGCTGCAATACGGACCCCGGACGTTTTTGCACCACATCACGGATGTGGACCCGTTCACTTGTTCTATTTTTTTGAACAATAAGTTGAATGGGCCTGGATCCATCTGCAGAAACCGTGCGGATGTTGCCTGTGCACTGGGCACCGCAAAATGTCCTAAGGCTGCATTCACACGACCATAGGTCCTTAAAGTGCAGAATGCACATGGATCACATTCGTATTTTGCGGATCCACGATTTACGGACTGAAAAACACATACAGTCGTGTGCATGATGCCCAAAGGTATGTCCACACGTGGTTTTGTGCTATGTGTGTTTTTTAATACTTTTTTTTTTTCCTCAGACAGTTTGACACACCATGCAGTTTTCCACCCTGCCTTTTTTCAAAGGGACTCTAGATGCGGATTGGACAGGTCACTTCTTCCAGAGCAGTGGTTTTTAAAACCACTAGTGGGAAAAACAGGCCAACATGTGGATTCTTCACTTACGTCAATGGGGAATATTTGAATGCATTTTTGGCGTTGAATCCTCACCCAAAATCAGCGCCAAATAAATGTTGTGTGACCATACTCTCAGGCTACAGCCAGACGGGGCAGCTTTCCATAGTGGAATCTATGCTTCTGCAGAAAAACCTGCACCACATCTGTGGCACACTGCATGTGGTCGATCTGGACTTGTGGATTTTGGTTCAGATCTGCCCTGTGAATGGTAAAGGATGAAAGCTGCAGCATAAATTGACGTGCTGCAGACCCTTTCCGCAGTGTATGGATGAGATTTCTTAAAACCACTTTCCCATTACTGTAAAACGCTGCCGCACACAAATCCTCGGCAGCACATACATCCTGTGTGGACACACCCTCGGGCTGGGGAAAAGGGGAAAAGCTGCAGAATTGCAGATTTGAACAGATTTAAAATAAAGGTGCATGTCAATTTATACAGCGGATTTCATCCTTTGCAAATTTGGTGGCATTTCCGTGGCAAAAATCACATGCAATACATGCTGAAGTGCAGCAAACTATACAGTGGATTTTTCCGCTGGATTTTCAGTCACTTGTGAACCCAGCGGAAAAAATGCTCAGCAGCGGAAAAGTCAGCGGATTTCACCCTCCCTCTCTATTGAGAAGGGTGAAATCCGCTGTATAAATTGACATGCTGTGGATTTCAAATCCGCAATACTGCAGCTTTTCTGCTGTGTTTTTTTCACGCAGCGCGTGGATGAGAATTACGCTGTGGTTCTTCCGCACGACAATTCCCACTGAAAAACCGCGTGTAGTCCACAATGTGTGCCTTAGGGCTGTATAAGATTACACAATCTAGCAGGCGATAGTTGGGAGGGAAGCGTTCCTTGCCGGCAATCGCCTGCTTGCTAGCGGAGGAGACCACTGCTATTACATGCAGGGATCTCCTCCTCAGTACGGGGAAGAGTGATCGCTAATGCCATCGCTCGTCCCTATACTGAATCACTGTTTGCCGGCAGCAGATCGTGATTACACGGCACGATCTGCCTCTGGCAAACAAAGGTTTTCAAGCATGCTCAAAAACCTTGCTTGTTCATCAGGTAAGGCCAAGTTCACGCTTTAGTTATTTAGTCAGTTATTTCCATCGGTTCTTGTGAGCCAAAACCAGTAGTAAAGCCTAAACAGAGATCAGGTGTAATGGAAAGATTTGGTTCACAATAACGGATCGAAATAACTGAAGTGTGAACTCAGCCTAATCAATGGCAGTATTACACTGCCAGATCATCGTGAACGCTGGTTAACGATGAACTGGCCGACAGTCTAAGGCCTCATGCACACAACCGTTTTTGTGGTCTGCATCCGAGCCGCATTTTTTGCGGCTCTGGTGCGGACCCATTCACCTCAATGGGGCTGCAAAAGATGCGGACAGCACTCCGTTGCAGACAAGAATTGCGGAAGGCACATGGGCGGCTTCCGGTTTTAGCGGATCCGCGGTTTGAGGACGGCAAAACGGCACGGTCGTGTGCATGAGGCCTAAGGCTACTTTCACACTAGCGGTTTTTGCTGGATCCGTCATGGATCAGCAAAAGCGCTTCAGTTACCGATAATACAACCATCTGCATCCGTTATGAACGGATCCGGTTGTGTTATCTTTAACATAGCTAAGATGGATCAGTCATGAACTCCATTGAAAGTCAATGAGGGACGGATCAGTTTTCTATTGTGTCATCCTATGACCGTATGAGAACAGAACGGAATGCATTTTGGAGAATTCCGTTCTGTTTCAGTTACGTTTTGCCCCCATTGACAATGAATGGGGACAAAACTGAAGCGTTTTTTCCCCCCGGGTACGGAGACCCTGTAACGGATCTCAATACCGGAAAATATTAACGCTAGTGTGAAAGTAGCCTTATACAGGCTTTAGCTGTCGATCAAATTAAACCTTCTCGTATGTTGCACCAAAGCACGACATGTCTTTTCTCTTGATCCCGAGAGCACTAGAAGGGCTCACTAGCACCCCAACATTCCCCATTTATCAGACTGTCCATCAGGGACACCTACTGACCCACGTGTGGCCTTCTCACGCTCCTTATCCCAGTCTCTCATGATCTGCAGTTCTGAGACCCCTCAGAAACCTTTCCATACAAAACTGTGAACAAGGAGTCCTTATCACTCGCTGTACGCCCCGATTAGTGACCCGGCTCGGGTCATACAAGGGTAAGTAAAAACAAAAAGACGTCAATCCCTGCAACGTGCTGCAAGAGCTGATTTTGCAAGACTGTAAATTACATATCGAGAGGAGGAGTTGTAATCTTGCCAGACCTACCTAAGCAGTCGGGTTGTACTAAGTAAGATAAGTGTCTACAGACAGTCTCCTGAACAGCGGGTGACCAGAAGACGCCCGCTCGCGTCTGCGTTGAGCAAGACAGTGCAAACTGCCCTGAAGTTTAAATTCCAGTCCGAGGTTGCAGGGTGACAGCGCTTCCGTGATCACGAGTCCTGTGTCGTCTGGGGTCCCTTACCTGTCTCAGGCCTAGAAGAAAAGGCATCCTGCTGTCTCATTCTCCACAACAGTGTGTGATCTGACAAAGAGCTCCAGCAGCAGCGCTTCCTCATGAGTACTGAGCAGCCGCGCCGCACTCCCATCTAAAAAAGACCTTTATTGGCAGGCACCATTAAGTAAACAGGGCCCCGGGACACAGTACGCACCGGCTGCGCTCCACTCCCTACCCTGACAAATCCGAGATAGCTGCCAAGCTGGAAATGACATCACTTCAGAGAGCAAAACAGCTGTTCATTAACCATTTCAGGACCAGCGCCGGAGAACAGCACTTATCTAACGCCCTCCAGAAGGAAACAATGCGACTCACCAGTCACTCAATTACCAGGCGGAAATGTAACGCGAGATCCGTTAAATCATGTAAAAGGGGTTTCTCAGACTTCAGAAACTAAAATGATCTGGAGGCAAATGATAAATGACCCGCCACCCACCTGATTAAGGGCTCATGCACATGGCCGTTGCAGTCTGCAAGACACAGATACGGGCCGCGTGCGTTCCGCATTTTTCAAAACTGTACGTCCCGCCCTCTGTAGAACAGTCCTATCCTTGTCTGCAAAAGGACAACAGGACGTTTTCTATTTTGGAGCGGAACGGATGTGCGAATGCAGACAGTACATGGTGTGCTGTCCGCATCTTTTGCAGCTCCATTGAAATTAACAGCTCCGCATGCGATCCACTAAAAATGCGGATCGGATGCGGACCAAAAACATGGTCGTGCGCATGAGCCCTAAGGGTATGTTCACACGTGGCGCAAATGCTCTGGATTTGCGGACGCGCATTCGGCAAATCCGCAACCTTTAAATTATGTTGAAGTGCTGCCAAAAAAAATCTGCTGCATTAGGATTTTAGGGGTAGGGCTACGCAGAGTTTTTTCGGACAAGGTTTTGAGGCAGATCTGCCTGCAAGATTTTTTTTTGCCAAAGTCAGAAATGGATTTGAACGGAATCAGAAATAAAGGAAGGATTTATACTTCTTTTCTGCTGGAACCACTTCTGGCTTCTGCAAAAATCCTGCTGGCAGATCAGTGTCAAAACCTTGTCTAAAAAAACTCTGCGTGCCTGTACCCTAAATCTGCAGCTGTCAATTTATGCTGCAGATATCCAGTCTTTGCCATGCATAGGGAGAAATGAAAAGTGCAAATCTGCACCAAAAACTGCATCAAATCTGCAGCACAATTTCCATCGTGCAATGAGTGTCGCAGCCAAGATCACCATGTAGCCCAGCCCTATAAACAGGAGGGAATGTATTCATGTTGTATGCCAAGTTTTAAAGGTTGTCGCAAGTCCCATTTTGCGACATATTTGTGACTTTTTGGCATTATCCGCCACCCTTGTCTTTCCACCAAATGTGAGTAGGAGGGGGTGTGCCCTCTGCGCTCCAACTAACTAAAAACAGATATGCAAGAAAACTGGGGTACATTACGCCAGAAATCTATGTCAGCTCACCTCCTGACGTAGATTTCATTTGAGGATCTCGTCCTCAGCTCATGGTTTCAATAATTGGTACACGAGGTACACGTACAGACAGAAAACGTATCCCATCAGGGTTTTCACAGACATGGCAGACCAGTGGCGAGAGCGCAGATATTACAAGCATGGCGGTCACTGCCGCAGTGAGGTAAATCGCTCTAGAATAAGATCAGCAGGTTACCAAGCGATCTCACTCGCCGATTTTTGTAAGTGTCATATCTTTGTCTGTATGGCAGCTAGGATCTCGATCCTGGTCTTATTTTAAAGCTTAGATTCTTAGCATTAAAACGTAGCTTATATCACTAGGTATTACACCACATGAAATATAGTCATTAGTAGAAAGGAGGTATCTCATACTTCCTTAGTTACTAAAAAGTACTGCTGCTTCTATGTCTAAAATAAAATACTGGCATTGGTCTCCTGCTGGTTATACCAGCTATGCCGGTGGTTTACTGGCCGGGTGGCACCCCTGCCTTCATTGCATATAACATACTAGCCCTGACATGCTTCTTCAATGCTATATTTGGGAATTCTTTTACATTAAAAAAAAAAGACGTATTATTACATTCTTAAACAACATGGCAGGAGACCGGAACAACAAAATAGCTGACTGGATTAGAAAGGTTGGTCAGAGTTGATCACGTATACCCAACATATCATTTCACAAACAACTCTCCGCATTAAATGTGCATTTTCCACAGCTAAATCCCAGGAATGCATAAGACGACCGAATACATCAACATGTTATGCAAGTGTAATAATGAGGTTAAAAAGCCTATAAATGAGCTGGTGATTATTGTGAGTACAAGTCATGAGCCGGGTGCTACAAAAAGGGCAATGAATAGATTTCCCACAAACGGTGCCCAAGAAGGATCGGTGCTGCACAAACCTCAACAGCATGACCACAAGTCCATTAACACAGGGGACTCAAGGACCCCCATTTTTGTAATCAGTGGGGTTTGCCACAGTCAAAGCCCCAGCATGTGTGGATAGGCAGTTAAAAATGCTTGTGACCCTTTAAGAAGCATCACTATTTATTAACCAGAGCTCCCACCATGTTTATGCAATTGCACAGCAACAGTCTGTGCATGCACTGGGTGACAACTGCTGAACCCCTTTTGTTCTTAGTTAAAATACGGCTTTTGGCCACATACATAAGGGCATCATGGTCGGTCAGTGGTTAGGAGCGGTGCCTGGCAGTTCTGGGGTCCTAGGTTTGAATCTGACCAAGGACAACCATACACGTTCCTAGTGGTGCCCAGACTCTCCCCCGATGTCAGAGGGGAAAGAAGGATCGGAAATCTGAATTTCAACAAGCCAAATTATTTTGTTCTAAAAAGGTCAATTTATAGAGGTATCCCCCTCTCCTTATTGAGAACACATGCATATATATGGGGAAGTGGGAGTCAGGAGAAATGGCCGTCAGCTAAACGCTTGCTGTTGTCTCAACTGCTATCTAATGCCAGCCTATGTTTCCTAATGTAGCTTTCCTCAGTGCTGTAGCTAGGTGCCACGGAAGGTTCTGGCCACATCTGTGGTGGAGGCTCCCCTAGGAGCTGCCATCAAAGATTTCAGTTATATTGAAGGGAATAATAGCACAGTACGTAATATTCATTTTCCAGTAAACCAATGGACACTTCAGCAGAACATGATGGATCTCAATATAAACCACAGCACAAGCTAAAACTTAGAACGTCTCATGTAGACACTGGGATTTCTGCAAGCAATATGGCGGGCAGAGGCTGGCTTAGAAACTTTATATCAATGAGCTAGATTCATCTAGTGGTGGGTAAGGTGAGATGGGCCGCTTTCATTGCTTCGGATTCCTTTAACATGATGGTACGTATAAATGGAGAATTGTGCAAAAACATATAAAACTAGTTACGCGTCTCGTTCTACATCACCCAACATGTTTGTGCCTCCCATGTGTATAAAGATTACCCAACATAAAGCGATTGGATCAAGATAACAGATATTAGTAGCAATTTATTAGTACTACCTACATGTTAAGGCAAAACAGAAATTAACAAGAAGTGCCAAGGCAGAGTCAGGCAAAAAAAGACTGTCCGCGACCTGTGAAGTCGACAAAGTGTGTAGCCACAATAACATTCACAATCACCACCCAGCGAGATATTTATAGAGAAAACAGATTAGGGAGCCCTGGGACGTTTGCAGTAAATAGTGAACTGAAAATGAAAGGGGAGGGAGGGTAGTCACCGACAAGAAGGAAAACAGAGGCTGAATGGGTACAGTCATAACAATCATGGGAAAATCAACTGGACAGCGGGCATTTATAAACAACTATTGTGCCAGCTCCCAACACCCAATGTGATCTTTTATATGGGTTACATGGAGTAAAAATACATAGAAATGGGATGCTATAACATAGCGGACTGGTCATGATGAGTCAAACCAAGTCGTCTCCTGGAGAAGCTCCATGAAATTTAGACATTGTATAGCTATTCTAAGAATTCTAAAATAACATGAGTATACCCTCTCTAAAAGGCCTCCTAAAATGTCAATTAGGGAGCTGATACATAGTCTGCCGTGTGTGTCCCTCCCCTTAAAGCAGTTCTCCAGGAATTTATATTTATGGCCTATCCTCACTTGGGTCATCAATATCAGATTGGTGGGGTTCTGACTCCCGACACCCCACGGTCAGCTGTTTGAAAAGCTGCGCTGATCTGCAAGTGCCTTAACATCTTGTTAGGCCAGAGATGCCACAGTCCATCGGTCATGTGGTCTAGGCACAGCTCAGTCCCATTCAAGTGAATGGGGCTGAGCTGCAATACCAAGCACAGCCACTATACACGTGACTTGCGTTAAACTGGATGTTGACATGGGGAGACCCGTGATCTGAATAGCCAGTAAAGATGGAGCCGGAACCCAACGGCGGTGATCAGGAAAGTATGATTATCACCGCAAGTCCGGTCACGCTTGGGGCAGGGGGGTGGAGGTATGTATGTATGTAAAAAAATATATCCCTAGGGGGTGAACAACCCCTTTAATAATTCTGGTGGGTGGCAAACGTCTGGTCTTAGAGACCCCAGCAGCACTGGGACAAAAGTATTTCGGTGCCCTAGGCGGAGCAGGCAATTTGCCCCCAAATAGTCCCCCCCCCAAAGGAATAGTGTTCCCAGACTGCCCCCATTAGCAATAGTGCCCCCAATAGTGTTAATACTCCCCCTATTAGTAGCAATGCCTACATACTGTGCCCAATAATAATGATGCCCCTACAAACTCCCCAGAAGTAATATATGTCCCCAGTATTTATAAAGCTTCTCCTGCAATACCCCCTGTAGTGCCAGTAGATAATGCTCCCCCCTCCATGCCATGCTCCCCTGTAGTGGCAGTAGACATAATATCTCATTTGTAGTGTCAGGTATATATAAATGCCCTCCCTTTCCTAGTGCCCCAAGTAGTGCCAGATATATATGCTTCCCCTCCCCCCCCATTCCTTTGTTCCTCCTTTAGTGTTGACGTTTAGTATTGAAATAAAAATAAATAAAAACAAAACATAGGCCACTTTCACATCTGTGGCCTGGCCTGACAACAACCGCAGCGTGCAGCAGTTTGTCTGCCGGAATACAAACCGCAGATGTGAAACTAGCCTTACCTCACTCTCGTTCCTCACCGCCGTCTGCGATGCAGGCCACAGCGTGATCTGCGACCTCCTGTGCCGTTCTACTGCCTCAAGCTTCAGGCCTAGGGGGTTGAACAGCTGCAAATGCTGCGGCCATTGCGCCCCCTGTTATGGGTAGTATTAGGACTGGCGCTGGACCCCAGTCCTAATACTTTTCTCCCTTGATTTATACTGTATCGAGTATTCTGGATTGTCAGACGACAATAGAAAAGTGTGTAAGTATAATTACTGACCATACAAGTGTTATTACTTGTCAGTTATACTAGTACCCGAGTACCCTGCATGTGAGCAGTAACCCTGTCAGTGGACGGTCACCCACCTCCCATGTCTTTCCCTGACAGCTACATTCACCTCTCACCATCACAGCGCAGGCGCTTCCCCAGTATCCTCTCACACCTCCCTAGGAGATGATTTTCTGATCTAAACCGTATTATTGTAACAAATGAAACTGACACCAATTACGAGACATGAAAGTAGGGATCGACCGATATTGATTTTTTAGGGCCGATACCGATAATTTGTGAACTTTCAGGCCGATAGCCGATAATTTATACCGATATTCTGGGAAATTTTCATTTTTGAGAAAAAAAAAAAATTCCTACACAAATCTGCTGAAAATTAATATGTTTATTGTTAATGTGTATTTTTTTGTTTATTGTTAATGTGTATTTTTTTTTTTATAAGTCTTTTTCATTTATACTTAATATTTTTGTGTTTTTTTTTTTTACTAACTTTTAGCCCCCTTAGGGACTAGAACCCTTGTCCTATTCCCCCTGATAGATCTCTATCAGGGTGAATAGGAGCTCACACTGTCCCTGCTGCTCTGTGCTTTGTGCACACAGCAGCATGGAGCTTACCATGGCAGCCAGGGCTTCAATAGCGTCCTAGCTGCCATGGTAACCGATCGGAGCCCCAGGCTTACACAGCTGGGGCTCCGATCGGAGAAGCAGGGGAGAGGGGATCCTGTGGCCACTGCCACCAATGAGTAATACTGGGTGGGGGGGGGGCGCACTGCGCCACCAATGTTTTTACTATTGGCCGGGATTGGGGTGGGGGCGCACTGCGCCACCAATGATTAATACTGGGGGGCTTGGGGGGGCGCACTGCGCCACCAATGAAGATAAGTCTCTCAATCATTCATATACAGGAGGCGGGAGCTGGCTGCAGAATCACATAGCCGGCTCCCGACCTCTATGAGCGGTAGCTGCGATCCGCGGCACCTGAGGAGTTAACTACCGCGGATCGCAGCTATCGTTCATAGAGGTCGGGAGCCGGCTATGTGATTCTGCAGCCAGCTCCCGCCTCCTGTATATGAATGAATGAAAGGCTTATCTTCATTGGTGGCGCAGCGGCCACAGCCCCTCCCCTCCTCTTGTCTTTTCTTCTGTCATTGGCAGCAGCAGCACAGGGGGAGGAGACACTGCTTCCTTCTCCCCTGTGCTGCGGAGGGAACACAGAACGCGCTGAGAGCAGCGCGTTCTGTGTTCCCAATACGTTATCGGTATATCGGCAAAATAGATGCCGATAACGTTCAAAATCCTCAATATCGGCCGATAATCGGTCGATCCCTACATGAAAGGTTTATTGAAGTCTCATCCTCAGCTCATGGCTTTACTAATTGGTATGTGAGGTACACGTACAGACAGAGGATGTATCCGGTCAGGGTTTTCATAGACATGGCCGACCAGTGACCGAGCTCCGATATCACAAGCATGGAAGTCACGGTCAGGAGAATGGCCAACAGAACTGGAGTGATGACACATATAAAAGAAATCACCACTAATCCTCTCCCCCCGCGTCTGTGCAGAGTTCTGGGGAGATAGACCTTTTGTGTCTCTCACTGGGTGGCAATCGATAAACACTGCATCTGTACTGCGGCAGTTCTTGAAAACCGTCAGAATGTGCAGAATCAAATGTCCCAGGAAAATAAGTCCAATCAGAGTGAAGCCGGCGGGATATAAGGAGCTGGGAAGAGCCGGGATACACAGTCCAAGGGTGGAAACCGAAGAAAACAGGCACAGGACCCAGAAGAACATCTGCGGGGGGCTCATCAGCCGATGGCCACTAGGTTTCCTCCACATGATCACCCTGGGGAAGTCCTGCTGCTCCATTATAGCAACAACTTCCTTTACCAGCCGGCAAAGGGTTGTCAGGCGCTTGAGAATCTTCAGAATTGAAGAACAAAATCCTATTGAAGAAGAGATTCAAGACAGAAGAGTCTGATGCTTCTCCCCAATCACAAGTAATGGTGAGGAAAGTCGTCTCCCAGTACATGAGCACCACCTATTATGATGCGGCTGCTTCTATGGATTATGAGGCGGCCGGGTTCCATCAGGCGGCCGGGTTCTATGGTTATGATGCAGCAGGGTCTATAGTTCTAATATGGCAGGTTCTACATTCACTGGAGTATGATACGGCCATGCTGAAAGAGAGTGAAACTTCATAACAGGGCGGATAAAAATCAATGTTTTTTTTTTTTTAATCTTAAAAAGAGAAAAAAATATATATATGATTTTTTTTTATTTCAATCAGATTTTTTTTAATATATAAAATGCTTTTTGGAGGAAAATAAATTACCATCCAAAAGGTTATTCCATCATGAAATAAAGATTCGTTTTTCAATTACCGTATATACTCGAGTATAAGCCGAGCCCCTAATTTTACCCCAAAAAAATGGGAAAAATTATTGACTTGAGTATAAGACTAGGGTGGGAAATGCAGCTATAATGCAGAGTGTATGTGTATATAACGCACACACTCTACATTATATACACACACATCTGCAAGAGGGTGACTCCCTGTATTTAATGCAGAGTGTGTGCATTATATACACACACACACACACACACACACACACACACACTCTGCATTAAATACAGGGAGCCATCCACAGATCCCCCCCTCCCCTAAACAGTGCCATGATGGCACTGTTTAGGGGAGGGGGGGGGATCTGTGGATGGCACTGTAGGGCACTGCCATCCACAGATCCCCCTACAGTGCCATCCACAGATCCCCCTCCCCGACGCTCACAGCAGTATATTTAAACTAATCAGTAACCTTTAACTGTGGATATCTTACTTTGTCTTTGCTCCGGTAATACAGGCAGTGCGGGGAGCGGCGCTCACTCACTGACGTCACGCGCCTGCTCCTCCCACTAGGCGGCGCAGGCGCGTGACGTCAGTGAGTGAGCGCCGCCCCCCGCACTGCCTGCTATTACCGGAGCTAAGACCTAGACTCGAGTAAAAGACGAAGAGGCTTTTTGAGCACAAGAATATGTGCCAAAAAACTCGTCTTATACTCGAGTATACACGGTATGTGGAATTTATTTACCAAAAAAATTAAACATATACAGCCTTATATTCTGGCTGTATATGTTTAATTTTTTTGGTAAATAAATTCCATTAATCCATTCACAATTTCATGCTCTTCTAGAGGTTTTTGTAAGATTATTGGGCAGTTTCTCTGCCTACAAGATATTATCACAGATGCTTGGTTTACTTTTGCAGTTCTCAAAACTGAATTTGACTCAGCAGAGATCACATGCCTCTTCTTCACAGCAAAAATGTTATAACATGAACAGAGTTGAGAAAAAGACCTTAATCCTAACTTCTACAAACCTATGAATACAGAATCAACCTAATCAAACTAATATGAAAACTTGTTATTCTAAAAATCTTCATCTACTTGCATATTATAAGGTATACCAGCAAGAATTAGTCTTTATGTAGAAAACTATGATTTAAATCAAATCCACCCTGCTTTATAAACATCTAAGATGTGAGGGAGACCTCCAAGAACGTTTTGCTAAATGATAAATGGGGATGTCCTTCCTGCCTCTGGAGGAATTGTTGGGCGTGTGCCCATGTAATTATGCATCCATATGTAAAATGCTGGGTTCCTCTAAAGCAGGGGTGCACAACCTGCGGCCCAGGGGCCACATGCGGCCCTTGATACCATTCTATGTGGCCCCCACCCATCTGGTAGCAAACCTGTATGTCTATGTCTTGTGGCTGCTCACATGTATTTTTCAGGTATTTCTCCCATTTGATGGCAGTCCTGGAAATATAACTAGACACTAATGATGTATACTGCATATTCAATATACCATAAATATAGTATTTCTGTTAATAACCCTTTAAATGTTATTTTCAGCCCTGGATGTTGGTTCAGTCTGACAATGTGGACCCTACCCAGAAAACGTAGTGTACCCCTGCTCTAAAAGGTAGGGGGGTGAAACTGAGGGTGCTGCCAGCTGGTGCTATGGGTCCACACTTTGTTGAGCCAGATTACAAGACAGGGGACACCAGCATTATCTGTCAGTGACAGTCGGGAGATCCCCATAGACATCAGACTGTTGGCAGCACCGCCAGTGAATGGCTGCTGCAGCCAACAATAGTATAACGCTACTTTCAACACCAGCGTTTTTACTGGATCCGGCAGGGTTCAGCAAAAACGCTTCCGTTACTGATAATACAACTGTCTGCATCCGTTATGAACGGATCCGGTTGTATCATCTTTAATATAGCCAAGACGGATCAGTCATGAACTCCACTGAAAGTCAATGGAGGACGAATCCGTTTTCTATTGTGCCAGATTGCGACAGAGAAAACAGATTCGTCCCCGTTGGCTTGCATTGGGGGTCATGCCGGATCCGTTTTGCTCCGCATCTCAGGACGGAAAGCAAACTACAACATGTTGCGGTTTGCTCTCCTTCATTGACTTCTATGGGCAGCATGTAACCCGATTCCTCAGTAAGCTGTTCACTATCTTGTCTCCCAAGATGGATTTTAGCAGTAAATGATCAGATCATAAAGGCAGGTAGAGGAACAGAAGTGTATAAGCAAAATAAGATATTACAACATTCCTAATATTCCTTTGCACATCAGATTTCCTTATGCACATCACCATGCATGGTTTCAATGGGTCCATGGTCCACATTTTAATGACATATTCATAATCTTTTTGTGGAACGGACATACGGATGTGGAAAGCAAAAAGAAAGAACATATTCCATATTTGGCGACAAAATGTGGATCATGACTGCATGCCACTGCATTTTGGGGGGGGGGGGGGGTGGACGCAGCCAATAGCAGGCCTCAGGTGCAGTGGTGGGCGTGCAGGGATGAGGAGCAACGTGGGTGGGGGCAAGTCTAATCTATATGAGGCATCCGGGCATTGGGGAAGGGAGGAATGTGTCAGATATTGGATAACCCGTTTAACGTAATAACACTGCCTAGTCGAGATTGTTGGTGAATGCACTAGTCTGATTTTTGCGACTGTCTGATGTAGTAGCATGGAATACCGCCACCAACGCTGTCCTGTGATTATATCGTATAGAAGAAATGGCTACAATATTCGCTAATATGCAGCATAAATATCTGCATGCACGTTTGTGTATTGGTACATAATAGCATTGTTTTATTTTACTTGGAATCATCATTGGATTGTGCAACCACTATATACACGTGAAGCGACACCCACGTTGTGTTCTTTACATGTGCAAAAGCCTCTGGGAGCGAATCTGTGACATTCACCTATTGTAGTAAATGTGCAGCATGCGGCAGATCATAGTCAGATATGACTGCGCCATAACTTGATCAGAGAAGGAGGTTTAGGGACAAGTAATTCCTCAACAGGAAAGAAAGGTCCCCATGTAGCGGACTATCTGCACTCCCTAATAATAGGCCCAACCCTGTCACAGGTAGGCACGATGTCAAGCCATTTGCCACAGACACTCCTACACATCGCTTTCTACCAATTAACGGCAATTGGCTGTTGAGTAGCGTCCCATTCATAGTGCAGAAAAGTTGGCCATCCAGCCAATGCATTTTAGGTGCGTCAAATATGGAAATGTAGAAGAAAGAGCAGCCAAAAATTGACATGCATGCTTCAACCTAACCCCAGACCCAATCGTAGTTAAAACCTAGTGACAATCCAAAGTTGTCCACCCGAATGGCCAGCTCTTTCAATTCAGATTTTTCGGTTAGTCCAAATGGTAGTGCTCACTGCAGACTAACCCCACACATAATACCACCCATGAAGTGGTGTAATCAAATTACTAGCACCAACAAAAGTAATATCTCTACAAGAACAGTTCAAGCTGTGCCCCCCACAGGATAGGGCTAAGTGTCTGATCAGAAGGGGTCCGACTGCTGAGGCCCCCCACCAATCACAAAAACAGGTCTGTGTTCCCGTTTGAATGGCACGGTGGACATACATGCGCACTGTTGCTCCATTCATCTCTATAGGGCTGCGGGAGACCAACAGGGTGCCCCAAGGTCGGACCCCTGCCAATGACACTTACAGTATGTCCTATCCCGTAGTTAACCCTTTTCGTTTTTGCGTTTTAATTTTTCTTCCCCATCTTCCTTGAGCCATAACTATTATATTTCTGTTCACGTAGCTGTATGAGGGCTTATTTTTTGCAGGACAAGTTGTACTTTCTAATGTCACCATTAATTATGGCATACAATGTAGTGGAAAGCGGTAAAAAAAATCCAAATGGGGTGGAATTGGAAATAAAACGCAATTCCTCCACCGTTTTACTGATTTTGTTCCCACGGCGTTTCGTTTGCGGCAAAACTGACCCATGCCCTTTATTCTCTGGGTCAGTACGATTACAACGATACCCCATATGTATAGGTTTTGTATGTATAAATAGTGTAAAAATAATTGTAAACTTAGAATTTTTTACAATCAACATATTCTGACCCCTATAACTTTTTTATACTTATGTCTACTGAGCTGTATAGGGGCTCACTTTTTGCAGGACAATCTATAGTTTTTTTTATCACATTTTCTTAATTTTTTGGGGGTAAGAAGCAATGAAAAAAATGTCAAATCAGCCGTTTTGACCCTTTTTTCCCCATTACGCCATTCGCCAGATTTGAATATTTTTTTTATATTTTAACCATACGGGCGTATTTAGCCGCTGTGATACCAATGATGTTTATATTTATTGTTATTTAGGTATTACATTTTTTATTTTATGGAAAGGGGGGAGATTTAAACTTTTTATATATTTAACTTTTTTTTTTTTATGATCTTGAAGCTCATTTATGAGCCTATAAATTCTGTTTTTTAATTTTCAATTTTCTACAAATCAGGGAATTTTAAAATGACTATTACTGTGAATTGCTCATTTCTTATGTTGGCATCTAAAGCCTTTAAATTACTATGATCGGAACAACTGCTGGTCATGGTAATTAGCCGCAGGTCTCTGCTGTTTGAAAAAGCAGAGACCTGCCGGCAATGGCACCCGCTGCATGTGTGAGTGGGCGCCATTTTCACACATCGCTCCAGCATCATTTCTGGGCTTCCCAAAATCTTTTTCAGCCATATTATGTGCCTCCCATGTGTAGAAAGATTACCCAACATAAAGCGATTGGATCAAGATAACAGATATTAGTAGCAATTTATTAGTACCTACATGTTAAGGCAAAACAGAAATTAACAAGAAGTGCCAGGGCAGAGCGAGAGAGAGAGATCGGAGTGTCTGCTGTGTAAATATAGAAGACCGAAGACTGTCCGCGACCTGTGAAGTCGACAAAGTGTGTAGCCACAATAACATTCACAATCACCACCCAGCGAGATATTTATAGAGAAAACAGATTAGGGAGCCCTGGGACGTTTGCAGTAAATAGTGAACTGAAAATGAAAGGGGAGGGAGGGAAGTCACCGACAAGAAGGAAAACAGAGGCTGAATGGGTACAGTCATAACAATCATGGGAAAATCAACTGGACAGCGGGCATTTATAAACAACTATTGTGCCAGCTCCCAACACCCAATGTGATCTTTTATATGGGTTACATGGAGTAAAAATACATAGAAATGGGATGCTATAATATAGTGGAATGGTCATGATGAGTCAAACCAAGTCGTCTCCTGGAGAAGCTCCATGAAATTTAGACATTGTATAGCTATTCTAAGAATTCTAAAAGCCCTCCTAAAATGTCAATTAGGGAGCTGATACATAGTCTGCCGTGTGTCTCCCTCGTCTTAAAAGGGAACCTGTCACCGGGACTTTGGGTATAGAGCTGAGGACATGGGTTTCTAGATCGCCGCTAGCACATCCGCAATACCCAGTCCCCATAGCTCTGTGTGCTTTTATTATGTAAAAAAACCGATTTGATACATATGCAAATTAACCTGAGATGAGTCCTATCCCTGACTTATCTCACGTACAGGACTCATCTCAGGTTAATTTGCATATGTATCAAATCGGGTTTTTTACACAATAAAAGCACACAGAGCTATGGGGACTGGGTATTGCGGATGTGCTAGCGGCCATCTAGCAACCCATGTCCTCAGCTCTATACACAAAATCCTGGTGACAGGTTCCCTTTAAAGGAGTTTTCCAGGAATTGATATTTATCCTCACGAGGGGTTATCAATATCAGATTGGTGGGGTTCTGACTCCCGACACCCCCATGAACAGATGTTTGAAAAGGCCGCGCTGATCTGCGAGTGCATCTTGTTAGGCCAGAGATGCCACAGTACACGTGGTCTAGGCACAGCTCAGTCCCATTCATGTGACTGGGGCTGAGCTGCAATACCAAGCACAGCACTGTGCCTGGACAGCAGCAAGGAGGCGGGAGCACTCACCAGAGCGCCACTGCCTAGTCACACAGCTGATCAGCGAGGGTGCTGCGAGTTGGACTCCTAACGATTTGATAGTGATGACCTATCCTGAGGATGGGCCATCAATATCAAAATTTCCCTTTAAAGGGCTATCCTAGGGTCACATACCTGAGCAAAAAGTCACGTGACTCATTGCTCTGCAAGCCTAAACCCTAAAAACATTAGACGTATATTGGCCAAACCAGCGATGAGGTGTCACCTGTGTGTCAGATGGCCCAGTGACATGACGCTTTGATGACACTGCTGCGGTCAGTCATTGGCTGCATCAGTCACGTGACTTGCGTTAAACTGGATGTTGACATGGGGAGACCCGTGATCTGAAGAGCCAGTGAAGATGGAGCCGGAACCCAACGGCGGTGATTAGGAAAGTGTGATTATCACCGCAAGTCCGGTCACGCTTGGGGCAGGGGGGGTGGAGGTATGTATGTAAAAAAAATAAACAACCCCTTCAATAATTCTGGTGGGTGGCAAATGTCTGGTCTTAGAGACCCCAGCAGCAATGGGACAAAGTATTTCGGCGCCCTAGGCGGAGCAGGCAATTTGCCCCAAAATAGTCCCCCCCCATAGTAATAGTGCTCCCAGACTGCCCCCATTAGTAATAGTGCCCCCAATAGTGTTAATACTCCCCCTATTATTAGCAATGCCTACATACTGTGCCCAATAATAATATTGATGCCCCTACAAACTCCCCAAAAGTAATATATGTCCCCAGTATTTATAAAGCTTCTCCTGCAATACCCCCTGTAGTGCCAGTAGATAATGCTCCCCCTGTAGTGCCAGTAGATAATTCCCCTCCATGCCATGCTCCCCTGTAGTGCCAGGTATATATTAATGCCCTCACTTTCCTAGTGCCAGATATATATGCTTCCCCTCCCCCCATTCCTTCGTTCCTCCATTAGTGTTGACGTTTAGTATTGAAATAAAAAAAAAAAAAAAAAAAAAAAAACATAGGCCACTTTCACATCTGTGGCCTGGCCGGACAACAACCACAGCGTGCAGCAGTTTGTGTCTGCCGGAATACAAACCGCAGATGTGAAACTAGCCTTCCCTCACCCTCGTTCCTCACCGCCGTCTGCGATGCAGGCCACAGCGTGATTTGCGACCTCTTGTGCCGTTCTACTGCCTCAAGCTTCAGGCCTAGCGGCCCGAGGCCTAGGAGGTTGAACAGCTGCAAATGCTGCTGCGATTGCGCCCCCTGTTATGGGTAGTGAGGTGGCTTCCACCCTCGCCTATCCATGGTCATGGCGCTGGACCCCAGTCCTAATACAGTATAAATCAAGGGAGAAAAGTATCGAGTACTCTGGATTGTCAGACGACAATAGAAAAGTGTGTAAGTATAATTACTGACCATACAAGTGTTATTACTTGTCAGTTATACTAGTACCCTGCATGTGAGCAGTAACCCTGTCAGTGGACGGTCACCCACCTCCCATGTCTTTCCCTGACGGCTACATTCACCTCTCACCATCACAGCGCAGGCGCTTCCCCAGTATCCTCTCACACCTCCCTATGAGATGATTTTCTGATCTAAACCGTATTATTGTAACAAATGAAACTGACACCAATTACGAGACAAAAGGTTTATTGAAGTCTCATCCTCAGGTCATGGTTTTACTAATTGGTACGTGAGGTACACGTACAGACAGAGGACGTATCCGGTCAGGGTTTTCATAGACATGGCCGACCAGTGGCTGAGCTCAGATATCACAAGTATTGAGGTCACGGTCAGGAGAATGGCCAACAGAACTGGAGTGATGACACATATAAAAGAAATCACCACTAATCCTCTCCCCCCGCGTCTGTGCAGAGTTCTGGGGAGATAGACCTTTTGTGTCTCTCACTGGGTGGCAATCGATGAACACTGCATCCGTACTGCGGCAGATCTTGGAAACCGTCAGAATGTGCAGAATCAAATGTCCCAGGAAAATAAGTCCAATCAGAGTGAAGCCGACGGGATATAAGGAGCTGGGAAGAGCCGGGATACACAGTCCAAGGGTGGAAACCGAAGAAAACAGGCACAGGACCCAGAAGAACATCTGCGGGGGGCTCATCAGCCGACGGCCACTAGGTTTCCTCCACATGATCACCCTGGGGAAGTCCTGCTGCTCCATTATAGCAACAACTTCCTTTACCAGCCGGCAAAGGGTTGTCAGGCGCTTGAGAATCTTCAGAAGTGAAGAACAAAATCCTATTGAAGAAGAGATTCAAGACAGAAGAGTCTGATGCTTCTCCCCAATCACAAGTAATGGTGAGGCAAGTTGTCTCCCAGTACATGAGCACCACCTATTATGATGCGGCTGCTTCTATGGATTATGAGGCGGCCGGGTTCCATCAGGCGGCCGGGTTCTATGGTTATGATGCAGCAGGGTCTATAGTTCTAATATGGCAGGTTCTACATTCACCGAGTATGATACAGCCATGCTGAAAGAGTGAAACTTCATAAACATCTAAGATGTGAGGGAGACCTCCTAGAACGCTTTGCTAAATGATAAATGGGGATGTCCTTCCTGCCTCTGGAGGAATTGTTTGGCGTGTGCCCATGTAATTATGCACCCATATGTAAAATGTTGGGTTCCTCTAAAGGTAGGGGGAGAAAGTGTGAGGGTGCTGCCAGCTGGTGCTATGGGTCCACACTTTGTTGAGCCAGGGACAGTCGGGAGATCCCCAAAGACATCAGACTGTTGGCCGCACCGCCAGTGAATGGTCGATGCAGCCAACAATAGTATAAGGCTACTTTCACACTGGCATTTTGAGTGGATCCGGCAGGGTTCAGCAAAAACGCTTCCGTTACTGATAATACAACCATCTGCATCCGTTATGAACAGATCCGGTTGTATTATCTGTAACATGGCCAAGACGGATCAGTCATGAACTCCACTGAAAGTCAATGGAGGACGGATCAGTTTTCTATTGTGGCAGAGAAAACTGATCCGTCCCCATTGACTTACATTGTAGGTCATGCCGGATCCGTTTTGCTCCACATCCCAGGACGGAAAGCAAACTACAACATGTTGCGGTTTGCTCTCCGGTATGGGAACGCAACGGAATGCTTTTTGGAGCACTTCGTTCTGTTCAGTTGCATTTTATCCCCATTGACAATGAATGGGGACAAAACTGAAGCGTTTTTTTTCCCAGTATTGAGCCCCTATAACAGAACTCAATACCGGAAAACTAAAACGCTAGTGTGAAAGTAGCCTAACGTGCATGGAGGCCTTTAAGGAGACTGCATGTCTGCGCTACCCCAGAGACCGCTTGGTTGATTGAAAGTTCCTCAGTAAAATCACTATTCTGCCAGCTCCCAGCCGCTTCTCCATTACACCCAATGTGAACTTTTATATGCGTTACACAGAGTTAACAGATAAGAATGGGAGGCTATAACAAAGAAGCTCCATGATTGTACAGATATTCTAAAAATCATAAACCAAGGAGAGTATACCCTCTGTAAATGACTTCCTAAAACGTCAATTAGGGAGCTGATACATAGTCTACCATGTGTGTTCCTCCCCTTAAGGCCTCTTTTACGCTACCGTTTCCCCCCCCCCCCCCCTTTTTTGCATTCCGTATACGATAGCATTCATTTCAATGGTTCCACAAAAACAAAAGCATTTAGTTTCCATATTTCCGTACCGTTTAAACATAGAACATGTCTTATTATTGCCCGCAAATCACGTTCCATGACTCCATTTAAGTCAATGGATCCGCAAAAAAAACAGAACACATACGGAAATGCATCCATATGTCTTCCGTATCAGTTTCGTTTTTGCGGAACCATCTATTGAAAATTTAACGCCCAGCCCAATTTTCTCTATGTAATTACTGTATACTGTATATACACCATACGGAAAAAGGGAACGGAAACACAACGGAAACAAAAAACGGAACGGATCCGTGAAAAATATAAGATATATTACAACATTCCTAATATTCCTTTGCACATCAGATTTAGGCCTTATGCACATCACCATGCCTGTTTTGCAGTTCGCAAACCACGGATTTGCAAAATATGGATGTCTGCATTTTTTTTGCAAACCCATTGACTTCAATGGGTCCATGGTCCACATTTTGAGGACATATTCTTTCATAATCTTTTTGTGGAACGGACATACGGATGTGGAAAGCAAACAGACGATCCGTGTGCTCTCTGTATATCTATTTGCAAAAAGACAGAACATATTCCATACTTGGCCACGAAATGTGGACCATGGCCGCATGCGTTTTGTGGTCCGCAAATTGCAGATCTGCAAAATACAGATCCTGTCCGTGTTGCATCTGCATTTTTTGCAGGCCACAAAATACATGCGGTCATATGCATATATTCTTAACAGGTTATCCAAAGTCTAAAACATGCTCCTGATCCCCGCACTGCCACTGCATCTTGGGGGGTGGACGCAGCCAATAGCAGGCCTCAGGTGCAGTGGTGGGCGTGCAGGGATGAGGAGCAACGTGGGTGCGGGAAGAGGCAAGTCTAATCTATATGAGGCATCCGGGCATTGGTGGGGGATTTTTGTGATTGTCCGATGTGGTAGCATGGAATACCGCCACCAACGCTGTCCTGCGACTATATCGTATAGAAAAAATGCGGCAGATCATAGTCAGATATGACTGCGCCATAACTTGATCACATAACAGAAAAGAAAGGTCCCCATGTAGCGGACTATCTGCCCTTCCTAATAGGCCCAACCCTGTTACAGATAGGCACGATGTCAAGCCTAGGCATGGGCGCTTACCAAGCACAACATCGTACATTGTATAGCGGCTGTGCTATCATTCTGTAAATCAGCAGTGCCTACTGACTAGTTACGTGTACAGCAGTGCCATATATACTGCTGTCTGCTTAGGCTACTTTCACACTAGCGTTCGGGTGTCCGCTCGTGCGCTCCGTTTGAAGGGGCTCACGAGCGGCCCCGAACGCATCCGTCTGGCCCCAATGCATTCTCAGTGGAGGCGGATCCACTGAGAATGCATCCGCCTGCCAGCGCTCAGCCTCCGCTCAGTGAGCGGACACCTGAACGCTGCTTGCAGCGTTCGGGTGTCCGCCTGGCCGTGCGGAGGCGAGCGGATCCGTCCAGACTTACAATGTAAGTCAATGGGGACGGATCCGCTTGAAGATGACACTATATGGCTCAATCTTCAAGCGGATCCGTTCCCCATTGACTTACAATGTAAAGTCTGAACGGATCCGCTCAGGCTACTTTCAGACTTAGAAAATTTTCTAAGTAATAATGCAGACGGATCCGTTCTGAACGGATGCAAACGACTGCATTATCGGAGCGGATCCGTCTGATGAAACATCAGACGGATCCGCTCCGAACGCTAGTGTGAAAGTAGCCTTACCTGCATGTAGTCATCTCTTCCTTAGGTCCCTTTCACACGAGCGAGTTTTCCATGCGGGTGCAATGCGTGACGTGAACACATAGCACCCGCACTGAATCCTGACCCATTCATTTCAATGGGTCTGTGTACATGAGCGTTGTTTTTCACGCATCAGTTCTGCGTTGCGTGAAAATCGCAGCATGTTCTATATTCTGCATTTTTCACGCAGCCCTGGCAAGCAAGTGCGGGTGCGATGCGTTTTTCACTGATGGTTGCTAAGAGATGTGGTTTGTAAACATTCAGTTTTTTTATCACGCGCGTGAAAAACGCATCAAAACGCATTGCACCCGCGCAGAAAAAAAACTGAACAACTAAACGCAACCGCAGACAAAACTGACTGAACTTGCTTGCAAAATAGTGCGAGTTTCACTGAACGCACTCTGAACGCATCCGGCCCCAATCCGCAACGCCCGTGTGAAACCAGCCTTAGAGGTCAGCACTAGAAAAATCTTGTGGATTTTCACAGCAGATTTCTGCCTTTGCACTCCACAGGGAGAACAAGGAACAGTTTTTTTTTGCCTTCTGTGTGTACATACCCGTAGGGGAGAGTCACAGGGAACAGATTTATTGCAGATGTTTCATTCATTTGAATGGGGCTTGCTGAAATCCATGCATATGCTGCAGAAACAACCCCGTGTATGTAACAATTTTTCAGTAGCAGAAACTTCTGGAACAAATCTGCTGCGTGTGAAGGATACCCCCGGGTTCTCTTAACATCTGTGTCACGGTTTTCAATATAAACAGAAGCTGCAACACAGTGCCGGATGCAGTGGCGTGCCTAGGGTGTTTGGCACCCCTTCACTGTAGTAACGCCCTCTTTGTGACCCCTTCACTGTAGTAACGCCCATTGTGACCCCTTCACTGTAGTAACGCCCATTGTGACCCCTTCACTGTAGTAACGCCCATTGTGACCCCTTCACTGTAGTAACGCCCATTGTGACCCCTTCACTGTAGTAACGCCCATTGTGACCCCTTCACTGTAGTAACGCCCATTGTGACCCCTTCACTGTAGTAACGCCCATTGTGACCCCTTCACTGTAGTAACGCCCATTGTGACCCCTTCACTGTAGTAACGCCCATTGTGACCCCTTCACTGTAGTAACGCCCATTGTGACCCCTTCACTGTAGTAACGCCCATTGTGACCCCTTCACTGTAGTAACGCCCATTGTGACCCCTTCACTGTAGTAACGCCCATTGTGACCCCTTCACTGTAGTAACGCCCATTGTGACCCCTTCACTGTAGTAACGCCCATTGTGACCCCTTCACTGTAGTAACGCCCATTGTGACCCCTTCACTGTAGTAACGCCCATTGTGACCCCTTCACTGTAGTAACGCCCATTGTGACCCCTTCACTGTAGTAACGCCCATTGTGACCCCTTCACTGTAGTAACGCCCATTGTGACCCCTTCACTGTAGTAACACCCATTGTGACCCCTTCACTGTAGTAACACCCATTGTGACCCCTTCACTGTAGTAACACCCATTGTGACCCCTTCACTGTAGTAACACCCATTGTGACCCCTTCACTGTAGTAACACCCATTGTGACCCCTTCACTGTAGTAATGCCCTCTGGCTCTGTGCCCCCTCCATAGTAGAAATGCCCATTGTGTCCCCTTCACATTTGTAATGCCCTCTGTGCCCCCTCCATAGTAATTAAGCCCTCTTTACCTTCTCTGTATTAAAAAAAAAAAAAAAAGTATTGAGTTCCGTCCTAGGGGCTCAATACCGGGAAAAAAACTGATCAGTTTTATCCTAATGCATTCTGAATGGAGAGCAATCCATTCAGGATGCATCAGTTCAGTCCCTCTTACGTTTTTTGGCATGCCGCAGTTTTCTCTCCGGCCCAAAATCCTGAACACTTGCCGGATCAGGCATTCATTTTTATTGAAATGCATTAATGCCGGTTATGGCCCCAAGTGTTTTGGCAAAATGAGAAAAAAATAATTACCGGATCAGTTTTTCCAGATAACAACAAGACAGACAGATACAGTATTGCAATGCATTTGTGAGACGGATCCGCACCCGGATCGGTCTCACAAATGCATCCGTTTGTGTCCGGATTGCTTTCGGAATCCTCTGCCGCAAGTTTTAAAGTACCCTAACTACTCACCTTGTCCCGTACCTGAGAGAGGGAGGGAGAATTCTTCCTACTTCACCATTCTGCGCGCCTCCAGCCTGAGAGAGGGGAGGAGCGCGGGGAGCTGAGCGGTGAGTGACAGGACCGCAGCTCCCAGCAATGAGCACTTCCATCTGTATTGATAGAAGCGCTCATTGCTTCTGGCCGGCACCTGGGGCGGACTGCCCCCTCTTAGTACGCCACTGGCGGGATGTCACCGACTCAACCTTCGGTCCATGTCAAGGTATGGATGTGATTTATTTTTTTTATTTTTTTTTACAGAAATTGTAGCGAAACAACAGTTTTGGAAAAAAACTGTGGCGAAAATTACAATTTCTAAATAAAAAAGCGTAAATAATTACATATTATTTAGACCACACGTTAAAGGGGTTGGCCCATCTCATATTGGGGGTAGGATATGCCCGATTGTTGCAGGTCCCAGAGGACCTTAGAACAGAGCCCGCAAAGTGAAGGAGAGCAGACCACGCATGTGCAGCCGCCCTTCATTCATCCCTATGGGAGTGCCGAAAGTAGCCAAGCAGCGCTCTCCGCTATTTTTGGAAATAAATGGAAAGCGCAAATGTACGAGATGGGCCAACCCCTTTACCGAGCACCAGGTATTCTCGCGTCAGCGAGCTGAGCTGTGATCGGCATGCACACCAGTCGTGATTAGAAGCCACACTAAGATTCGCCAGCAGCAGCGTGCCGATTACTATACCGCAGAAACACAAAGAAAAGTATCTTTCACACAAGCCATTTTTTTGTCTGTATGCGTGCTGCGAATGTATGGCATCTGGACTGAATCCTGACCCAATCATTTCAATGGATCTGTGTACACATCATCTTTACGTTCAGGAAAAATCGTAGCATCTTCTATTGTGTGCGTTTTTCCCGTCACCCCGGCCTCATAGAAAAGAATGGGACTTGTGTGGAAAACAGAAGGAATCCGTATGCAAGAAGTTTTTCACCGATGGTTGCTAGATGTTCAGTGTTATCCTTCAGTTTTTCTTCACGCATGTGAAAAACTGACTGCATCCGTGCAGAAAATACCTTAAACACTAACGCAATCTCAGATAAAACGGATTCAACTTGCATGCGAAACGGACAGTTTTTCCCTAAACAGACTCACTCATTCAATATCGTTCCTGTGAAATAAGGCCTACTTCACAACTACGTTTAGAGCCGTTGCGGTTTTTGACCTGGAATATTTGCCAGGTAGCGGCCAGATTTCTGCCGGATCCCATTATAGTCAACGGGGCCGGCTATCGCTAGTTTCACACTAGCGCTTGCTACATCCGGCAGGGAAAAGCCCGCTTGTCCTCTCTGTATCTGGCGTTGCCATCTGGCCCCATTAACTATAATGGGGACCGGCAGAGATCCAGCCACAACTCGACAGACATGCCGAGAATCAGCTGGACAAATAGCGCTGCGCATTTGCTTTCCACATCCTCCCATGTGCCCTCCGCACCCATATGTCTGTTCCGCAAACAGATAGAATATGCCCACAAAATGCAGACCACGGACCCACTGAATTCTATGTGTCCACAAAAAAAAAAAAAAAAGCGGAATGCACATGGACCGCATCTGTATTTTGTGGTTTCGCGGTTTGAGGACTGAAAAATAGACACAGTCATGTGCATGAGGCCTTAGTAACAATTAGTGGGCACAGGACTATGAACACTTCCAGCACACAAACTATGATGTTTGAGGCATTGCAGCTATTTTGGTTATATTGCTTCATACTAAGTGGTTAAAAAACCCTTCAAGATTACAAAACAATAGGCAGGCATCGAACCAGCAGAGCCACGTGACAAACCACGTCACAGCTTATTACTCGGCGTAGGAGACCTGCACAGGAAGAGATGTAGACAACAAACTGTCTACTAGACTGTAAAATCACTGGGCACATTAGACACAGTCTACCAAGGTACACTCCTCAATGGGTAAAGGTAATATACTGTATGATCAAAAACAATAAAATCACACATTATGTAGGATCTAAGGCCAGGTTACACTTCAGTAAATCACAGACTTAGGCCTCTTTCACACGACCGTATGGCTATTTCTGTGTTTTGCGGTCCGTTTTTCACGGATCCGTTGTTCCGTTTTTTTGTTTCCGTTTCCATTCCGTTTTTCCGTATGGCATATACAGTAATTACATAGAAAAAAAATTGGGCTTGGCATAACATTTTCAATAGATGGTTCCGCAAAAAAACGGAACGGATATGGAAGACATACGGATGCATTTCCGTATGTGTTCCGTTTTTTTTGCGGACCCATTGACTTGAATGGAGCCACGGAATGTGATTTGCGGGCAATAATAGGACATGTTCTATCTTTCAACGCAACGGAAAAAAGGAAATACGGAAACGGAATACATTCCGTTTTTTTTGCGGAACCATTGAAATGAATGGCTCCGTATACGGAACACAAAAAACGGCCCGCAAAACAGAAATAAAAAACGGTAGTGTGAAAGAGGCCTTACATACATATACACACACACACACACACACACACACACACAATGTCAATGGTGAGCAGGTAAAAAATGAAGAGAACGAAGCGCTCGCACAGCTGATCAGCAGAGGCGCTGAGAGTCAGAGCACCACCAATCTGATACCGATGACCTATTCCGATGATAGATCATCAGTGAGAAAACTGGACAACCCCTTTAAGATCATTCCTCTCCATATGGACATCATAAGGAGGGCGAGGTCCCCTGCTCGGAACCCTGTCCTCCTCTAGAAGCCAAAATGGAGATCTGCTCTTTAAGAGGAGGTCACGTTCTGACGGACGCGAGCCATCCTTGTATCACAGTGGCTGCTGCAGGGTAAAGTCCTTTCTGTCTGTTCTGTCCCCTGGCAGGATCAGCTGTTTGCAATGGGCGCCAGGAGCAAGACCCAAAGAGACTATGATATTATGACCCCTTAAAGGGGTTGTCCACTTATCCAATATTGATGACCTATTATCAGGATCAATATCAGACGAGCGGGGGTCCGACTCCCGACACCCCTGATGATCAGCTGTTTTTCAATGTTTACCTGCAATGCAGCTTTTTTGTCTAATGCCAGGGAGGATGTAGATGGCACCCTGAATGCTTGCAAGTCTCCACGATAACACGTACATGGCATAATTCAGAATTGAACACACAGTCATCCACGTCTCTCAGTAGTGCAGCCTCACTGTCTAGTCCTGTATTTCAAATAAGCATATTTTAAAATGTCAAGTCAATGAGGCAAAGCTGCAATACTAGGCCTGGCCCACCATGAAGAGGACTTGGTGCTCACCAGACCACTGCAGCTCCTTTAGTCAGCTGACTGGCAGGGGGGGGGGGGGGTCAGGAGCGACGGACCATACTAAGGACCATCAATAATCCCAGTGCCAGATCAGTCGCATCCCACTGATTTACCGCGGTGTCCGTACGGTTTCACAGAGGTGTCCGCCGTTTGGACATTCAAATGTGGCCGAATCTACAGCTCCGAATAGATCCTCTGACGCAGATGTGAACATCCAAGGCTTGTAACATGCATACACGTAATGGCTGTGCATCTCACTTAGGGCTCATGCACACGAACATATTTTCTTTTGGTGTCTATTCCGTTTATTTTTGCAGACAGTATGCGGAACTATTCAGTTCAATGGGTCCGCAAAAAAAAAAAAGGAAGGTACTCCGTGCATTCTGCTTCCGTATGACCGTTCCGCAAAGGAATAGAACATGTGCTATTATTGTCCGCATTACGGAAAAGGGTAGGACTTGTTCTAGTAGGGGCCAGCTGTTCCGTTCCACAAAACATAGAATGCATACGGACGTTCTTCGTATTTTTTGCGGGCCGCATAATACATACGGTCATGTGCATGAGCCTTTACCCTCGGAGCTTGTGGAGTATTTACGTAGCCGCAGTCTTGAAGGAGAAAGGACAAACATTGCAGAGTAACCAGGCAAGAATAATAAATCCCCTGTGGAATATCCTCGCACTGCAATAATTGGATTAAACCAGAACAAAATGTCAGTGTTTTCCAGAACTCCTCATTAAACAGGACGACTCCAGGACACAATGACTCGCCCTCTAATACCCGCCGGTGTAGGAAGGGAACAATACTGATATATACTATGACACTATAGCCATGACAGATATAGTGCGGTGGAATGAAGGGAACTAAATACTGTTCGCAGAAAGACTAAAGTACAGCATTGATTCTTTAAAGGGGTCGTCCACCTATGAAACCCTTTTCGGCAGGCCCACTCCCCACCGGACCGGTAGAGGGAAGCATATCTACCTGCTGCCTGTAGAGCTTCTCTGGAGTGGATGGAGGCCACGTGATGTCTCCCAAGAAGAAGCTGACGAACAGGAAACCGGAGCGCGGTGGACAATAAGAGCCGGAACCGAGCGGCGGGGAGCAGAAAAGTAGGTCTCCCTCCACAGGTCTGATGGGGAGGAAAGGGCTGCCAAAAAGAGCTGGCCAATCCCTTTAAAAAGGAGAATATTTCAATGAAGATTAAAGGGGTTGTCCAGTGCTGGAACACCTCTACAGCCAAACAATAAGTCACTGGCTGCGACCCAGTGTAGACGGCAGAGCGGTGGTGCTGGACTGGAGCAGGTACAGAGAGGGAAGGCAATTTTCGTTGTTATTTTTTTACGTAAAATACCGGAAAACCCCTTTAAGCTGGCCGTACACATGAGTCTGATGTTAGCCAAACCTGCTGATTTTGGCGAGAATGGCTGACTAATGTGTATGGGGGGGGGGGGGGGGGGGCAACTCTCCATTTAAAAGCAAATGTCGGGAATGAAAATTGATCAGGCTATTTGATTTACACATGTCCGATCCTTGTTCTCAGGGGAGATGAGCTGCAGCCATAGGGGTCCGATTCCCTCTCCCTCTTCAGAACGCATGCATGCTTGGTCAAGCTGAGTGTGCACGCCTATGGGGAGGGTGGGAGGCAGCTATCTTAACTTAAGCGGCCTCCTTCACTGAACGAGCAGCCGACTGTCGGGAAGGAACATTTAGGTCGGCCCATCTAAATACACCTTTAGGGCTGTTTCACACGAGCGGATGCCGTGCGTGACATCGAAGACCCACTGCGGACAGAAGAAACCTCTCTGATCTTTTTACTACAAAATCCTAGCAAGATAAAGTGGTCACCGTGATTTTGTAGTAAAAAGGTCACAGAGAGGCACAGAACATTATCAATCATGTTAATGCTCCGTGCTTCTGCTGTCCGCAGCGGGTCTTGGCTGTCATTCACGCAGCGGATGTGTCGCACGGCATCCACTAGTGTAAAACAGCCCTTAGTCCTTTAAGGAGCAGCCACAGCACTGTCGGCATACAAATATAAGCCATATGCCGCCCACATTCTGTTTTTTCTAGTGTTTCATCACTTTTGTTATGGCTTTCAGAACCGCTCCAGATGGTCTTGTTTGCGCATGGAAGCTGAATATTGCACAAAATCTCCTGCTCTTATTCAAGATGTCTTTTTGAAATATACAAATAAAGGGGGGCACCACAGGGAGGCCAGCCCCAGTACGAGGCATGAGCACTTTTAATAGCTGCCACAAAATATAAAGACAAAAATAAGCTTTAAACCGATCCACATCACACATCACCTAATTCGACTCATGTGATGGGACTCCGTAACATCGGCCGGTGCTTTATTACCATTTCATGAATGTGCTTACATGGCCTCCCTTCCATCTGTGGTCAATACTCGTGGTCTTCAAGAGGACCAGACGCGGTGTTCTCCCATCCTATGATAGTGATCTTATATAGAGATGAGCGAACCCGAACTGTATAGTTCGGGTTCGTTCCGAATTTTGGGGTGTCCGTGACACGGACCCGAAAATTTTCGTAAAAGTCCGGGCTCAGGTTCGGTGTTCGGCGCTTTCTTGCCGCTTTTTGAAAGGCTGCTGTGATTGGCCAGTGCAGCATGTGACCCAGTCTCTATATAAGCTTGGGTCACGTAGCGCTGCACGTCACTCTGCTGTTACAAGTGTAGGGAGAGGTTGCAGCTGCGACGTTAGGGCAAGATTAGGCAGTGATTAACTCCTCCAAAACACTTAAGACAGTGATCGATCTACAGCTGTGGATCATTGAACTGCTGCTATTCAATTGCTCACTGTTTTTAGGCTGCCCAGAGCGTTTTTCTGTCACTTTTTTCTGGGGTGATCGGCGGCCATTTTGTGGCTTGTGGTGCGCCAGCACAAGCTGCCACCAAGTCCATTTAACCATCAATAGTGTGGTTATTTAAATCTATCCCTAAGGGCTCTTTCACACCTGCGTTCTTTTCTTTAGGCATAGAGTTCCGTCGTCGGGGCTCTATGCCGGAAGAATCCTGATCAGTTTTATCCTAATGCATTCTGAATGGAGTGAAATCCGTTCAGGATGCATCAGGATGTCTTCAGTTCCGGAACGGAACGTTTTTTGGCCGGAGAAAATACCGCAGCATGCTGCGCTTTTTGCTCCGGCCAAAAATCCTGAAGACTTGCCGCAAGGCCGGATCCGGAATTAATGCCCATTGAAAAGGCATTGATCCGGATCCGGCCTTAAGCTAAACGTCGTTTCGGCGCATTGCCGGACCCGACGTTTAGCTTTTTCTGAATGGTTACCATGGCAGCCATGGAAGTCTGAAAGTCCTGGCAGCCATGGTAAAGTGTAGCGGGGGAGCAGCATACTTACAGTCCGTGCGGCTCCCGGGGCGCTCCAGAGTGACGTCAGGGCGCCCCAAGCGCATGGATCACGTCATCCATGCGCATGGGGCGCTCTGACGTCATTCTGGAGCGCCCTGGGAGCCGCACGGACTGTAAGTATACCGCTCCCCCGCTCCCCACTCCTACTATGGCAACCAGGACTTTAATAGCGTCCTGGGTGCCATAGTAACACTGAAAGCATTTTGAAGACTGCTCCGGTTGCGTTTTTCCGGATCCGGCATGCAATTCCGGCAAGTGGAGTACACGCCGGATCCGGACAACGCAAGTGTGAAAGAGGCCTAAAAGGGTATATTAGATTCAAGGTGCTGATAGGGTCATTCTCAATAACTTCACACACACGCTACTGTGCATATCCAAGTCTAATTCTGTCCGTAAACGTATACCTGTCACCCAGCGCCTAAATAATAGGCCTCAAATTTATATTCAGCTAAATCTGTCATTACTGCTGTGCCTGTATTAGTGTAATACGGTACCTAAATAGATAGCCAGATAGTGTTAGGTGTCTGTAAAAAAAGGCCTGAATTTGAATTCAATACATTGGGCCAAATAATATTTTTCTTATTGTGGTGAACGGTAACAATGAGGAAAACATCTAGTAAGGGACGCGGACATGGTCGTGGTGGTGTTAGTGGACCCTCTGGTGCTGGGAGAGGACGTGGCCGTTCTGCCACAGCCACACGTCCTAGTGTACCAACTACCTCAGGTCCCAGTAGCCGCCAGAATTTACAGGGATATTTGGTGGGGCCCAATGCCGTTCTAAGGATGGTAAGGCCTGAGCAGGTACAGGCATTAGTCAATTGGGTGGCCGACAGTGGATCCAGCACGTTCACATTATCTCCCACCCAGTCTTCTGCAGAAAGCACACAGATGGCGCATGAAAACCAAGCCCATCAGTCTGTCACATCACCCCCATGCATATCAGGGAAACTGTCTGAGCCTCAAGTTATGCAGCAGTCTCTTATGCTGTTTGAAGACTCTGCTGCCAGGGTTTCCCAAGGGCATCCACCTAGCCCTTCCCCAGCGGTGGAAGACATAGAATGCACTAACGCACAACCACTTATGTTTCCTGATGATGAGGACATGGGAATACCACCTCAGCACGTCTCTGATGACGAAACACAGGTTCCAACTGCTGCGTCTTTCTGCAGTGTGCAGACTGAACAGGAGGTCAGGGATGAAGACGATGCAGGGGACGATGAGGTCCTAGACCCCACATGGAATGAAGGTCGTGCCACTGACTTTCACAGTTCGGAGGAAGAGGCAGTGGTGAGACCGAGCCAACAGCGTAGCAAAAGACAAAGAGGGAGCAGTGGGCAAAAGCAGAACACCCGCCGCCAAGGGACTCCGCCTGCTACTGACCGCCGCCATCTGGGACCGAGCACCCCAAAGGCAGCTTCAAGGAGTTCCCTGGCATGGCACTTCTTCAAACAATGTGCTGACGACAAGACCCGAGTGGTTTGCACGCTGTGCCATCAGTGCCTGAAGCGAGGCATTAACGTTCTGAACCTTAGCACAACCTGCATGACCAGGCACCTGCATGCAAAGCATGAACTGCAGTGGAGTAAACACCTTAAAAAACAAGGAAGTCACTCAGGCTCCCCCTGCTACCTCTTCTGCTGCTGCCGCCTCGGCCTCTTCTGCTGCTGCTGCCGCCTCGGCCTCTTCCTCCGCCTCTGGAGGAACGTTGGCACCTGCCGCCCAGCAAACATGGGATGTACCACCAACACCACCACCTGCGTCACCAAGCATCTCAACCATGTCACACGGCAGCGTTCAGCTCTCCATCTCACAAACATTTGAGAGAAAGCGTAAATTCCCACCTAGCCACCCTCGATCCCTGGCCCTGAATGCCAGCATTTCTAAACTACTGGCCTATGAAATGCTGTCATTAAGGCTGGTGGACACACACAGCTTCAAACAGCTCATGTCGCTTGCTGTCCCACAGTATGTTGTTCCCAGCCGGCACTACTTCTCCAAGAGAGCCGTGCCTTCCCTGCACAAACAAGTGTCCGATAAAATCAAGTGTGCACTGCGCAACGCCATCTGTGGCAAGGTCCACATAACCACAGATACGTGGACCAGTAAGCACGGCCAGGGACGCTTTATCTCCCTAACTGCACACTGGGTAAATGTAGTGGCGGCTGGGCCCCAGGCGGAGAGCTGTTTGGCGCACGTCCTTCCGCCGCCAAGGATCGCAGGGCAACATTCTTTGCCTCCTCCTCCTACTCAGCTTCCTCCTCCTCTTCTTCCACCTGCTCATCCAGTCAGCCACACACCTTCACCACCAACTTCAGCACAGCCCGGGGTAAACGTCAGCAGGCCGTTCTGAAACTCATATGTTTGGGGGGACAGGCCCCACACTGCACAGGATTTGTGGCGGGGTATAGAACAACAGACCGACGAGTGGTTGCTGCCGGTGAGCCTCAAGCCCGGCCTGGTGGTGTGCGATAATGGGCGAAATCTCGTTGCAGCTCTGGGACTAGCCGGTTTGACGCACATCCCTTGCCTGGCGCATGTGCCGAATTTGGTGGTGCAGAAGTTCATTCGCAACTACCCCGACATGTCAGAGCTGCTGCATAAAGTGTGGGCCGTCTGTTCGCGCTTCCGCCGTTCACATCCTGCCGCTGCTCGCCTGTCTGCGCTACAGCGTAAACTTCGGCCTTCCCGCTCACCGCCTCATATGCGACGTGCCCACCAGGTGGAACTCCACCTTGCACATGCTGGACAGACTGTGCGAGCAGCAGCAGGCCATAGTGGAGTTTCAGCTGCAGCACGCACGGGTGAGTCGCACTGCGGAACAGCACTTCACCACCAATGACTGGGCCTCCATGCGAGACCTGTGTGCCCTGTTTCGAGTACTCCACCAACATGGCCAGTGGCGATGACGCCGTTATCAGCGTTACAATACCACTTCTATGTCTCCTTGAGAAAACACTTTGGGCGATGATGGAAGAGGAGGTGGCCCAGGAGGAAGAGGGGTCATTTTTAGCACTTTCAGGCCAGTCTCTTCGAAGTGACTCAGAGGGAGGTTTTTTGCAACAGCAGAGGCCAGGTACAAATGTGGCCAGACAGGGCCCACTACTGGAGGACGAGGAGGACGAGGATGAAGCATGTTCACAGCGGGGTGGCACCCAAAGCAGCTCGGGCCCATCACTGGTGCGTGGCTGGGGGGAAACGCAGGACGATGACGATACGCCTCCCACAGAGGACAGCTTGTCCTTACCTCTGGGCAGCCTGGCACACATGAGCGACTACATGCTGCAGTGCCTGCGCAACGACAGCAGAGTTGCCCACATTTTAACGTGTGCGGACTACTGGGTTGCCACCCTGCTGGATCCCCGGTACAAAGACAATGTGCCCACCTTACTTCCTGCACTGGAGCGTGATAGGAAGATGCGCGAGTACAAGCGCACGTTGGTAGACGCGCTACTGAGAGCATTCCCAAATGTCACAGGGGAACAAGTGGAAGCCCAAGGCGAAGGCAGAGGAGGAGCAAGAGGTCGCCAACGTAGCTGTGTCACGGCCAGCTCCTCTGAGGGCAGGGTTAGCATGGCAGAGATGTGGAAAAGTTTTGTCACCACGCCACAGCTAACTGCACCACCACCTGATACGGAACGTGTTAGCAGGAGGCAACATTTCACTTACATGGTGGAACAGTACCTGTGCACACCCCTCCACGTACTGACTGATGGTTCGGCCCCATTCAACTTCTGGGTCTCCAAATTGTCCATGTGGCCAGAGCTAGCCTTTTATGCCTTGGAGGTGCTGGCCTGCCCGGCGGCCAGCGTTTTGTCTAAACGTGTATTCAGCACGGCAGGGGGCGTCATTACAGACAAACGCAGCCGCCTGTCTACAGCCAATGTGGACAAGCTGACGTTCATAAAAATGAACCAGGCATGGATCCCACAGGACCTGTCCATCCCTTGTGCAGATTAGACATTAACTACCTCCCCTTAACAATATATTATTGTACTCCAGGGCACTTCCTCATTCAATCCTATTTTTATTTTCATTTTACCATTATATTGCGGGGCAACCCAAAGTTGAATGAACCTCTCCTCTGTCTGGGTGCCGGGGCCTAAAAATATCTGACAGTGGCCTGTTCCAGTGGTGGGTGACATGAAGCCAGATTCTCTGCTATGGGACCTCTCTCCTCTGCCGGGGCCTAAATATCTGACAATGGACTGTTCAGTGGTGGGTGACGTGAAGTCTGATTCTCTGCTATGACATGAAGACTGATTCTCTGCTGACATGAAGCCTGATTCTCTGCTATGGGACCTCTCTCCAATTGATATTGGTTATTTTTATTCATTTCCCTATCCACATTTGTTTGCAGGGGATTTAACTACATGTTGCTGCCTTTTGCAGCCCTCTAGCTCTTTCCTGGGCTGTTTTACAGCCTTTAGTGCCGAAAAGTTCGGGTCCCCATTGACTTCAATGGGGTTCGGGTCAGGGACAAAGTTCGGGTCGGGTTCGGATCCCGAACCCGAACATTTCCGGGAAGTTCGGCCTAACTTCTCGAACCCGAACATCCAGGTGTTCGCTCAACTCTAATCTTATATGATCTTATATACACACACACAACCCTTTATTTACAGAAGCAATCCAAGAAATTGCTGCTTCTCCAAAAGATGACCTGACCACAGGGGGTCCAGCTCCAGCTGCCTGGCAAACACAGGCAGCTCCTTTCAAGCAGAACTACCCCATATAATCCTACATATGTTGCTATGTTTACAAAGCATCAAACCTTGTATACCTTGCACCTTTTTGTCATACTTTAAGAAGTTCACTATGAATCCCTGCATTCCCAGACACATAATGGTGTACAGTGCACATAGCAGCACCCAAACAGTCACTGAGGGTAGAAAGCAAAAAAAAAAAAAAATGCCAAAAACATCACTTACCTTTTGAAAATATCCCCAAATCAAGCATAAGAGTTACAAATATTAGACTTGGTCATTTATATTATATTTATAGAGGGTTAATAAACTTTCAAGCATGACCGTATCTCTGTATACACACTTATATAGTGAATGCTATCACTGATTAGTCCGCACCTGGGTATAGCTGAAGTCAGAAATAACAGATTTAGGTCAAAAACACATCTGTGCCCGGCCGTTCCAGCAGAGAATGCCGATTCTTGGCCGGACAAAAACAGTTGCGTGCAGCAGCTTTTTGTCCAGCCGATTTTTGGCATATTTGCCAGGTAGACGTTGACAATAATGGGGTCTGGTGGGCAGGCGGCAGTATCCGGCAATGCTAGATCCAGAGAACTCCAGGCTCCGGGGTGTGCCACAGATGTGAAACTAGCCAAAAATGTATTTTCCCACAATACTATAGATCGATCTGCTCAGCTCCTCCTGCTCTGTAACATGCTGCCTGCAGGTTGCATTACATTTTGTGGTGACAGGTCCTCACTAGGCCTGTCATCAGTAGGGTTGCACTGGGTATTAAAAAAATTGGATTACACTTACCGGTAATTGGTTTTCTTTGAGCCTATGACAGCACCCCTGGAGAGACCACCTCCACCGGACAGGAAACCAGAACCGCTTTAAAAAAGAGGGTCCACCCCCTCTATCCCTAGTCCTTTTCCAAAAACTAAGGAACATAACATCTTAATAAATCTAATCATTATCTACTGTACATTCCTTTTTTCTCAATTTTTATTTTTTTTATCCATTACCTCATAGACAAAGGATTATTATTTTTTTTAAAATATATATATTATCTTTTGGGGAAGGGAATTAACAGGGTAAGTGTAATACAATTTTTCCACTTGGCCTATGACAGCACCCCTGGAGACTAGGCAAGAATTCAATCTAGGGCCGGACAAAGCTTGAAGCACCTTACGGCGAAATGTAAGGCCCTCATTAGAAGGAAGCTAAAATCTATAGTGTTTAAAAAAAAAATCTGCTCTATAGAAGCACAAGCCCTCTCTGCCCACGAAGTGAAGACTCATCTAGTAGCGTGAGCTCCGAATCCTGAGGGTGAAACAACTCCCCTGGTAGAATATGCTAAGGCAATAGCTTGTCTAAGGGCTCTTTCACACTTGCGCTTCTCTTTTCCGGAATAGAGTTCAGTCGTCGGGGCTCTATGCCGGAAAAATCCTGATCAGGATTATCCCCATGCATTCTGAATAGAGAGAAATCCGTTCAGGATGCATCAGGATGTTTTCAGTTCAGGACCGGAAAGTTTTTTGGCCGGAGAAAATACCGCAGCATGCTGCGCTTTTTGCTCCGGTCAAAAATCCTGAACACTTTCCGCATCGACGGATCCGGAATAATAGCCCATTGAAATGTATTATTCCGGATCCGTCCTAACATCTTCAGTTGTTACGACGCAACGACGGATCCGGAAGTTGCGTCTGCGCCAGGAAGTAGGAAGGGCTTGGCTGGCGAGAAAACTTCCACTAGACAGCCCGCGTGTGAGAAGACAGGGCGTGAAAGAAGCTCCTGGAGGTGAGTATTGTGTGTGTTTGTCCCTTGCATATTTTATTAGTTGTAAAACAAACTAGAAATTTTCGGATAAGAAATAATTTACATACTGGATCCGCTCATCAGTACACGACAGATCCATCGAAATAGCACTTGATGTTGGCGTCAGGATTTCCGAAAGCCGGAGAGACGCATCCGGAAAGAAAAAATTATGCGTTCTTACACGTTTTTCCGGATCCGGCGTGTAATTCCGGCAAATGGAGTACACGACGGATCCGGACAACGCAAGTGTGAAAGAGCCCTAATCCACCTAGCAATGGTCTGGGAAGAAGCAGCAGAGCCTTTCTTTGCACCATGGAATAAAAGCAACAAACGGGAGGAGGACCTCCAAGGCCGAGTGACCTGTAGATATTGAATAATAACTTCCTCTAAAACAATGGAATTCAGATTCCCTTTTATTTTTTGGAGAAGCGCAGAAGGAGGGTAAAACTATCTCTTGGGAATGGTGAAACTGGGAAGAGACCTTTGGTAAAAAAGAAAGATCAGGAGAAAATCAGCACCCAATCCTCCAAGATCACCAAGTAGAGCTGGTCAATGGAAAGCGCAGCGATCTCACTAACCCTCCTAACGGAGGCAATGGCTAAGAGAAACGCAAGTTTCAGAGAGAGCATCTTTGGGGAAATCGTACTCATAGGCTCAATAGGATCTGAGGTGAGAGCTGAAAGCACCAAGTTTAAATCCCAGGGAGGCAACCTATTTTTACAAACCGGGGACAACTTACATACTGCAGTCACAAATCTCTTAACCCAAGGATGTTCTGCTAACCTAAACTCAAACAAGGCACTTAAAGCGAACCTGTCACCATGATTTTGGCATAGAGCTGGGGACATGGGCTGCTAGATGGCCACTAGCACATCTGCAGTACCCAGGTCCCATAGCTCTCCGCGCTTTTATTGTGTTAAAAAACAGTTTTGAGTGATATGCAAATTACCTGATATGAGTCCTGTAGCCGGAGAGGAGTCAAGCACCGCCCCGCGTCCTCCGATTCTCCTCCTTGCCGGCTGACGTCACAGAGCTGGAGCGCCGAAATCTCGCGATGCGCGAGCTAGCGCATGCGTAGTTCGTTCCCTGTGCTGATGCCAGCACAGGGAATGAACATGATGCCGACACTGCGCATGCGCTAGCTCGCGCATCGCGAGATTTTTGCGCTCCAGCTCTGTGACGTCAGCCGGCAAGGAGGAGAATCGGAGGACGCGGGGCGGTGCTGGGCTCCTTTCCGGCTTGACTCATCTCCGGCTACAGGACTCATATCAGGTAATTTGCATATCACTCAAAACTGTTTTTTAACACAATAAAAGCGCGGAGAGCTATGGGACCTGGGTATTGCAGATGTGCTAGTGGCCATCTAGCAGCCCATGTCCCCAGCTCTATGCCAAAATCATGGTGACAGGTTCGCTTTAAAGGGAACCTGTCACCTGGATTTGGGGTATAGAGCTGAGGACATGGGTTGCTAGATGGCCGCTAGCACATCCGCAATATCCAGTCCCCATAGCTCTGTGTGCTTTTATTGTGTAAAAAAAACCGATTTGATACATATGCAAATTAACCTGAGATGAGTCAGAGCTTGAAAATATGACTTCTCTGGTCACACAAGTAAGATATGACTCTTATGTTAATTTGCATATGTATCAAATCGGTTTTTTTTACACAATAAAAGCACACAGCTATGGGGACTGGATATTGCGGATGTGCTAGCGGCCATCTAGCAACCCATGTCCTCAGCTCTATACCCAAAATCGCGGTGACAGGTTCCCTTTAAAGCTGAAATCTCCACCTTTAAAGTGATAGGTCTAAGCGTTTTTCTCCATCCAGCCTGTAAAAAAAAAAAATTAAAAATAAAAATAATACAATTGGAATGTCTGGAACATCTAGCACATCCACTGGTCTATTTGCAAATCTGTAGAAAGCCCTCCAAACTCTCAAATAGATATTATAACGGACCTTCTTACGACTTGCCAACAGAGTGGTGATAACATCCTCAGAGAGCCCTCTCTTAATCAAAATTTTCCTTTCAACAGCCAGGTGAAGATTTTTTACTTCGGGGTAAAAAATTGGCCCCCAAGCAAGAAGTTCCTGGGATTCGCAAGAACCCAAGAGGTAGCCATCAACATCCTGCAGAGCCAAGAAAACCAAACCCTCCTTGGCCAAAAGAGAGCTATTACTATCACTGTGGCGCTTTCTTCCCTGATCTTTGTGAGGACCCTTGGTAACAGCTTTAGTGGGGGAAAGGCATACAGATGGCCCTGCTCCTAGGATTGAGCAAATGCGTCCACTGCCTTTGGAAACCTTCTCTATTAATCCTGGGATGGAATGACCTCCTAGGGGCTGGCTGACCGGTAGAGGAAAAGCCCTTTTTTCTATCAGAGGCCTTTTCCAGTAAATCGTCAACGACTGGTCCAAATAAGTAGTCCCCTTGACACGAAATGGCACAATGTTTAGCCTTAGAACTAGCATCCCCATTCCAGCCTTTTAACCAATGCTCTACGGGCAGAGTTAGATAAGGCGGAAGCTCTGGCGGATAACCTTAATGAGTACGCAGAAGCATCGACCCAAAAAATCCAAAGCATTATATATAGCAGGGAAAGAGGATATTAACTGTTCCCTAGGGGTACCCACTTTAATGTGAGCTTCCTACTCCCCCGTCCACACTTTTATGGATCTAGCAACAGAAGTGGCTGCAATAGCAGGTTTAAAGGCTGCCGCAGAGGCTTCCCAATTATTTTTAAAATAATTGTCCATTGGGCCTTTAAAAGAACCCATATCTTCAAAAGGGAAGCGCTGCTTTCTTGGCCATCTTGGCTACCGGGGCATCAAGCTTTGGGGCTCTATCCCAAGAAGCGGAAACTTCTTCATCAAAAAGGATATTTACGCTCGACAGAGGAAGGAATAAAAAAAACTTCTTATCCGGCTTCTCCCACTTTTTTGCAATGACTGCCTGAATATTTTTATGCACGTCAAAAACCTTCCTTCTCTTGGGGCCCAGACCCTCAAACAGAGTCATGAACTGACTGTGGTAGCTTTTGGTCATCTAAGCTTATGGTAGCTCTTACTGCTTTGACTAGGGAGTTAGGCTGAGTTCACACGGGCGAGTATGCCACGCGGGTGCAATGCGGTAGGTGAACGCATTGCACCCGCACTGAATACTGACCCATTCATTTCTATGGGGCTGTGCACATGAGCTGTGATTTTCACGCATCACTTATGCGTTGCGTGAAAATCGCAGCATGCTCTATTATTGTGCGTTTTCCACGCAACGCAGGCCCCATAGATGTGAATGGGGCTGCGCGAAAATCGAAAGCATCCGCAAGCAAGTGTGGATGCAGTGCGATTTTCACGCACGGTTGCTAGGAGACGATCGGGATGGAGACCCGATCATTATTATTTTCCCTTATAACATGGTTATAAGGGGAAATAATAGCATTCTGAATACAAAATGCATAGTACAATAGCGCTGGAGGGGTTAAAAAAAATATATATATTTAACTCACCTTAATCCACTTGCTCGCGCAGCCTGGCATCTCTTCTGTCTTCATCTTAGCTGTGTGCAGGAAAAGGACCTGTGGTGACGTCACTCCGGTCATCACATGATCCATCACCATGGTAAAAGATCATGTGATGACCGAAGTGACGTCACCACAGGTCCTTTTCCTGCACACAGCTAAGATGAAGACAGAAGAGATGCCGGGATGCGCGAGCAAGTGGATTAAGGTGAGTTAAGTTTTTTTATTTATTTTTTAACCCCTCCAGCGCTATTGTACTATGCATTCTGTATTCAGAATGTATTATTTTCCCTTATAACATGGTTATAAGGGAAAATAATAGCAATCTACAGAACACCGATCCCAAGCCCGAACTTCTGAGAAGAAGTTCGGGCTTGGGTACCAAACATGCGTGATTTTCCTCACGCGCGGAAAAATCGCGCATGTTCCCGCAACGCCCGTGTGAACTCAGCCTTAGGCCTCATGCACACGACCGTATTTTGTTTCAGTGTCCGTTCCGTTGTTTTTGCGGATAGGATGCGGACCCATTCATTTCACCGTGTGCTGTCCGCATCAGTATGTCCGTTCCGTTGCTCCGCAAAAAAAATTGTGCATGTCCTATTTTTTTCTAGTTTGCGGACAAGGATAGGCATTATTACAATGGATCCTCAAAAAAAACGGATGACATATGGAAAGTCATCCGTTTTTTTTGCGGATCCGCAATTTGCGGACCGCAAAACACATACGGTCGTGTGCATGTAGCCTTAGTGTTCTCAGCATGAAAGAGCGGTTTCCTTGCAGATTCGTCATCAGAAGACTCATTAGATTGCCATTTCCCTCTTCCTCCAATTATGAAAGTAAATCACTGTCACTGGAGGGGGAAGGGGAGGGGGAATTAGATGTGGCTGCAGAGGTACTAGAGCTGTTTTTAAGCAGATTGCTAACCAATTCTTTAACCTCCTCACGGATCATCTGCTTGATGCCGCCCATCAGAGACGGAGCTTCCTCCTCCATTAACTTGCTCACACGTACTTGACAAAGGGGTTTAGCCCAGGCAGAGGGTAGCTTCCTTTTACACACAGCACAACCCTTCTCTTTAGATCTGTAGACCTTCCTAGAAGACTCACACCTACATATAGAATATGACCCCCATGAGTAACATACAGCAGAAATATATCAGGGTACAACCCCTCTTAGCCCACCGTGGTACCGGAGTATCATTGGTGGTTTCAGCGCGCCGAGTCTGCTCCATGATCAAGCAGCAACTAACAGCCAAAATGGAGGAACTGCCAGCCTCTTCCACACCGGCATGGCAGTGAGCCAACTGGGCTTTTCTCTCCGGGCGCGCATGCCGGCTCCCCCCACTTCCGGTCTACAGTGTCGGCTTCATTCCACAGCCGCAACCCGGAAGTACTAATCCCAGCGCGTATTGGCAGCCAGACATTTGATCACGGCCGAAACCCCCCTGGACCAAGAAGGAGAACGGAGTGGGGTAGGAGAGAGAAGGGGGCCCAGTCTTCTGCAGCGGCTCTTAGAGGAGTCTTACGCTGCATGGGATAACCCTCCTGTAACGGATCTCCTGGTACCCCGACTGGGTACCTCCGTTGATAAATGCTCCCAGTGCCTCCCAAGGACTCCAAGCACTCCGCTCGACACCGATACCACCACACGAACCAGGAACAGAAACAGCTCTTACAAGAGCTAGGAGTAATAGCCAGGGGAGTATACACGTATAGCAATCTCCACACACATGAGATGAGGCTCTATGTTGAGTGTAAAACAGGAACACTTTATTGAGGGCTACCCGCCCGTATTTATGCAGGTCCCCATCTGGTGTACACGCCCCTAGGGGACCAGAAGGAAGACTGTGACACTGGACAGATACGTAGCACTCAGGATACACAGACAACACATCCCCACAATGCATCATGGTTTCCTCCTCTCTGCCCTGGAGACACCCGAGGAACAATTCAATTATCTCTCAGGACAACGGGAAATCGCCAATACACATGTGGAGACAATAGGACAGGAATCACCACCCAAACACACAATGTCACACCCCCACAGCAAACACAGACATTTAACATATTCCCAATTAGCTCAAGTCTTAGTGCATATCATTAGGTGAATGGCACTCAGAATACACAAATACAATACAATTAGCTATCTGGGTACCCTCACATAACAAAATACAATTGCAAAGACAGATGGTTCTGTCACACACCTCAAAACCCCACATATGGCTTGGATCTGAGCGCTCAGATGCTACAAACACAGTCAAATCGCCATGGGGTTTAAGTTTTGCATGGGCTGATGAGAGGGCCCATAATCCTGGGGCAAGAGGCTGGCAACCAGGCCCCTCCAAAACCCAGTGGCGAGGTTATTTTCGCCACACCTCCCAATACTAAAACCAAGTCAGGGCTCCCGCAGCTCAATCATCTTTTAGTTGTTCCGATCCCACCTGTCCCTTAGGACAGGAAACAAAACTGGGGATAGACTGGGTGCACCCTCTTTTAAAGCGGTTCTGGTTTCCTGTCCTGAGGAGGTGGAGGCGATCTCTCCAGGGGTGTTTTCATAGGCGAAGGGGAATTAACAATACTTTTTTTTAAGCTTGCTGTTTTCTTCCAAAAACAGCACCACACCTCTCCACAGGCTGTGAGTGGTACTACAGCTTAGCCCCATTTACTTTAATGGAGCCGATTTAGGATATCAGACACATCCCATGGGCAGGCGGGGTGCTGCTTTAGGCCTCATGCACACAACAGTGTTTTTTCACTGTCAGCGATTTGGCTTCAGTGGTCCGTGTCCGATTTTGCTTCAGTTGTGTTTCCTTGAGTCTTCCTTTTTTTTTGTCTGACAGGAGAGAAAAAAGGAAGGTTAATGAAAAGTGTAATTTTATTGCACCAAGGTCTTGTAGAAAAAAAACGGACACGGATGACATACCAGTTGTGCATCCATTTTTTGACTTGAATGGGTCCGTCCTCCGTTTTCCACTGACAAGAATAGGACAGGTTATATTTTTTGGACGGACTGGAATCACGGATGCGGAGAAAAAACGGAGGACTATCAGTTTTTTTTCACAGCTCCATAGAAATGAATGGGACCTCCGCTAAACTGTGAAAAATGACGGAACGGACGTGGATGCACACAATGGTCGTGTGCATGAGGCCTTAGGGAGAGAAAAAAAAAAAAGCAGGCATGTTTTTCTAATCCTGGAGAACCCCTTTAACATTGCTTTTCCAAATGTGCTGCAAACAGCGCAATAAGCCACTTACTAATATATAGTAATTAAGGGGGTTACAGCCGATGACCCCACTGAGCAGCACCGGCCCTTGGTTCGTACAGTCCACTCCCCAGGTTGCACTGTACTCAGGTCCTTAGTATGGCCGCACGACCAGACCGATCACACTGCGCATGTATTAGTCTCCCATGCTCAATGGAATCTGCAGATAGATGGGTTGGGTCACGTGCTCCTGATTCAGCGGCCATATTGAGGACCAGATCAGAGTGCAAGAGGAGGAGTCATAACTATATATTAGTATGTGGCCTATGTTGCTGGAAAGGTACTGCCCCTTTAAGAGTCCATCACAAAAATAAATAGATAAAAATTAAAAATCCCATTCAGTAAAGTATATGATCGAGGCACTACAGTGAGTGATATTGTCCCATGGGTGAACGCTCTACAAATAAGCTCAGGACAGCGCGGTCCTGTCTATGAGGACACGGATGCGGCCGGGCCTGTTGTTGTGAGTGCATCCTTGCGGTTGTTGGGTGTAGACAGGTTGTTGGATAATCTTCATTTCAGGTGAGCACAAAGAGTAAAGCAAACAAGCCCCAAGCAAAACCACCACAAATCGTCTGTACGCCGCGACCTGCGCACCAGCAGGATCACGTTGCAGGTCCAGCCACATACATAAAAGTGACACGGAAAGACCGTTTTTTTCGCCATCACGCCTTCAAATTAGGCCGTGCATGGTGAAAGAGGAGCTCTGTATGTATGTTCTATCAGGAGGTAGGTCCCTGCTCAGGACAACCTCCCTCTCTAGAAGCTGCTTTGTCAGGCCCCGAGCCGCACATGTATTACATGGATGAGCATTCATCAAAATGACGGCCATGTAGTACCAATTTTGGTGGGGAACTGCGTCGCCAAACTTCAGAGACAGGCGCACTCTGATGAGTGGACCCCTTTAAGATGGCCATTGAAATAGTAGATTTCACTTGACAGACCCAACCCAGCCCTGTATGGGCACAGACTGGCAGCGCTTTGCAAGATCTAAGATTTGAAATGATTGCTGTGGATTAAAATCTAGCGTAGCATAGCGGTGAAGAAGAAAGAAAAAAGAAAAAAAAAGAAAAGAAAAGAAAAAAGGGAGCATATCCCATTATGTCCTTTTTTGCCACAGAAACCTTGACGGGTGGCCGGTCGCAAATTGGACCTGCTGCCTGGCACCATGAAAAGCAGCTTATCTCCTTTAAGAACAAAGGATTGAGCATGTTCTAATTCAGCATGACCAATCCTTCTCATCAGTGATTTTGTCAAAATTGGCAGATTTGGCCAATGTTTCTCTAACGTGTATGGGGAACCTTTAGGGACTTTTTTAAATCTATATATTTAGTGTATAACTTCCTAGATCATCCTTGTTACTCAATAGACACAAATACAGAGAGTTCTTTGTCCGCAAATACAACATTCGACCGGAGCCAAGTGTCCCGTAAGGGGATGCCAGTCTTGATAAAGGTCCCCCTGTGTCTTTCCTTTCCTGCCATTCACACCATCACAGCATTGTCCTTATTTTTCTCTGCAGGTCGGTCCCATTGTTGTACATGGGCGCTATGCCACCTAAAATCTAGGGAAGGAAAACAGAATCTGCACATTTCAATCCGAACAACCCCCTTTTATAATATCGCAAAACAGCCGGGCAACAGCAAGTTGCAGAGAAGTTTTTGGTCACCCCATTTTTTTCAAAGATTTTCTATCATGTGCCATGTCGCCCCTACCCTATGCACCACACGGATACCTGGATACTGCGCACACATTTAGAAGTAGTGCCCACAAGCAGCCATCACAGCCCGAGCTTGGCACGACTGGCGCACACGTAAGATCTGTCTGACCACAGGCTCCCACCATTCAGACCTGTTTGTCTTCCTAGCACATGTGCCTGCACAATGCCCTCTTTACTTTGACCAAATGACCCCCATCTGAAAAGTTACAAAGGAAAGGAATCAATCACTGTCGTCTTATCGCCTCCCCCATATATGTGGCAGCCTGTTTACAATCCCATTATTCCGAGGTTCTGTCATTCCCACACCCAAATTCCGGTGCCGTTCCCACCGCAGAGACATGGTTAACAGAAAAAATAAAAATACAAAAGACAAAATAAAAAAAAAATTAAAAACACACACACACACACACACACACACACACGTATGTGCTATGCAGAGACCACCGAGATTCCTACAAGACCCCTAGGCACTAAACACACATGTAAAAACAAAATGCTCAAAGGGAGTAATCCATAGAATAAACTGATTGGCTGCAGATCTAAAAACCGCACCGCAGGTCAAGACTCCACTCTAGACAATCGGCGCAGTGCGGGAATGAGTTGTTTTTAAATCTCATCCACTTGGCTACTACTTTAAAGGGGTTGTCCGGGTTCAGGATTTAACCTGGACATAATCTCCCCTTCACTCCTTTAGGCCTCATGCAAACGGCCATTGCCTGCATACAGCGGGCCCACAATAGACAGGCACCAGCCGTGTGCACCCCGCATCATGGATGCGGACCCATTCACCTGTGTGACCAGCATCTATCTTCAAAATAGGAGGTCCTCCGACCACCATCCCACCTGGCTGAAGCAGACGCTAGATCCGGGCAGACAATGAGTGAAGAGGTTCTTGTACGCGGCTCTTTCCATTCGCTATGACTTGCAGTTCTATAGCTCCAATACAAGACGTGTGTGGCCACCTCTTAAAAGGGTTGTCCCACCCCCGGGCCAGCATTTACTGCAGGTTATTCCCATCTAGGCCATGAAAGCCACAGATGGGACAACCCTCTTCAATTCATTCTCCACTTGGATGTAGTGACCGGAGTAGGAACGGGAGATCTGGAGATAGTTGTGGGTGCCTGACATTTATGGCATTTCAATAGGAGCCAAGATGGGAATACTAATTTAAAGGGAACCTGTCACATTGAGCTGGAGGCAGCAGATTATAGAGCAGGAGGAGCTGAGCAGATTGATATATAGTTTTATAGGAAAATATTCAGTAAAACCTGTAATTTATCCATTTATATCTCCGCTTTGAAGACCAGGAGGCGGTCCTATCCGTGTTTGACAGCCTTCCCTCTATGACGTTGTATACACACATAGCTGTCAATCACTGATAGGACCGCCTCCTGGTCTTCAAAGCGGAGATATAAATGGATAAATTACAGGTTTTACTGAATATTTTCCTATAAAACTATATATCAATCTGCTCAGCTCCTCCTGCTCTATAACCTGCTGCCTGCAGATTACATTGCATTTTCATGGTGACGGGTTCCCTTTAAGTAATGAAGATAGTTTTACACTTACAGAAATTTGGCAGTGACCACAGACAAAAAATTTCTGACCAAAAGTGAAAATAAGCTCATGCAAGACAAACCTTTCTACATGGTCATCCGGGCGTATAGCATACAACGGCGGGGTCTCAGCTCTGTATAGAAAGTACGCCACCTGCTGGTCAGTCACCATGGGAGCAAATACTGTGTCCTGACTGATAAATTGAATTTTTGGTTGAAAACCAAAGCTAGACATTTTCACACAACATACGGTTTTCCACAGTCATGGCGGAATTATTTCTCTCTTAGAGGCTCATGCACACAAACGTATTATCTTTACGTATCCGTTCCTTTTAAAAAATAAAATAATGGAAGTTACTCCGTGTGCATTCCATTTCCGTATGTCCGTTCCGCAAAAAAAATAGAACATGTTTTATTATTCTCTGCATTACAGACAAGGACAAAAACTGTTCTATTAGGGACTGGCAATTTTATTCTGCAAAATACGGAATGCACACAGACGTCATCCGTATTTTTTGCGGACAGCAAAATACATACCGTTGTGTGCATGAGCCCTTAGGGAGATGAAGTTTTTATAAAAACAGCGCAAAATCTCTCAAAAAACATGAATGTAAGCAGGCTGATGCATCGTACCTACACTGACACATTGTAGCAAACTACCAGGGCAAGCAATATAGTTGTTATATTTATATATGTAGCTGACAGAGGTTTGTCTAGATCGGCTATAAGCCTGCAGATGTTTGGTTCAGTGGATAAAGGGGGTCCAGGTACTGCCTCCGAAATACTGACACTAAAATGCAGCGACTAGGTCTGGGTTCACACACAGCTGTATTGTGCAACATTAAAGAGGACCTATCACATCCGTTTTAGCAACTACTTGCATTCCCCAAGTCATCTTTTCATATGACTATGTTGCGGCGTTCCTCTGTTAGTCCTACGACAAGTTTATGAATGAATTGCCAACTTGGTCTTACCAGTTGGGGGCGTGCCCCTGCAATGTCCATCACTGGCAGTACTGATTGGACAGTCTTAGGCCTCTTTCACACGACCGTTTTGTTTTTTTCCGGCTTACAGACCATTTTTTGCGTTCTGTATACGGAACCAGTCATTTCAATGTTTCCGCAAAAAAAAGGAATGTACTCCGTATGCATTCCGTTTCCGTATTTCCCTTCCGTTAAAAGATAGAACATGTCCTATTATTGCCCGCAAATCACATTCCGTGGCTCCATTCAAGTCAATGGGTCCGCAAAAAAACGGAACACATATGGAAATGCATCCGTATCCGTTCCGTTTTTGCGGAACCATCTATTGAAAATTTTATGCCCAGCCCAATTTTTTCTATGTAATTACTGTATATGCTATACGGAAAAACAGAACGGAAACGAAGGGAAAAAAAAAACTGACCGCAAAATACTGAAAAAGCCATACGGTCGTGTGCAGGAGGCCTTAGACTGGGTTCACATCTGCAGTTTTAACTCTGGCAGATGAACAGACTGTCGGAGTTTACCGTATCAGGCAGAGATGGATACCACCGTGCACCGCCAGATCCCCGTTCTCTGTAATGGGATCTGGACACTTTCCAGCATATATGCCGGCTTTCGTATGGACAAAAAAAAATTAAAAATACTGCGTGCTGCATTTTTTTGTCCGGCTGAATTCCGGCCTGTACACCGGAGCCCATTGACTATGATGGGACCTGGCAGGGGTTAAGCTGGAATAAAATGGTGCGAGTACCGGTTTTTGTTCTGCCGATTCCCAGCACTCATGTCGGAAGCAGACCGGATTCCTCCCCCAGGTCCCATTATAGTCAATGTGGCCTGGTGGTGCTCCGGCCATTTCCAGCTATGCCAGATACGATGAACTCCAATCAAGAAGATCGAGAACAAAGTAGCCGCCCCAATAACTGATCGTCAGCGGAGATAAGGGTTGCATTTAGATGGGGATTGGGGACAAGTGATCCATACAGCGATCCCTATGGAAAATCATGGATCCTGCACAGCAGATCATTAGACCGTACGATCTTCTGCACAGGAACGATGATCACAGGTGTGCTCATTCAGCAGGTGACCGCCAGCACCATTTACACAAGCCAAATTATCAGGAAGGAGCGTTTATACAATCTGCCTGATCATCGGTCCCTGTAAAAGGACCCTAAGACTACGGTCACACCTGCGTTTCTCCTTTCCGGTATTGAGATCCGTCATAGGATCTCAAAACTGGAGGAAAACGCTTCAGTTTTGTCTTCATTCATTGTGCACCAGAAAGGCATTCCGTTCCGTTTGGTTGCGTTCCCAAGCCAGACACAAAACGCTGCAAGCCGCGTTTCTGTGTGCGTCATGGGATGCAGAGAAAGACGGATTTGTCATGACACACAATGTAAGTCAATGGTACTGGATCCGTTTTCTCGGACACAACAGAAAACGGATCCGGCGCCCATTGACTTACAACGGTTTTAGTGCCGGATCTGTTTTGGTCGTTTTAGAGAGAATACAACACGATCTGTTCATAACGGATGCAGACGGTTGTATTATCCTAACGGAAGGGTTTTTGCTGATCCAAGACGGATCCAGCAAAAACGCAGATGTGAAAGAAGCCTTTATGCTACCTGACAATTTGGGCCCACGTGTACGGATCAGGGAAATCCCTCTGCAGTTCAGTCTGAAATATTAACCGTCTACACACTGGATTGATGGAGTCTGACAGCCCCTGTTGTCCACCTGAAAATAGGGGTTTGTATGGCGTGTTGGCTGAGCATGCATGTTCGCTTGCCAAACAACTGTATGGGGAAACAGCTAATGAATATGGATAAAGGGAAAAAGCATACCCAAAGGGTCTGAATCACATGGAGGTCTAGTATGGGATGACAGTAGGCTACGGGCACCATAAGGGTCAAAGGTTTAAAAGTAATATCAGGAAGTATTACTTTACTGAGAGAGTAGTGGATGCATGGAATAGCCTTCCTGCAGAAGTGGTAGCTGCAAATACAGTGAAGGAGTTTAAGCATGCATGGGATAGGCATAAGGCTATCCTTCATATAAGATAGGGCCGGGGGCTATCCATAGTATTCAGTATATTGGGCAGACTAGATGGGCCAAATTCTTGTTCTTATCTGCCGACACATTCTATGTTTCTATAATATCACCTTGGCACTGTGTGCATGCGTCCTTAGGCCACTTTCCAAAGTCCGTAATACAAGCGCATTTCTGCATCATGTGACGGTGGCCAAGTGTCACAAGCGACGATGGGGACTTGGGATCAGCCATTTCTTTAACTGGACAGAACGGACATTTCTGCTGGTGCAGGCGATGACTCTCCTCCTATCCACACGTGTGTAAGGGTACTTTCACACTTGCGTTGTTTGATTCCGGCAGGCAGTCTGAAAAATGCCCGATCAGTCTGAAAAATGCATTGCAATACCGGATCCGTTTTTCCGGTGTCATCAGGCAAAACGGATCAGGTATTTATTTTTTTTCTCATTTTTAAAGGTCTGCGCATGCGCTGACCAGAAGGACGGATCCGGCACTAATACATTCCTATGGGAAAAAAATGCCGGATCCGGCATTCAGGCAAGTCTTTTTTCGCCAGAGATAAAACCGTAGCATGCTACGGTTTTCTCTTTTGCCTGATCAGTCAAAATGACTGAACTGAAGACATCCTGAACGGATTACTCTCCATTCAGAATGCATGGGAATATGCCGGATCAGTTATTTTCCGGTATAGAGCCCCTATGACGGAACTCTATGCCGGAAAAGAAAAACGCTAGTGTGAAAAGTATCCTAAGCCGTGCATTATCCGCTGCTGCTACATACAACACATCAGGTTTCAAATCGTCGAATGCATCCAGAAAGGCAGCGCAAAAATCAACAATGGCTGAAGTCATAATTATGATCAAACAAGGCATATCGCCGAGCCCCAGAAGCGGCTGATGCAAGATATTTGCACTTGTCAATGATAGGGATGTGACCTCCACATAACGAGCCATGGAAGAGCTTGTGCAGGATCAACAGATCACAGAGCAAAAAATTAAAAGGGGATCTCCCGGGTTCTGCAAACCAAGTGTCATCATAAGTCTAATCGCAACTTCTGCAAACTTCTAATATACTTTTCCTTTCCATTCCTCACAACTTTTTACATTTCTGCTTGATCTGTGAGCCTACAGTCACGCCATCACGGCAGGACAACCTCTTACGAGAGGTACAAGCCGAGCTGCACATCCACCTTCTTCAGCTCTATTGTAGGAGTAGAGCAGCCAAAATGTGGGATCTATCATATGACGGACGGTAATGGCGCAGGCGGACTCCTGTGACTGCACAGGGGTCCACTGAGTTTCTGTTATTTTACTGGACAAAAAGAGTGCTGCATGCTGTGCTATTTTGTCCGACACCTTAACCTTACATGTCAGAACGAGTTTTCCTCCTGCATCGGCAGGGCGAGTCTGGAAATATACAAGATTATTCATATTCAGTGATAGCTACCAGAGATCTTGAAACTAGTTAAAGGGGTTCTCCGAGCTTTCTTGAAAATCTTGCCAAGTGCTGACCTGCAGATGAAAGATAGTCTGCTTTATCACGCCACTGTCTCCGCTATGCTCACGGGACCACCAGGACTGGCTGCAGGCTCTTCCACTCAGGTCCTACCATTGGGACCCCCACTGTTCATGAATGGAGTGACCAGTCAGATATGTGTGCAGCCCCTTCATTAATGGAAGTTACAAAGACTGCCGAGTACAGCGCTCAGGTATCTCTCGTGCTCCCATAGGAATAAATGGAGCGCTGTGCGCATGTCCGATCCGCCATACAATGATTCTCAGGGCTCCACTGGGTTCCCACACATAGGACTCCCACCGATCTATTAGTTATCCCCTATCCTGTGGATAGGAAATAACTTCATATAACCGGGATACCCCCTTAACCTTTCTGTAGGCCACAATTCACGAGAACGTGGCCAAAACATTGTCCTGACTGCGCTTCCCAACGCATAGGGCCACCGCTAAACCATACATAAAGGGTACAAGCCACGGCTGTGCAGTTTAGGTTTCATTTAAAAGGGTTTTCCAAGATTTTAATACTTATGACCTATCCCCTGTATTCCTCAGGATAGATCATCAGTATGCGATAGGTGGGGGTCCGACACCCGGGACCCCCGCCAATCAGCTGTTTGAGAAGGTGGCGGCTCTCCTGTGAGCACAGCGCTGTACACTGTATATAGCAACTGTGCTTGGTATGGCAGCTCAGCCCCATTCACTTCTACGGGGTTGAGATGCGTCTAGGCCACGTGACCAATGGCCACTGGCCTAGGAAAAGCTGAGAGAAGGCTGTACCGCTGCCTTCTCAAACAGCTGATTGGCGAGGGTCCCGAGTTTTGGACCCCCACCGATCAGATACTGATGACCAGTGTTGAGCGAACTTGTGTTTTAAGTTCGGCGTCTAAAGTTCAGGTTATCGAAGTATCCCGTTATGGATTCCGCTACCACGGACCATAACGGAATTAAGAATCCATAACGGGATACTTCGATAACCTGAACTCGAATTTTAGACACAAGTTCGGTCAACACTACTGATGACCTATCCTGAGGATAAGTCATCAGCAGTAAAGTCTCCAAAAATCCCTTTAAAGGATAACTGTTATATTTTCACTCAAAATTCTATTTTCATATATGTTGTTGCTGCTGTGGTGATAATCACTAATTATAGTGTTCACATACCACTCGTTTAATAGGATTCCGTCCATGGCAACCGCTCCTCACAAGACTTCTTTCTGATAATCTTCTAAAGATGGCTGCCGATGCCCTTACCCTGAGGCTAAGACCGCCCTAACTAGCCAGAATTACTTAGGATCATCTCAGGATCGCGCAGCCTCATCCCAACCAATCGGCTTTTCTAACAGTTAAACACGCCCTCTTCCTCCTTGGCGCTTTATTTGTCCCTAGAGCGGGAATTACATCGCTCCTCCATCTTCTGTATATACAAGATAAGAGACGGAGGACACCTACCAACGCCGTTTTACCCGCACCACTGAAATGCCTGGGGGAGCAAAGAGTAAGCTGCAATCATTAGGTAATTCACTACCTAGTGAAAAGTATTGACTAGGGAACTAAAAGGTGTACTTAGTGAGACCAATTACTTAAAACAAAGAAAAATGACAGTAACCCTTTAACGGATATAGCGCCAACAAGTCAACTTTTGGACCAAAATCCACATGTTACTTGAAGCTTTTGTGGCAGATTTACCCCAGATCTCAAATCTGCCCTGAACATCCCCCACAAACGGTTGACATGCTGTGGACTTCAAAATCCGCACCGCAAGACAATTCCTGCGCCAAATTTCCACACTGTGTAGATAAGCCTTTGGAAATGTTATCGGTAGAGAGGAGCGAATTTCCGCTTATGAAATTATTTTGCGATTCGTTTACTGGTAAAAGCAGAATTGCGTTATGGATTCCGTTACCACAGACCATAACGCAATTCTATGACGGAGTGCATAACGGAATGCCTTTAGAGGCGGTCCGTTATTCATTCCGTCATTATAGTAGTCTATGGCCTGCATAGCGGATCCGTACGGTTTCCGTTACGCAGGAGAGGACTCCCCTGGATAACGGAAAAAGGACGGATCCATTATGCAGCCCATAGACTTTATGATGGAATGAATAACGGAATGCCTCTAAAGGCATTCCGTCATAGAATTGCGTTATGGTCCGTGGTAACTGAATCCATAACGCAATTCTGCTTTTACCAGTAAACGAATCTCAAACGAATTTCAAAATATGAAATTCGCTCATCTCTAGTTATCGGCTTAGCAGTTACTGAATTATGCCGCAGATTTTCCACATGAAAATCTATACATAATACACACACCATGTGCATGAACCTATACGTGGTATACATTTGTTACTGTTTTTTTTACCTATGGGTGACAGAAGCCGCCATCGGATGTGCACGCCCTGAGCGCACCCACCTGACGCTGAGCTCACATGGAACTGTGTACAGTGCTGAACTTCCACAGACTTTAATGGACAGACCGGGTCAGAGACTGTATCCCCATCTATTAGGCTTATGTGACATATAGTCGGAACATCCCTTTTATCCACTTTTACATAAAACTGGAGAACCCCTTTAACAGCCAATTTAGAAAATGCAAACAAACAATAATGTTGCCATATAGCGTATTTAACAGTAATAATATTAGTCACCGTTCGGGATAAGCGTATCTAAGAATTCCGTTATGGATTCCACTACAACAGATCATAACCTATGGTCCGTGGTAGCGGAATCCATAACGGAATTCTTAGATAATCCAAAACCTTGTACGCCGAACTTAAAAAACACAAGTTCGCTCAACACTACTCACTGTACAACGTATGGACACGGCACAACGTGGCAACTTTGGACCCGCAACGATGATGTATCCAAACATGGGCAAAAGCGGCGATCATAGGAATGTACATGGCGGCACTATGCGTGTCCCCACAACAGAGAGGTCACAATATCCAGGTGTAAGCGCGCCACAATGACGCTCTCCAACCGCAGTTGACGCAAAAGTCACCGATACTTACGTCCACTTTTAATAGAGTCCAATTTATTATTACAAAGGGCGTAAATCGCTGAAGGCTCTCGTGGTCATAGCAAAAATAAGTGACTCCGGCGCAGAGTATTTCCAACAAGTGTCACCACGTTGTGTGATCCCCCCCCAAAAAAAACACATCACATGACTCAAACCATGCAACAAATGCATCTGTGACAGCCCAACCTGGCACAAACAGCCTGTGACATTTTGCCTGCCTGCTTCCCTTCTCCTTGCCAGGACTCCCAAGCTCTGTGCAGGAATGTGACTCCCTGCACCACTTACCTGGGGCTCCATACTGCCAGACGTGCTGCTGGGGACAGCCATAGACAGCAGGAGAGACATCTTCATGTCCTGTTCCCTTTCTTGTCCCCGGCTCCAGTCCTTCCTGTGCGTGCTGCAACACAACAGCCCAACCAGCCCTGCAGCAGCAGCTCACAGCCCAGCGAGGCCACCTAACTTGGACCTTCACTAAAGCCTGGCAGAGCAGCACCGCCCACCTCCGCGACCGCAGGCGCTGATTGGTCGAAGGCGGGGGATGCAGTTTAAAGCTAACAAAGAGCGCCTCGCTGATTGGTGAAGAGCAGGATAGGAAGTGACCTGTGATTGGTTAGTGAACTGTCCGAGTTCTGCCGCCATATTGAAGGTGGCATAAGAGCTAGATGTTTTTCTTCGAACAGCGTTTTAAAAAAAAAAAAAATGGTTTTATTAATAATTCCCTGGAGTGTGTTATGCTTTGTGAGTTCATAGGGAGAATATGTTGTCGCTGAGTCAATGCGTGCGTATAATGCTTCACCATCTTCTTTAGTACTGCGTTTAATTCACATGCTGCGTTTTTGTCGCGGTTTGCCATGCGGTTTTGTAAGTAGGACAAGAAAAAAATAGTTATAAGAAGTCCAAAACATTAGATTCTAATACAGCCTCGATGTTTAATACATTGGGAGCAGTCAGGTTTGTGTACAAGGCACCTCCAGGGCAGATTTATCCGTTTATTTACACCAATAATGGACCTAATCTTATTCTAAGCATACTTGCCAACTCCACTGGAATGTTCGGGAGTTTCCCAGAAAAAAAGGAAACCTCTTGGTTTTCTAGAAATGCTGGTAATAAGGCTACTTTCAAACTGGAGTTTTGGTTTCCGTTTGTGAGATCCGTTCAGGGCTCTTACAAGCTCCAAAACAGATCAGTTTTGCCCATGTTAAATATAATACAAACGGATCCGTTCTGAACGGACGCATGCGGTTGTATTAGGCTACTTTCACACCTACGTTCGGTGCGGATCCGTCTTGTATCTGCACAGACGGATCAGCACCCATAATGCAAACGCTTGTATCCCTTCAGAACGGATCCGTTTGCATTATTCTTTAAAAAATAAAAAAAGTCTAAGTCAAAACGGATCCGCCCTGACTTACACTGAAAGTCAATGGGGGAAGGATCCGTTTTCAATTGCACCATATTGTGTCAGTGAAAACGGATCCGTCCCCATTGACTTACATTGTAAATCAGGACGGATCCGTTTGGCTCCGCATCATCAGAGTTTTGGTGTCCGCCTCAAAAGCGGAACAGAGACCAAAGCAGCCAAACTGATGCATTCTAAACGGATCCTTATCCATTCAGAATGCATTGGGGCTGAACTGATCCGTTTTGGGCCGCTTGTGAGAGCCTTGAAACGGATCTCACAAGCGGACCCAGAAACGCCAGTGTGAAAGTAGTCTTATCTGAATGGATGCGTTTGTGCAGATCCATGACAGATCCGCACCAAGTGCGAGTGTGAAAGTAGCCCTGCACAGCTCGCCGCCATCACGAAATTATGTGATTAAAGCTATGTTCCCATCAAAAAGATTCAGAATGGAAATCTGCCTCTGGAGACCATATTTATGAAGAACCCTGAGCCATACGAAGGTACGGCAAAGTGGGCATTGCTGGTGGTGTATTCGGCCAACACCAGATTCAGGAAAGCAAATTATATGAACACTTTATAAAGGTAAAGTCTAGGATCTATATATAAACAAATGCTACATTTACTATATACATATAAACAAGAGGAGCTTAGCAAATATATTTTGATCAAAAATATCTGTGCCCATCTGCGACAGCAAGGTGACCTCAGTCTGGATGGGAAACTATTTAAAGGGCCTCTGTCAGCAGATTTGTTCCTATGACACTGGCTGACCTGTTACATGTGCGCTTGGCAGGTGAAGACATCTGTGTTGGTCTCACGTTCATATGTGTCCACATTGCTGAGAAAGATGAAGTTTTAATATATGCAAATGAGCATCTAGGAGCAATGGGGGTGTTGCCATTACACCTAGAGGCTCAGCTCTTTCTGCAACTGCCACGCCCTCTGCACTTTGATTGACAGGGCCAGGCAGTATAAGGGCTCATTTACACGAACATATTTTGTTTCCATGTCCGTTCCCTTCTTTGCGGCCCGTATGCGGAACCATTCAATTTAATGGGTCCGCAAAAAAACGGAAATGACTTAGTGTGCATTCCGTTTCCGTATATATATGTCCACATGGCTGTTCCGCAAAAAAGATAGAACATGTTCTAGTCTTGTCCGTTTTGCGGACAAGCAGAGGCATTGTTACAATGGATCCACAAAAATAACTGATGGAATACGGATGTCTCACGGACGTCATCTGTGTTTTTTGCGGATCTGTGTTTTGCAGATCACAAAATACAAACGAGATCACGTCTGGCCCTGACTTCTAAAGTCTTGTGCTGTGTATTTAAAGGGCTTCTGTCACCCCACAAAAGTCTTTTTTTTTTTTTTGGATAGTTACATTCCTTATAGCGCGATATAGGAGAATATAATGGTCTTACTTACTTTCATGCGGCCATTTCTTTAGAAAACGAAGTTTTATAATATGTAAATTCGGTCTCTACCAGCAAGTAGGGCGTCTACTTGCTGGTAGCCGCAGCAGAAAACCGCCCCCTCGCCGTGTTGATTGACAGGGCCAGCCGTGATCTCCTCCTCCGGCCAGCCCTGTCAGTATTTCAAAAATCGCGCGCCTCTGTTCATTCGGCGCAGGCGCTCTGAGATGAGGAGGTTCGTCTCCTCAGAACTCCCTCAGTGCGCCTGCGCCGATGACGTCTTCTCTTTCGGTGATGTCATCGGCGCAGGCGCACTGAGGGAGTTCTGAGGAGACGAGCCTCCTCATCTCAGAGCACCTGCGCCGAATGAACAGAGGCGTGCGATTTTTGAACATGAAAGTAAGTGACAAGATTATATTCTCCTATATCGCGCTATAAGGAATGTAACTATCCAAAAAAAAAAAAAAAGACTTTTGTGGGGTGACAGAAGCCCTTTAAGTATCTGGTGTAGGAGCAGTACAGAAGAGGAGTACCAGCGACGCCCCCGTTGCTCCTAGAGGCTCATTTGCATATAATAAAACATCATTTTTCTCAGTTATGCGGGCACATATGAACATGGGACCAACACAGACGCCTTCAGCTGCCAGTGTCATCTCTATGCCATACATAAAGGAGTTTTCACCTGCATTCTTACTTTATATCTCGCAGGATGTGCTGATTAATCCTGTTTCGGTTCTTCGTTTTTGCGGTATACACTTGGAGGTACGGCTGCCTCCATGTTGGTTGCTGTATTACTGACTCATCCTTCCCACAGGCTGTATCACTAAACCCGTCTAATTAGTATGCACATGAAAATGTGGTGCAAGTGAGATGAATTTTGGCGCTCGTCTCCATGAAAGCAGGCGAATTGTGGCGCAACTCACCGCTCAAAACAGAGACAGAAAAGTACGACAGTCCTGGGGTGGCGCAGAAATTAGACCAAAATTTGGCGCCAAATGAGGCGCACCTACATAACTAGGATGGAAATTAGGGGCAAACGTCAGGGAACTTCTGAATTTGTCTTAAAACTCCAAATAGGCGCATATGCCGCCAAAACAGGTAATGAGACTTAAAAAATAAGGGCGCATGCACACGAACGTTTTTTGCGTTCAGTATACTGGCCGTTTTTTTCCGTGTCTCCGTCTGCATTCCGTTTCCATATTTCCGTTTCGTTGAAAGATAGAACATGTCCTATTATTGCCCGCAAATCACGTTCCGTGGCTCCATTCAAGTCAATGGGTCCGCAAAAAAAAAAAAAAATGAACATATACGGAATGTACTCCATATGTCTTCCGTATCCGTTCCGTTTTTGCGGAACCCTCTATTGGAAATGTTATGCCGAGCCCAATTTTTTCTACGTAATTACTGTATACTGTATATGCCATACGGAAAAACGGAACCGAAAACACTACTGAAACAAAAAACGTATCCCGTAAAACACTGAAAAAGCCATACGGTCGTGTGCATGAGTCCTAAGACAGTTGTAAACAGGCTTTTTACTCCTGAAAACAGGCAGCGACACTGTAGTAAATTGCGGAACCATTCATTTCAGTGGGTCCGCAAAAAAAAACTGAAGGTACTCCATGTGTGTTCCATTTGCGTATTTCCGTTCCGCAAAGAAATAGAACATGTCCTAATATTGTCCGCATTACGGAGAAGGATAGTACTGTTCTATTAGGGGCCAGCTATTCCGTTCCGCAAAGTACGGAATGCACACGGACCTCATCCATATTTTTTGCAGACCGCAAAATATATATACGGTCGTGTGCATGAGCTCTTAAAGATTAGAAACCATTCAGCTTCTGTCGGAGATGTAGGACCTTTCTGCGCCACATTGATTGATATGACGTGCGTTTTTGGTTTTTTTTGTGCGTCCGTTCCGTGCATTGGATACCGCAATGTATCGCAGCCCTGCATTGTATACAGCTGCTTCTTTCCGGTCCCTATAGCAACACATGTATCTGTCAACCATCCCTTGCACTATTCACTCCGTAAAGGTTAGAAGGACCGGTGCAGCAGGGCAGGCGCGCGGAGAGTCCCGCTGGGCGTAGGCAGTTTGTTGACTTGCAGAAATCAGCTGACTTTGTTTAAAGGGACAGGATGTGGGAAGTCTTGTTCAGATATTTTGCTTTCCTATAAAGGGTTTTGCTGTGTGCAGACATAACAGGCAGTGCCGGTCTACTTCCCTGACTACAGAAATCCGAACCGCCTGCTTATGAAGGCTTGGATTGTTTTTTAACTGTATTTTTCCTCAGTGTTGCTCAGGCCAAAAGCTGGAGTGACTGCTAATACAAAAAGGCACAAATCAATCCGTTAGGCTACATTTATACGATAGTGAAAAAAAAGTCTGTTTTTAAAGGACATTAAAAAACGGACCCATTCAATTGTAAAGGGGGCTGTCAATCGGTGAAAACTGACAAAACAGAACGAGGTAGATTTATCAAAACTGATCCAAAGGAAAACTGGTTTAGCTGCCCATAGCAACTAGAGATGAGCGAAGTATTGGAAAATTCGATTCAACTGCGTAGCCGAATTTGACAAAAAAAATTTGCTTTGTGACGAATTACTTCATCATGAAGCGCATTTCTTTGTAGTGGGTGAAATGACAGAGAGTGGCGATTGTGCCACTCAAATGCCGTGTTCATAGCTGATTTCGGCATCTGAAAGCAATAATAGAGTGTAAAATATTTTTAAAATTTAAAGGGGTTACCCAATCCTATACAATGTCCCCCCATATGCTGGGCCCCCCCCCCCCCCCTCCACGCTGAATATACTTACCTAGCTCCCCACGTCGCTCCTGGTACCCGCACCACCGCTCCTGCTTCTTCCAGTGCGCGGATGAAAACATCCAAAGTCGCGGGAAGCGACAGCCAATAGCAGGCTGCGACGGGATGTGGGTGACGCTAGGGAGGCTTGTTCCTGTCGCAGCCTGCTATTGGATTCCCCCCTTCCCCATCCCCGGATGTTTTAATCCGCGCATGGGGAGAAGCAGCAGCGGTGGTGCAGGGACCATGAGTGGCGCGGGGAGCCAGGTAAGTACAGTCATGTGAAAAAATTCGGACACCCTTTGAAAGCATGTGGTTTTTTGTAACATTTTTAATAAATGGTTATTTCATCTCCGTTTCAACAATACAGAGAGATTAAAGTAATCCGACTAAACAAAGAAAACTGAAGAAAAGTCTTTTCAAGATCTTCTGTAAATGTCATTCTACAAAAATGCCTATTCTAACTGAGGAAAAAGATAGGACACCCTTGCCCCTAATAGCGAGTGTTACCTCCTTTGGCTGAAATAACTGCAGTGAGACGGTTCTTGTAGCCATCTACCAGTCTTCGACATCGGTCTGAGGAAATTTTACCCCACTCCTCAATGCAGAACTTTTTCAGCTGTGAGATGTTTGAGGGGTTTCTTGCACGTACAGCCCTTTTCAAGTCACCCCACAGCATCTCAATGGGATTCAAATCTGGACTTTGACTTGGCCATTCCAGGACTCTCCATTTCTTCTTTTTCAGCCAATCTTTGGTTGATTTACTAGTATGTTTTGGGTCATTGTCATGTTGCATGGTCCAGTTCCGCTTCAGCTTTAATTTTCTAACTGATGGTCTCACATGTTCTTCAAGCTGTACCTTCTGATACACAGTAGAATTCATCGTGGATTCTATGATGGTGAGCTGACCAGGTCCTGCTGCAGCAAAGCAGCCCCAAACCATGACACTTCCACCTCCATGCTTCACAGTTGGTATGAGGTTCTTTTCTTGGAATGCTGTGTTTGGTTTACGCCAAACATGTCCTCTGCTGTTGTGGCCAAATAATTCAATTTGGACTCATCTGTCCAAAGAACATTATTCCAGAAGTCCTGGTCTTTGTCAACTTTATCTCTGGCAAATGTCAGTCTGGCCTCGATGTTTCTCTTGGAAAGCAAAGGTTTCCTCCTTGCACACCTCCCATGCAAGTTAAACTTGTACAGTCTCTTTCTGATTGTAGAGGCATGTACTTCTACATCAACAGTAGCCAGAGCCTGCTGTAGTTCTCGAGATGACACTTTAGGGTTTTTGGAGACCTCTTTTAGCATCTTGCGGTCTGCTCTTGGGGTGAACTTGCTGGGGCGACCAGTCCTGGGCATGTTGGCAGTTGTTTTGAAAGCCCTCCACTTGTAGACTATCTTCCGGACAGTGGAATGGCTGATTTCAAAATCTTTTGAGATCTTTTTAAATCCCTTCCCAGACTCATAGGCTGCTACAATCTTTTTTCTGAAGTCCTCTGACAGCTCTTTTGCGCTCACCATGGTGCTCACTCTCACTTCAACAGTCAGGAGCACACCAAACTAAATGTCTGAGGTTTAAATAGGGCAAGCCTCATTCAACATGCAGAGTAACGATCTACTAATTATGTGCACCTGGTGTGAGATCTGAGCCAATTTAAGAGGGAATACATGTGAGGGTGTCCTATCTTTTTCCTCAGTTAGAATAGGCATTTTTGTAGAATGACATTTACAGAAGATCTTGAAAAGACTTTTCTTCAGTTTTCTTTGTTTAGTTGGATTACTTTAATCTCTCTGTATTGTTGAAACGGAGATGAAATAACCATTTATTAAAAATGTTACAAAAAACCACATGCTTTCAAAGGGTGTCCTAATTTTTTCACATGACTGTATATTCAGCGTGGGGGGGGCCCGGCATATGAGGGGGATTTTTTTAGGATTGGATAACCCCTTTAATAAAATCATACTAAGGCTCCATTCACACATCCGCAATTCCATTCCGCATTTTGCGGAACGGAATTGCGGACCCATACATTTCTATGGGGCCGCACGACGTGCGGCCCCGATCGGAATTGCGGACCCGCACTTCCGGGTCCGCAAGTCCGATCCTGAAAAAAAAAGAACATGTCCTATTCTTGTCCGCATATTCTCTTAGTGCCGGCAATGTGCGGTCCGCAAAATGCGGAACGCACATTGCCGCTGTCCGTGTTTTGCGGATCCGCGGATCCGCAAAACACACACTGATGTGTGAATGAACCCTAAGGCTCCATTCACACGTCCGCAAATGGGTCCGCATCCGTTCCGCAATTTTGCGGAACGGGTGCGGACCCATTCATTTTCTATGGGGACGGAATGGATGCGGACAGCACCGGAGCGGTGCGCGCCCGATCACTGCAGGGGCCCGGCAGTCCGATAGCCGGGCCCCTGCTGTATCAGCCGGCATCGCTCTAAAAGCCGATGCCGGCGGATTAACCCCTTCTATGCCGTGGTCTGACCGCGGCATAGAAGGTGCATGCGACGGGTGAGGGAGCCCTTGGGGTCCCAGTGCTGCTGTGGTGGGGACCCAATGGGTGACAAGGCAGCCCAATGCCTAGCACCGCATTCGAATCTGCCTTCTACGGGGGCAGAGGAGATCCAGCCCCAGGCTCATCTCCTAGGCAACCTGTTAGGCCGCTTTCACACGAGCGTGACGGATTACGTCCGGATGCGTTCAGCGAAACTCGCACCATTTTGCAAGTAAGTTCAGTCAGTTTTGTCTGCAATTGCGTTCAGTTGTTTAGTTTTTTTCCGATTGAGTGCAATGCGTTTTGATTCGTTTTTCACGCGCCCGATAAGAAACTGAAGGTTTACAAACAACATCTCTCAGCAACTGTCAGTGAAAAACGCAATGTATCCGCACTTGCTTCCAGATGCAATGCTTTTTTCACTGAAGCCCCAGTTCACTTCTATGGGGCCAGGGCTGCGTGAAAAACTCTGAATATAGACATGCTGCATTTTTTACGCAACGCACAACTGATGCGTGAAAAACAACGCTCATGTACACAGACACATTGAAATGAATGGGTCAGGATTCAGTGAGGGTGCTATGCGTTCACGTCACGCATTGCACCAGTGCGCCAAACCCGCTCGTGTGAAAGGGGCCTTAGTGTTTTACTCAGTGTAATACACTAACAGGCAATGAATTACAATACAGATGTATTGTAAAGCATTGCAGAGGGGATCAGACCCTAAAAGTTAAAGTCCCAGAGTGGGACAGAAATAAAGTTTTAAAAAAAAAAAGTGATTTTAATAAAAATAAATTAATAAAAACACACATATTAGGTATCGCCGTGTCCATAACAACCAGCTCTATAAAAATATCACATGAACTAACCCCTCATCTGAACACCGTCAAAAAATAAAAACAGTGCCAAAAAAAACTATTTTTTGTCAGCTTACATCACAAAAAACACCAAGCGATCAAAAAGGCGTATGCCCCCCAAAATAGTACCAATCAAACCGTAACCTCACCCTGAAAAAAATGAGATCCTACCTAAGACAATCGGTCAAAAAATAAAAAAGCTATAGCTCTCACACTATGGAGACACTGAAACATCATTTTTTGTATTTCAAAAATGCTATTATTGTGTAAAACTCAAATAAATAAGAAAAAGTATACATATTATGTATTGCTACGTCCGTAATGATCTGCTTTATAAAAATGTCACAGGACCTAACCCCTCAGATGAACGCTGTAAAAACTTGATAAATTAAAACTGTGCCAAAACAACCAATTTTTTGGTCACCTTAAAGAGGACCTTTCACTAGAATAAAAAATCTAAACTAAGCATACAGACATGGAGAGCGGCGCCCAGGGATCTCCCTGCACTTACTATTATCCCTGGGCGCCGCTCCGTTCTCCCGGTATAGGCTCCGGTATCTTCATATGTTCGGCTCAACTGGGTGGAGCCTGCCGGCGTCGCCTTCTCCCAGGCTGTAGCGCTGGCTAATCGCAGCGCTCAGCTCATCCGTAACAACTTGCTCTATAAAAATAGCACATGATCTAAAAAAAATAGCACATGATCTAAAAAAAAAAAAATTGTGCCAAAACAGCCAACAACTTTTGCTTACCTTGCCTCACAAAAAAACATTTAAAAATCATATGTACCACAAAATAGTACAAATAAAATAGCACCTTATCCCCTAGTTTCCAAAATGGGGTCACTTTTTGGGAGTTTCTACTGTAGGGGTGCATCTGGGGGGCTTCAAATGGGATATGGCATCTAAAAACCAGTCCAGTATAATCAGCCTTCCAAAAACCATACAGCGCTCCTTTTCTTCTGCGCCCTGCCATGTGCCCTTACATCAGTCTACGACCACATGTGGGGTGTTTCTGTAAACTGCAGTATCAGGGTAATACATTTTGAGTTTTGTTTGGCAGTTAAACCTTGATGTGTTAAAGAAAAAAACTGATTAAAATGGAAAATCTGCTAAAAAAAGGGAAATTTTGAAATTTCATCTCCATTTTCCTTTAATTCTTATGGAACACCTAAAGGGTTAACAAAGTTTGTAAAATGAGTTTTGAGTAACTTGAGGGGTGTTGTTTCTACAATGGGGTCATGTATGGGGGTATCCACTATGTAGGCCCCACAAAGTGACTTCAGACCTGAACTGGTCCTTAACCACTTCAGCCCCCCTAGCTTAAACACCCTTAATGACCAGGCCACTTTTTACACTTCTGCACTACACTACTTTTACCGTTTATTGCTCGGTCATGCAACTTACCACCCAAATGAATTTTACCTCCTTTTCTTCTCACTAATAGAGCTTTCATTTGGTGGTATTTCATTGCTGCTGACATTTTTACTTTTTTTTGTTATTAATCAAAATGTAATGTTTTTTTTGCCAAAAAAATGACATTTTTCACTTTCAGTTGTAAAATTTTGCAAAAAAACGACATCCATATATACATTTTTCTCTAAATTTATTGTTCTACATGTGTTTGATAAAAAAAATGGTTTGGGTAAAAAAAAAATGGTTTGGGTAAAAGTTATAGCGTTTACAAACTATGGTACAAAAATTTGAATTTCCGCTTTTTGAAGCAGCTCTGACTTTCTGAGCACCTGTCATGTTTCCTGAGGTTCTACAATGGCCAGACAGTAGAAAAACCCCACAAATGACCCCATTTCGGAAAGTAGACACCCTAAGGTATTCGCTGATGGGCATAGTGAGTTCATAGAACTTTTTATTTTTTGTCACAAGTTAGCGGAAAATGATGATTTTTTTTTTTTTCTTACAAAGTCTCATATTCCACTAACTTGTGACAAAAATTAAAACTTCCATGAACTCACTATGCCCATCACGAAATACCTTGGGGTGTCTTCTTTCTAAAATGGGGTCACTTGTGGGGTAGTTATACTGCCCTGGCATTTTAGGGGCCCAAATGCGTGCGAAGTAGTTTAAAATCAAAATCTGTACAAAATGGCCGGTGAAATCCGAAAGGTGCTCTTTGGAATGTGGGCCCGTTTGCCCACCTAGGCTGCAAAAAAGTGTTACACATGTGGTATCTCCGTACTCAGGAGAAGTTGGGCAATGTGTTTTGGGGTGTCTTTTTACATATACTCATGCTGGGTGAGAGAAATATCTCGGCAAAAGACAACTTTTCCCATTTTTTATACAAAGTTGGCATTTGACCAAGATATTTATCTCACCCAGCATGGGTATATGTAAAATGACACCCCAAAACACATTGCCCAACTTCTCCTGAGTACGGCAATACCACATGTGTGACACTTTTTTGCAGCCTAGATGCGCAAAGGGGCCCACATTCCAAAGAGCACCTTTAGGATTTCACAGGTCATTTTTTACACATTTTGATTTCAAACTACTTGCCACACATTAGGGCCCCTAGAATGCCAGGGCAGTATAACTACCCCACAAGTGACCCCATTTTGGAAAGAAGACACCCCAAGGTATTACGTGAGGGGCATGGCGAGTTCCTAGAATTTTTTTTTTTTTGTCACAAGTTAGTGGAATATGAGACTTTGTAATAAAAAAAAAAAATAATAATAAATCATCATTTTCCGCTAACTTGTGACAAAAAATAAAAAATTCTAGGAACTCGCCATGCCCCTCACGGAATACCTTGGGGTGTCTTCTTTCCAAAATGGGGTCACTTGTGGGGTAGTTATACTGCCCTGGCATTTTTAGGGGCCCTAATCTGTGGTAAGTAGTTTGAAATCAAAATGTGTAAAAAATGACCTGTGAAATCCTAAAGGTGCTCTTTGGAATGTGGGACCGTTTGCCCACCTAGGCTGCAAAAAAGTGTCACACATGTGGTATCTCCGTACTCAGGAGAAGTTGGGCAATGTGTTTTGGGGTGTCTTTTTACATATACTCATGCTGGGTGAGAGAAATATCTCGGCAAAAGACAACTTTTCCCATTTTTTATACAAAGTTGGCATTTGACCAAGATATTTATCTCACCCAGCATAGGTATATGTAAAATGACACCCCAAAACACATTGACAACTTCTCCTGAGTACGGCGATACCAGATGTGTGACACTTTTTTGCAGCCTAGATGCGCAAAGGGGCCCACATTCCTTTTATGAGGGCATTTTTAGACATTTGGATCCCAGACTTCTTCTCACGCTTTAGGGCCCCTAAAATGCCAGGGCAGTATAAATACCCCACATGTGACCCCATTTTGGAAAGAAGACACCCCAAGGTATTCAATGAGGGGCATGGAGAGTTCATAGAAATGTATTTTTTTTTGGCACAAGTTAGCGGAAATTGATTTATTTATTTTTTCTCACAAAGTCTCCCTTTCCGCTAACTTGGGACAAAAATTTCAATCTTTCATGGACTCAATATGCCCCTCACGGAATACCTTGGGGTGTCTTCTTTCCGAAATAGGGTCACATGTGGGGTATTTATACTGCCCTGGCATTTTAGGGGCCCTACAGCGTGAGAAGAAGTCTGGAATATAAATGTCTAAAAATGTTTACGCATTTGGATTCCGTGAGGGGTATGGTGAGTTCATGTGAGATTTTATTTTTTGACACAAGTTAGTGGAATATGAGACTTTGTAGGAAAAAAAAAATAATTTCCGCTAACTTGGGCCAAAAAAATGTCTGAATGGAGCCTTACAGGGGGGTGATCAATGACAGGGGGGTGATCAGGGAGTCTATATGGGGTGATCACCCCCCTGTCATTGATCACCCCCCTGTAAGGCTCCATTCAGACGGCCATATGTTTTTTACAGATCCACGGATACATGGATCGGATCCGCAAAACACATACGGACATCTGAATGGAGCCTTACAGGGGGGTGATCAATGACAGGGGGGTGATCACCCCATATAGACTTCCTGATCACCCCCCTGTCATTGATCAGCCCCCTGTCATTGATCACCCCCCTGTCATTGATCACCCCCCTGTCATTGATCACCCCCCTGTAAGGCTCCATTCAGACGGCCATATGTTTTTTACGGATCCACGGATACATGGATCGGATCCGCAAAACACATACGGACGTCTGAATGGAGCCTTACAGGGGGGTGATCAATGACAGGGGGGTGATCACCCCATATAGACTTCCTGATCACCCCCCTGTCATTGATCACCCCCCTGTCATTGATCACCCCCCTGTAAGGCTCCATTCAGACGGCCATATGTTTTTTACGGATCCACGGATACATGGATCGGATCCGCAAAACACATACGGACGTCTGAATGGAGCCTTACAGGGGGGTGATCAATGTCAGGGGTGTGATCAGGGAGTCTATATGGGGTGATCACCCCCCTGTCATTGATCACCCCCCTGTAAGGCTCCATTCAGTTGTCCGTATGTGTTTTGCGGATCCGATCCATGTATCCGTGGATCCGTAAAAAACATATGGCCGTCTGAATGGAGCCTTACAGGGGGGTGATCAATGACAGGGGGGTGATCAATGACAGGGGGGTGATCAGGAAGTCAATATGGGGTGATCACCCCCCTGTCATTGATCACCCCCCTGTAAGGCTCCATTCAGATGTCCGTATGTGTTTTGCGGATCCGATCCATGTATCCGTGGATCCGTAAAAAACATACGGACGTCTGAATGGAGCCTTACAGGGGGGTGATCAAGGACAGGGGGGTGATCAGGGAGTCTATATGGGGTGATCACCCCCCTGTCATTGATCACCCCCCTGTAAGGCTCCATTCAGACGTCTGTATGTGTTTTGCGGATCCGATCCATGTATCCGTGGATCCGTAAAAAACATACGGACGTCTGAATGGAGCCTTACAGGGGGGTTATCAATGACAGGGGGGTGATCAATGACAGGGGGGTGATCAGGGAGTCTATATGGGGTGATCACCCCCCTGTCATTGATCACCCCCCTGTAAGGCTCCATTCAGACGTCCGTATGTGTTTTGCGGATCCGATCCATGTATCCGTGGATCCGTAAAAAACATACGGACGTCTGAATGGAGCCTTACAAGGGGGTGATCAATGACAGGGGGGGGATCAATGACAGGGGGGTGATCAGGGAGTCTATATGGGGTGATCAGGGGTGATCAGGGGTTAATAAGGGGTTAATAAGTGACAGGGGGGGTGTAGTGTAGTGGTGTTTGGTGCTACTTATTACTGAGCTACCTGTGTCCTCTGGTGGTCGATCCAAACAAAAAGGGACCACCAGAGGACCAGGTAGCAGGTATATTAGACGCTGTTATCAAAACAGCGTCTAATATACCTGTTAGGGGTTAAAAAAATCGCATCTCCAGCCTGCCAGCGAACGATCGCGCTTACCTTCCGATCCTGTGAACGCGCGCGTTCACAGGAAATCTCGCGTCTCGCGATCCTGCGTTAGGCGGTCCGGAGGCGGTTAAAAAGTAGGTTTTGGAAATTTTCTTAAAAATTTTAAGAATTGCTTCCAAAATTCTAAGGCCTTTTTCACACGGGCGAGTATTCCGCGCGGATGCGATGCGTGAGTTGAACGCATTGCACCCGCACTGAATCCCGACCCATTAATTTCTATGGGGCTGTTCACATGAGCGGTAATTTTCATGTTACTTGTGATTGCGTGAAAATTGCAGCATGCTCCTCTTTGTGCGTTTTTCACGTAAACGCAGGCCCCATAGAAATGAATGGGGTTGCGTGAAAATCGCAAGCATCCGCAAGCAAGTGCGGATGCGGTGCTGTCACGAGGTCCCAGGATAGACCACCGCGTCGTCAAGCAATAAACGGAAATCAGGTACAGACACATAAGAGTTTATTGCACAAACAAAACAGGAAGGCAGCACAGACAAAACAAGAGCTCTATGTACCGTCAGCACAGTGGGAGAAAACCCCCACTGCGCCACTGTCTAGTAATACTCCAGAGGGGCGTGACTAAGCAACTCCTGGTATTCACTAGAGCCCTAGATGGTAAGGTTAGACTTTGCCGCAGGAAGGTGCCAGGGTCCACTCTGGAGCGTGAACTAGACAGTGACAGCAGGAGCGAATGGACAACAGGTACCAGAAGGTACCGATGGCACATAGGCATACATAACATACAGGCAAATACAAAACAGGGCAAATAATAACACAAGCAGGAGTTCATGCAAGGGAGCAGGAGTGGCAATGAGCAGAGAAGGACTTCCTCCACCAGTAGTAAACTGCATGGCCTTGTCAAGCCACTCTGCTGCAAAGGCTTGCTGAACACAGACATATGAATACAAAACAGGGCAACTAATAATACAAGCAGGAGTTCACACAAGGGAGCAGGAGTGGCAATGAGCAGAGAAGGACTTGCTCCACCAGTAGTAAACTGCATGGCCTTGTCATGCCACTCTGCTGCAAAGGCTTGCTGAACACAGACATCAGAATAAAAACAAAGTAACTAAAACATAACAGGCAGAACAGATAACAGACAGACGACGTTAATGAACAAGTAGGGAAACCCACAGAGCACAGACAGACAGACACGGATCCCATGGGTCAGCAGCATGGGAGAGAGAGTACAAACCAGGAGCAGGACAAGACAACACACACCAGGAGAGCTGACACAGAACTGAGGAAACCTCAGCCTTATATACAGGTTCCATGGGTGCAGCAGAGAGACCACACCCATGGAGCAGACAGAGGATTAACTCCTAATAGGCACACAGGGGAGTTAACCCATACAGAACCACAAACACACAGAAACGAAACCTCAGCGAGGAGCGCTGAACGAGCAAGGACGGAAGGTCACAGTCAAAGGTAACGACTGTGACAGGTGCGATTTTCACGCATGGTTGCTAGGAGACGATCGGGATGGAGACCCGATCATTATTATTTTCCCTTATAACATGGTTATAAGGGAAAATAATAGTATTCTGAATACAGAATGCACAGTAAAATAGCGCTGGAGGGGTTAAAAAAATAATAATAATTTAACTCACCTTAGTCCAGTTGATCGCGCAGCCCGGCTTCTTTTCTGTCTCCTTTGCTGAACAGGACCTGTGGTGAGTATTTATTGCAGGAACAGGACCTGTGGTGACGTCATCACATTGTCACGGGGTTCCGAAGGTGCACTCGGTCCCCCATTGCCCGCAGAACTGTTGCTTAGCTTTTGGAATGAGGTTCTGTGTTTGACCTCATTCCCAGGGCGGCTTTACTAGCTGGGTGGCTCCTTGCTCCTAAGTCTGCCTTGAGCGCCGAGCTGATCACTCGGTGCTCGACTGGTTGGTCTGTCGGTCATGTGACGCTGGCCACGTCACATGACCCTCACTCCCCACTATAAATACAGGCAGCCTGCTGGCTACAGGTTGCCTGTTAATTTCTAGGTTCCTGGTATTTGTTGGACTGCTGAATACTTACCTGATCCTGTTCCTTGACCATCCTTTTGCCTGATCCTCCTGTACTGCGCATCCGTCCTGGTATTGTGACCTCGGCTCCCACCTGACTACTCTCTTAGGACTCCTCTTGTACTTCTCTGCTCTCCTGGTATTTATGACCCCGGCTTCTCCTGACAATTCTCTGCTTGCTCCATTTGTACTTTGCAGCTTTCCTGGTATTGACTCGGTCCGTTCACGTCCTGTTGTTTGTCTGTCTGTCATCCCTGCACTTACTCCAAGTTAGGGATTGCCGTCCAGTTGTCCCCTGTCATTAGGACTCGCGAGGCAAGTAGGCAGGGCCAGGGGTAAGGGTGGAGCGCAGTGGTCACTTCCCTCACCCCTGTGTGTGTGTGTACGCGACCGTTACAGATTAACAGGCCCAATAACCACTGTATTATGAATCCTCTGGTGACCCTGACTGACTATGTCTCTAATCTGACGCAGATGGTGCAGGAGTTAGGGGAGAAACTCAGCTCTTTTGAGTTAGGGCAAGGCTCTTCCACTCCTCAGGCCTCCAGTCCGCATTTTGAGCCCCAGATTAAGCTCCCAGAAACCTTTTCTGGAGACTGGAAGAAGTTTCTCTCTTTTAAGGAGAGTTGCAAACTTTACTTTCGTTTGCGCCCCGTGTCCTCTGGCCCCGAGAGTCAACGCGTGGGCATTATCATTTCCCGATTACAGGGTGACCCACAGGACTGGGCGTTCTCTTTACCTGCTGGCGCCAGTTGTTTATATTCTGTGGAGGGGTTCTTTCAGGCCCTAGGTACCCTCTATGATGAACCAGACAGGGCTCTAGTAGCCGAGACGGCTCTAAAGTCACTGGTTCAGGGCAATTTACCAGCGGAGGATTATTGCACCCAATTCAGAAGGTGGTGTGTCCCCTCAGGATGGAACGAACCAGCCCTGAAGAGTCAGTTCAGGTCAGGTCTGTCTGATAAATTAAAGGATCTTTTGGTCAGTTATCAACTTTCAGAGATCTTAGAGGAGATGATGACCCTTGTTGTCCGACTTGACCGACGGGTTAGAGAGAGACGACAGGAACAACAGTTCTCTTCCCAGATGGTGGTCCAGCCAGAGGCCTATCCCAGAGACAATGCTGAGGTCTCCACCGAGGAACCCATGCAGGTTGGCATGACCCGAGGGAATCTTCGCCGCAGACGTGGAGAATGCTTTTACTGTGGAGATTCTGACCATTGGATCAACCAGTGTCCTAAGAAGGTCCTCTCTGTCAAGTCTCCTAAGGCAAGGCAACCTAAAGACCAGGTACACCCTGAATTTTCTAAATGTAAGCTTTCGGTACCCATTACGATTTCTCTGGGAGTAAATAAATGGGCGGGTAAGGCCTTTATTGATTCTGGCTCAGCGGCTAGCTTTATTGACTCTGAGTATGCTGTTAGATTGGGTATTCCTATGTTTGCCTTACCAACTCCTATCCATGTCATGGCTATTGATGCTACTCCTCTTATTGGTGGTACGGTGAGCTTATGTACCTCGGAGATTTCTCTAACCGTGGGTGTGTGCCACTCAGAGAGATGTTCGCTTCTAGTCCTGGAGAACCTACCTGCTGAGGTGGTACTAGGGTTGCCTTGGCTCCGACTACATAACCCCACTATAGATTGGTCCAATGGGGAGTTGGTGAGATGGGGGCCTAAGTGTGACTCGTGCCTGTCCGTGGTACAGGCTGGGGTCTCAGTAAAGTCTGATACTTTACCCTCTGTTGTTAGAGAATATTCTGATGTATTCTCATCACCAACCCCAGAGGTTCTACCCCCCCATAGACCTTATGATTGTACCATAGAGCTAGTAGAGGGGGCCAAGTTTCCTAAAGGACGAATTTATAATCTTTCTATGCCCGAACGCAAGGCCATGGAAGATTATATTAAGGAGAGCCTTGGTAAAGGGCATATTAGACCTTCTGTCTCTCCTATGGGGGCGGGGTTTTTCTTCGTTAAGAAAAAAGATGGCGGTCTTAGACAATGTATCGATAACCGGAGATTAAATAAAATCACTGTCCAGAATAGATACTCCCTCCCATTGATTCCGGATTTATTTAACCAGGTCCTGGGGGCAACCTGGTTTTCCAAAATTGACCTGAAAGGGGCATACAATCTAATCCGAATCAAGGAGGGAGACGAATGGAAGACAGCGTTCAATACTCCGGTAGGACACTTTGAATATCAGGTGATGCCTTTTGGACTCAGCAATGCCCCAGCTGTGTTCCAAAACTTCATGAATGACATTCTTAGGTAAATTTGTTATTGTCTATCTTGACGACATTTTGATATTTTCTCCTGACTTCGAATCCCATGTGTCTCATGTTAGACAAGTATTAGAGGTGTTGAGGGAGAATCAGCTATCCGCTAAACAAGAGAAATGTGTCTTTGGTGTGCAGGAGATTCTGTTTCTAGGGCATGTTCTGACTCCTCACGCCTTCAAGATGGATCCTGGTAAGGTACTAGCAATTAAGGAATGGGTAAGACCTTCATCCTTAAAGGCCTTACAACGGTTCTTAGGTTTCGCCAATTACTATCGTAAATTTATTATGAATTTTTCCGTAATTGCTAAACCGTTGACCGACCTTACTAAGAAAGGGGCGGATTTGGAGAATTGGTCTACTGAGGCCATTTCTTCATTTGAAAAATTAAAAAAGGCATTCAGTAGCGCTCCCATTCTGATCCAGCCTGATCAGGAGAAACCTTTTATTGTGGAGGTGGATGCGTCCGAGGACGGCGCAGGAGCAGTCCTTTCACAAGGTCCTGCCAGCCTCACTAATCTGAGACCATGTGCCTTCTTCTCCAGGAAATTCTCTCCCACGGAGAGAAACTACGACATAGGGAATAGGGAGCTGCTGGCCATTAAATGGGCATTTGAGGAGTGGAGGCATTTTCTGGAGGGGGCAAGGCATTGTGTAACTGTTGTCACTGACCATAAAAACCTTATGTTTCTCGAGTCTGCTAAGAGGTTGAATCCCCGTCAAGCCAGATGGGCTCTGTTTTTTACTCGTTTTGATTTTTCCATCACGTTCAGGCCGGGAAGTAAAAATGTGAAGGCGGACGCATTATCTCGGAGCTTCCAGGCTTTTCAACCTACTGAGGTACCACCTGAATCCATCCTACCAGCAAAAATCTTCTTAGCAGCTCTTACCCAGGATATCTCGGCTCGCATTAGGTCGGAACAACATCTGGCACCGGTATCCACCCCAACAGATAAGTTGTTTGTTCCCATACAATTTCGTCTCCAGCTGTTGGGTGAGTGTCACGATTCTGCCTTTTGTGGACATCCGGGTGTTGAGGGCACTAAGGATCTGGTTTCTAGATCTTATTGGTGGCGCACTCTAACTAGGGATGTCAAGTCCTATGTGTCAGCCTGTGAGGTTTGTGCCAGGTCCAAGACACCTAGGACTCGCCCTGCTGGTAACCTACGACCCCTACCCATTCCCAGTAGACCCTGGTCCCATATCTCGATGGACTTTATAACTGACCTACAACTGGCGGAGGGTAAGACTGTAGTGTGGGTAGTGGTGGATAGGTTTAGCAAGATGGTCCATTTCATTCCCCTGTCTAAACTCCCGAATGCCAAAACCCTGGCGTCTATTTTTGTGAAAGAAATTGTTTGATTGCATGGTATCCCGGAAAATATTGTTTCGGACAGGGGTGTGCAGTTTGTGTCCAAATTCTGGAGGGCCTTCTGTCAAAGATGTAAAATTTCGTTGTCTTTTTCTTCCGCCTACCATGCTGAGAGTAATGGGCAGACTGAACGCCTTAATCAGTCTGTGGAACAATTCCTGAGGTTGTATGTTGCTGATGACCAGCAATTATGGGTCAAATTCCTTCCGTTGGCTGAATTTGCTCTGAATAACCGTGTCAATTCTTCTGCTGGGGTCTCCCCTTTCTTTTGTAACCATGGTTTTCATCTCCGTTTTCATTCTGGGTCGTCCGTTTCCTCCTCTAACCCTGAAGCTGATAAACTCTCCTCCGAACTGTGCACAGTTTGGGCCCGGGTTCAATCGAACCTAGAAAACGCTCAATGTTCTCAAAAACTCAAGGCCGATAGGAGACGTTCAAGGGGGGTAAACTTTCAGGTTGGGGATAAAGTATGGTTGTCCTCCAAGAATCTATCTCTCAAGGTAACTTCTAAAAAATTTGCTCCTCGTTTTATTGGACCATATAAGATCACGGAAGTGATTAACCCGGTATCTTTTAGGTTGGAGCTGCCTGAGTCATTCCACATTCATAATGTGTTCCATAAATCTCTGCTTAAAAAATATTTTGAACCGGTAGTACCATCAAAAGCCTCGCCTCCGCCAATTCTTGTTAATGATGCTGTCGAGTATGTGGTGTCTAAAATAGTGGATGTCAGGAAGGTGCGTAATTCCTTGCAGTACCTGATTCACTGGAAGGGGTATGGACCTGAAGAGAGATCTTGGGTACCTGCCAGGGAGGTTCATGCTCCTAGACTTGTTCGTAAATTTCATTTAGAACACCCTGAAAAGCCATCGCCTGAAGTCTTGGGTCCGGTGGCCCCTCGTAAAAGGGGGGGTACTGTCACAGGGTTCCGAAGGTGCACTCGGTCCCCCATTGCCCGCAGAACTGTTGCTTAGCTTTTGGAATGAGGTTCTGTGTTTGACCTCATTCCCAGGGCGGCTTTACTAGCTGGGTGGCTCCTTGCTCCTAAGTCTGCCTTGAGCGCCGAGCTGATCACTCGGTGCTCGACTGGTTGGTCTGTCGGTCATGTGACGCTGGCCACGTCACATGACCCTCACTCCCCACTATAAATACAGGCAGCCTGCTGGCTACAGGTTGCCTGTTAATTTCTAGGTTCCTGGTATTTGTTGGACTGCTGAATACTTACCTGATCCTGTTCCTTGACCATCCTTTTGCCTGATCCTCCTGTACTGCGCATCCGTCCTGGTATTGTGACCTCAGCTCCCACCTGACTACTCTCTTAGGACTCCTCTTGTACTTCTCTGCTCTCCTGGTATTTATGACCCCGGCTTCTCCTGACAATTCTCTGCTTGCTCCATTTGTACTTTGCAGCTTTCCTGGTATTGACTCGGTCCGTTCACGTCCTGTTGTTTGTCTGTCTGTCATCCCTGCACTTACTCCAAGTTAGGGATTGCCGTCCAGTTGTCCCCTGTCATTAGGACTCGCGAGGCAAGTAGGCAGGGCCAGGGGTAAGGGTGGAGCGCAGTGGTCACTTCCCTCCCCCCTGTGTGTGTGTGTGTACGCGACCGTTACACACATGGTCCATCACATGATCTTTTACCATGGTGATGGATCATGTGATGACCGGAGTGACGTCACCACAGGTCCTGTTCCTGCAATGAATGCTCACCACAGGCCCTGTTCAGCAAAGGAGACAGACGAGAAGCCGGGCTGCGCGATCAAGTGGACTAAGGTGAGTTGAAAAATTTATATTTTTTATTTTTAACCCCTCCAGTTTTCCCGCAACGCACCCGTACATTTTCCCCCAATGCCCGTGTGAAAGGGGCCTAAGCCTTCTAATGTCCTAAAAAATTAAAATGACATTTACAAAATCATGCCAACATAAAGTAGACATATGGGAAATGGTAAGTAATAAATATTTTATGAGGTATCACTTTCTGTTTTAAAAGCAGAGAAATTAAAATTTTGAAAATTGTTCTACATTTTTGGTAAATTTGGGATTTTTCATAAATAAATGTGAAATATATTGACACAAATTTATAACTATCATGAAGTACAATGTGTCACGAGAAAACAATCTCAGAATGGCTTGGATAAGTAAAAGTGTTCCAAAGCTATTACCACATAAATTGACAGTGATTTGCAAAAAATGGCCTGAGCAGAAGGGTGAAAACTGGCCCGGGGTAGAAGGGGTTAGAGGCATTCTGTTTTGCATTCTGTCATAATAGAAGTCTATGGGAATCATAACGGATCCGTCTGGTTTCCGTTATGCAGGACGCAAAACAAAGTCCTGTCCTGTATAATGGAAACCAGCCGGATCCGTTATGCTGCCCAAAGACTTCTATTATAATGGAATGCAAAATGGAAGCCTTTAAGGCTACTTTCACACTAGCGTTCGGGGCTCCGCTTGTGAGTTCCGTTTGAAGGGTCTCACAAGCGGCCCCGAACGGATCCGTCCAGCCCTAATGCATTCTGAGTGGATGCGGATCCGCTCAGAATGCATCAGTTTGGCACCGTTTGTCCTCCGCTCCGCTCAGCAGGCGGACCCCTGAACGCAGCTTGCAGCGTTCGGGTGTCCGCCTGGCCGTGCGGAGGCAAACGGATCCGTCCAGACTTACAATGTATTTTACAAATATATATATATTTTTTTTTTTGTTCATGGTAATGCAAACGGATCCGTTCTGAACGGATCTAAGCGTTTGCATTATAGGTGCGGATCCGTCTGTGCAGATACCAGACGGATCCGCACCTAACGCAGGTGTGAAAGTAGCCTAAAGAGGACATTTCACCGCTCCTGACATTCCTGTGACTTCACAGAGCTGGAGATGCTGTCACACAACACCAGTTTCCACTACATGCTCTTTTTCCTTGCTTTAAATCCACTCCTGATGATTCTTTGATGAAACGTGTCGAGCAGTGACGCAGCATATTTTGTTAGTGGTGGGCAGGTGGTGAGGTGTTTTGAGAGTACTCCCATTTCTGCTGTGTGTTGTCATATATAGCCAGCTGGTGGGTAACATACACTCACCTAAAGAATTATTAGGAACACCATACTAATACGGTGTTGGACCCCCTTTTGCCTTCAGAACTGCCTTAATTCTACGTGGCATTGATTCAACAAGGTGCTGATAGCATTCTTTAGAAATGTTGGCCCATATTGATAGGATAGCATCTTGCAGTTGATGGAGATTTGAGGGATGCACATCCAGGGCACGAAGCTCCCGTTCCACCACATCCCAAAGATGCCCTATTGGGTTGAGATCTGGTGACTGTGGGGGCCATTTTAGTACAGTGAACTCATTGTCATGTTCAAGAAACCAATTTGAAATGATTCGAGCTTTGTGACATGGTGCATTATCCTGCTGGAAGTAGCCATCAGAGGATGGATACATGTTCTCATTCTGTTTACGCCAAATTCGGACTCTACTATTTGAATGTCTCAACAGAAATCGAGACTCATCAGATCAGGCAACATTTTTCCAGTCATCAACAGTCCAATTTTGGTGAGCTCGTGCAAATTGTAGCCTCTTTTTCCTATTTGTAGTGGAGATGAGTGGTACCCGGTGGGGTCTTCTGCTGTTGTAGCCCATCCGCCTCAAGGTTGTGCGTGTTGTGGCTTCACAAATGCTTTACTGCATACCTCGGTTGTAACGAGTGGTTATTTCAGTCAACGTTGCTCTTCTATCAGCTTGAATCAGTCGGCCCATTCTCCTCTGACCTCTAGCATCCACAAGGCATTTTCACCCACAGGACTGCCGCATACTGGATGTTTTTCCCTTTTCACACCATTCTTTGTAAACCCTAGAAATGGTTGTGCGTGAAAATCCCAGTAACTGAGCAGATTGTGAAATACTCAGACCGGCCCGTCTGGCACCAACAACCATGCCACGCTCAAAATTGCTTAAATCACCTTTCTTTCCCATTCTGACATTCAGTTTTGAGTTCAGGAGATTGTCTTGACCAGGACCACACCCATTGAAGGAACTGCCATGTGATTGGTTGACTAGATAATTGCATTAAGGAGAAATAGAACAGGTGTTCCTAATAATTCTTTAGGTGAGTGTATATAAGGGGTCAGTCTGTAGGAGCTGGTTATATTCCAGTGAGCAGAATACTGACCATCAGGTGCTCTCACACTTACCTATAGACACCATCCACACTATTTTCTTTTGTAATCCACCTTAATATCGGCATTAGGCGTGTAAAATAGACCCAACCCGATTATTAGGTATCTATGATAGAAGAATTTACATATGAGTGAATTATGTTACACAATTCCCTTGGTTTTTAACTAGTATTAATAAAGTATATTAGTTTTAGCGTCTCAAATTTCTGTGATATTTAGTTTCCACTGAGACGTATACCCCAAAAGATTTTTTACAGACAGTGAATTATTAGTGTGTACCTGCACAGTCTGAAAATGGCAGCACTGATTGGATAGAGTCAGACTGTGAGGGACACACCTCTGAATGGTTACCTCCCCTCTGTGCCCTTACTGCAGACTGCTAGCAATTCATTCATAACTTCTATCAGGAATAATAAAGGAACGGCACAACATAGAGTCCTAAGAATAGATGCTCTGAAATTGTTATTACACGGGGGATGCATGGAGCTATTAAATCAGGAATGTCAGGAGCGGTGAAAGGTCCTCTTTATAGGCTTCCGTTTTGCATTCCGTCATAGAATTCCATTCTATTTCGTGATAACGGAATTTAACCCGAACCTGAAAACGTCGGGATCGCTCTTCCCTACTAGGGAGTCTTTGTTTACACAACAGCAAGTCACATACATGTGTTGCAATCAAAAATGCGTGTGACTAGCTATCATTTCATGGTGCAATCTGGCTGGGTGTTAAGTGTGATTTTGGATTTGCAGCACCTATTAATTAGACAGTAATATAAAATGCATCATGTTGCAAGTAATTCACAGTTGCATGTCATTACATTGAAGTCTATGCTAACAAAGTCACATGTGACTTTTAGAAATAAACCCAGAAATCCAGCAGGTGTGGACTCTTTGCTAATGTTGAGCTACAGTGGCCGTATGCTACATACCGCAAGGCGACCACAATCATTACTGGTGATCAGTGATGGCCAGTTCGCATTGTTCGCCCGCGAACACATGCGGGCTGCCATCTTTTCTCACAAGTCCAGCGAGGCGCAGGTAAGTCCTTACCTGTGCCTGTGTGCGAGACGGTCTGAAATCAAATGCGGAAGGACGGATCCGACAGGGTGAACAGCCTGTTGGATCCGTCCTGCCACAAGTGTGAAAGTACCCTAAGACAGGCTGTCTATAGATGTGGCAGATTTATCCTACAACTTGAGCCGCTGTGATAGTTCTAGTGAATTTAAAGGGGTTTTCCAGTCCCTTAAAATTGATGGCCTATCCGCAGTTCTGAGAACGGCCCGATGAAGGCCCCCGGCGGCTGTTCTCGGAACTGCCTGCTCCCGGTGACTGGATTTGATTTCAGACCAGCTCGCGCACAGGCACAGGTAAGGACTTACCTGCACCTCGCTGGACTTCTGAGAAAAGATGGCAGCCCGCATGTGTTCGCGGGCGAACAATGCGAACTGGCCATCACTGCTGGTGATGCTGCAACACTGCAATATTCAAAGTGCAGTGCAGCCCCAGTCTAAGGGCTCATGCCCACGACTGTTGCCTGTTTTTGCGGATCTGAAAAACACGGATACCGGCTGTCTGCATTTCGCATTTTGCAGAACAGAATGGCCCCTAATGCAACAGTCCTATCCTTTTCAGCAATGCAGACAGGAATAGGATATGTTCTATAATTTAGCGGATGCCACGGAACGGTCCTGTGGATGCGGACAGCGCGCGGTGCACAGTACGCATATTTTGCGACCACATTGAAATTAATGGGTCCGCATCCGACCCGCAAAAAAATGCGCCTCGGATGTGGACCCAAACCACGGAAGTGTGCATGATTTTTAGCCTGGACACCAACGATACTTTTGAATGTATTTATACCAGAAAACCTGTGTGAAGTTATTTTCACACATAGGCCCTGATTCACTATTGTTAATTTTGACTTACTTTGGCACAAGATGTCGCATCTCATGTTTTAGTGTCCTTGCTTTACTAGAGAAATGTAATTTGTGCAGCAAATTAATAAAAGGCATTCGACATTTTTAGAAAAAAAAGCAAAAAAGATGGCTTAAAAAAAAACAATGCAGACAATCAAAAAAATTAAAAAAGTCACATCTTGATACATTACCCCCTTAGGGTACTTTCACACTAGCGTTTTTCTTTTCCGGCATAGAGTTCCGTCCTAAGGGCTCAATACCGGAAAATAACTGATCAGGCATATCCCCTTGCATTCTGAATGGAGAGTAATCCGTTCAGGATGCATCAGGATGTTTTCAGTTCAGTCATTTTGACTGATCAGGCAAAAGAGAAAACCGTAGCATGCTAAATTTTTATCTCCGGCTAAAAGAACTGAAGACTTGCCTGAATGCCGGATCCGGCATTTTTTCCATAGGAATGTATTAGTGCCGGATCCATCCTTCCGGTCTGCGCATGCGCAGACCTTTAAAAATGAGAAAAAAATAAATACCAGATCCGTTTTGCCTGATGACACCAGAAAAATGGATCCAGTATTGCAATGCATTTTTCTGACTGATCAGGCATTTTTCAGACTGATCAGGATCCTGATCAGTCTGAAAAATGCCTGATCAGTCAGAAAAAATGACATGCGTTTGCATACAGTTTGCCTGGAACTGCCTGCCGGAATCAAACAACGCAAGTGTGAAAGTACCCTTAGGGTACTTTCACACTTGCGGCAGGACAGATCCGAAAGGCTGTTCACCCTGTGGGATCCGTCCTTCCGCTATTTCGCCGGACCGCCGCTCCGTCCCTATTGACTATAATGGGGACCGGGGCGGAGCTCCGGTGCAGCACGGCAGTGCACGGCGAAAGACTAAAAGTCCTGTATGTCCGACTTTTTAGTCCGGCGGCCTCTCATCGCGAACTGCGCCGGAGCTCCGCCCCGTCCCCATTATAGTCAATGGGGACGGAGCGGTGGTCCGGCGGCACAGCGAAATGGCGGAAGGACGGATCCGACAGGGTGAACAGCCTGTCGGATCCGTCCTGCCACAAGTGTGAAAGTACCCTAAGACATGCTGTCTATAGATGTGGCAGATTTATCCTACAACTTGAGCCACTGTGATAGTTCTAGTGAATTTAAAGGGGTTTTCCAGTCCCTTAAAATTGATGGCCTATCCTCAGAATGAGCCACTGATATCTGATATCTGGCTGGCGGGGGTCAGACACCCTGCATCTCGCCAATCAGCTGTACTGCAGTAGCCCTGGAAGTCAGTGTCAGAACAACAGCTCTGTCCTTTGTGTGTAGTGGACGGAGTTGTTACGGTAGTGCTGCTCCCATTGACTTCACTCGCTTTGGGGTAAATTTGCACAAACCCTTTCCCCTTTCCCGAACTATGTGTAGAAGGATAGGGTTCTTTTACGTAAAGCAATTTCAGCTCCAAACAAGTGCCAATCTACGGTATACAGGCTGATTGGCACTTGTCCAAAGGTCCTTTCACATTGTACAATGTAAACTTAATGGGGGTGAACAACTGTTAGACTAGACTGTCCCCCCATTCAGTTGGCATATTGTCAGCAACACATCCCGTGTACATGGGGCGACGTGCTGCCAAAAGACGACGATTGTTGGTGTTGCAAAAAAGGTGCGATCATCAAAAAAAACTACTTACTCAGGTCAATGATCGTAGTTGATCAATTTTCATTCCTAATTATCGGCCCGTATATAAGGGCCCTTATACTCCAGGGCGGTTGATGTATTGTATAAAATCAGCACATATATAGGAGCCAGATGAAAAGTGACGTGTCATATGGGAAAATATTTCATATGAAAAGCATGAAATAAATGTTACTGCCAGTGCTGTCCACAGTGGCTGATGTAAAAACACATCCAGTATGCAACTAGGTCGGATTGATACCATTGTTAAAATAATAATGGAAGTCATAGCAAAAAAAAAGTTTCCTTAGTTTACTCCTTTGCATTTGTTGCTTGTAGATTTATCTGTGTAATTAGCAGAAATATCTTGACGTTTGAGTCCTGCTATGTGTTGTTGATACAGACAGTTTAGCAAGTATGACCATTAGGCAACTCCTATGTATAGAGTATTATAAGTGTAGATTCTTCAAAGGTGAATCTGAAGAACATTACAGTTCAAAAATGAACATTCTGATTCGGGTGAGATATGAATTCTGAGTTTGTAAAATACACTGCTCAAAAAAAATAAAGGGAACACTTAAACAACACAATGTAACTCCAAGTCAATCACACTTCTGTGAAATCAAACTGTCCACTTAGGAAGCAACACCGAGTGACAATCAATTTCACATGCTGTTGTGAAAATGGGATAGACAACTGTAATGACCGACGACACGCACAGGGAGGAAAACAGGGAAAGCCCTGCCCAAGGGAGAGGGAAAGGTGGTGACCCCTAACTCACCTTGCGGCTGGCACCTGACTGCCCTGACGTCCCTAGACGGGTTCCTCACCCGTGCGGCGATCGCGTGCCTAAACCCTGGCTTTTCCTAATATGAGCCCTAGATAGTGAACAGGCCGGTGGGATCGCTAGTCCGCACCACTATCACTAAGAGGGAAACACCAGGGAGAGGACAGACAAAACAGACAAACACATACACCCAGGTGGGTGACCACAATAGACCAAAAAGGTCCAACAGGGATCCGGAGGGTAGCGTTCTGGACCAACTACCAGCGAACGCAGCAACACAGCTCCAGAAGGTCAGAATAGATGTCCAGGCAGGAAGCTCTATCTCTGGCAACCAGAGAAGTGTGAGAGAGGAATATAAGGAGGTCTGGTTGTGCTGGACAAGGAACAGCTGAGGAGAAGGAGCTACGGATCCCTGAGTGAGCCAAAAGGGTTTGCAAAGCAAACCCAGAAAGCTACCATAAGGAAAACAGCCCTATCTTAAATAGAGCGTGCAGCCAACCGCTGCGACTTCCTGACCCCGGGTATAACGGAGTCAGGTGTGGTTCTCGATACCCTCGTGACAGTACCCCCCTCTCTACGAGGGGCCTCCGGACACTCAGGACCAGGTCTCTCAGGATGAGAGGCATGAAAAACCCGAACTAACCTGTCAGCGTTTACCTCAGACGCAGGAACCCACATTCTTTCCTCGGGACCGTAACCTCTCCAATGCACCAGATATTGAAGAGAGCGGCGGACCCGACGAGAATTAACAATTTTGGATATCTGAAATTCTAGATTACCATCCACGACAACAGGAGGGGGTGGCAGCGGTGATGGTTCTAGAGGTGGAACATATTTTTTGAGTAACGACTTATGAAAAACATTATGAATTTTAAAAGTCTGAGGTAACTCCAGGCGAAAAGCCACGGGGTTGATGATGGCTACAATTTTGTAAGGGCCAATAAACCTAGGACCCAGTTTCCAAGAGGGAACCTTCAATTTAATATTCCTAGTAGACAACCACACATAGTCATTCACTCCTAGGTCCGGACCTGGCGACCGTCTCTTATCAGCCATGCATTTGTATTTACCTCCCATATTTTTCAAGTTAGCTTGCACCTTCTGCCATACCGATGAAAGAGATGACGAAAACCGTTCCTCTTCGGGAACCCCAGAAGACCCACCCTCTTTGAAAGTACAGAATTGGGGATGAAAACCATATGCACCAAGAAATGGTGACTTGACAGTGGATTCCTGACGACGATTATTTATGGCAAACTCAGCTAACGGTAAATATGATGACCACAACTCTTGGTTTTCAGACACAAAACATCTTAGATATGTCTCAAGGTTTTGGTTGGTACGCTCAGTCTGTCCATTCGACTGAGGATGGAAAGCTGAGGAAAAGGACAAGTGTACCCCCAAACGGGAACAAAAAGCTTTCCAGAATTTAGAAATAAACTGGGTACCCCGATCCGAAACAACATCGGAGGGGACCCCGTGAAGCTTCACGATTTCACTGACGAATACCTGAGCAAGAGTCTTAGCATTAGGTAGTGCGGGTAACGCAATGAAGTGTACCATTTTGCTAAACCTGTCCACTACTACCAAAATAACTGTTTTACCCGCAGACAAAGGTAAGTCAGTGATAAAATCCATTGACAGATGTGTCCACGGTCTATTGGAAATGACGAGTGGTAATAGAGACCCTGCAGGACGTGTATGAGAGACTTTTGCGCGCGCACAGGTAGAACAAGAAGACACAAAATCCAATACATCCTGACGCAACCTTGGCCACCAAAAACGACGAGACAATAGCTCCAAGGTTGCTTTACTACCCGGGTGCCCAGCAAGTGCCGAATTATGATGTTCCTTTAATAATTCGAAACGTAAGTTCAACGGTACAAACAATTTCTCTGAGGGGCAAGAGACCGGGGCGTCCCCCTGGGCCTCTAACACCTTCCCCTCCAGAACAGAGTGTACCGCAGAAACAACCACTCCTCTTTGAAGAATGGGCACCGGATCACTCACATTACCCCCTCCAGGGAAACAACGAGATAGTGCATCTGCCTTGGTGTTCTTTGCCCCAGGACGATAGGTAATCACAAAGTCAAACCTGGTAAAAAATAGCGACCACCTAGCCTGTCTAGGGGTGAGACGCTTAGCTGATTCGAGATACAGAAGATTTTTGTGGTCCGTAATCACAGTGACGGGGTGGACTGCCCCCTCTAAAAAGTGACGCCACTCCTCAAACGCAAGTTTAATAGCTAATAGTTCCCTATTGCCAATATCGTAGTTCTTTTCTGCTGCAGATAGTTTTTTAGAAAAGAAAGCACAAGGACGCCATTTGCCAGGAGACGGACCCTGAGACAGCACCGCCCCCACTCCCACCTCTGACGCATCGACTTCAACAATAAAAGGCTGGGAGACATCAGGTTGGACTAGTACAGGTGCTGAGGTAAACCTCTCTTTTAGAGAGGAAAAAGCAACTTTAGCGGCGTCAGACCATTTAGAAAAATCAGTCCCCTTCCTAGTCATGTCAGTAAGCGGTTTTACAATAAGTGAATAATTTTTAATGAATTTCCTATAGAAATTCTCGAAGCCCAAGAACCGTTGTAGTGCTTTGAGGTTCTCAGGAAGATCCCAATCTAAAATTGCCTGGACCTTCCTAGGATCCATACGGAAACCTGAAGCAGATAAAAAATAACCCAGGAATTGTATCTCCTGAACGGCAAAGACACATTTTTCAATTTTAGCATATAATTCATTCGTCCGTAGGACCTGCAGTACTTGTCTGACATGCACCTCATGTGTTTTCAGATCAGACGAATAAATTAAAATATCATCTAGGTATATTACCACAAACCTGCCGGTTAGATGACTAAAAATTTCATTAACGAAATGTTGAAAGACGGCAGGAGCATTGGTCAGACCGAAAGGCATAACTAGATTTTCATAATGCCCCTCAGGGGTGTTAAACGCTGTCTTCCACTCATCCCCTTCCTTAATACGAATCAGATTGTAGGCCCCCCTAAGATCAAGTTTGGAGAACCACCTAGCACCCGCAATCTGATTAAACAGGTCAGGAATGAGAGGAAGAGGGTATGGGTCTCGGATGGTTATCTGATTTAATTCGCGAAAATCTAAGCAAGGACGCAGGCCCCCATCTTTCTTTTTAACGAAGAAAAACCCTGCAGCCACGGGTGAAGAAGAGGGTCTGATGTGTCCCTTAGCCATGCTCTCGGAGATATAATCTTTCATGGCTTGTCTCTCTGGACCCGAAAGATTATATAACCTGGCCTTGGGTAATTTTGCGCCGGGAATAAGGTTAACCGGGCAATCATAAGGACGATGAGGTGGTAACTTCTGACAACCCTTTTCAGAAAAAACATCCTCAAAATCCGAAATAAATGTAGGTAGGGTAGTTATGGAGGCGACTAAGCAATTGCTATTTAAGCAATTTTCTCTGCACTGCTCACTCCACTCCAATATCTCCCTGGCCTGCCAATCCACCACTGGATTGTGCGCTACCAACCAGGGAAGACCCAGCACTACCGGAGTGGGAAGCCCCTCCAGAACATAACCTGAAAGCATCTCGTTATGGTGTTCTCCTACCCGAAGGTGTAAATTATGAACAATGTGGGTGAGGTTTCTCTGAGACAGGGGAGCAGAATCAATAGCGAATATGGGAATGGGTCTCTGTAACGTACAGAGAGACAAACCCAAAGTGCGGGCAAAATGGGCATCTATCAAATTTACCCCTGCTCCACTGTCTAGAAAGAAAGAAATAGTCTCCGTCTTATCACCAAAAATAATAACCGCTGGCAACACAAATTGCGATGTACGTATGGAGGAAACGTATACCCCCCGGCTGACATCCTCCACACCGCCTGGGGTTAGTAGTTTTTCCGACGGTCTTTTGTTTCTGAGGAAAGAAGGACAGACATTAATGAAATGACCCCTCTCCCCACAAAAAAAACAAACCCCACGCCTACGGTGAGCCTCAGGAGGACGGACCTGACGAGTAGTTCCTCCTAGCTGCATAGGCTCGTCTAAGTCCGTACAGACTAACTGCTGCTTGGGAGGGGTTACCAATTGCTCCGGTTTTTTCAACCTGTCCCTAAGGCGTCTATCTATTCGGATAGAAAGGGACATAACCGCATCAAGGGAAAAGGGGGTCTCATATAATGCAAGCGCATCCTTAACCCTTTCGGATAACCCAGAGCAGAACTGACTCCTGAGAGCCGGGTCGTTCCACTGGGTATCCGTAGCCCACCTACGGAATTCAGAGCAATACTCCTCTACCGGCCGCTCTCCTTGTAAGAGTCTCCGTAATCTTGATTCAGCCAGTGCGACTCGGTCAGGGTCATCATATATGAGACCCAAGGCCCCGAAAAACTCATCCACTGACCGAAGAGCCTGGGAATCAGTAGGTAAAGAGAACGCCCAGGACTGCGGATCCCCCTGCAGCAGGGAAATAACAACCCCCACCCGCTGATCTTCATTACCAGAGGAGTAAGGGCGCAGTTTAAAGTATAATTTACAGGCCTCACGGAATGTCAAAAACTTGTCCCTTCCCCCAGAAAATCTGTCAGGGAGAGGGACCTTGGGTTCCGCAACAACCTGGTTACCAGTAGCAACCGCTGGGCTTGCAGTCAGTTGCAATTGCTGCTGTTGCTGGAGGACCGACGCCTTCAATCCTACCACCTCCAAAGACAGGCCATGAAATTGTTTGGACAGAGCAGCAATTTGATCCATACTGGATTCTAAGTAGGTAAAAAAAAAAAAAATTTTTTTTTACCTACACAAAATAAGGGCCAGAGATAATGTAATGACCGACACGCACAGGGAGGAAAACAGGGAAAGCCCTGCCCAAGGGAGAGGGAAAGGTGGTGACCCCTAACTCACCTTGCGGCTGGCACCCGACTGCCCTGACGTCCCTAGACGGGTTCCTCACCCGTGCGGCGATCGCGTGCCTAAACCCTGGCTTTCCCTAATATGAGCCCTAGATAGTGAACAGGCCGGTGGGATCGCTAGTCCGCACCACTATCACTAAGAGGGAAACACCAGGGAGAGGACAGACAAAACAGACAAACACATACACCCAGGTGGGTGACCACAATAGACCAAAAAGGTCCAACAGGGATCCGGAGGGTAGCGTTCTGGACCAACTACCAGCGAACGCAGCAACACAGCTCCAGAAGGTCAGAATAGATGTCCAGGCAGGAAGCTCTATCTCTGGCAACCAGAGAAGTGTGAGAGAGGAATATAAGGAGGTCTGGGAGTGCTGGACAAGGAACAGCTGAGGAGAAGGAGCTACGGATCCCTGAGTGAGCCAAAAGGGTTTGCAAAGCAAACCCAGAAAGCTACCATAAGGAAAACAGCCCTATCTTAAATAGAGCGTGCAGCCAACCGCTGCGACTTCCTGACCCCGGGTATAACGGAGTCAGGTGTGGTTCTCGATACCCTCGTGACAACAACAGGTGGAAATTATAGGCAATTAGCAAGACACCCCTAATAAAGGAGTGGTTCTGCAGGTGGTGATCACAGACCACTTCTCAGTTCCTATGCTTCCTGGCTGATGTTTTGGTCACTTTTGAATGCTGGCGGTGCTTTCACTCTAGTGGTAGCATGAGACGGAGTCTACAACCCACACAAGTGGCTCAGGTAGTGCAGCTTATCCAGGATGGCACATCAATGCGAGCTGTGGCAAGAAGGTTTGCTGTGTCTGTCAGCATAGTGTCCAGAGCATGGAGGCGCTACCAGGAGACAGGCCAGTACATCAGGAGACGTGGAGGAGGCCGTAGGAGGGCAACAACCCAGCAGCAGGACTGCTACCTCCGCCTTTGTGCAAGGAGGACCAGGAGGAGCACTGCCAGAGCCCTGCAAAATGACCTCCAGCAGGCCACAAATGTGCATGTGTCTGCTCAAACGGTCAGAAACAGACTCCATGAGGGTGATATGAGGGCCCGACGTCCACAGGTGGGGGTTGTGCTTACAGCCCAACACCGTGCAGGATGTTTGGCATTTTCCAGAGAACACCAAGATTGGCAAATTCGCCACTGGCGCCCTGTGCTCTTCACAGATGCAAGCAGGTTCACACTGAGCACATGTGACAGACATGACAGAGTCTTGAGACGCGGTGGAGAACCTTCTGCTGCCTGCAACATCCTCCAGCATGACCGGTTTGGCATTGGATCAGTAATGGTGTGGGGTGGCATTTCTTTGGAGGGCCGCATAGCCCTCCATGTGCTCGCCAGAGGTAGCCTGACTGCCATTAGGTACCGAGATGAGATCCTCAGACCCCTTGTGAGACCATATGCTGGTGCTGTTGGCCCTGGGTTCCTCCTAATGCAAGACAATGCTAGACCTCATGTGGCTGGAGTGTCAGCAGTTCCTGCAAGACGAAGGCATTGATGCTATGGACTGGCCCGCCCGTTCCCCAGACCTGAATCCAATTGAGCACATCTGGGACATCATGTCTCGCTCTATCCACCAACGTCACGTTGCACCACAGACTGTCCAGGAGTTGGCAGATGCTTTAGTCCAGGTCTGGGAGGAGATCCCTCAGGAGACCGTCCGCCACCTCATCAGGAGCATGCACAGGCGTTGTAGGGAGGTCATACAGGCACGTGGAGGCCACACACACTACTGAGCCTCACTTTGACTTGTTTTAAGGACATTACATCAAAGTTGGATCAGCCTGTAGTGTGTTTTTCCACTTTAATTTTGAGGGTGACTACAAATCCAGACCTCCATGGGTTGAAAAATTTGATTTCCATTTTTTTATTTTTGTGTGATTTTGTTGTCAGCACATTCAACTATGTAAAGAACAGTAGAGTATTTCAGAAGAATATTTAATTAATTCAGATCTAAGATGTGTTATTTTTGTGTTCCCTTTATTTTTTTGAGCAGTGTATTATTATAGTCAGCATAGTCATCCTTTTGTATAGGGCTAGGGCCACACAGTCAGGTTTCCTGATGCAGTTTTGGAAGCCAAAATCAGATGTGGATCATAAAATGAAAGAAAGTTTAAAGGAGAGATACAATTTTTTCCTCTTTTTTTGAATTCACTCCTGATTTTGGCATCAGGAAACCTGACCGTGTGGCTGTGCCCTAAGATAATGGAGCTGGGGAGCTTTACCTTGTCTTACATCTGTTCCCTCTCCTGCAAACAACAGTGTCATCAGCACTACAGGAGTAAGGGCGCCTTCACACGCGGCAGATTTTGTGGCAGAAAATTCCACGACTGAAAATCTGTTCCATTTATTTGAATGGGGCAGCAAGCACGTGGATTTCTGCAAGCTCCATTAAGGTGAATGGAACAGATTTTCAGTCGCAGAAATTTCTGCCACAAAATCTGCCGCGTGTGAAGGCGCCCTAAGGAGTCAGGACGGACTTTGCCAGAGTCTCCTGGCTGCTCTTTGCTGTAATTTGCAGCTGTGTTATAGGCCAGCAAAGGCATGCAGAAATCAGGAGACATGGGAGGGGTGTATGTGGGACCATGTAAAACCCTTTTGGAAGGCTCTTTAGGGAAATGGTAGAATTTGGCCACCCAAAACAGAATGTTTTGTTTTTGTTGGAACTGTTCTTTGAGGCAGATTTTTTCTTTTTCTCAAAAGTGACTATATAATATATAACGCCATGGTGGCAACAATAACGCAGCAAACAACATTTAATATTTATTGTAAAATGGTTTAAAATAATTGTTTTTTTTATTTTTCTGTGCAATCATCCAGTTATGACCTAAAAAATTATATGTAAGTCAGTATCTATAGAGGTTGCTTGTCTGATGTTTATTTTCACCCGGTTGTGTTTTGGCTGTTTTTCGGCAGTGTTTTTGCTCTGATAACAGTGATCTGTGACTACAGTTTAACTACAGAGCACACAGGGAGTCTGAGGTAGTCTGAGACATACCTCCTGCTGCCTCATTATCAGGTTGCTGCTTTGCTATAAACAAGAGTCTATGGGCAATCGCCTGCTCGTCTGCTATTACATGCAGCAATCTCCTCCACAATATAGGGAGGAGCGATCACTAATGCCATTGCTCGTCCCCATACTGACTTATTGTTTGCTGGCAGCAGATTGTGATTAGACACCACAATCTGCCGCCGGCAAACAATGATTTTTAAGCATGCTTAGAAATCCCGATTGCCTAATGAACGAGCGGGTAATCGGCGGCAGTATTACACTGCCAGACCATTGCTAATGAACATTCCTAAGAACGACTATCGGCCAGTGTAATACAGGCTTGCCTCAGTCTCCAGGAAGTCAGTGCATAGAGGTCAGAGAAAATAAGCCTGGGCAGGGAGAGTAGGTGGTGGAGGCCTTTAAAGAGGTTGGTCACTTTCTGAAAAAGTCTCAAAAATGCCATAAACTTGTGAGCACTGTCCCCCACAGCTCATGGATTCTGCCATCTTGATTGCCATGGATGTGGCAGCCACCAGCATCCACCATTTAAAAATGTAATCAAAGGGAATCGGGAGCCCTGAATCAAGGTGCTTAACGAGAGTGGAATTTCCGATGCTAGTGCCCAAAAATGTATCGCATTTTAGAGAAAGGTGGCCAAACCTTTAAGGTCATAAAAGTGGTGAACTCCTTGGGCATATGTACTGAGTGCCCTCCAAATAATCTGGCTCTGGAATAATATCTCGGAAAACCCCTTTAAGCAATTCCTTTAAAGTTAGCCCCTCATTTTGCACACAATAGAATAAACATTTTAAGGGCAAGAATAGGTCATCAAAATGTCTCTACATATGTCACTGGTGTTTGCTAATGTAATCAACTTTGTACTGTCCATACTAACGGCAGAATAAAGTGGTGACAGGTGAGTTGATTTCAGCGATCTGTCATTTATAAGTTAAAATTAAGTGGTTGCTGAGAACCAACATCACAATTGTTGCAGACTGGGCCTGGAAAAGAGTCACGGCCACCTGAGATGAGTCCTGGTCATTCATGATTTCCTGCTCTCCTGCCCACCTGCTGATGACTGACCGTCTTCTACCTAGTTTTCTCTCTTTCTCTCTAGGAGAGAGCTGCCAATCATCAGCAGATGGGTGAGAGAGCAGGAGATTAGGAATAACCAGGACTCTTCTCAGGTAGATTTGACTCTTTTCAAGGCCTGGGCTGCAATGATTATGATGCTGGTTCTCGGCAACCACTTACTATTAGCTCATAAATGACACACCGCTGAAATCAGAATTTTGGTCACTAATTTATGCTGCCCACATTGAGGTCAGCATAAAGTTGATGACAGGTTCCCTTTAAAGATTCCAGCACTGTCTGTGATTATACACTCAGACCTAGTTTGCTAGCAACTTGATAGGACACTTTATTGGAAACGTGATAGTTATTTAGTCTGCAACATTGTGTAATTCTTGAGTGCAATGTGCTGCTTTTTTTGCCAAACACCATTTCACATTAAGATCACTGGATATTTATATAACCGAGGCTGGGAAGAGGTGGGACGCCTGTTCATGCTGCTGAGCCAGTTTTCTTAAATGACAAAACATTAAATAAATACACAAGTCACATATAGATAAAGGACAACAAATAGGGGGCACCACTGGAACCTGAAGTTTTGCACTTTGTTAGGTTTTTATTCTCTTTGGTGGATTGCAATTTTCCTTTTTTATCATAATGAAATGAGAAGTCACTCCAGAGTCATACAGTGCAGTTTTTCATGTGTACCTTTTAGGCCTCATGCCCATAACTGTGTACCGGCTGTGCCCGTGCGGCAGACCGAAACTTGAGGTCCGGAATGCACAGGCACCGACCGCTTGCCCGCCATCTACAGACGAGGACCCAGTCACTTGAATGGGGTCCGGGATCTGCATCTGACGGTCCGCACCGCAAAAAAGTACTACTGTTTTGCTATGCAGAGGCATGGACAGAAAACCCATGAAAGCACTCCGCAGTGCTTCCGTGGACTTCCGATCCGTGCCTCTGTTCCGCACCGCACCGTATCTTCTGGATAGTGGACCCATTCAATTGAATCCGTGATGCAGTGTGCACATGGCCGGTGCCCGTATATTGCGGACCCGCTGTTTGCGGGCGCAGTATGGGCATGGACCTGCTACGGTCGTGTGCATGAGGCCTTAGCCGAAAGATCCACTCTTGTCTGTAAAAACTGTGTAAACGTGGTCTATAATCTAGACGTTGGCTGCTCTTAGGCCTCTTTCACGCAAACGATACAGATTATGTCTGGATGCGTTCAGGATGCGTTCAGTGAAACTCGCACCATTTTGCAAGCAAGTTCAATCAGTTTTGTCTGCAATTGCGTTCAGTTTTTTCCGTGCGGGTGCAATGCGTTTTGATGCCTTTTTCACACGCGTGATAAAAAACGGAAGGTTTAAAAACAACATCTCCTAGCAACCATCAGTGAAAAACACATCGCACCCTCACTTGCTTCCGGATGCAATGCGTTTTTCATTGAAGCCCCATTCACTTCTATGGGGCCGGGGCTGCGTGAAAAATGCAGAATATAGAACATTCTGTGTTTTTCACGCAACGCACAAGTGATGTACACAGATCCATTGAAATGAATGGGTCAGGATTCAGTGCGGGTGCTATGCGTTCACATCACGCATTGCACCCGCGCGGAAAACTCGCTCATGTGAAAGGGGCCTATAATATTTAGCATGGGAGTCACATACTACAGTTTTTGTATGCGGCTCAATTAACTTTAAATACATCTATAAATCACTGCATTTAAAAAATTCTGTCTTATTAATTAAACTTTGATTCTGACGTGTTCAAAATGTGTGCTGCATAGTGGTGACCACCATGTATAAAAAGACTTCTTCAGTCATCATGTAAGGCTACATTCACACGTCAGTATTTTTCTACATCCCGATTTTCGGTCCGTTTTTTGCGGATCCGTTGTTCCTGAAAATGTTTCCGTATGTCATCCGTATGTCATCCGTTTTTTGCGGATCCGCAAAAAACGGAAACATGTATAAATTTCAATAAGCAAATAAAGTTGTTTGGATTTCTTTTAAAAAAAATAAAAATTTAAATGTAATTTCCAGGAACGGAATCCGCATAAAACGGATGACATACGTAATGACATCCGAATGTCTTCCGTTTTTTGCGGATCCATTGACTTTGTATTGTACCAGGATCCGAATTTTGCGGAAAAGAATAGGACGTTTTATATTTAAACGGACATGCGGAACGGAACAACGGAAACGTGCTGTCCGAATTTTTGCAGGACCCATTGAAAATGAATGGGTCCAGATCTGGTCCAGATCTGTTCCGCAAAAAACGGAACAGATCAGGAAAGAAAAAACGGACGTGTGAATGGACCCTAAGGGTGTGTTCACACTGGGCAGACTACAGTGCTACGTAAGTGATCTGGGTTTTCAGAACAATGCAAAATATATCAACATTGTTATTATTATTATCTCCAGCGTGCTCTATTCTGCCGCAGGCTGGCGGTGGATTTTTCCGCTCTCAAATTTGCACGAGTAAGGCTACTAGCGTTCGTGAGATCCGGCAGACTGTTCCGGGTCTCTCTGGATCCAGCATTAACTGTAATGGGGTCCGACAAAGATCCAACTGCAACCCAGCAAATATGCCAAGAATCGGCCAGACTAAAACAGCTGCATTTACGATGGAAAGGGCTACACGTACTGCCCAGTCCTGTCAATCTCCTGCTCGCACTATTGCTCAAGCTCAAATTCAGCATTGGGACCGCTACTGCGCACACTTCCGGGAAGCGACACGCGCTCAGTAGCTGTTCCCAAAGCCGAATTTGAGGTCTAGCAGCGGCGCAGACAGGAGATTGACAGGGCTGGGCAGGAGGGCTGGCACTGTCAATCATATGGCTGGTGGGCGCTTCACTTGTGGGGACAGCCCCCTCCTCCAGGTGACAAAGTCTGGTTAATCAGACGAATCCATTCTCTCATCTCTAGGGTTTCCCCACTCTCCCCTATGGCAGATGTTAGAGGAAATACGGATGGGGCATATGGTACGGGATTGCAAGAAGCCCAAACCTTTGTTACTTTCGGTGATAAGCTGATTCCTCTTTCCCCGTTGAAAGCACATACATGTCTGAACCGTAGGAGGAAGTGGGCTGTAGGGGGAATAGCTGTGCGATGACCATCAAAGGTATTTGGACACCTTATAGGGATATTCCCATCTAGACATTTCTGACATATTGATAGGGTCCAATAGTTGCTGGTTCCAGCTATGAACTTGCTACGATCTCAAGAGTGTGGCCCCGACATGAGGCGCTCTCTCCATTCACCGTTATGGAACTTCCAATGATAGCCACTCACTGGCTCATCTACATTTGGAAGTCCCATAGCGGAGAATGGCGGGGTGGCCGCCCATGTGCAATGTCCTCTCATTCACTACTATGGGAGTTCCAAAACTAGCCGAGCGTTCGCATTCAGCTGATCTCTCTCCTCTCTGAGCTGCAATAAATTACAAGTGCTGCTTGTTGGCAGACATAACCTGATACATATCTATCTATCTACAGTATCTGTCTGTCTGTCTATCTATCTATCTATCTAAAATTATGGAATAAAGGCAACATTCTGACTTCAGCGAAACATGTGGATTCCTTTATTCACCCAACACTCAATGCCATTGAGTGTTTGGGTGAATAAAGAAATCCACTTTTTTCATTTTTACTAGCATTTTTTTTTTTTTTTTCCATATTTCTTTCTATTCGTTATTTACTTTTTTTTCTACTTTGAATGAAGAGAACACATTATCTCCATGTCCCTGCTGTCTCTATATACAGAGCTCTGGTAACAGTGACTATTTTCAGGTGTTTTCTGATTATTTAAGAGAGTTGAGCCTCATGCAGACGTCCGTGGAACACGGTCCGTGAGATACCGGACTGGCATTGCAGGAGTGCACGGCGGCATAGCAACCAATGACGCCGTGCGCTCCTGCAATGCCAGTCCGGTATCTCACAGATCGTGTTCCACGGACGTCTGAATGAGGCTTTAAGCAGGTCTCCTGGAAAACTTGCGAAGAGAAACACACTTAGGGCTCATGCACACAAACGTGTGCCGGCCGTTTCGTGCATTGGGGGCCGCAATTTGAATGGGTCCGTGATCCGTCCCCACTGCAGAAAAATAGAAACCCCATGGAAGTGCCCAGTAGTGCTTCCGTACCTCTGCTCCACACTGCTCCTTCTGGATTGTGGACCCATTCAAGTGAATGGGTCCACATCCGTGATATGGAGAGCACACAGTCGGTGCCCATATATTGCAGACGAGCAATGACTGTCTACATGAGTCCTTAGGCTGAGTTCACACTTCAAGCGAACCTTTCACCAGGATTTCACCTAATAAACTATTAACAGTACCTTATAGATTATGCTCATTCTGTTTAAATGCATTCTTGTCCCGCTTTCCTGGGATGTATATTGATGAAAAAAACGACTTATAAAGTCCTTGTCTCCAGCTCCTGCAGTCACGGTGGAAGTCAAGGGGGTAGCCCTTCCCTCACTCCGGGCTGTACCTCCCCTGCCCTAACCCCTCCTCTAACTAGTGAAACTGACACCCGGCTCAGTCGCCGGGACCGCGCTTGTACTGGCAGCGCATGCGCCGTTGGTCTCAGTAGCAGCGTGATCCCGTCTAGGCGCGGACTGAAGCGCGATCCTGTGAGTGAATTGCGCATGCGCCGTCCGTCCCCGATGCCTCCCTGTCTTCTGTTCTTCAGGCGCGCGGAGTGAGGGAAGGGCTACCCCCTTGACTTCCACCGTGACTGCAGGAGCTGGAGACAAGGACTTTATAAGTCGTTTTTTTCATCAATATACATCCCAGGAAAGCGGGACAAGAATGCATTTAAACAGAATGAGCATAATCTATAAGGTACTGTTAATAGTTTATTAGGTGAAATCTTGGTGAAAGGTTCGCTTTCAGTTATTTCCATCAATTATTGTGAGCCAAAAGCAGATGCAGGTCAAAAACACAGAACAGGAGGAAATCTTTCCATTACACCTGTTCTCTGCGGAGGCTTCACTACTGGTTTGGGCTCACAATAACTGATGGAAATAACTGACCAAACAACTGAAGTGTGAACTGGGCCTTACCTGCTACCTGACACTGGCTCTCGGCTCCAGTGTACTCCGACCTCTGCTCAGGTCCCTGGATGTCATCATCCATTTTGACGCTGCCTGCAACCAATCGTGGGCCACAGCGGTGACTTCTCCGCTTGCGTCAAGTGAATAAATGTGACTGTTTATACAATACTTCAGAACTTTGGGAACCGCTTTTAATTTCGTCCACGGCCACATTTTGTCTAAAACTGGCCCTGGATGGCACGCATGCGCAGCGTACTATTCATTCACATCAGGGCCCTGTTCCTGCAGCAGGTCACAGAGGTGGGAACTGTACCTATTGGATATATACGGCATATTCTGTCAATATCTCATAAATCTAGATCGGAATATCAGTTTAAGGGCTTGTTCACACGACCGTGCCGTTTTTTGCGATCCGCAAATTGCGGATCCGCAAAAAAATGGATGCCGCCCGTGTACCTTCCGCAATTTGCGGAACGGAACAGGAGGCCCGTTATAGAAATGCCTATTCTTGTCCGCAAAACGGACAAGAATAGGACAGGACTCATAATTTTTGCGGGGCCACGGAACATAGCAACGGATGCGGACAGCACACAGAGTGCTGTCTGCATCTTTTGCGGACCCATTGAAAAGAATGGTTCCGTAGGAACGCATAAAACGGTCCGTATACAGAACGCAAAATACGTTCGTGTGAAGGAGCCCTAAGAGTGTTTGACCTCCTTCTGTCACGACAATCAGTTAAAGGGATTATCCAACTATTTGTAACTGATGATCTATCCTCTGGATAGGTCATCAGCATCTGATTGGTGGGGGTCCGACGCACGGGACCAACGCTGATCAGATGTTCGAGAAGGCCCCAGCGCTGCTGTGAGTGCCACATCCTGATTACCCTAGGCGCAGGCACAGCCCACAGTAGCTCTGGGGCCTTTTCAAACAGACGATTGGCGAAGGTCCCCGTTGATCGGATGCTGATGACCTATAAAGAGAATAGGTCATCAGTAACAAACAGTTGGATAACCCCGTTAAGAAACAGTTCACATCCAACAGAAAAATAGCTAAGGGTCTATTCACATGACCGTAAGTTTCTTTCTAAAGTCTATCTCTATCTACATCTACATATTCAAGGCGGGCTATTAAGGTTACAGTTGGCCATACTGTCTCAATGTGTGGAAGGGTGCATTGACAATATTCCCTCTCACAGCAGCAAAGTAAGGTATCTATCAGCCTTAAACAAGCACAGTACCTTGCTGTCTGACTCCAGTTTATGGCCTTGCAGATTCTGGACCTTGTAATCTTCCTACTCTTTCTGGAGCACTTTGGATAAAGTGGCGTCTTCAGCTATAAATGTCTTGGAGATGATGGTTCTCTGAACTCAGGCCTAGTACAGAGGAGCAAGCACATGTAGAACCTCTCAGTAGCTCTGTTTCTTTCTAGACTCTAGTACAGTGATGGCGAACCAATGGCATGGGTGCCAAAGGCGGCACTCAGAGCCCTCTCTGTGGGCACCCACGCCTTGGAAAAAGTCTATGGCGTACCAATATGCTTTAGACTTTTCCTGCCATTCATCAGCACAGGACGCACTATGAACAGCACAGGCAGCGCACTGAATGTAGGCTATTAAGCTATTATAGCTAAATGATGAAGTACATGGAAGATATACTATATTGGTATTCAGGTTAAATTGCCGTGTTGGCACTTTGCGATAAATAAGTGGGTATTGGTTGCAGTTTGGGCACTCGGTCTCTAAAAGGTTCACCATCACTGCTCTAGTAGGAACCCTCTCCAGGTCCATCTCCTGGCAATCTAAAGGGTAGCATCTTTTGCATTGACACTTTTCTGGGGTACTGCACATGCTGGTTTCAGAAGTGTGTCATTTATGAGTTAAAATTAAGCAATTGCCGAGAATCAGCATCATAATCATTGCAGCTTGGGCCTGGAAAACAGTCACGGTTATTCATGGGTTCCTGCTCTCCCTGTGCTCCTACTAATGATTGACACACTTCTCCTTAGTTTACTCTCTAGGAGAGAACTGCCAGACATTAGCAGGTGGGCAGGGAGAGCAGGAACTCATGAACAACCATGACTCTTTTTTCAGGCTTAGGGCTCATGCACACGACTGTATGTATTTTGTGGTCTGCAAAAAACGGATCCGCAAAAAATACGGATGATGTCTGTGTGCATTCCATATTTTGCGGAACGGAACAGCTGGCCCCTAATAGAACAGTACTATCCTTGACCGTAATGCGGACAATAATTGGACATGTTCTATTTTTTTGCGGAACGGACAAACGGAATGTGCAAACGGAGTAACTTACGGTTTTTTGTGTGGACCCATTGAAATGAATGTTTCCGCCTGCGGTCCGCAAAAAACCCAGAACGGAAATGGAAGGAAAATACATTTGTGTGCATGAGGCCTTAGGCTGGGATGGTGATACTACTGGTTCTCAGCAACCTCGTATGTTTAGCTCATGAATAACACACTGCTGAAATCACTAGTTATGCTACCCTCATTGAGGTCAGCATACGATTGATGACAGGTTCCCTTTAAATAAGGCCTCGTCCACACTTCTGTTTTTCACGGACGCGTGCAGTCTGCAATTTCCATGGACAGTAAAGATACCCATTGCTTTAAATGTCTAATCACATTTCAGCATATTTTTTACTGACAGCGGGTCAGTAAAAAAAATCATGAAGACATGCGCAACTTTGATCCGTGATGCGGACCAACCACGCCCATTGAAGTCTATGGGTCTGGACACAACACGGATGGCATCCATGGTCCATTTTTCATGCAAGACAGATAGAAAATGCTCTTGAAATTAATTTTCAGCTGGGCAACGTCTGTGAATTACAGATGACACACGGAGGGTAAAAATGGACACACAGACCCATAACGGATCCTTCACTGACATCTTCATGGATGATACACGTGCCCTTTTTTTCACGGATGTGACGCTGACATGGATGTGGACGACGCCTGACATGATCCAATTCTTGGTACTACTCCTGCAGAGAGCCTGGTTGTCTGAATGCAGGCTAATTCTTCACGCACTACTTTTTTGCTGTGCGAAGGTACGGCCAGAAAACCCATGGAAGCACTCCATAGTGCTTCTGTGGGCTTCCGCTCCGTGCCTCAATTCTGCACTGTACTGTACCGTATCTCCCGGATTGCGGACCCATTAAGTGGGGTCACAATTTGGGCACGGGCCACTTACGGTTGTGTGCATGAGGCCTACGGGGGCATTTGCACAACTGTAAGGCCTCTTTCACACAGGCGTCGCGTGTGAGGGCCGGATAGGATGTGGATGCGTCGCGGGAAAATGCGCGATTATTCTGCGCGAGTGCGTTTTGCACGCGCATGAGAAAAATCGGCATGTTTGGTACCCAGACCAGAACCCAGACTTCTTCACAGAAGTTCGGGTTTGGGTTAGGTGTTGTGTAGATTTTATTATTTTCCCTTATAACATGGTTAGAGAAAATAATAGCATTCTTAATACAGAATGTTTAGTAATATAGGGATGGAGGGGTTAAAAAATAAAATAAAATCAACTCATCTCATCCACTTGTTCGTGCAACCCGACTTGTCTTCTTTCTTCTTCTTTGATAATCTGGGAGGAAAAGGACCTTTGGTGTCGTCACTGTGCTCATCATATGGGCTATCACCATGGTGATGGATCATGTGATGGACCATGTGATAAGTGAAGTGATGTCACCAAAGGTCCTTTTCCTCCCAGGTCATCAAAGAAGAAGAAAGAAGACAAGCCGGGTTGCACGAACAAGTGGATGAGATGAGTTTTTTTTTAACCCCTCCAGCCGTATCTTATTAAGCATTCTGTATTAAGAATGCTATTATTTTCCCTTATAACCATGTTATAAGGAAAAATAATAATCATCGGATCCCCATCCCGATAGTCACCTAGAAACCATGCGTGAAAATCGCACCGCATCCGCACTTACTTGCGGACGCTTGCGATTTTCACGCAGCTCCATTCACTTCTATGGGGCCTGCGTTGCGTGAAAAACGCGCATTATAGAGCATGCTGCGATTTTCACACAACGCACAAGTGATGCGTGAAAATCACCGCTTATATGCACAGCCCCATAGAAATGAATGGGTCCGGATTCAGTGCGGGTGCAATGTGTTCACCTCACGCAAAATGCAGATCCGCAAAAAATACAGATGACGTCTGTGTGATGTCTGCGTTGCGTTAGTTTTTTTTGTTTTTTTGCGGACCCATTGTTACGCCTGACAAAGCTGACAAGAATAGCACATGTTCTATTTTTTTGCGGTGCTGCGGAACAGATATACGGATGCAGACAGCACATATGTGATGCAGTGTGCTGTCTGCATCTTTTACAGCCCCATTGAAATGAATGGGTCCGCAAAAAATGTGAATCGGATGCGGACTGTTATAAGCTGCTCACAGACATAAAAGTAGTTCTAACGCTGACTGGTCACGCCTGTAATCACCTTTCCACAACTGTTTTGTTTGTGCATTGCTGTTTTTCTAGTAAATTGTACCTCGCAGGGATCCAGTCGTCATACTGCATTGTTCAGTATCCTCAAATCACCTGTACAGCCCATTGTTCATGAGTCATAAAGAAAAAAACAGCATCCTCACCCAGTCACCTGTCAGGCAGTGCCTGCCGCCAAGCCATTAAGACGGAAATCAGCCACCAACAATTACTGGATGTTTGCGGTAGACTGCCTATGGAAAAAATGGGTTGGTAAAGATAAAAGATCTGATGTATTAAAATCTCTTGATTTATCACGCATACTTGGTTCTTCACAATGGGGTGCAGCTTTGCTATCAATTATGTGACTATAAAATATAAAGAGAGTCTTCCATTGTTTTCATAGTAATATATTGTCACGGATTTAGTAGGGGAGAACACCAAAAGACAACAAGACGGAAGGGAAAAGACACTAGGCCTCACCGCTAGGGAAGGAAAAGGGTCACCACCTATGAAACCCTGCTCCTGGCCCTAACTCCTATCCGTATGGGCACCTCTCGATGGTAGAGATGCCCATACACAGGAACCTAGAAAACCCTGGTGGCCCTCAGATGCCCTAGACTAAATGACAGGGCAGAGACTACCTGCTCCTTCCCTGGTGAAGGAACCAGCGTCTCACTGAGGCCTAGTAAACAACAGGGGGGGGGGGAGGAATACAAAACACAACAAGCGGAACACTTAACTTCTAAGGATGATTGATGATCAGGACTTCAACTAGAACCAGACTCCAGCTCTTCCAACACCAAATGAAGCTATCCAGAGCAAGGAGTGATGGGTGAAGTCAAACTAAATAGGGGGAGGTAAAAGTAGGGTGGCCACTGGCTTCACCCTAGAAAGCCGGACCGGCCCAAACCACACCCACAACACCCCAAACCACTCCCACAATGACCCGAACACGCCTCCAAACCACAAAGCCACGCCCCCGTGTCAGTGAAGCCACGCCCCCACCATCGGCTGGGGAAAAAACACGGGGGAGGAGAGGGAAGAAGTTTGTGAATGGAAGGTGAGCGGGGGCAGCCGGGGTGCTTCTCTTCCCCTCAGTCATCCACAGGGAGCCATATCTGCGGCTCTAGTGACTGACTGGAGGTGAGAGAAGCCTCAGTCAGTTGCTGCAGCTCACGCTCAGACAGCGCAGTGCTGCTGTCTGAGACGTGAGCTACTGAAAAGGAGGACATCCCTGTGTCCGTCCAGGCCCTGCGCCGGACGGAGGACAGGGAGCCTGAAAACCGGACTGTCCGGCCTAAAACCGGACGTCTGGCCACCCTAGGTAAAAGTCACATGATCCACACCCGAACAGGAGGTGTGGACATACAAGCAACACACAGACAAAGTGAAACCAAAAGATGCTGTCAGATCACTAATGAGCAGATAATCTTTCAGACCTTCTAAAACCTGTCACCGGTGTGACATATATATTCCGCACTCATAAAGGGAATCTGTCAGCTCCAAACCCCCCGAAAACTAATGTGTATAGTGTAAGTGGCGCTGAGATCGGGTATGTCATTTTTATCTTCATACTCACTTGCGTTCCGTTGCTCTGCTCCCACAAACCAGCAGTTAAATACACTTTAAATCCTCTCCATTATGTGTGTGAGCCCCAGAGTCCTCTTAATGCATTTTACTACTGGTTACCATTCACACGTCCGCAAATATGTCCGCATTTGTTCCGCAATTTTGCTGAACGGGTGCGGTGCAGTGTACTCAAGTTGTGCGTAGTAGGTGTTTCTGGGTGTAGTAGTGCAATATACACTAACCTGGTACAGCTGACTCTCTGCAAGGGCAGGTATAGAATTAGAAATAGTTCGTGACGCCAGTGCCAAGTAAACGGTGGCACGCCGTTTGCGGAAAGCAGAAATAATTTGAGGAAACGTGGTGTTAAAACAGAACTTCAACTTTAGTAGTTTGCAGGCAGAGACAATATTGGAAACGCAGTTCCTCAGCATACAGTCGATTTTGCAATTCGGTCGATGCAGGCAATTCAGTACAGCAGGGTAATTACAGAGTGTTGAACACAGGATTTGCAGCAAAGGAGCTTGCACTCTAACTCTGTCTGATCCTGGAATGTAGCAATTCTTCACCAAGGCCCATTAACCTAAGTCTGGCTTTATATCCTTGATTATGGCTTAAATAAGTACCTCCTCTGTTTCTCTCAGTACCTCTGGCTCCTCTGATCTTTACCTCAGTCTCTCCTAGCTTCTGAATGGTTCCTCAGGCCCTTAGGCTACGATGTTCCTGCTTCTGCATATGGGTATTCAGGAGGGAATCTTCTCCTGAACAGCAGGCTTCAGGCCTGGACTTGTCTCAGACATTGTCTAAACTCCAACTGTAGATTACAGACACTAGACTCCGTCTGCCTTGCACTTCCCTGTCTGGGCCTTTTATAAACTAGGGCTCCCTAGCTCCCTCTATGGACTAGAACCTGTAATAACACCCCTAGCAGGCCTGCACATGCAAGTTTCAATGACAAGGAAATACACACATTACATTGCATTTTATAAAACTGACATACAACAACTTTCCATAATTAAGGAGGGACGACAGCACACCAAGTGACCTTTGGTAGTAACGGGTATTACAACTCCCGTATACTACATACCCCACTGCTTTAAGCTGAGTACGACCTCGTACTCCATCCTGGGTCGCCCAACTGGAATTTCTACCTGAAATAGAAAAAGAGACATGCAGGCATACATATATGCAATTCAACTGCATTTATATTGACATCAGGTCCAATTGGCAAAGGTGCAGGGCAGTGACAAGGGGCGTCGTTCTCCTCTCTCAGGATAATGAATGGAACGGGGGCGCTGACCTGGCACAGCGCAACATTAGAACCAGGATAGTCCATGACAATGAATAAGTCCATGACAAAACAGTAGAAAACGGTATAAAAGTTCTTGGAGGCTCAAATAACAAACATGAGTCCGTACCCAGGTTATTTCCATATTAAATCACAGAGGCTCTCATGCGGTGGAGTCCATCTCTGGGCACAATACTTTTAAAAGCGTAAGAATCTCGGAGGCTCAGGTCCTTTTGAGTCTGTCTCCGGGCACGGTTCCTTAGTAACAGGTTGCACAATAAAATGACAGCAGGAAAAGTGCTGTAAAACCCCTGATCAACCTGAAAAGGGGTGAAGGGTAAAAGGTGCAACAAAGGAACAGGCCACAACTTGGCGTGGGGTACAAAAGCAGGCAGGAGGTCCTGGAAAACAAGCCTGGCCTTGCTGACTTTGTAATTTCAGTGGTCAACACCCACCACTGAGCCGTGGACAAACTGGCAGCCGCAACAAAGGACCAGCAACAAAGGACTCCTGTCCTGGAAGGGTTAACATTAACTTCTTGGGAAATAAATCAAAGGCCTAGCAGGCTGATTACAGTGGCACATCATATCCACTTGGCTCCGCTGGCAAGTACCGTCTGTAGTGTTCTTCTACAGGAGGATGGGCCCACATAACAGTGTCAGGGGGCAGCTGTAGGGTAAAGGGGCCCCTAATAGGTATTGGCCCCATAGGCCTAGGGGTGAACCCTCTGATGGACCGTGCCGGCCCTGGCATGATCACTGCAGGGTGTGACGTGCTTGGCACCGCCGCAGCAAGCGGTCCGGTGCTCTGGGTGCAGCAGTTTACGGCAATCGCGGGTCCGGTCTGGGGCACTGACGGAACGGTGGCAACAGAAGGCGGTCGGCGGGTGGTGACAGGCACCCTTACCTCATCCTTCCTCGGCGGCGTCTGGATCCTGGCGGTGTATGTCTTGCGCAACTCCCGCAACTTCTCCTCCAGCCGGACGATCTGCTCACCGATGCTCTCTGTGTCGGAGTCGCTGTCCTCTGCTGGCGCCGCCGGCGCAGGTACAGTCACCGATGACGCGGACTCGGCCTCTTCAGGTACTGGCGACGCGTCTGGTCTCCGTCCCATCCGGATATTTTGAAAGGTAGCACTAAGTCCTTTTAACTGCTCCAGCTCCGATATTGTCTTCTCCCGACGAGGCAGCTCGGGGGAAGGGTAGGGGCTCACCCATTTCTCCAACACGGTTGGCTGCCAGAAGACATTCGGCCCAATGAAGGAGCTCCGCTCCTGAAAGGCGTGATGGGCCGGCTCTGGAGAGCGTTCCGGTTCTCGCTCGCAGCCAGAGTAGTCTTCTCCTTCTTCTGCCTCCCAATCCTCAGGTCCTCGCTTGGGACGGGTCACGGCAGTCGCATAGGGGCCTCGCAGGCTCTCGGCAGGGGTGTACTCCACTTCCTCTCCCTCGCGGAGGCTGTGCTGGTACGAAGGGAGGTAGTCTCTTTTGACAGACCTTCGATTCACATAGAGGTCTCTGCCAGTTAGATAGTCCTGAATAAATCCGTAGCCACGGGATTTGTCAAACGACAGCACCACTCCCTTTCTCCTTTCCAGGCGGGGTTGGGTGTGCGTATGTTTCTCATGTATGGTCTTGGTCAATTCTTCATACACGATCTTAGTCTTGGTATTCCGCTTGATAGCGGCCTCTCGAATCTCCGCCATCAGGGAAGACCATTTGAACGATGGCTGGAAAAAGTCTCTCCACGAGCCATAGTAGGGCTCGGGTTCTTTCTCCCTGGTGCGGCAGGCGGGTTGCTCCGGTCCCGGAGCGTAGGCCGGTGGAGCCTCTTCTGGCTCTACACCGGTGTCGGTCATCTTTTCAATTACAGGTGCGGACGCTGCAGCAACACTCTGCTCACAATCCAACATGCTCGATCCTACTGAGGAGAGCGATAGGGTCTCGTCAATTAGAGTAGCCAGCTCCTCCCATTGCACTGGGGAGCCGCCCCCCAGGTATTCCAGTATGTGGAGGGCGGTGTCCATGCTGGCAGACATGCAAATGTCCAGATAAGCCGTGGCGCCTGCCCTTGACCTTCTTCCCGCTTTTTCCTCAGAAAGGCGCCAACTTTTCCCGCCTTTTCGGGATGAAGGTGACGCAGCAGTAAATTCAGCAAGCTCAGCGGCCATCTTTAGGTACAAACGCTGTCTATTCACTGACAGCAAGCAGGAATGTTTAAAGTCCACAAAACCACACTCCAATGCGGCGATTTTCTTCCTCTGTATAGCGCAACACTGCACAGCGCTTTTTAGAAGTTTTTGGAACACTTTGGGTACGATTTTAAGTCCACAAAGTCCACTTGAATAAAACAGGAAAATTGTCACTTTGGTCACAGGGCAACGGTATAAGGCACAAAGTTCACGCTTCTTGCACTAGAAAGCGTGCGAATCCTGTTCGTGACGCCAAAAGAGAAGTGCAGTGTACTCAAGTTGTGCGTAGTAGGTGTTTCTGGGTGTAGTAGTGCAATATACACTAACCTGGTACAGCTGACTCTCTGCAAGGGCAGGTATAGAATTAGAAATAGTTCGTGACGCCAGTGCCAAGTAAACGGTGGCACGCCGTTTGCGGAAAGCAGAAATAATTTGAGGAAACGTGGTGTTAAAACAGAACTTCAACTTTAGTAGTTTGCAGGCAGAGACAATATTGGAAACGCAGTTCCTCAGCATACAGTCGATTTTGCAATTCGGTCGATGCAGGCAATTCAGTACAGCAGGGTAATTACAGAGTGTTGAACACAGGATTTGCAGCAAAGGAGCTTGCACTCTAACTCTGTCTGATCCTGGAATGTAGCAATTCTTCACCAAGGCCCATTAACCTAAGTCTGGCTTTATATCCTTGATTATGGCTTAAATAAGTACCTCCTCTGTTTCTCTCAGTACCTCTGGCTCCTCTGATCTTTACCTCAGTCTCTCCTAGCTTCTGAATGGTTCCTCAGGCCCTTAGGCTACGATGTTCCTGCTTCTGCATATGGGTATTCAGGAGGGAATCTTCTCCTGAACAGCAGGCTTCAGGCCTGGACTTGTCTCAGACATTGTCTAAACTCCAACTGTAGATTACAGACACTAGACTCCGTCTGCCTTGCACTTCCCTGTCTGGGCCTTTTATAAACTAGGGCTCCCTAGCTCCCTCTATGGACTAGAACCTGTAATAACACCCCTAGCAGGCCTGCACATGCAAGTTTCAATGACAAGGAAATACACACATTACATTGCATTTTATAAAACTGACATACAACAACTTTCCATAATTAAGGAGGGACGACAGCACACCAAGTGACCTTTGGTAGTAACGGGTATTACAACTCCCGTATACTACAGCGGACCCATTCGTTTTCTATGGGGACGGAATGGATGCGGACAACACACAGTGTGCTGTCAGCATCCGCATTTGCGGAGTGCGGCCCCGATCTTCAGGTCCGCAGCTCCGCAAAAGATAGAACATGTCCTATTCTTGTCCGCAGCTTGCGGACAAGAATAGGCATTTCTATAGGGGTAGATTGCGGATCTGCAAAACACGGATACCAGCCGCGTGCGCTCCGCATTTTGCAGAACAGAGCGGCCAGGCCTATCATAGAAATACCTATTCTTGTCCGGACAAGAATAGGATATGCTCTATGTTTTTTTTTTGCGTGGCCAGGAACGGAAGTACGGATGCTGACAGCACGCGGGAGGGGTTGTGGAGCTGACAGATTCACTTTATATCTTATACTGTATGTAATCAATCCTTACTTGTGTCCATTACTTACATTACTCTTCTTCAGGTTTCATCATCAATTAACCTAAGTGTGAACATTTATGGAAGCCCATGGAGTGGCCAGTAGTCTCCATATAGAGAATGGGCCCCATAGCTAAGTTCAAGATTTAATCACTTTCACACTCTGCATTTAGACTATGCGAGGAACAGCCAAATGTCGGGAAGGAAGCGTTCCTTCCCTACAATCGTCTGCTCGTTCAGTGAAGATGAAGAAGACCTGAATTTACATGCAGCGATCACCTCCACAGTATGAGGACGAGCAATCTCTGCTGCTATCGTTCATCCCCATACAAAATCTTTGCTCCTGGGTATCAGACAGCACGTTCTGCTGCCCGGGAACGATGATTGAGGGGTCCGCACTTCAGATCATTTCACCCAATGAACGAGCATTTCATGGCACCTTTAGTCAGGCAGATTATTGGGAATGAGCGTTCGTAGGAACGTTCATTCCAGAAAACAAGCCCAACTATCGGGCCATGTAAATCCACCATAACTGTATGGGCAAGTGCTCCTCATCTCCAGTCCTCAGGGACCACCAGCTGGTAATGTTTCCAGGATTTCCTCAGTATTGAGCAGGTGATATAATTAGTGTCCATTCATGAGGACTTACCACAGGTATTAATTCTTTGGGATATCCTCAAATCATGACTGGCAGGTGGTCCCTGAGGAATGTAGTTGAGGAACTCTGGTACAGGGGATTATGGTTCCTCCATCCCATTGTCATGACTACATTTTCCACTTATGAGTGCCCGTTACACTATGTATGGCCTTGGGTGTAGATATGTTCCCACGTATATCCATCGTATGTTATTTATCCCACAGGTGTGGGCAATAGCCATCTGTTATATTTTAGAAGCACCTATTTTCTTGCACCAATACTACACATTCTAAGAAAAAACCCTTCTACTCCAAAGTCAAATACATCTGGACTTTAGCACTTCTTGTTTACAAGCCATGTTGTCCTGGGGTGTCAAGGACATATCATATGACATCAATGTATTAAAGGTCTTCTACCAAAATCAATAATTCTAAAGTCAGTCTGGTATTACAGACCACAGTACCATATAAGATTAGTATAATTTGCTACCATAGGCTAGTTGAAATGAAATAAATAGGTGTTAAAAAAAGACTTTCCAGATGTCATAATATACAAGCGCTATAAACATGTTACACCTATTATCCAAAAAGTCAGCTATTTTTAGGTAGGATCATTTAGAAGAACCCATTATGAAGAGAGAAAATTACCTTATCGTATGTTTGGATTTTTATTAATGCACGGAACAAAGCGTTTCAGGACTCGGATACCAATAAGCTAAGAGGCATGCTCCACAGAGCTCCATTGATTTCCAATAGTTTGCTGGGCTGCACTTCAAGTGGGCGGCAAGATCAGATTCCACCGTTCTCAGTGTTGTTCGTAATGGCGTCAGCCATTCTGTGGCCTGGAATAACATCAGTGACTCCTGAATACATCAGTGTAAGGCCTCATGCACACGACCGTTGTGTGCATCCGCGTCCGTTCCGTCATTTTTCACAGTTTAGCGGAGGTCCCATTCATTTCTATGGAGCTGTGAAAAAAAACTGATAGTCCTCAGTTTTTTCTCCGCATCCGTGATTCCAGTCCGTCAAAAAAATATAACCTGTCCTATTCTTGTCAGTGGAAAACGGAGGACGGACCCATTCAAGTCAATGGGTCCGTCAAAAAAAACGGATGCACAACTGGTATGTCATCCGTGTCCGCGTCCGTTTTTTTCTACAAGACCTTGGTGCAATAAAATTACACTTTTTCATTATCCTTCCTTTTTTCCCCCCTGTCAGTCAAAAAAAAAGGAAGACACAAGGAAACACAACTGAAGCAAAATCGGACACGGACCACTGAAGCCAAATCACTGACAGTGAAAAAACACTGTCGTGTGCATGAGGCCTAAGCCATGGAGAGGTCTAGCCATGTCATCAGACTGTCTGTCTCCCTGACAACAGTCCTGATTTTTCAATGGAGAACATTTTTCAAGAAATGGTGATCATTTTACGGCAATAGTAGTATATTTCGTGATCACGGTCTATTTAGGATCGCTGACGGGTATGCCTACATATTTCCTGTGCGGTGCTGTGTTCCACGGCGGTGTGCATTCGGCCTAAGGGTCCATTCACATGTCCGCATGAATTGGTCCGCATTTGTTCCGCAATTTTGCAGAACGGGTGCGGACCCATTAATTTTCAATGGGGCCGGAAAAGATGCGGACAGCACATCCGCATCCGCACTTCCGTTTCGCGGCCCCAAACTTCCGGTCCGCGGCTCCGCAAAAAAAATAGAACATGTCCTATTCTAGTCCGCAATAGGGGACAAGAATAGGCATTTTCTATTATAGTGCCGGTGTCAGAGTTTTGCAGATCCGCAAAACACTTACAGACGTGTGAATGGACCCTCATTCACACGTCCGTGTCAGTGCTTAAATCCGTAAAAAGGTGGTCAGTGATGACTCCGTGAAAATGTCTGTGATAGATCCGTGTCTGTTTTTTGTTGTCCGTGTGTCATCCATGTTTCACTGACACTGAACAGCTGTTAGCAGCGTTCTCCTCCGCTAATGAGCAGGCGATTGCTGGGAAGGAACTCTTCCCTCCCGACAATCACCTTCTAATACAACCTATACTTATTTATTTATTATACTCACTTATATAGCGCTGACATATTCCGCAGCCCTTACAGACATTAGCATCAAGCTGTCCCTAATGGGGCTCACAATCTAAGGTCTCTATCAGTATGTCTTTGGAGTGTGGAAGGAAACCGAAAAACCCGGAGGAAACCCACGCAAACACGGGGAGAACATACAAACTCCATGCAGATGTTGTCCTTGGTCGGATTCGAACCCAGAACTGCAGCGCTGCAAGGCACCAGTGCTAACCTAAAACTGATAAACTGAGGATTACCCTCTTGGATATGAGGGGTTGGGAGTAGTTTTTTCCTTCCTCCTTGCAGGGTACATGGGCACCATATGTGATTAACCCCTCTGATGTACCATGATTTATTCTGCTGACTGGAAGAATTGTTGGTTTTTTCTTTGCTTCTTTTCGGCCGAGGTGTTATGGTCAGGGAAAGCTGCAGCAGGCAATACATTTGCCATGCAGTGCCTGCTGCTGGTGAAATGTAGTATGACAAACTGGCCGATTAAATGAATGGTTGACCATGTAATACGTGGCTCCACCAAAGCAGAAGCTGCTCATTTCTAGGGTCACAGAGATGGGTCTTGTACATGGGACTCCCCTCTACGATGTCCTCATAAGGCAGGTGTGCAAAGGTTGTCATCAAGTCTTTTCTTGTGCTCTACATGCAGTAGTGGACAATGGGGGGAGATTATTCAAACTGGTGTAAAGTAGAACTGTCTTAGTTGCCCATAGCAACGAATCAGATTCTACCTTTCATTTTTGACAGCCTCATTGGAAAATGAAAGGTGGAATCTGATTGGTTGCTATGGGCAACTAAGCCAGTTCTACTTTACACCAGTTTGATAAATCTCCCCCAATGTCTTGTATAATTCATCTACAATGGAGACACCATTCTCTTTCTCATGGTCGAGCTACTACTTGTACTAACTAAAAATAATTTGTGGCAGCCATCCTGTGCCGGTTATCGCCTTAACTGGGGCTTTCTGGATATTTAATATTGATGACCTACCCTCATCAATAATCGGTGGGGGTCTGAAACCCAGCAACACCACTGTGAGCATCGTGGCCTCCTTGCAGTTTACCAAGCACATCACTGTACATTGTATATCGTCTGTGCTTAGTATTGCAGCTCAGCCTCATTCACTTGAACAAGCTTTGCCTCCCTAGACCATGGTCCATCAGTATCAAAATCTCAGACAACCCCTTAAAACAACACTTGCTAAAAATTTTTTAGTTGTCAGCCATTTTCCAAGAAAGTTTGTGTTATTTGCAAGGTACATTGTAGATGGAATGGCTTCTTAGATCTCTGGTTGTGCTGATTATCGAGATACACACAGTGACACGTTAATTAAGTCGTTTTTTATTTTCCCTTTGCATGCTCTAAATTACCTTCTGGCCCTTAATTAAGAAATCACCAGCACAAGTTAAAACAGAAGTGTTCCCTAGTGCTGGAGATCATTCAACCCAGATCGCCTGAGGACTACTTTTTAATAATATAATTGGCTGAGAGGGCATCTTTTCTTGACTTCAACTAGCGAGACTGGCTAAACTTGTTTATAGACTTGTTTGTTGCCACTACGATTGGTGAAAACCACACAGTCCTTACGAGGGAAAACAGAAATACTTTCAGAGCCTACAAACTTCATACATTCACAAATTCTGAAATAAAATCTATAGTGATATACCTCTTTGAGCATCAAGCTTTTTTGTTGGTCTTATATTTGACCCGTGTCACACATGGTGGGTCAATGGTAGAGGGTCTGCAGCTGCAAAATCCCCACCAAATGCTGCAGGTTTTCTGCAGATTTTATCCTTCTGCATCGCAAAAGGTGAAAATCGGTGGCAGATATACGCAACATAAATGACAAACTCCACCTGGAATATAACTAATAATCATGGGTCTCATAGCAAAATCTTCATTGGAACCCTCCTCCACCATGACAGCCTTTAGTAGGTGGTTCAAAACAGTTTCTGATTATGTTAGTCTGTGCCATATGGCTTTTCCTAATGAACACGGATCATGCATAAAGTGATGTCACAGCACAGAGATAATCTACTCAGTGATGTCACAGTACAACAATAATACCCAGTAGAGATACAGGGGGAAATTTATCAGAACTGGTGTTTCATATGCCAGTTTTGATGTATTTCGGCTAGAGTGTGATGCGCCTAATTTATTAAAAGGGATTTTCCGAGATTTTTTTAACTGATGACTTATCCTCTGGGGTAGGTAATCAGTATCTGAACGGTGAGTGTCAATGGGGCGGAGCTGCGCCTAAAGCCATGTGACCGATGAACGTGACATCATACGGCCTAGGCTAAGGCTACTTTCATCTATGCGTTTTGTTTTCAGGTTTTTAGATCCGGCAGAGGATCTAAAAACCTGACCAAAACGGGTAAGTTTTGATTACACATCAGTATGCATCCGTTCTGTTAGGATGCGGTTGTGTGAAATCGAAACAGAACAAACAAGATCCAGGTCACTGGATTGAACGTCAATGGGTGATGGATCCGTTTTTTAGGATCCTAAAATACAGATCCGTCAGCATTGACTTACATTGTTTTTAGTGACGGATTCGGTTTGTTCCGCTTCGATTACCTGACACAAAACTGCAGCTTTTGTGACCGGACATAAAACGGAATGCTGACGGAATGTAAGGCATCCGGATGCATCCTCAACAGATCCCTTTCCATTCAGAATGCATGGGGACAAAACTGAACTGTTTTGGCCTGGTTTTGAGATCCTCTGCCGGATCTCAAAACCGGAAGGTCAGAACGCATATGTGAAAGTAGCCTAAGCTGCGAGAGTTGGAGTTGGTGCCTTCTCAAACAACTGATCGGTTGGGGTCCGACACCCAGAATCCCCAATGATAACATACTCATGACCTATCCAGAGGATAGGTCTCGGGAAGCCCTGAAAAACTCACTGATAAAGCTGCCTCACAGTACAGAGCTAATTTACTGATGAAATGTTACAGCAAACATACACCAGTCTGGCTAGTACCTCGGACCCGAAGTCGAGTTCCGTCTCAAGTTTTAAAGTGGTTTTCCATTTTAAAAATCAACTACTGAAGTTATTCAATGAAGTCACGCGCGACTTCATGAATAACTTACTTCGGCTCATCGGAGGCCATACATTTTAATACTGTGCGGAGACGAATCTACGTACAGTATTATTCCGAAGTTTTGAACGAAGCGACTTCGTTCAACACTACACATAATGATGTCACGGCACAAAGAGAATGTACCCAGCCCATGTTGTACCCATGTCGTAGTTTTATTCCGGCCGCCTCTCGGCATGTTTGCCGTGCTGCTGCCAGAACTCCGGCCCGCCCCCATTATAGTCAATGGATCCGGGCCGGACCTCCGGTGGCATGCGGGCACTAATGGCAGCAGCGAGACAGCTCATAAATATGAGAATTCCTGAGCTTGAGCACTGTATCAAGCAGACTTACTGTATTTTTCACACTATAAGACGCTATCCCCCCCCCCCCTAAAAGTGGTGTGAAAATGGCAGTGCATATTATAGGGTGAATACTAATAAGCAGTTCCATTATGGAAGCGCTCGATAGTACAGTAGGACTGGGGAGCAGTGAATACATCCTTATCCTGGCTGTACTCACTGCTCCCTGGTCTTCTGCCAGCTCCAAATGCTGTGCCGTGACCTGCACACAGCATAGTCGCACTGTGACCTCACTCCGTGCAACATCGGGTCATAGCACAGCGCGGCAGGAAGAGCACTGGATTTCCTGAGTGGCGGAGACATCCGGAACAGGAGAGGTGAGTTATATTTATTTATTTTGTCTGAGCTGAGATATGATTAACACTGGGGGTCTGATTGGGGGTCTGAGCTGACCTCTGACTAACATTGGGGGTCAGAGCTGAGTACTGATTAACATTTGGGTCTAATTGGGGATCTGAGCTGTCTGATGAAAAATATTTTATTAAATCCAGATGCGTCTTATGGACAGGTGTGTCTTATAGGGTGAAAAATACGGAAAGTGCTTGGCATGCTGGTGCTATTCAACAGTGGTTTTAGCAAAACAACTGGTGAGAGATTTTATTTAACCTGATACATCCGCTTTAAGAAAACAAAGCTATGAAAATGTCTGGAATGTTTTTTTGCATATTTTTTTTTTATACTTTGTGCTGTGCTATAGTTGATATCCATGTATGCTCTCAGTCCAACAACATTGGCTACAGAACTAGTTGTACTGGTAAAGATATTAATTTTAGAGATTTACAGAGGGCAGCGTCCCTTACTTTAGTAGACTCATGTAATACCACATTTCACCTGTGGTGGATGTCAAAGAGAAAACATTCGGGCGACAGGATCAGTTGCTCTCATATCAAAAGCCTTTTCTGTGTATAAAAACCCAAATATCAGTCAGTGAATATCTTAGGATCAAAAATATATACAAAGGGTGCTGCCACACTATGTTTTGGGTTGCATTAAAAAACAAAACATCCAAAATTATTACTCTATGACTGTGTATAATTTTTTTTAATTCCCTCTAGAAGTTATGAATGTATTGCTAGCAGTTTAAGGTGAAGGTCCAGAAGGGTGTTACCAGTTGGGGGTGTTTCTCTGCACAGTCAAGTCCTTTCTAGAGGGAATAAAAAAAACAAATGATACAATGTCACAGTAATAATTTTGGAAGTATTTTATTTTTTATTATTTTTTTCAAAAGAAAATACAACCCAAAACATATTGTGGCAGTAGCCGTTGTATATATTTTTGGGGATCCTAAGATATTCAGTAGCCGATACTATATTATTTAAAGGAATGATACAACATAGATGCTCCAGAATCATTAATACATGGTTTCTACAAGTCAGTTTCTAAAAAAAATAATGAAATGTCAGGTGAGGTAACAGGTCTCTTTACAAAAAAACCCCATAGAAAACAGAACACTCTTTTTCTCAGGCAGGCCCCAAAACATTTGATGTATATGGGACAAAAGCACCAGTAAATGGGGCAAAAACACCCAGAGCATTCTGCAATAAAAGAGAGTGTTGACCCAAAATATGTAATACAAGTGCTACAAAAGAAAAAAAGCCATGTTTGCATCTCGTTTAATAATTCCCATAGACTTGCAGCTAGCATATGGATAAACATATATAAGCTGTTTAATTGTTTTTTTTAGCACATTTATTGCAGTACAGTTTTGTATGACTTTGTCATTGCTTAGTGTTTTTTTTTTGCTTTGCATACTTTTGTGGTTTCATGCACTATTTTTTTCGCTTTGTGCTTTTTGGCCATGGTAGGATTTTGCAGGGAAAGGGAAATTGTCACCGGTTTTTAACCATAAGAATAATCGGCATCCTGAGATAGTTCTCCCACCCTAATCATCCTATTTATTTATTTTTTAAACACCTCCAAGTACTTCTTTTACAGTCCACGTTCGCTTTTTTCAAGTTATGTAAATTAAATGCTTACCTCATCACTTCCCATTCCTAACCCCACCTCCCGTTATAAGAGTGACCCTCCTCCCGAACTCACGTCCCAAATCCCGCGCATGTGCAGAACCAGTAACCTCTCTCACGATGTAAAAAAATCTAGAATATTCGCGATTACGAAGTGCCGATATTCGAGCGATTAGAATATTCGCGATCAACACTACTACTGATCATATATTGTATACTGCGCAGCTGCGAGACTTGGAAGAGAAGGGGTGGAGATGAGCAATCGTTTGTAGGCATGGCTGCACTCCAAGAGTCAGAGAACGCTGGACTCATCTCTGAAGCATGGAGGAGACAGGACATATATGGCGGGAACATTCATTTTAGGTTCTTCTCTGAAATGATAGTTCGTTCAGAATTGATTTTAATATCATTATTAATGTATTAAAACGTATCTATATAAAAGTGAGTGGATAAATGGGCTTAGAAAGTGATGACAGGTTTCCTTTAATCTCTGCCCAAAGAACATGGCCGACTTTGCTACGAAATGTAAACCCGTTCATAGATCTTATTTGAAATATTCATGTTAAAAAGGATTTCTGATTTGAAGCAACCACAAAAGACTTCTTCAGCAGTATGTCATTTAATATAAATCTAGTATTTCATCCAGGGTTCTATAGATGCCAGAAGAAAGATAGGGAGTTCAGAAGGAGAGTTATTTGATGTGGAAGCTAACAAGCTATACGCTTGGCTGAGAGGGAAGATCTTAGTGCTGGATAGGGAAGGTCATTCTCTGAATACATTTAGGACCCTCTTATTTCAGATAATGGGGAATGGTTTCTTTCTGTGGTCCATGTCATGAAGTCTTTACTTAGCCAATCTAAATATATAAAATCACATGCAGGTCGCTATCATCAACTGGGTTGTTATGAACTAGCACAAGGAGAAAAATAATAGGAATAACCTATGATTGGTTTCCATTATTCTTCGGTCTCTTCACATGTCTCTAACAAGACAATGTGGGACATTTACTACAGTGTTTGCGCCACTATTGTGGCTTTAAAAAGTCACAAATTATGGCGCATGAAATAATTGCACAATCATTTGTGACTTTCAGTCTTGTCACTTTTTTAAAATTAAGAGGCCTGTACCTCTTAATAACTTTGGCGCATTTTGTGCCAGCGGACTTTCTAAGATTGGCGTTCGCTAGTCTTAGTATATCTCCCCCCACTGTCTGTGAAGGGTTCATGTTCGGTGAATATTTTATTTTTTTGTCCTCCGTGTGACATCCGTATGCCACATGCACTGCAAGGCTGAAATGAGATTTCTGGAGCATCTGCTACCAATGGTCCGTGAATACGGACGCCATCAGTATTCAGGCAGTGGTCTTCATGGACTATAGACTTTAATGGGTGTGTTTGGTTCTCATCATTTGTACTGTAGAGCTACCTGGCCACATCATATGATAAATTGGAGCCATTTTGAAATCATTCCCTACGAAAACTTTTCTGCTGCTGTGCCAGCTAGATGCACACCATGGGGGTCATTTACTATTTGCCTAATTTAGCCGTATTTCAGGCACTGTGACTTCGCCCCGCTCACGCCAGGTCTAAAATTGTGGGAGTGGCGTAGGCAGCCCGGCCTGTCTCATTCACCGTTTTCTACGCCTGTTTTAGGCATAGAAAATGGTCTAAATGTAAGACAGCAAGGAAACTGTCTAACATTTAGACCGTCAGTGGATGCGCCGCCAGAGCAGGGGCTTTATTAAGACCGGTGTCTAAAACGCCGGTCTAAATAAATGTACTGTCTTACATTTAGACCGTCAGTGGATGCGCCGAAGTTATTGAGAGGCCTGCGCCTCTCCATAATATCCTAAGGTAGACATAAACCTAAGAAAAGTAAAGAGATGTATACTGAATTTTACCCATAGGCTTCTATTAAGAAGATGTATGCCATAAAAGAGTGATTTGGAGGAAATTCATATATATAAATATATATATTGTGACACAGTGAGGGGTTGTATCTGGCAAGGCAGGTATTTTCCTCCCAGCATGTGCGGCTGGGCTGGTTTCCAGCCAGGTGAGGTCAAATACCTGACAGGAGTTTAAGTGCCGGTCCGGGTTTCGGCAGCACCTGGCTGTCCTTAAATAGGCAGCTGGGCTCAGCAGAGATGTCTCTGTTTTTGGGATCTGAGGCTTTGTGCCGTGCTGGAGGGCTGAGAGCCGCACGCTGGGGAAACAGGCCCCCTAAAGCCTGCTGTGGACTACTGGAGGCAGAACTGCCACCAAGGTGACTTGTGTTATATAAACTTTCCATTGTGTGACAATTAACATCAAGACTTCAAAGTTACATGCTGTTTTGTGCAATTGCCTCAAGTGTGAATAAACACTGACGTTTTGAGTTAAGAACTTGTATTTTGCCTCTATACCGTGCCCGCTTACCCTATCTACCAGAGCGAAACCCCACTATAGATATATATATATATATGCTAAACCTGAAATGAGATGGTTAAAGAATATTTTCTAGCAGAGAACAGAGGTCCCCGATCTACATATATGCTGGTTCCAGCTGAAGAGGTAGGGTTCTCTAAATGTATTGTGCAAATGTGCTAATAAGATTCTCCTTGCCTTGTTGCCTAAGCACTGTTCCTTTTTCAGAATTTATTCATGTGAGAAAAGTGTCCCCTACACTACCTATGCCAACTGCTATGTGTGACGCCCAGTTCTGTGGTCTTGTACACAATCAGCATTGTTACATCTTGTGGATGTGCACATTAAACCCAGACAAAACAGTGTTCACATGTGTCCAAGGTGATTGTAGGTATAGAATAGATTATTTTCCCTTAGAAAGGTAAAGGATGTTGGTGACTTAATTTGGAACTACTGAAAGAGAACAACAATCCTTCAAGGATCTAATTCAGGCTAAGGTTACTTTAGGATCTCTGCAGCAACTGGGTAGAGCAGTGGAAAAAGGTTAAGGAGAAAGACTGCAAGATTCTTTTGCTCCTTCTTAAACCACAGGCAGATGGACAAACCCTCATAATGAATATGAAATGTATCCAGAAAGTAGGAGGATCTACACTTAAATGTAGTATATGGCAGATTTAAATTTAGTTCTGTGGCATCAGCCATAATTACCTGAAATGAGAGGAAGGGTTAAAATTTTAGTTAATGGAATCCAAACAGTTGGTTTATCCAGTAACGTGGTAATGCCCTTAAAGTGTATTAGTTGTTATAAAGGTTTGCATAAAACAATAGTACATGTGACTATATGAAACACTGTAATATATTTTATTTGGGGAAAGTAGCTTCTTCCTCAACTTTCAGCATCCTGTGGTTGCCCTCTCCCAGCTCAAAGGGTCTCTCTTGTTCAAAAACCCTGTCACCACAAAGGACTTCAGTCATACAAAAATAAGACTCAGAGTAGAGGAGTGTCATGTGACGGTCTCTCTCTTCTAGGACCCATTATCTGCTATAGATAATCTGTTCATTCACAAGCAGCCATTGGTGATGTAGCAACTTGATAGGCACATTTTTAGTGACATTAGTCACAGCTGCTATAATTATAATAGAGTTTTCGGTTTGGTTACTCTACATCTCATATACACCTACAGCAATCTGTAGGAGAAACTGATTTTTGTTTTTAAATAATTGTATTCTTTAAACTAAGATTAATAGATGCCAGCCTATAGAAAAAAAAGCATGGATCACACATCCATATGCATTGATCTATTGCTTATCAGCATCATTTATAAACATGTACACCAGATGACTTGTATATGTTTTGATCAAAATGCATTAGGTCCACTCACCACGTAAAAGTGTCCTCTTTTGAGTGGTTCCCTACTCTACTTTGGAGTAGCACCCCACCTGCAAGCGCTGAGACCCAGCAGTAAACAGCACCCAGGCTGTAGGGCAAATCAGGGGTGTTGTTTTGATGCTGGGTCTCAAAGTCTACAGGTGCTGTGTTCCAGTGGTGGTGGTGCGCCAGAGTAGGGACCCACTGAAAATGGGTCACCTTGATGTGGTGGTGAGTCAAGGAGACCTTCAAAGGGTGAGGCCAAGCAGCCCACAAGACCCTTGCTGTAGGGCAAAGTCACCCTGGCTTTGGGTTCCACCAAACCACAAATCTCAAAAGCGCACCTAACATCTAGTCTGAGAAACTAGACTGCTCCCCAGTAGGTATTAACTTTTATACGATCTCCTGCTAACAAAAACACCTGCATCTAGTTTCTGAGACCACATGGATCTGTTCACATTGGACAGTAATGCATAGTGGCTCCTGTTGCTGTGGGTTGGTGGGGCCCAGTGCCAGGGTGGCTTGCATCAGGGTTGTTGCAGGGCTGCTGGATCTTCCCACCTGCAGGTGCTATGTTGCAGAGGTGGTGGTCACCATATGGCGGTCACACCGGTGACAGGTTTGAGAAGGTCTGAAAGATTATCTGCTCATTAGTGATCTGACAGCATCTTTTGGTTTTACTTTGTCTGTGTGTTGCTTGTATGTCCACACCTCCTGTTCAGGTGTGGATCATGTGACCTTTACCTCCCCCTATTTAGTTTGACTTCACCCATCACTCCTTGCTCTGGATAGCTTCATTTGGTGTTGGAAGAGCTGGAGTGTGGTTCTAGTTGAAGTCCTGATCATCCATCATCCTTAGAAGTTAAGTGTTCCGCTTGTTGTGTTTTGTATTCCCCCCCCCCCCCTCTGTTGTTTACTAGGCCTCAGTCAGATGCTGGTTCCTTCACCAGGGAAGGAGCGGGTTGTCTCTGCCCTGTCATTAAGTCTAGTGCATCTGAGGGCCACCAGGGTTTTCTAGGTTCCTGTGTATGGGCATCTCTACCAACGAGAGGTACCCATACGGATGGGAGTTAGGGCCAGGAGCAGGGTTTCATAGGTGGTGACCCTTTTTTTTTTTTTTTTATAACATTTCTTTATTGCAGTGAAAGGATTCATACAAAAAGCATATCAGCAGATGACATACATGGTACAAGACAATACATATGAATTGTACAGACATACAGTACAGACCAAAAGTTTGGACACACCTTCTCATTCAAAGAGTTTTCTTTATTTTCATGACTATGAAGACATCAAAACTATGAATTAACACATGTGGAATTATATACATAACAAACAAGTGTGAAACAACTGAAAATATGTCATATTCTAGGTTCTTCAAAGTAGCCACCTTTTGCTTTGATTACTGCTTTGCACACTCTTGGCATTCTCTTGATGAGCTTCAAGAGGTAGTCCCCTGAAATGGTCTTCCAACAGTCTTGAAGGAGTTCCCAGAGATGCTTAGCACTTGTTGGCCCTTTTGCCTTCACTCTGCAGTCCAGCTCACCCCAAACCATCTCGATTGGGTTCAGGTCCAGTGACTGTGGAGGCCAGGTCATCTGGCGCAGCACCCCAGCACTCTCCTTCATGGTCAAATAGCCCTTACTTTCAAAGTTTTCCCAATTTTCCGGCTGACTGACTGACCTTCATTTCTTAAAGTAATGATGGCCACTCATTTTTCTTTACTTAGCTGCTTTTTTTTTGCCATAATACAAATTCTAACAGTCTATTCAGTAGGACTATCAGCTGTGTATCCATCTGACTTCTCCTCAACGCAACTGATGGTCCCAACCCCATTTATAAGGCAAGAAATCCCACTTATTAAACCTGACAGGGCACACCTGTGAAGTGAAAACCATTTCAGGGGACTACCTCTTGAAGCTCATCAAGAGAATGCCAAGAGTGTGCAAAGCAGTAATCAAAGCAAAAGGTGGCTACTTTGAAGAACCTAGAATATGACATATGTTCAGTTGTTTCCCACTTGTTTGTTATGTATATAATTACACATGTGTTAATTCATAGTTTTGATGCCTTCAGTGTGAATCTACAATTTTCATAGTCATGAAAATAAAGAAAACTCTTTGAATGAGAACGTGTGTCCAAACTTTTGGTCTGTACTGTATATCACAGTGTAAATCTTTACTCACATTTTGCGATAAATTAACCCCACCTCCCCCTCCCAACACCCCCCACCCCAGGAACACTAGTCTGGTCACTGTAAATCACTCTCGAGAAAGGCCATCTCACCCCAAGCCTGGAGTTCTCATACATCACATTATGTCTCCAGTTTCCCCAATCTGTTTGCAAGTTGCGCTTCCATGTACCATTTGGTCAGCTTGAATGGTGCCATCAGTTCTTTGATTTCGCAAAGAGATAAAAACTTCTCAACAAAACTCCTCCATTTTTTCATGAATTTCCCAACTAGCAATTCTTTATCTTGCTCCACCTCTAGCCTTTCCAAATATAGGACATCTTTCATGATCCCAATCACTTCATCCCATGACGGTACTTCCTCTCCCAACCAGTGTCTTAATAGAGACTTTTTCACAGACATCAGTAAAAGATGTACCCCTCCCTTGTTAACCACTGAACCCATTTCTTCGTCCTGATTCTTAGGTATATATTGGAAGATACATTGTTGGGGTGTTAGCCCCACTATCACTCCCCAAACCATTTCTATTGTCGCTACTGCTTGTTGCCACAGCGATTTTAATTTTGGACACTCCCATAAAGCATGTAGGAGTCCAGCCCTCGGGAGATCACACTTGGGGCATTCTCGTAGATAATGTGCAGGCGCATCTCGGTAGGACAAATTGAAAGCATAAGTTGCCCTATGCACAAGTCTCAGTTGCGATTCCCTCCACTGCTCATTGTATGTTGCTCGCCGTAAACAGTCAAGACCCTCCCTCATCTTTTTCCCAATGTTTTTGTCTGAGAGTTCCCTTTCCCATGGTTTATAGGCCTCTTTTACCAGACCTATCGTCTGAATATTATGTAGCTTTTGATGTAAATCTGACAGAGACATGGGAGAACCATCTCTGCCCAGTAGTGCTGCAAACCATGCCAACCTATCTGAGTCGCCCAATGAGATCGCCTGTGCTTTGCAATAACTTTTAATTTGCTGATAGGGCAGGTTTTGCCCGTCAGGAAGGTCATACTTCTCTTTCACCTGTTCCCAGGACAGCCATTGGAGACTGTTATGCTGTAACAGGTCACTAAGCCTCATAATATTCTTGTTCTTCCATGCCTGAAATAGACTATTCTCCCTACCTTGGGGAAATGCTGGAAGCGACCACAATGGTAATCTCGGTGATATATAGTAGGGGAGACCATAAATCTTTCTAATCGTCTTCCATGCCATTATGGTGTCTTTTAGTAGGACCGCCTGTTTAATTGATGTTGGGATGTCTCTTAGTTTAGAATGTAATAGGGCTTCTAAATTTTCCCTACCGGCCAGCTCCTTCTCGAATACAATCGCCGAGTAGTGACCTGTTCCCCACACCCAGTCACGTATATGCCTAAATAACGATGCCAGGTTATAATGGCGTATATTTGGGAGTTGTAGCCCTCCTTCGTACTTTAGCATCGTCAGTTTGGCATAGGCAATACGGGGCCTCTTAGCTTTCCACAGGAAACAATTAAATGCTCTCTGGATCCTCATGACGTCTGTATGTCTTAGCAATACCGGAATTGTTTGGAGCGGATAAAGTAGCTTTGGAAAACTCATCATTTTAATTAAATGTGCTCTCCCACATAAGGACAAGGGTAACTCCTTCCATTTGTCTAATTCCCTTTCTATTTTCAAGAAGAGAGGGGGATAATTGAGTGTGTATATTGAATTCGGGGTACGCCCAATCTTAATGCCCAGGTAAGTCAGAAAATCCTTCCTAATCTCTACCCCTTTTTTCATTTGGCTCCCACTGTGAGGTTTATGACCTAGAAACAATAACTGGCTTTTATCTACATTGATCCTATATCCCATCACTTTCCCATAATCAGCCAAAGCTTCTAATACTCTGTCTAGTTGCCTTTCGGGGGCTCCCAAGTATAACAAAATGTCATCCGCAAAACAACTTATCTTTAATTCTTTGTTACCTATTTTAATCCCTTCAAAGATATCAGATCTCAGTAACCATCTTGCCAGAGGTTCCATTGCCAAATTGAAAAGCAACGGGGATAGGGGGCACCCCTGACGCGTTCCTTTGTTGAGTGTAATAGATTTGGACAAGAAGCCTGGTATATTCACTCTTGCCTGGGGATTATCATAAAGTGCCTTTAAGTAGTTCCTAAAATTTCCCCTAATATTGAACCTATCTAGTACCATGTCCAGCCATTGCCAGCTAACATTGTCAAACGCCTTTTCGGCATCAATTGCAAGCAACGCTGGACATGGCCCTTCATTCCCCTCACTTTTTGAGCTTAAGGCAGCTAGAACTTTTCGGACGTTAGTTACCGCTGACCTACCTTTCATGAACCCTACTTGATGAGAGCCAATTAATTCGGGTACACAAATGGCTAGCCTATTAGCCAAGATTTTAGATAGGATCTTGACGTCCTGATTAATTAGGGATATTGGTCTGTACGCACTTGGTTGCGTCAAGTCCCTTCCCGGTTTCGGGAGAACCTTGATATAGGCCATCTTGCCCGTGTCAGGTAGTCTCCCCCCTTCCATAATGCTATTAAACATCTTGGTCAAAGTCGGGACCAATTCTTGGTGCATTGTTTTGTAAAACTCTGCAGGAAACCCGTCAGGGCCCGGTGCCTTACAGTTTGACAGGGATTTTATGGTCGCCTTTACCTCCTCCTCTCGTATCTCGCCGTTTAATGTATCTACCGCGTCCCTAGGTAATCGTGGTAGATCAGTCTGGTCCAAGAGACCCCTCGCTTCCATCGGATCAAAGGAGTCACTAGAGTACAACCTCTGATAGAATTCACCTAGAATTTCTACTATGTCTTTTGGCTGGGTACATAACTTCCCCAACTTATCTTTAAGAGGATGTAATGTTGGTTGCTTAGCAAAGGGGCGTGTTAAGTTGGCCAATAAACGCCCGGCTTTATTACCCAGGCGAAAGAACTTTGCCCTCTGGTAGTCTCTGACCCACTTTTCCCGTCTCTCCTGACAATAGTCAAAGTTATGTTTAGCTGTCACCCAGAGTAATTTATTGGAGTCAGTGGGATTTTGAAGGAACTCAGTGTATGCTCTCCGAACCTGCGCCGTGGCTTCATCAAACTTTTTCCTCTCCTCTCTTTTTTTCCCTATCGTGTATGACATTATTCTGCCTCTCAGTACTGCTTTTGCTGCGTCCCAGAATAGGCCCTGATTAGATATGTGATCAGCATTGTCCTGTGCATAGTCCCACCACCAATCTTTCAGTCTGTCTATAAAATCCTTGTCTTTGGACAAGTTCTGGGGCATCCTCCATGTGTAATCCTGACCCCTGGGAACGGTGTCCAGAAGCTCCATTACCACCGGGGCATGGTCCGAGATCACCAGATCGGGAATGTCAATCAACTGAACCCTGGTCAACAATCTCGGTGATGTTAACAGATAGTCGATCCTGGACCATGACCCCTGTGCATAAGAGTAATGGGTGAATTCCCGATCTTCGGGATGATGGTAGCGCCATGTATCCTGTAGCCCTGTATTCTGTAGCAATGGGAGTAACGTCTGGTTTTTATTTTGCTTAATGGCAGTCCCAGGGACCTTTCTCTTCCTATCTTCCTGCTCGCTATGGACACGATTAAAATCTCCCCCCACCAATAACATTTGCGCGTCTTCCATCAGGATGTCTCTCTCTAACGTATTGTAAAAGTTCGCCTGAGAGTCATTTGGGGCATAAATATTGTGCATTACTACTTGACCTACAGGAGAATCCATACATAGACGCATCCATCTCCCCTGATTATCCGTTGACATTGCTAAGATATTATAACGCAGCCGCTTATGCAATAGAATCATTATTCCCGCTTTTTTGCCCGTTGAGGGCGAACCCACTACTTGGCCCACCCATAGCTTCTGCATCCTTACAAAGTCCACTTCTTCCAAATGGGTCTCCTGCAGAAATGCCACATCTATTCTAAGTTTCTTGAGATGGCGCAACACTGCCATACGTTTAGCTGGGGACCGGAGGCCTTTAACATTCCACGTTGCTATTCTCATAATCGATTCTTAGATTAAGGATCTCTGCAGGAGAAACCAACTTAAACATAAAACCACTGTATCTCCCTTGATGACCTCTATGTAATTTTGCATCAATTTGACCCAGACTAGTGAATCCTCCCCCCCCCCACCCCTCACCCCTTCCCTCTGCAACCAAACCCACAACTTGAACACCCACATTTCTGACTTCACTTTTTTCGCACATTTTACAGTGTAGTAGTTGTCACTACAAACCTCCAACTGACTCATTTACTTTCTCCTTTCCTCTCACGCTCTCCAGCCCATATACTTAAACATAGCATAACAGGTTTACATAAACTCAATAATAATGGACCGTAAGTCCACTGTTATCTCACGTGTCCCTTCAAGGAGGCATCAACAGAAGTCCTTATTTCAGGGCGCTTATTATCATTCTGGGTCAGCTTCCAGGCGTCCCGATCCCTTGGCTCTTGGTGACAGTCTCCCTGGACTCAGTCTCGCCCCTCTTCCCCTGGCCGAGGCTGTGGATCTTTGGGAACTTGACAGAATCTTGTCTGGACTTATCCGATCTGACTCCAACGCCTCCATTGCTTCCCTCGAGGAATGATAGGTATCAATCGATCCGTCTTGATAGAAAATCCTCAGAATTGCAGGATATATCAAAGCAAACTTGATTTTATTCCTAGCCAGTGAGGAACAGACTTGGGAGAATTCTCTCCTGCGTTTCGCCACCTCTGCGGAGTAGTCGCTAAACAGCAAGATCTTATTGCCTCGAATTGTTAAGGGATGCTCTTTGCGTCTAAATTTCGCCAATATGGCCTCTTTGGCAGCGTAATTAAGATACTTTGCTATCGCCGCTCTGGGCCTAGTATTATTGGAGCGCGATCCTGCCGGTACAGGTGGACCCAGACGATGCGCTCTTTCAACTATACATGCGCCTCTCAACCCCAGAGCTTGCGGTATCTCCACCTCACAAATGTCCGCCAATTGATTCGGAGGGATTGATTCCGGCAAACCGACTATTCTCAGGTTGCTCCTCCTGGAACGGTTTTCCAAGTCGTCCATTTTTTCCCTCATGAATTGATTACTGCGCAGGAGGTCACTGAAGCTGCTTTGGGCCCTTTCTAGCTCTTCCTCAACCAGAACCACCCTTTGTTGTACCTCAGTGATTTGAGAGGTATGCTGCGTCACCTCATTTTGCAGCTGTTGCAGGGCCGTGGCGACTGTGGCCTCCAGAGAGGCTTTTATATCTGGGGCTAAGAGTTTTGCCACTTCTATGGCCATGGTTTTGCACGAGGCTAACATACCTAATTTCGGGAGGTGACTGCATTCCTCCTCTTCATCTTCCGAGCCGGAAGCTTCCGTACTTCTCTGTGTCGACTGAGAAGTCGAGCGGGTAAACCTGCGGCCTTTCTCGGTCTCCGGCGCCATCTTGCCCTTTGCTTTCTGAGCGTCTCCTGCCGGGAGAGTTGTATGAACCTCCTTTTGCGAACCGCCTTTAACCAAAAAAATTTCCATGAGCGGCCCCCTGATGTTCATGGGGGGTTTGTGGGGATAATTCTTAGCCCCTATAGGCGGTGTTTCCACTGGTTTTCGGGCCGGCCGAGCGTAGCTCCTCTAACTAGCGGCTATGCATGTGCGCGCCGGAACCGGAAGTCCGTGGTGACCCTTTTCCTTCCCTAGCGGTGAGGCCTAGTGTCTTTTCCCTTCCGTCTTGTTGTCTTTTGGTGTTCTCCCCTACTACATCCGTGACATTATCCAGAGCCTATACCGCCATTTTTTGTTCTGATCTGTGCAGCTATGGATGCTATGACTGCACTGGTCGAACAGATGCAGAATCTGACTTTGGAGGTAGCAGACCTCCGTGCAATGGTTTTGCAGATTCAGAGCCCACAGGCTGCTGTTTCCGGTGGTGGGTTCCAGGCTTGCCCTGAACCGAAGGTAGCTCTCACGGACAGGTTTTCCGGGGGTAGTGACAATTTCATCTGGTTCAGGGAGTCATGTAAATTATACTTTAGGCTTCGTCCATACTCTTCTGGTGATGAGTGTCAACGTGTGGGAATGATCATTTCATTACTTAAAGAGGACGCCCAATCTTGGGCTTTTTCTCTGCCGACCGGATCACCGTCCCTCCGGTCGGTAGATGAATTCTTTAGAGCCTTGGGTCTTATCTATGATGACCCGGATCGGATCTCTCAGGCCGAGACCAAGTTACAGGGTTTGCGGCAGGGAGAACGTTCTGCGGAGACCTTTTGCTCTGAATTTAGGAGATGGGCTACGGATACAGAGTGGAACGATTCTGCTCTCCGTAGCCAATTCTGCCAGGGTCTCTCTGAGAGACTGCAGGACGCATTGGCTTTTCATGAAAATCCTGAGTCATTGGAAGCAGCTATGTCCCTTGCTGTACGTCTTGATAGACGCCTGAGGGAGAGATCTAGGGGTCCTCACCTTCAGAACGCACTGTCCAATAAGGGTACTGCTTCCTTTGACACTTATGGTGGAGAGACTCGGGTGGTTGTGCCTTGTGATGAGCCTATGCAGTTAGGAGGAGCTACTCCTGGAACTACTGGCAAAAGCTTGGGTCATGTGAAAGGAGTCTGCTTTTGTTGTGGCAAGAAGGGACATTTTGTGAATATTTGCCCGTACTTGCAGCATCAAGTTGTAAACCAAAGGAAAAAAAAAGTTTAATCCCCAAATTACTATTGGTAGTGTGGGTGGGCAGCAAGAAAACCTACTTTTGTATTTTACTGGTAGTACCTGTTTTCTCCTGTCAGCCGAGGTGGCGCTAGAGTCCAAAACTGTGAAAATCGAAGCTTTTATCGACAGTGGGGCAGGAGTTAACTTGATTGATGGACAGTTTGTACGCATTCATGGGTTGACTACTAATGCATTAAAGAATAGTATTTCTGTCTTTGCAATTGACTCAGCACCTCTCGCCCAAAAATGCCTGTTGCAGGTAGTGAATGACATTCATTTAAAAATGGGTGATTTGCATCAGGAAACTATCTCCTGTTATGTGTTGGAGGGTCTGCCTGCTCCGTTGGTGTTGGGCTTACCATGGTTAAGCAAACATAACCCTAACATCGGAAAAGAAGGAGTGAGCACTCACACCATCTGGACCATAGGATATATTTATTAATCCAATAAATCATTCATATAAATGCACTCAAATACAATAAAACTTCATAAAAATAGTAGTTGGTACCAACACATAAAATGACACTAAAGAATGGTAATTGTGCAATCCTTGCGTAGTTAATGTTCAAAATTAGCACTTTGTACCGCCTAGAATTATGCAGTAAATGAACCACTATTGGTAGTGGTAATACCGCAAACCGCAGTCGGATAGAATGTCCCGGAGAAAAGTACCTATGACTCCAAATAATATTCAAGTCTCCTCGTGCATGTGAATGTATATTTCAACAGAAGAGTCTCTCCACGGTTAGTTGATTATAACCGCCCAGGACTATAGGTTTCACGCCACTTAATTCACAGTTCAAGTTCCTACCTGATTCCAAATTGTCCCCCGCTAAGCCGTCCTTCCACGAGGAGCGAGTGATGCCGGCTGCTACGGCGTCTCACGTCGCAAGTCTCGGGTTGTTGACGTCACTGTATCGCGGGATCACGAGATTCGGCTGGCAGGGATAATAGTTCGTCGGTGGCACCTGTAGTTGTATCCTGTATCCTGGAGCGGTGTTCGTTTTAGTGGATTTCCTTATTGCATGGCCATGCAATATCTTTAATCAAGGTCCAATGGGTTAGGTGGGCGCTTTCCTTCCTGTCACCAGACGCGTTTCGGGGCGTCTACACCCCTTCCTCAGTGGACCACTGAGGAAGGGGTGTAGACGCCCCGAAACGCGTCTGGTGACAGGAAGGAAAGCGCCCACCTAACCCATTGGACCTTGATTAAAGATATTGCATGGCCATGCAATAAGGAAATCCACTAAAACGAACACCGCTCCAGGATACAGGATACAACTACAGGTGCCACCGACGAACTATTATCCCTGCCAGCCGAATCTCGTGATCCCGCGATACAGTGACGTCAGCAACCCGAGACTTGCGACGTGAGACGCCGTAGCAGCCGGCATCACTCGCTCCTCGTGGAAGGACGGCTTAGCGAGGGACAATTTGGAATCAGGTAGGAACTTGAACTGTGAATTAAGTGGCGTGAAACCTATAGTCCTGGGCGGTTATAATCAACTAACCGTGGAGAGACTCTTCTGTTGAAATATACATTCACATGCACGAGGAGACTTGAATATTATTTGGAGTCATAGGTACTTTTCTCCGGGACATTCTATCCGACTGCGGTTTGCGGTATTACCACTACCAATAGTGGTTCATTTACTGCATAATTCTAGGCGGTACAAAGTGCTAATTTTGAACATTAACTACGCAAGGATTGCACAATTACCATTCTTTAGTGTCATTTTATGTGTTGGTACCAACTACTATTTTTATGAAGTTTTATTGTATTTGAGTGCATTTATATCCTTCTTTTCCTATTATCTACTTTTTCTTTGGGTCCGGGCACCCAAGTTGTGAGTTAGTAGCACCCGCCCATAATCACCCAGGTGTGAGCCAACCACCAACCTATCTTTTCATAACCCTAACATCGATTGGCAAGCGAGACAGATTCTCGAGTGGAGTGATTTTTGCATGGACAACTGTCTTAATGCATCGTTCTCTATGGTTACCACTAAAAATGTACCCTCGTTCATTTCTGAATTTTCTGATGTGTTTTCTGAGAGTGGTAATCAGGAGTTGCCTCCGCAGCGGGAGTATGACTGTCCCGTCAATCTTATTCCCGGAGCTAAATTGCCCAAATCTCGGTTCTATAATCTTTCAGAACCCGGAAGAAAGGCTATGCGAGAGTATATCACCGAGAGTTTGGCAAAGGGACATATTAGACCATCCAAGTCCCCAGTGGCTGCTGGATTTTTCTTTGTAAAGAAAAAGGATGGTACCCTGAGACCATGTCTGGACTTCCGTGAGCTCAATCGTATTACCGTCCGTGATCCTTACCCCCTTCCTTTGATTCCGGATTTGTTTAGTCAGATTGTTGGTGCCAAGGTGTTCTCTAAATTGGATCTGAGGGGGGCATATAATCTGGTAAGGATCAAGGAGGGGGATCAGTGGAAGACCGCATTTAATACCCCTGAGGGTCATTTTGAAAACCTGGTCATGCCCTTTGGGTTAACCAATGCTCCTGCGGTTTTTCAAAACTTTGTCAATGAAATCTTTCATCACCTGGTGGGGAGGTTTGTCGTTGTATACCTTGATGACATACTAATTTATTCGCCTAATATGGAGACTCATCAGGATCATGTGAAACAGGTGTTACAGATCCTAAGAGAGAATAAGTTGTATGCTAAGATGGAAAAGTGTGTATTTGCTGTACAGGAAGTGCAATTTCTGGGTTGCCTGCTCTCATCCTCAGGTTTTCGTATGGATCCCGAGAAGGTCCGAGCCGTGTTGGACTGGGATCGACCCGAAAATCTGAAAGCGCTTATGCGGTTTTTGGGGTTTACCAACTACTATTGTAAATTTATCTTGAACTATTCATCGGTGGTTAAACCTTTAACAGACATGACTAGGAAGGGTGCTGATATTTCTATCTGGTCTGATGCGGCATTACAGGCCTTTTCTGCTGTGAAAGCATGTTTTGCTTCTGCCCCTATTCTGGTGCAACCGGACGTGTCTCAGCCATTTATTGTTGAGGTTGATGCATCTGAGGTTGGGGTAGGAGCAATATTGTCGCAGGGTCCTTTCTTCAGTAAATGGCGCGCATGTGCATTTTTCTCTAAAAAACTTTCGACTGCTGAAAGGAATTATGATGTGGGGAATAGGGAATTGCTGGCCATTAAGTTGGCGTTCGAGGAATGGCGGCATTGGTTGGAAGGAGCAATTCATTCTATTACGGATCACAAGAATCTGGCCTACTTGGAGTCGGCTAAGCGACTGAACCCAAGGCAGGCCAGATGGTCATTGTTTTTCACCAGATTTAACTTCATCGTCACTTACCGCCCTGGGGTTAAGAACGTCAAGGCGGATGCTTTGTCACGTAGCTTTCCTGGGGGGGGGGGGGGGGGGGGGGGGAGGAGGGGTGAGTCTAATGACCCTAGTCCCATTTTATCTTAAGGGGTAGTTATTTCTGCTCTTTATCCTGATCTCGAGGCCAGGGTGTTGGAGGCACAGGAGGATGCTCCGGACTCTTGTCCTCAGGGGAAATTGTTTGTTCCCCCCGAATTACGTCACAAGGTGTTCGAGGAACATCACTGTACGGTGCTTGCTGGGCACCCTGGGAGCAGATCGACTACCGATCTCATCTCTCGCAGATTCTGGTTGCCGGGGTTGCGTAATTGTATTGAGGACTATGTGTCAGCCTGTGGTACCTGTGCACGTGCTAAGGTGACACATACTCGGCCTTCCAGATCTCTGCTTCCATTGCCCATCCCGTCCAGACCTTGGACCCATTTGTCCATGGATTTTATCACGGATTTACCGAATTCTTCAGGAAAGCGTGATTCTGGTGGTTGTCGATCGTTTTAGTAAAATGGCACACTTTATTGCATTACCTAGTCTACCCAATGCTAAAACTCTTGCGCAGGTATTTGTCGACAACATCGTGAAACTACATGGCATTCCCTCTGATGTGGTGTCCGATAGAGGGACTCAGTTTGTTTCCAGATTCTGGAGAGCGTACTCGTCTGGGTGTACAATTGTCCTTCTCTTCGGCTTTTCATCCTCAGTCGAACGGACAGACGGAGGGCACTAATCAGAATCTGGAGACTTACCTGAGATGTTTTGTTTCAGAGAATCAGGAAGAGTGGTCTTCATTTTTGTCGTTAGCTGAGTTTGCTATAAATAACCGTAGACAGGAATCCACTGATAAGTCGCAGTTTTTTGGGGCATATGGGTTCCATCCACAGTTTGGTACATTTTCTGGTGCTCATAATTCCGGCATTCCTGAGGAGGAACGATTTTCCTCTTCTTTGTCTTCTATTTGGCGGAAAATCCAAAATAACCTGGAAAAGATGGGCAACAGGTATAAGCGTGCGGCTGACAGGAGACGTATGAGTGGTCCGGTCCTGAGAGTGGGTTATTCTGTGTGGCTGTCTACAAGAAACATTAAACTTAAGGTACCTTCTTGGAAGTTGGGACTAAGATTTATTGATCCATATAAGATCACTGCCATTGTTAACCCTGTAGCCTTCCATCTTGAACTTCCTCAGGCATTAAAAATCCATAACATATTTCATAAATCGTTGTTAAAGAAATATGTTGAACCTGTTGAGTCGTTCTCCTTGCCTCCCACTCCTGTCATGGTGGACGGCAATTTGGAATTTCAGATCAGCAGGATTGTGGACTCCCGAGTTCTCCGGAGATCCCTCCAGTATCTCGTTCATTGGAGAGGGTACGGACCAGAGGAGAGGACCAGAGGAGAGGATGTGGGTTCCAGCGACCGATGTTAATGCTAGTTGTCTGGTGAGAGAATTCCACAGAGCTCATCCTGATAAGGTTGGTCCTGGGTGCCCGGAGGTCACCCGTAGAAGGGGGGGGGGGGGGGGGGGGTACTGTCACACCAGGTTTGAGAAGGTCTGAAAGATTATCTGCTTATTAGTGATCTGACAGCATCTTTTGGTTTCACTTTGTCTGTGTGTTGCTTGTATGTCCACACCTCCTGTTCAGGTGTGGATCATGTGACCTTTACCTCCCCCTATTTAGTTTGACTTCACCCATCACTCCTTGCTCTGGATAGCTTCATTTGGTGTTGGAAGAGCTGGAGTGTGGTTCTAGTTGAAGTCCTGATCATCCATCATCCTTAGAAGTTAAGTATGCCGCTTGTTGTGTTTTGTTTTGTATTCTCCCCCCCCTCTGTTGTTTACTAGGCCTCAGTGAGACGCTGGTTCCTTCACCAGGGAAGGAGCGGGTTGTCTCTGCCCTGTCATTAAGTCTAGGGCATCTGAGGGCCACCAGGGTTTTCTAGGTTCCTGTGTATGGGCATCTCTACCATCGAGAGGTGCCCATACGGATAGGAGTTAGGGCCAGGAGCAGGGTTTCATAGGTGGTGACCCTTTTCCTTCCCTAGCGGTGAGGCCTAGTGTCTTTTCCCTTCCGTCTTGTTGTCTTTTGGTGTTCTCCCCTACTACATCCGTGACAATGGCGCTGCGCCAAAGTAAAGTAGGGACTCACTCAAAAAAGGACACCTTGACGTGGTGAGTGGACTTCTGCCTTTTGATTAAAATGTATACAAAGTGCCTCATGTACATGTTTATGTTGAGAAGCATTAGATCAATGCATGTGGATGTGCAATCCATGTTTCTTTTTATAACAATGTGTCAAATTAATAGATGTTGTTTCCACAAGCATGTTGATATCCACCTTTGGTTTATTGCTCTGCAATACAATGAATGGAAAGGAGAGACCATAAGCAACACTTTGTCTGTAGTTACCACACTTCTAGTGGTCTATTGGTGCTCTTTTCATCACACCATACACACAAAGCATTTCTCACTGTGATCAGTAAATGGATTGCTTAGATCATGTACATTTTTTTTATCACAAATCTAAAAAATATCAATTGTTTTAAATATCAGTGTTCTCCACGGACAGCACGCGTGCCCATTCATTTTAATGTGTGTATTCACACATCAGTGTTTTAGCACGGTCCGTGGGTCAGTTTTTTTAGCACCGATGCATGTTCTATTTTGTCCGTGTTCACGGATCCATCACGTCCATTATAGTCTATGGGTCCGTGAAAACTACGGATGCCATCCGTGTTGCATCCGTGTTTCACGGATCATTAAGAAGAGATGCTTTGAAAATTATTTTTCAGCTCTTCAGTGTCAGTGCAACACGGACAGCAAAAAACTGACACATGGACCCAACACGGATCCTTCATGGATGTATCACTGACACCTGCTCACGGATTTGAGCACGGACACGGATGTGTGAATGAGGCTTAACTGTATAAAAATGCACAGGGATATCAGTCAGCTTTAAAAAAAAAAAAAAAAACGTCTTTTCCTGTATTTTTGCATATTCAAGGTTCATCTCCTATGATAAGACTGTAACATCATTTTCTCTTCAGAATGAAACTGGTTTCAAGTTTTTTACTTCCAATGGTTACAAGCCTTTATTAAAATAAACATATTGAACTTTGTCTCCATATTGGTTCCTGATGGAATCTCGAAGCTCAGGTTCCAGACTGTTCACGGCCATTGAACTGAAAAAACAGAAAGATAATACAGAAGGTTGTCAACCTATCCAATTGTATTAACCCATTAAGGGCTCATTCACATGACCGTATCCATTTTTGTGGTTCGCAAATTGTATGTTTTATCTTTTTTGCAGGCCCACCGAACAGAAATATGAAATGAATGGGTCTGCATTCGTTCTGCAAAATTCATCTCATCTATTCATGGCTGAGATCGGAATACCTGTTTTACATAGAGGCAAGAAACCAGTGTAGCACTGTGACCGATGCGGTTTCTCGGTGGAGATGTTGAGCATGTACAATAAAGCTTTCTCAATCTCTCTTCACTTGCTCAGAGAAGCAGCTAGCTCCCTACAGCAGGCATCCCTCTCTATACCCAAAGGAGCAGAGAATGTTTGTTCCGATTCTCAGCCACCTTAAAAAGGGCCCTTAAGCTTTAATTACCGGTAATTGGTTCCACAAAGTAAAACTATTCCAGAAGGTATCAATTACTAAATGCACAGAGTACTGGCAAATTTTTACCGCACAATTGTCAGAGGATCAAATGTTAGTATGAACTTGTTTTGGATAATCTGCTCGTGTGAAGGAGCTGCAGATCACCTGAAGAATGAGTAAAGCGCTCGTTCATCGTTTCTGGGCAGCAGATCGTGCAGTGTAATCAGTAGTCTGTTCCCAGAAACAAGGAATCTGTATGAGGACAAGGGATAGCAAAAGCCACCGCTTGTCCCCATACAGTGGAGGTGATCCCTGCAATGTAAAAGCAGCTCTTTCCTCCACTGACGAGCAGAAATTTATCAGGAAGGAAGGGTCCCTTCCCGATAATTGCCTGCTCTGTCTAAATCCACCTTAAGGCCTCTTTCACACAGGCGTTGTGGGTGACGTGCGGGAAAAGGCGCGATTTTTCCCCGCGCGTGAGAGAAATCGGCATATTTGGTACCCAGACCCGAACCCGGACTTCTTCACAGAAGATTTTATTATTTTCCCTTATAACATGGTTATAAGGGAAAATAATAGCATTCTTTAATACAGCATGCTTAGTAAAATGTCCATTGAGGGGTTAAAAATAATAAACAAATTTAACTCATCCCATCCACTTGGTCGCGTAGCGGAGCTCCTCTTCTTTCTTCTGGACCTGGCAAAGGGACCTTTGATGACGTCACTGCGCTCATCACATAATCCATCACATGGTCTATCACCATGGTGATGGATCATGTGATGGACCATGTGATGAGCGCAGTGACGTCACCAAAGGTCCTTTTCTCCCAGGTCATCAAAGAAGAAAGAAAGAAGAGAAGCCGGGCAGCATGAACAAGTGGATAAGGTGAGTTTAATTTTAATTTTTTTTAACCCCTCCATCCCTAATTTACTTAGCATTCTGTATTAAGCATGCTATTATTTTCCCTTATAACCATGTTATAAGGGAAAATAATAAAAATCGGGTCCCCATCCCGATCATCTCCTAACAACCATGCGTGAAAATTGCACCGCATCCACACTTGCTTGCGGATGCTTGCGATTTTCACTCAATATAGATCTTGCTCTTTCGCACAATATAGAGCTTGCTGCGATTTTCACGCAACGTACAAGTGATGCGTGAAAATCAATGCTCATGTGCACAGCCCCATAGAAATGAATAGTCCGGATTCAGTACGGGGGAAATGCGTTCACCTCACGCATTGCACACTCGCGGAAAACTTGCCCGTGTGAAAGGGGCCTAAGAGTGGCTGCACACAATGCGGATTAGGCTACTTTCAAACCAGCATTTTTGCTGGATCAGTCACGGATCAGCAAAAACACTTCCGTTACTGATAATACAACTGGCTGCATCTGTTATGAACGGATCCGGTTGTGTTAACATAGCCAAGACGGATCCGTCATGAACTCCATTGAAAGTCAATGGGGGAACGGATCCGTTTTCTATTGTATCAGAGAAAACAGATCCGTCCTGCTCTGCACCACATCGCGGACAGAAAAACGCTGCTTGCAGCGTTATTCTGTCCGCGATAGGGATGCAGCCAAAATGTAATGGAATGCATTCTGTTTCGTTCAGTTTTGTCCCCATTGACAATGAATGGGGACAAAACGGAAGAGTTTTCCCTCGCTATTGGGATCCTATGACGTATCTCAATAGCGGAAAGGGAAAGCGCTGATGTGAAAGTAGCCTTACATGCGTTTTTCCATGCAGATTTTGAACAGAGAAACCTGCAGTGCAATACAGCACCAGCAAAATGTATGACATCAGACGTATCTCATGTATACTTTGGGTCACATTTATTAAGACCGGCAATTTAGACGCCAGTCTTAATAAGCCCCATGCGCTGGCGGGGGAAATCGCCAAACTTATGTAAAGGTGTTGGCCTCTACACAACTTTGGCATATCCACTGCCGCTTCTAATCGTAAGATAGCTTCCTAGCTGTCTTAGATTTAAACCATTTTCTACGTCTAAACCAGGCGTAGAAAATGGTAAATCAGATGGGCCTGCCGACCCGTCCCTTTCCCGCCCACTTTATTAGACCTGGCGTGAGCGGGGAATGAGTCGCAGATTCTGCCGCAACATGGCATGCAACAGAATCTGTGCCAGATATACGCCACAAAAGTGGCGTATATCTGGTCATAAATGACCCCCTTTGCTTTTTCTTCTAGGTGTGGAAATTGAGTTGCCGTGTGGATTTTGTAATCTGCAGCTTGTCAATTGTTTGTGTGTGGATTTCATCCTTTTTAATGGAACAGTGAGATCTGCTTCAAATCTGCACCAAATACTGCACCAAAACAGCAATAAATAGTGTGGATTTATGTGCAGTTTTTTTGTATGGTTTTGTTGCAGATTTCATGTGGATTTTCTCCACCATGTGTAGGTACCGAGAGTCAAACAACAAATGCTGAGGTGCAATTCTGACACCGCGACACTGCGCGTCATCATGGACCATTACACTGAATTTGTCAATGAATGGGTGCAATGCAAATATTAGTGGCAATAGGCTCTTGGAGCCAACGGCAATAGGTTTCTAGGGCCACATGAATATCTAGTAATGCTTAAAGGGGTATTCTGGTTATAGAACGGACAGGGGATAACTATTAGTTCGGTGGGGATCCTACCACTGGGACCCCCACTGATCTAATAGCCATTTCCCTATCCTTTGGATAGGTGATAACTTTCTGTGACCGGAATACCCCTTTAAATTACACCCATTATTAGCTATTATTAGCAGCTAAATCATAAGTAGCTATTAAATATATATAACTTTTTATACAGTTTTGATTACCACAAAGCTTAGTATTCAATTTAAAGGGTTTGTATAAAATTGTTATAAATTTGCCTATAGTCTTTATAATAAAAAATCATTGTATCCTCACCAGCTTCTGCCGATTGTTTACAGACTGCAGCAGTGGCATACGGGTATACAGCATGTGACCGCTGCAGCCAATAACTGTCCTCCTTGATCTCGCGCTGTATACTGCAAGGACAGCGATTGGCTGCAGTGGTCATGTGCTGTGTGGCAGCGGGAGAAAGATCGGCGGCACAGATAATGACGCTGGAGAAAAAGATGAGGATATAATGATTTTTTTTTAATTTTGAAGCTCTTTGTGAAATGGGGCAAATGTATAATTATCTCGGACAACTCCTTTAACACACAGTCTGCTGAGTTATTAGGGAAAAATGTTACCATCGTTGTGGAAACAATGAGCAGGCAACGGGAACCATGAATAGCAAGCTGTAAAACAAAGAGCAGGTCATTACACAGTGCGGGGTCAGCTTGGACAAAGAAAGAAATCTTGAAATCCTCTCTGTGACACAATAAAGAATCAATAACATGACAATAAGTAGCTATCAAATACCCTTAGTGCCTGGGATAAAAGTCTGCTCCCACTGCTTATAGCCACATACTGGAGACATTTCTTAGGCCGCGTTCACATATACGCTGTTGACTGTATCCGGCATAGCTGACTCTCACCAATCCCCCACTGCTGCTGCTGCTCTGACACTTACAGGGTTCACACTGACCCCTGCTTTCTGGGCAGGAGATGACTGCTCAGCCGGACACTGGACACATTATTGATCAATCTTGTGGGAACTGGTGAGGAATTATAGATTTTTTTTACACCATTTGAACTAGGCTAATTTTGACCAGCCGGCCAACCCCTTTTAAAGGGAATCTGTCAGCTCCAAACCCCCCCCCCCCCCAAACCACAGTATGAGGTGTATAGTGTAAGTGACGACTAGTCCAGTTATGTCATTTTTATCTTCATATTCACTTGAATTCTGACACTGATCTCCCACAAACCAGCAGTAAAATGTATTGCGAGGACTGCTCTTTGAGTCCTCTCCTCTAGGTGTGTGAGCTCAGGAGTCCTCTCAATGCATTTTACTGCTGATCTGTCAGAGCAAAGCAGGATGAAGATAAAAAATTACATAACTGGACTCATCTTACACTATACACCTCTTACTCTAGTTTGGGGGTATTTTGGAGCGGACAGATCCCCTTTAAATTTCCAAAAACTGGCCTGCAAGAACCATACAGTAAGAGGAATATGGCCTGGCTGTGATTTTTAAAAACAGCATATAGCATCCTGCAGTTTAGGGCTCATGCACATGACCATATGTATTTTGCAGTCCGGAAAAAAGAACGGATCCACAAAAAATATACAGATGGTGTCCGTGTGCATTTTGGAACAGAACAGCTGTCCCCTAATAGAACACTCCTATCCTTGTCCGTAATGCGGACAATAATTGGATATGTTCTATTTTGTTGCGGAACGGACATATGGAAACGGAATGCACATGGAGTAACTTCCATTTTTTGGGGGAAGCTATTGAAATGAATGGTTCTGCATACGGTCCGCAAAAAAAACAAAAACGAACGGACACGGAAAGAAAACACGTTCGTCTGCATGAGCCCTTACTGTCAGCTGATGAACTCATCAGGGTCTCCAACCGTCCAGAAATTTCTGGACAGTCCGTAAAAATAGGCGACTTTTTTCCTGTGTCTGCTGGTAATGAGGTCTTGTCAGTATATTAAGCTATAGACCTGTATAATCTTTATCATTCATTATGGTTTTCCAATTTGTCAGTAAAAAATGTTGGCTGTCCGTGATTTTGGGATAAATTGTCCAGAAAAAAGAAAAATTCTGGTTGGCAACCCTGGGACTCATATGGTGATAATTCATGTATACATGTACAGCATATTTACTAAGTCTACATTTACGGTTGTAAGAAGAAGTGCTAGGTAACAGGCAGGGGCAAATCAGTTAAAAGAAGAAAATCTAATAATAGACAGTAAATATACAGAATGACAAAAGAGTAGTATACAAGGCAAACACAATACTGAAGAGGTACAAAGTCTATAGATATGGATTTTAAAGGTGAGCGTTTCTAGATGCTCATAGACGGAAGGACACTGAGGGTGCAGATTCCTAGAATGAAGGGGGTTTCCCGGCTTTCAATCAGACATGTCTTAACAGGTGGTTTGTTTCTAGGCAGTGTATACATAGAATACAGAATATACATAGAAGGTGAGAAAATATTGTAGCGTTTATGTTCAATCCACAGTGTTTAGACCTCTGTACGTTCAATCAAATGATATTGAAATTTAAAAACTCCAGGTAAAATTTATGTAATGTGTTGTACGCATTGAAGAGCCTGAAGCGTTGGTGCATCGCCTCCATTCTTAATGTTTTTACTGGACTATTCATTTACGAGAAAGTTCAGAAAGCAGAAAATAAAAAATATGGGGATCATTTATTAAGGCCGGCGTTTTAGACGTCAGTCTTAATGAGCTCTTGCACTGGCCTTTACATAACTTCAGCGTATCCAGCGCCGGTCTAAATGTAAGCCAGCTTCCTAAAACAGGCGTAGAAAATGATAAAGGAGACGGGCCTGCCTGTCCCCTTCCCCGACCATGCCACACCCACCATATAGACCTGGCGTTAGCGGGGAAAAGTCGCACATTGCGGCGCAAATAATCTTTGTGCCGCCATCTGTGCCAGAAATACTCAGGCATATTTCTGATCATAAATGACACCCTATATATAAAGTAATATATAATTGACTTACAATCCACCAGCCAATGTGACTTGCAGAGGAGCATGGAGAAAATGGATTCTCTGCAAAATAAAATAGAGAAAATATGCAAAAATACAGAAATACGTTCAGCATTGTAAAATTTCAACCACCAGACAACCAACAGAGACGAATAAAGAGCTCTTTTGGACTTTATTGGGCTGGTATACATTGGTATAGCATTCTTAGTTTTGCTGTACAGAATCGCATAATCGACAGTATGTGTTTTTTTTTTTTTGTAACGGGGGAGGCTATGGGCATGCAAGTCAAGGTGTGTTGACCACATCTTTTGTGGCCCCATTGAAATTATTGGGTCCGCATCCAATCCGCATAAAAAATGCGGATTGATTGTAGACCGAAAATACGGTCATGTGCATGGGACCTTATGCTGTGGTTTGGCAGAGAAGGGAGACGCTGTGTCTCTCTATCAGAGGGTTTCTATAAAGGCTATGAAGATTATTTTTTCATTTAAAGGGCTTGTCCGGGCTTTTACTATTGATGACCTATCCTCAGGATAGGTCATCAATATCAGGTCGGTGGGGGTCCGAAACCCAGGACCCCCACCAATCAGCTGTATGAGGAGACAGTGCACAGACAGTAAGAGAGATGGCAGGTGCGCAGTACACACGCCGTCTCCTCATACAGCTGAATGGCGGGGGTGCCAGGTGTCGGATCCCGCTGATCTGGTATTGATGACTTATCCTGAGGATAGGTCTTTAAAAGTAAAATTTTCAGCAGTTTTTGTTCTATATGGTTACGGCCTCATGCACACGACCGTAGTTATGGTCCACATCCGAGCCGCAGTTTTTGCGTCTCAGGTGCGGATCCATTCACTTCAATGGGGCCGCAAAAGAAGCGGACAGCACTCCATGTGCTGTCCGCATCCTTTGCTCCATTCCGTGGCCCCGCAAAAAAAAAATAGCATGTCCTATTCTTGTCCGTGATGCGGACAAGAATAGGCATGTCTAAAATGGGCCCGCAAATTGCAGAAGGCACACGGGCAGCTTCCGTTTTTTGCGGATCCGCGGACCGCAAAAAACGGCACAGTCGTGTGCATGAGGCCTAAGTTTCAGTCTATCTGCAGAGTATTTTACTTTCAGGTTCACAATGAGCGTCAGGTTTCTGCTCTGATGGCTTGATGTATTGCCCTTATTTCTGAACCCCTGACAGATCATAAACACTCATTTAAGCTATATTCTTATAGGTCTGATAAGAATTTAGCTATAATTAGTGCTTAGCCATAAGATTGGGGGTGCATAGAAAGGGCACAAACAGGGCTGCAACTAACCTAAAGGTAGCCATACAAGTTATATAGAAGCTGGTCTGATACAAATCTTGTGGGAGCGTTCCTTCAAGAATCTTTTTGTTTGAACAAAAAAATCTTTCATTATGAAAATATTAACCTTAACCTCTAAAACAATCGTTTGCTGTTAGGTTTTTTTTTGAATCAAATCGTTTTTATTAAACAATAAATACATATTATAACATAATACAATATGCTGACTTTTTCTTTCTTTACATTATCCACAATGCGGATTCAGTGAACAACAATACTCATAAGTATACCACCACTCAGTATTATCATGAATCCATACAATACATATATCTTTGCTAAAACATCATATGGGCAAAAAATTACCGGAAACTTGACCTTTCAAACTCCCTCCCCCCCTTACCCTACCCTAACCCCCCATCCCTAACATTGGTCTTGACCATCACATGACTATATAACCACGTGAGTATGAGATAACCATTCAGTCCACATTTTTTCAAACTTCTGAGGGCACCCTCTCTTCACAAACACCCCTTTTTCGAGTACCAGCATGTCATGCACCCTCCGTTCAAACTCACTCAGTGTGGGCGGACTCCCCTGGATCCACCTCATAGCGATCAGTTTCCTGGCCACATATAGCAATCTCCCCGCAGCTACCCTAACCGGTTCATTCCCTCCAATTTCAGACACATACCCCAGAATACACACCTTAGGATCTTTTTGAATTCTTAATGTCAATTTACTATTAATCATCTCTACAACTTCCTCCCAATAATTACCAACTACTGGACAAGACCACAGCATATGTAACAAGTCTGCACCATCTTCCATACACTTTGGGCACTTGTCATCACCTCTTACTCCTATCTTTTTCAGGAACACCGGTGTTTTGTACACTCTGTGTATAATAAATAGTTGGGACAGTTTGCCCTGTTCACTTAGAGACACCTTGGGGACTGCTTCTAAAATATCTTCCCACATATCCTTAGACATATCCCCCACGTCAGCCTCCCACTTTTTCATTCTTGAAAGCGGATATCCCTCTAAGAATTTTTCCATTAGAAGAGCGTACACCTGTGATATTAACCCTCTTTTTCCCCCTCCCGACGGAAGAACAAGCTTATGGACCACCTCCATTTGAGCTATCACACATCCCTTCCGCATCGTGACCTCAAGGGCATGTCTTATTTGAAGATATTTATAAAACCACTCCTTGGGGATATTAAATTCTTGCTGCAGGTTTTGAAATGACTTACATGTCTTGTCCTTAATTAATTGTCCAATTCTCGTCACTCCATAAGTTTCCCAGTTCCTAAGTCCTGGTATGGCCAATAGTTCTGGCAACAAGTGGTTCTTTCCAATAGGGGAAAGTTCACTGCTGTTAGGTTTTACACAGCAAATTATCTTTTTGGTTGAAATTTGTTTGTTTTAATCAACTTTAGACCAATGTGTACGGCAAATAAAAGGCCTGCTCTATCCACTAATGAAAAAATACGTTGCTCAGAAATTTCGAAAATCAGCTATACAGTGGGGTTTACCACTCACCTTCATAAAGGGAAATGCCTCCAATCTTTGCATCAGAATTGGCAGCAGTACTGAAATAAAACAAAAATATTAATGACTATATTCTAGAAAAGTTTTTTTTTTGGGCCATCAGTCCTATCCATATGTGAGTTGATGTTGGTACACTTTCGTGCATGTTGGTAATGAAAATGAAAGTGGATCAGACTACACAGTCTGTTACCACAGAGGCCCATAGGTTTGCACAGGAACAGAAGACACATAACATAGGAAATTTTTAAAGAGCATGACACCTGTCATCAGATTATATAGTTGTGGTGAAAGTCTTACTTTTATTCTTATGCAAAAAAAAATGTGCCTGGAACACCAAGGAGCTGGCCCAGTCCCTCAGAGCACGGCTCTTCTCCCCTGTCGCCACTCCTCCTCATGACTTGATTGACAGGGCAAGACAACCTCACTCTTTAGATCCTTGACCCTGAAATCTCTTGAATGCATGAAAGAAAGGAGACTGGCATCATTGGGGATTGCACAATGCAGATCTCATATTAGGTATTGCTATACGAGATCAACTGCACATATGCCATGTGAACCCTCGCCGGCACATACGTGAGGTTTCAGGGCCATGCACCCTATCAGTCAAGGAATGACAGGGGAGAGGAGGAGGTGAAATGGTGCTCCATGGCGCTAGTCCAACCCCTCGGTGCTCCGAGCGCCTGATTTGCATAAAAATAAGAATTTCACTACAAATAGTATACTAGTTTGCAGCAACAGAGGGCTCAATTCATTTACTGGTGCAGACCTATGGGCCTCCATGATAATACACTGTGTAGTTTTGTAATTTGTCCGGTGACTGATGCTCTTTAAATCAGTTGCGAAAGTGGGCCATCCCTTTAAAAATAGGTGTGTTTAAAATAGCAAATTCCAAAAAGTAAAAAGTTGTTGATAATTTTTTTTTTTTTACGACAGACTTAAAAATTTTATATAATTTAGCTCTTACAATACACAAATGAGTCAGCAGTTTATTTTCTTGTGTCTCACTGTGCCATTAATCATACTCACTCATCCCAGGAGCAGCCATGGCAATTCTGGAGACAACCACCTGACTAATACCCTTGATGGCAGCTTTCTAAAGTCACAAATGAAATGAAGACATGAAGTTAGCACAAATGTATAAATACATACTGTACATAAATTACGGTGTACAGCAATATGTATTTTTTCTCCCTCTAGTCTAGGGGGAGGGGAGGCAGCGTGAATACCGAATAATCTATTATATTCTTTTTTAGCGGCTATTATGCTTTCATTGAACATGAAAAGGATATTGCAGTTGTAAGGGCTGTGGCTGGCACTGTTATAGAGATCCAGCAGCACCCCAGAAAATAGCTGTGGCCGTACAATGAGCTGTATACATGTGTCCTCCTTTCTCATCTCCTAAAAGGTGGGAGTTGAGCAGTAGAAATTCTTAAAGGTATATTCCAGTCATAGATAAATTATGGCATATTTACAGGCTATGCCTTAAAGGGAACCGGTCATGCGATTTTAACCCCACAAAACTACACTCTCGCATCAATCAATGTATTGTATTAGGTCCCTTAAAGGGAACCTGTCACCTAAAAAAACGCCTCCCAAACCGCCAGCATTACCTTAAAGTAGCCAGCAGTATGTTCCTAAAGATCCTTTTCTTCCTCCGGCCAGATGCACCAAAATCTTGAAAAACTAACTTTAATCCCCTGCACGTGCTATGTAACAGCAGAGTTTGAAGTCAAGGGGGCAGCGGACTCCTTGCTTCAAGTCAAGCTAAGCCCGCCCCTTCCCCGTTCTCCCTACACTGCGATTGACATCCTGCTGTGAGGCTGGGATCGCGCAGTGACAAGGAGCTTTCCGCTCTCTGCGCATGCGCCGTGCTTTTCCATTGTGCACATGCGCAGAGGGAGAAAAGCGGCCGGCTGAGTGCGGGATCCGGAGACAGCAGGATGTCAATCACAGTGAAGGAAGGACAGGTAAGGGGCGGGCTTAGCTTGACTTGAAGCGAGGAGTCCGCTGCCCCTTGACTTCAAACTCTGCTGTTACATAGCGCGTGCAGGGGATTCAAGTTTGTTTTTCAAGATTTTGGTGCATCTGGCCGGAGGAAGAAAAGGATCTTTAGGAACATACTGCTGGCTACTTTAAGGTAATGCTGGCGGTTTGGGAGGCATTTTTTTAGGTGACAGGTTTCCTTTAAGTCGAAATATTATCACAGTGCGGACCGCTTCCCTTCAAAATTGATCTAATTACATGTCCCGTGCTGCATGACCTTAAAAAGAGTCTAGTGTTCCAGGGTGAATCAAGTCTAACCAATGCCCATGGGCGCTTGGATTGACATATCACCTGACCTCCTTACTTCCTTCCAAATCCTGCACCTGCGCAGTATATGCATTTGTTTGCACAGTAATACAATGAGGCTGGAAAGGATGAGAGCGTACTGGGAGAAAATCACGCAGTGATTATAAGCAAGACTTTGATTTTGAAAGGTGTATCAGGAGGTGTCAATATTGAAGAAAGAGGATGGGCTACAATGCACAAATGATTGCGATTGTGACGTCAAAAGATCATTTACCGTATTTTTCGCCCTATAAGACGCACTTTTTTCTCTCTTATAGGGCGAATACTAATGAGCGCTTTCATTATGGAAGCGCTCATTAGTGAAGTAGTACTGGAGAGTGGCGAATACAGCGCTCTTAGTTTTTTTTCAAAAATGAAAATGCACATTATATCGGCACCCGTCTCTCCTCATTGGCAGCGCGGCACAGGGGGAGGGAGAGAGTGACTACTTCTTCCCTGTGCTGCTGAGGGAATGTGAGCGTGCTGACAGCAGCGCACTCATGTTCTGTGATAGCGCGCTGGACGCATTATCGGCAAGGTTAGATGCAGATACCGATAACTTTAAAAATCATGAATATCGGCCGATAATATCAGTAACTCTTATGTAATCGGTCGATCCCTACAAACTAGTACAGAAGGAGAGATAACCCTTCTCGCGAGGGCTTACATTCTACAAGGTATGGGGGAAGGACACAGTAGGTGAGGGTAAAGCTGGTCATGGCGGTATAGCAGCAACAGGCTTGTCTGAAGAGGTGGTTTTTCAGGTTTCTTTTGAAGGACTCCACTTTAGGTGAGAGTCTGATATGTTGAAGTAGGGAGTTCCAAAGTATTGGGGATGCACGGGAGAAATCTTGGAGGTGATTGTGAAAAAATATGGTAAGAGGAGAAAACGAAGTCTTGTGAGGATCGGAGATTACATGTGGGGATGTATCGGGAAAGTAGCACAGAGATGTAAGGTGGGGACAGGTTATGGACGGCCTTATATGTATTTGTTAGTATTTTAAACTGAATTTGCTGGGCAATGGGGAGCCAGGGAAGGGACTGGCAGAGGAGTGACAGGATGAGAGGTGGATTAGTCGGGCAGCAGAGTTTAGGATAGATTGGAGGGGTGCGAAAGTGCTAGATGGAAGGCCACATTATGTTACAGTAGTCTAGGTGGGAGATGATGAGGGCATGTACAAGCATTTTTGCAGACTCATGGTTAAGGAAGGCGCAGATGTGGGAGATATTTTTGAGTTGGAGGCGGCAGGTTGTGGAAAGGGCTTGAATGTGCTGTTTGAAGAACAGGGCACAATCCAAGCTTACTCCAAGCCAGTGGACTTGGTTAACTGGGGAGAGTGTGCAGCCATTGATCTCAGTGGCGTCTCTAGCTTTCAAATTTTGGGGGGGCACACTGGGGGCCAGGACAAAAGTAGTGGGGGCAGCTATAACAACGATACATTTACACAAGTATGCTTAGAAATGCTGCAATACTTTACCCAATACCTACAGATCCCCCTCCCCATAACAGTGTCATCTACAGATTCCCCCCCCCCCCCGTAACAGTGTCATGACATCCACAGACCTCCGATCCCCCTCACTATAACAGTGTCATCCACAGATCCACAGATACATTTGAACATGATTTCTCTAAACGGTAAAGTAAACACTGTAATCATCCAGGCTGCACTGACAGTAACTTTAAAGGGGTTCTGCACCTTCATTTAACTGATGATCTATACTCTGGATAGATCATCAGCTTCTGATCGACGGGGGTCCGACACCTGGGACCCCCGCCAATCAGCTGTTTGAGAAGGCAGCGGCGCTCCAGCAGCGCCGCAGCGTTCTCACTGTTTACCGCCGGCCCACTGACGTCACGACTAGTATCAACTAGCATGGGCGGGGCTAAGCTCTGTTCACTTGAATGGAGCTTAGCAGCGCCCACGCTAGTTGATATTAGTCGTAACTCGTGACGTCAGTGGGCCGGCGGTAAACAGTGAGAAGGCCGCGGCGCTGCTGGAGCGCCGCTGCCTTCTCAAACAGCTGATCGGCGGGGGTCCTGGGTGTCTGACCCCCACCGATCAGAAGCTGATGATCTATCCAGAGTATAGATCATCAGTTAAATGAAAGTGCAGAACCCCTTTAACTTTTAAATCAGGAAGATTCAGGGGGAGCCAGCTCACCTCTCAGACTCAGAGTCAGATCTCATCTCTCTAGTTAGAAAGAGACTTAGTCAGACAGTCACTACTTGTACCTTATTATTAAGTTATTAACCTGCTACACCACTAGGTCAGGCTCAGTCTCAGACCAGTCAGGCTGACTCTCAGCTTCAGCTAGCTGCAGTGCTTCTGCTTCGCTTCGGTATCGGTACTCGGACGGTAGGGTAGGGCCACGCCACGCTGTCTGTCTCTCTAGTCTCTGGGCTGGGCCTGGCTGCCTTAGGCAACTACTTCAACTACAGGCAGTGGGCAGGCTGCGCTGAGCGCTCACGGTGATGTCACGTGCCTGGCCCAGGCTGCGCCGCCTAGGAGGAGGAGCAGGAGCGCCGCCCGCACTGCCAGTAGTTGAATGTTAGCTAGTCTCGACTAGCGGCGTGCTGATTTATGCACAGCAGCGTGAGCGGTCAGCGCACAGCACTGCCACTGACTGAGTCTGACTGGTCAGGTCCTGGGGACGCGGTGGGGAGACTCAGATGTGATGTCCGGTAGGATAGTCCGGCCCTCAGGGCCCTGCCGGCTGCCTGCGCAGCACAGACCAAGTGTCACACACAATGACACACTGTAGTGCACACCAAAATGAATGGGGTTTTAGAAAGCGAGAGGAGAGGAAGTAGGATATAGAAGATAGGCATTGTGGGATTCTGGATAGTAAGGTGGTGATGTCTGAAGAGGTCAATTTTTGTGTCGTCAGCATAAAAGTGATACTGAAAGCCATGGGACTATGAGCTGTCCCAGGTCGAAAGTGTAGATTGAGGGTCTGATTGGGCATCTGATTAACACTGGGGGTCTGATGTGAAGTCTGATTTGGGTCCTATAAAGATGGTCAAAATGAGCCCTGTGGAAAACATTGCATATTAATTATTAAGCATAGGTCATGTTAGTTGACAGGGTTAAAATAACATGCAAGGTTCCCTTTAAATTAGATGCAGGCCCCACCTAATGAGATGACCGAGAGATCCAGTTGGGGATTAACGGAGAGGTCACTTTCATGGAAACAGATGAGCTGTAAATCCTATAGAAGTGCACAACTCCATTCATTCCTCATCTGGATGTGGCGGCTGGTGGAGGATCCCCATTCTGGAAGTAGATGCGAGTTCCAGAGGTGGGAATAACCTGTGGATATGCCATAAATGTCTAAAAAGTAGATTTTTGTACTTACGGTAAAATCTGTTTCTCTTCCATTCATTAGGGGACACAGGCTTGACGATGGTATAGCTGTTACCACTAGGAGGCGGACACTAAGCACAAAGGTGTGAGCTCCTCACCTTCAGCTGTACCCTTCCCACAGGGACTAAGCTAAATCAGTTAGTGCAAAAGCAGCAGGAGAAGTAAAACAAAAACAGGAAAACCACACTATGTACGAACCCAGAACCACACAGGCCAGAAAAGGCCCGTAAACAAGAGAAAGGGTGGGAGCTGTGTCCCCCAATGAACGGAAGAGAAACAGATTTTACCGTAAGTACAAAAATCTAGTTTTCTCCTCCGCATCATTGGGGGAGACAGGCTTGACCATGGGACGTTACAGAGCAGTCCTAAGGGTGGGCATAACCAGAAACCCTCCTGCCAATCAGAGAACCGCCGTCTGCCAAACTCTACGCCCCAGAGAAGCATCAGAAGACGCAAAGGTGTGCACTCTGTAAAACTTGTCAAAAGTATGCAAAGACGACCAGGTAGCCGCTTTGCATACCTGAAGGGCAGAAGCCCCATGATGCACTGCCCAAGAGGCCCCCACAGCCCAAGCAGAATGAGCAGTAACCCAGAAGGGTAGGGCCTGGTCACTGACGCGGTACGCTTCCACAATGGCCAAACAAATCCATTGGGAAATGGAAGTTTTAGACGCAGCCAGCCATCGTCTCGGCCCCTCTGGAATGACGAACAGGGAATCCGTTCGCCGGAAGGATGACGTCTGGGACAGATAGATGCGAACAGCTCGTATCAAATCCAGAGTGTGGAGCGACTGCTCACGAGGATGAGACGGAGCAGGACAAAAAGGGAGCACTTTGGGGTTCAGAAATACTTACCTGTCTGACGTCTTCTGCCCCCCCTGGCTCCAGCCGGATCACCACCTTCGGTGTGCGGCCCCTTGGGGAGGGCCGCTACACCAGAAACAGAGGGGACTTGTGACCGGGCCGTGGTGATCGGAAGGCTGGCGGGATGCAGAGGCTTTAAGAACCTCTGGTCCTCCTTGACTTCTGGAGACCGGGAACGAGCAGCAGGCTTAGGGGAACCCCTGATCTCCCGTCTCCTGGGTGGGAATGCAGGTAGCCAGGACTGCCTGAAATCCTGCTAAAAGGAAAGAAAAAAGATTAGCAGACCTGCAAAGCAGTGAGGTCTGCTTCCTACAGACACTAAGCTAAAACTGATTTAGCTTAGTCCCTGTAGGAAGGGTACAGCTGAAGGGAGGAGCTCACACCTTTGTGCTTAGTGTCGCCTCCTAGTGGCAACAGCTATACCATGGTCAAGCCTGTGTATCCCGATGATACGGATGAGAAATAGGAGTACCTCTTTAAACCCGGTCTTCATTAGAAACACCATACCACAACTCACATCTTATCAATGGATTTTAAAACTTGCCATAGAGACTGAAATGAGCGGATAGCCATCTGTACATGTGGTTCACAGCATATTTACAACCAAGTGAAAAATTTAAAATCCCTATCCGCATTGCATATTTTGGCCTAAAATCCCATCCTTATGGGGAACTTAAAGGGGTTGACCCAGTAGGATATTTAGGCCTATTGGGGGATATGGACTTCACACAGGAGAGTCCCCTCTATGAGCTGACGTGGGGAGCCTCTAGTAAGCAGTGACCCGCACTCTGGCAGACTCACCTGAAGAACAGCCATTTAATACTACTGCACATGTCCCTTCAGCAGTAACTACAGGAGAAATGCCCGGCCATGGAAAAAATCTGTTGTTTGCCGGGGTTCTTATGAGCTGGACCCACAGCTACTATATGAAAGTCTCTGTCATCATAGACAACCCCTCCTAGCTTTCAAATAGCACTTACTGGTCCACCTTTCTGTCCCGGTCATTACACATGTTCTCCGAGCTTACGATTTTAAAATGTGATGCGTATAGGTGTGAAAGAATCTGCATCTCGCATGTTACGGCATCAGATCAGGTCGTATTTGCAGACATGTTCCTCCTTCACCTACATTAGTTGCACTTTTTGCAGGTGTGTGCTGCCCTCTATCAGCCGACTGCTGTAATGACACAGCAGGTACTCCACACCAGCACTTCAGTCTGGCTGCACTGCAGTAGAAATGTAGGTACTTCTCTACAGAGCGAATAGTCCGCATTCCCTAACCTAACTCCATCGCCATATAACGTATCGAAGCTACACTGCAGGCCGACATAACATTATGCCGATTATAGTAGCAAATGTAATTGATTTATTATGAAAAATTCTATTTAATATGATAATAAATAATACATTTACCATTAGAAAACTCTTGAAATATTTCCGATTCTGGATAATGCCTAAATCTGCTTTTTGTTCCAAGAAGCTTGGCATGGGCGAAAGCATTCCAGCGCTATTTTGTGGACTGCTTTGCAGACCCCCACACCATGCCTTTGAGCAGGTCAAGATCATTTCCCTTCTCTTTCATGGTGGCCTTCTTCTGCAGTCATATGTGTCAGTTATACAAGGAAGGCTGCCCTCGTTCCACCATACAAAATCCATCTACCCCTCTCAGGCCCTACTAAAATGAATCCCTTACCTTCTTAGCTGAGAGGCCGAGTTATAAAATCAACATTGGCGCTATGTACTATTGGAGACATTAGGACATTGGTAGCTGGTGGTAATTGGAAAGTAGTAAGCCAGGGGTTAAAATATAGGAAAGATGACCTGTCCCCTCTTCTGACATGTCTATTTTAGTAACTACTTGCATTCCCCGTGTAACGACTCTATGATGTGCTATTCCTCCTCTATGAATGAACTGCCAGCAGTTTACAATAAATGTCCATCTGGGTGTTACCATCTGACACTGGCAACACTGATTGGATACTGTCAGACTGTGCAGGGACACACCCCAACTGGTAACACCCACTTGGACCTTCTGGGAATATTTTCAAAAACTTCTAGTTTCTAGTAGGAATAATACAGAAATGGCCCAACATATGAAATGATGATTAGTGCTGAGCGAATCGAAGCACTAGTAGCTGTAAAAAAAAAAAAAAAAAAAAGTCATACACACCTCATCCATTTGCGCGCAAAGAGTCTGCAGTGGCCATCTTGATTGAAGATCCCGTGTGAAATCTCATGCGCGGTGATGTATGACATCACCACACCGGCCAGAGTGATGACGTCATCATGCATGCGCAAGATTGCGCGGTGGATCTTCAATCAAGATGGCCACAGCAGACTCTACACAATCAAATAAATAAGGTGAGTATTTTTTGTTGGATATACAACATCTTACAGCTTAGTCTATTGCTATATTGACTGCAGTTCATAGTTATAACACTAGATGTCACTGCTACTAATGCTTCACTTGTAATCTCTCTCTAATGCATTTCTATGATGTGTTGTATTTCCTGTACATTGAGGTGAACTCGCTGATTTCTTTTTCCTGTCTGTGCCAGTCACCATGTAAGGTGAACTTCTGTTATTGCACGCATGTTCCCATAAACCCAGTTACTCCACAACGTCCAGCAATCCTACTCTGCAAAATTTTTAATTTTTAACAGATTAAACCCAGACAGCCCGCAATGGTCATCTCCGATGCCGTGATCGACGACGAACGCGGCATCTGAGGGGTTCAATGACCGGGTGCGACACAATTGCTGTTTCCTGCCATTGCGTCTGCTACTCACAAAGAAACGCGCTTCGTGATGAAGTAATTTGTCACAAAGCGAATTTCTTTGTGAAATTCGGCTAAGCAGCCACATAGAATTTGAGAATTATCGCTCATCTCTAGAAATGATGCTCCAGCATTGTTATTACATGGGGAAAGCTAGTAGCTGCTTAAACAGAAGAGTCAGGAGAAGTGACAGTGACTTGCCATCAGGTCACCATCGCGTCTTGTCCTAAGGCTATGTAGTACATTAGCACCAGGGGCGTAACTACCACAGCGGCAGACCATGCGACTGCTATGGGGCCCAGGGCAAGAGGGGCCCAGTTGGGATCATCTCCTCTTCTACTGGGGGTAAAAACTTGGTCAGGACTCTACCCTCTAAAAGAACAACTTTTAGCAAACGAGGCAGTGGAAAAAATGGCCCAAGGGTAATTGAAAAGGGTTTAGGCGGAAACCCTTCTGTCCTGTGTGGGGGGCCTGGTTTGATCCTCGCTATGGGGCCCTTACTTCTCTATGTACGCCACTTCTCTATGTACGCACTTACTAAGCACCTCTCCCCAAAGGTACTAACCAGAGGAAGAAACATGGTAAGAATTTGGCTTATATATACACTGCTGAAAAAAATAAAGGGAACACAAAAATAACACATCCTAGATCTGAATTAATTAAATATTCTTCTGAAATACTTTGTTCTTTACATAGTTGAATGTGCGGACAACAAAATCACACAAAAATTGAAAATGGAAATCAAATTTTTCAACCCATGGAGGTCTGGATTTGGAGTCACACTCAAAATTAAAGTGGAAAAACACACTACAGGCTGATCCAACTTTGATGTAATGTCCTTAAAACAAGTCAAAATGAGGCTCAGTAGTGTGTGTGGCCTCCACTTGACTGTATGACCTCCCTACAACGCCTGTGCATGCTCCTGATGAGGTGGCGGACGGTCTCCCTAGGGATCTCCTCCCAGACCTGGACTAAAGCATCTGCCAACTCCTGGACAGTCTGTGGTGCAACGTGACGTTGGTGGATAGAGCGAGACATGATGTCCCAGATGTGCTCAATTGGATTCAGGTCTGGGGAACGGGCGGGCCAGTCCATAGCATCAATGCCTTCGTCTTGCAGGAACTGCTGACACACTTCAGCCACATGAGGTCTAGCATTGTCTTGCATTAGGAGGAACCCAGGGCCAACCGCACCAGCATATGGTCTCACAAGGGGTCTGAGGATCTCATCTCGGTACCTAATGGCAGTCAGGCTACCTCTGGCGAGCACATGGAGGGCTGTGCGGCCCTCCAAAGAAATGCCACCCCACACCATTACTGACCCAATGCCAAAACGGTCATGCTGGAGGATGTTGCAGACAGCAGAACGTTCTCCACGGCGTCTCCAGACTCTGCCACGTCTGTCACATGTGCTCAGTGTGAACCTGCTTTCATCTGTGAAGAGCACAGGGCGCCAGTGGCGAATTTGCCAATCTTGGTGTTCTCTGGCAAATGCCAAACGTCCTGCACGGTGTTGGGCTGTAAGCACAACCCCCACCTGTGGACGTTGGGCCCTCATATCACCCTCATGGAGTCTGTTTCTGACCGTTTGAGCAGACACATGCACATTTGTGGCCTGCTGGAGGTCATTTTGCAGGGCTCTGGCAGTGCTCCTCCTGTTCCTCCTTGCACAAAGGCGGAGGTAGCGGTCCTGCTGCTGGGTTGTTGCCCTCCTACGGCCTCCTCCACATCTCCTGATGTACTGGCCTCTCTTCTGGTAGCGCCTCCATGCTCTGGACACTACGCTGACAGACACAGCAAACCTTCTTGCCACAGCTCGCATTGATGTGCCATCCTGGATAAGCTGCACTACCTGAGCCACTTGTGTGGGTTGTAGACTCCGTCTCATGCTACCACTAGAGTGAAAGCACCGCCAGCATTCAAAAGTGACCAAAACATCAGCCAGGAAGCATAGAAACTGAGAAGTGGTCTGTGATCACCACCTGCAGAACCACTTCTTTATTGGGGGTGTCTTGCTAATTGCCTATAATTTCCACCTGTTGTCTATCCCATTTTCACAACAGCATGTGAAATTGATTGTCACTCAGTGTTGCTTCCTAAGTGGACAGTTTGATTTCACAGAAGTGTGATTGACTTGGAGTTACATTGTGTTGTTTAAGTGTTCCCTTTATTTTTTTGAACAGTGTATTTACATAGAGCAGCATCCGTCCATGCCATAGCCCCTTTGGCCTCTCAGCAATTCCACGTTCTTTGAGCAAGACCTAATCTAAAGGGAATTTGCCCTGGTTACACACTCCATTCAAAACTTTGGATTCTTTAAGGGGGTTTTCCGGGACTTTTATATTGATTACCTATGATCTGGACAGGTCATCAATATCTGATCGGCAGGGGTGCGGGGTGTCAGATATTGATGGCCTATCCTGATTTGCAGTAGCTCAGGTGCCATAAGTCAGGGCCAGAACTACACAGCTCGGTCCATTGTGTAGGGATAGAGATGGTAAGTGTATCTCTGCTCCCACTGAAATGAACGCAGTAACCAGATCCATCCACTACACAATGGACGATGCTGTGTCATTCTGAGTGCTGGAACTACCCCAGGGCATCTGAACAGCGGGGCTCTGGGGTGTCGGACCCTGCTGATCTGATATGAGGATATGCTATCAAAATACTGTAAGATTAGTAGACAACCCCGTTTAAGAGGTTGTCAGGGAGTAGAAAAAAAAAGAGCTGGCTATTTTTCCAGTAACAGCGCCACTCTTGTCTACTGGCAGTGTCTGGTATTTCAGGTCAGACTCATTCTGCTTGTATTTGTCTGAGCAGCAATACCAGACGGACCATGGCCAACTGTGGTCCCGTTTCTGGAAATATAGTTGGCTGTTTTTTGTTTCCTGGCTCATCCGTCAACATTGCTTAAAGCTGTGAATGTCTCAGCAGGACGTTCTTACCCTTGAGTGTCCGAGCTTGTTATCATTTTCATCTGTGATCGCAATACCATTAAGAATTTCTCTAGATAAAAACACAAAAATTCATCAGCTAATCAAACACATATCTCAAAAAATATAATAAAAAACCTAAATAAGCTAAATAGCTAACTTTGATGGAGATATGAGCAATATCTACATTTTGAGGAACCGCACTGTTATCGACTTAGTCATTATCAATGTTCTCTTTAAAGGGTTATTCCGGTTTTGCAAATTTCAGCATCAACTGACAGGAAACAACACATGTTGTCACTTACTAATACTGATTATTTATCTCATGTCCCATTTTCCCCGCATATCATCGTGGTCACATGACATTCTCCGCCAATGACATCACGTCTACATCTGAGGCATGGCAAGGTTTGTAAGGCTCTGTCCTGTAGACACAACATTATCAGTGACCTTGCCTCTCAGGGCAGTGTTCTGCTCATTCTTCTGGAACCTGCCCTGTAGATGTGAAGTCAGCAATGACGCTGTGTCTTAGGGCAGGGTCCTTCCACCAGGGCTTCAAGCAGGCTTGGATCTGTGACATTAGAGCTGGGAGGGGAAGGAGAGGCAGAGACCTGATGGTACAGACAGTCCCCGTGAGTCTTGTGCCGGGCTGTAAACACAGGGTGCGGGTCACAGATCGCATTTATGCTGGAGGAGTCAAAATGCACTCACATCGTCATCATCTACTATAACGTAGTAAGGTAGAATGCTAGTGGTAGTTGTTTTTTTGTGACCGGAAAACCCCTTGAACTGATTTTTCTTCATTTTTTTCCCCCACATGTTCACCTTTGCAACCTTTTTTTATTTCTCTAATGAGATGCAATTATAAATATCCTACCATTTTGTGTATACAGCTCCTCTACAGACCTATGTGTTTCTATGTTTATAGACTGCATACAAACCTGTGTGATCCTGCAGTCATGTGTGAACATATGCACATTAAAGATGAGGGCCTACCAACTGGCCTCCAATGATAGATATTGACTGCTGTCTCTTGGTTAAGCCACCAGCATCAGTTTTGAGGTTCGCACGGTCACAGTCGGCCAAACCAGAAATGCACTGACTATGTAATGTGTATGCTGCCTTCTGAGCCCAGATGGCAGACGTCAGGGAATATAAGGATCGGGCGGTTGGATTTCAACTTGCCTGATTCTTCTGTTCTCTACAATCATTATTAAAAGCTATGTACACATTTGGGGACTTTTTTTTAGGATTCCAATACTCATTTTGGGCTAAAAATCCTTTTTTTTAATTGGTCTCTATTAAGAATATTCAGCCTCCTCAGATACTAGAGTAAAAAAAAAAAACAGTCTGTTTGCAAGCTGTCACAATCTATTTTCTTTGTATCCCGTCATCTGACAACTCATGTGTAGCTCTTATTTCTGATCTCCTGACCTCAAAAACACTTATTTAAACCATATTCTTATCAGTTTTGTAAGAATTGAGCTATAATAAGTGTTTATGGAGGTTGGGAGATCAGAGATAAGAGCTACACATGAGTTGTCAGATGACAGGTTTTTGTATTTTATTGGGATTTTATATGATAGACCAACACAAGTAGCAAGTATGTGTGAAGTGAAAAGAAAATGAGGGGTTTCAAAATTTGTAATAAATAAAAGTCTGGAAAGTGTGCTGCAAGCCATTCTAACACATGGATATGCTTTGATCTAAACCATTCCATTGTAGCTTTGGCTGTATATTTAGGGTCAATGTCCTGCAAGAAGGTGAACCTCTGCCCCAGTCATCAGTCTTTTGCAGCCTCTATAAGGTTTTCCTCCAGGATTGCCCTGTATTTAGCTCCATCCATCTTCCCATCAACCCTGAGCAGCTTCCCTGACCCTGCTGAAGAAAAGCACCCCACAGCATGATGCTACCACCACCATGTTTCATGAAGGGGATGGTGTGTTCAGGGTGATGTGCAGTGTTAGTTTTCCTCCACACATATTGTTTTGCATTTAGGCCAGAAAGTTCAACTTTGGTGTCATCTGACCATAGCACCTTCTTCCACATATTTGCTGTGTCCCCCACATGGCTTGTGGCAAACTGCAAAAAGGAAAGGACTTCTTATGGGTTGCTTTCGAAACTGTCTTTCTTCTTGCCGCACTTCCAAGGCCAGACTTGTGGAGGACACTACTAATAGTTGTCCTGTGGACAGATTCTCCCGCCTGAGTTGTGGATCTCTGCAGCATCTCCAGAGTGACCATGGGCCTCTTGGCTGCTTCTCTAATTAATGCTCTCCTTGCCTGGGCTGTCAGTTTAGGTGGATGGTCATGTCTTGGTAGGTTTGCAGTTGTGCCTTACTCCTTCCTTTTTCAGCTGATGGATTCAACAGTGCTCCATGTGATGTTCAGGGCTTGGGATACTTTTTATAACCCAGCCCTGCTTTACACTTCTCCACAACTTTATCCCTGACCTGTTTGGTGTGTTCCTTGGTTTTCATGATGCTGTTTGATCAGTAATGTTCTCTAACAAACCTCTTAGGCCTTCACAGAACAGCTGTAGTTATATGGAGAATGGATTCTATTTACTAATTAGGTCATTTCTGAAGGCAATTGGTCACACTGGATTTTATTTAGGGGTATCAGAGTACAGGGATCTGAATACAAATGCATGCCATGTATCATTTTATTTTCACATCACACATACTTTCTACTTTGTGTTGGTCACATAAAATCCCCAAAAAATACATTTCAGTTTGTGGTTGTAACATGACAAAAAGGAGACTTTTGTATTACTTACCAGTAAAGTCTCTTTCTCGCTCTTCCTTGGGGGACACAGGAAACCATGGGTATAGCTCTGCTCCCTAGGAGGCGTGACACTAAGCGAAAGCTGTAAGCCCCTCCTCCATCAGCTATACCCTTCAGCCTGGAGAAGAGACTGCCAGTTGCGTGTCCAAGTAGTGAAAGATAACCACCAACCGGAAAAAGAACTGTCGAGCCCCAACGGGGGCAACCAAGCCAGAACCACAACTGTAACCCAATGAAGGGCGGGTGCTGTGTCCCCCAAGGAAGAGCGAGAAAGAGACTTTACTGGTAAGTAATACAAAAGTCTCCTTTTCTCGCCCATATTCCTTGGGGGACACAGGAAACCATGGGACGTTCCAGAGCAGTCCCAGAAGGGAGGGACCAGAACAAACTAGACCAACACCAGAGGCATCAATCAACTGCCGCCTGCAACACCAGACGGCCTAAAGCAGCGTCAGCCGACGCATGAGTATGCACCCTGTAGAACTTGGTGAAGGTGTGCAAGGAGGACCAAGTGGCCGCCTTGCAAATCTGCTCCGTAGAAGCCCGATTTCTCTGAGCCCAGGAAGCCCCGACCGCTCTAGTGGAGTGAGCGGTAACACCAAGGGGAGGAACCTTGCCCTTGGCGAGATAAGCCTCAGTAACAGCCATCTTGACAAAACGGGCGATAGCAACTTTGGATGCCGCCATCCCTCTGCGCGACCCTTCCGGGACCACAAAGAGCGAGTCAGTATGCCTGAAAGAGCTGGTTACTTCCAGGTAAATCTTGAGCGCCCTGACAACGTCCAGGCGATGAAGCTTCCTCTCCCGCGGATGGGAAGGGGAAGGACACAAAGAGGGGAGAATGATGTCCTCGTTCAGATGAAAGGCGGAGACCACCTTAGGAAGGAAGGAAGGGACCGGACGAAGAACCACCTTGTCCTGGTGGAACACTAGGAAAGGTTCCAGACAGGAGAGTGCAGCCAATTCGGACACCCTCCGAAGAGAGGTGACGGCTACAAGGAAAATAACCTTGCAGGACATAAGTCGCAAGGAAACCGTCCGCAGAGGCTCGAAAGGAGAAGCCTGGAGCGCTGAGAGAACCAGGTTCAGGTCCCAGGGCGGTACCGGAGGGCGATACGGGGGAACCGCGTGAGCCACGCCCTGAAGGAAGGTCTTGACAGGACCAAGGGGGGCCAGTGGGCGCTGAAACAAAATGGACAGCGCAGATACCTGACCCTTCAAAGAACTAAGGCCTAGACCTTGGGCCAGTCCGCTCTGCAGGAAGGACAAAACGGTCCAGGTCCTATAATAGATCCTAGAAGAGGACGGCTTACGGGCGCGGATCATGGTGCGGACGACGTCCGCAGAAAAACCCCTACGTGTCAGGACGGTGGTCTCAACAAGCACGCCGTCAAACGTAGGGACCCTAAACGCGGGTGGAAGATCGGTCCCTGAGAGAGAAGATCTTCCCTGGCGGGCAGCGGCCAGGGCGCGTCTGCCAGGAGCAGCATGAGGTCGGCGTACCAAGACCGGCGGGGCCAGTCCGGAGCGACCAGAATCACCGAGACGCCTTCCGCCGCGATCTTCCGAAGGACCTTGGGCAGGAGAGGGATGGGAGGAAATATGTATGGGCGCGCGAAGCCTCGCCAAGGAAGAACGAGGGCGTCGGCTCCGCAAGCTCCCGGATCCCTGGCCCTGGACAGATAGGCGGGGACCTTGTGATTGAATTTTGAGGCCATGAGGTCCACGTCCGGTATGCCCCAACGAAGGCAAATGGCCTCGAATACCTCCGGGTGAAGAGACCACTCGCCGGGGTCGACGGTGGTGCGACTGAGGAAGTCCGCCGCCCAATTGTCCACCCCTGGAATAAAAATTGCAGATAGGGCCGGGACGTGGGCTTCCGCCCAACGGAGAATGCTGGTGACCTCCCGCATCGCTGCAGCGCTGCGAGTGCCCCCCTGGTGGTTTATGTACGCCACAGCCGTGGCGTTGTCTGATTGTACACGAACTGGATGACCCTTCAGCAGATGAGTCCAGTGTCGTAGAGACAGAAGGGCCGCTCTCAGTTCCAGGACATTGATCGAGAGTTTGGACTCCGATGGAGACCAAATGCCCTGGACGGATCGGGGAGGAAACACGCCTCCCCAGCCAGAGAGACTGGCATCGGTTGTAACCACCAACCAGTTGAGTGGCAGAAAGGACCTGCCCAGAAGAGGGGACTGTAACCACCAGCGGAGAGATGACCGCACCGGAGGCGATAGATGGAAGGGATGATCCAGAGACTCCGGCGATTTGTCCCAGGAGGAGAGGATCGCCCGTTGGAGAGGGCGGGAGTGAAACTGCGCAAATGGGATTGCCTCGAAGCAGGCAACCATCTGCCCCAAGACCCGCATGCAGAAGCGGAAGGACGGTCGACGGTGGAGAAGGAGACCCCGAACCGCCCCACGGAGGGACAGACGTTTTTCCGAGGGAAGACGTACCTCCGCCGCTCCCGTGTCTAAAAGCATTCCCAGGAAGACGAGTTGTCTGGAGGGGGGAAGGGAGGACTTGGGGAAGTTGATGACCCAACCGAACCTCGCCAGAGTCTCTAGAGTGAGATCCACGCTGGCAACCGCTTGAGAAAGGGACGGAGCCTTGATGAGGATATCGTCCAAGTATGGTAGCAGAAAAACACCCCTGGAACGGAGTAAGGCTAAAACCGGGGCCAGGACCTTGGTGAACACCCGGGGGGCTGTTGCCAGCCCAAAGGGAAGGGCGACAAATTGGAAGTGGAGGTCCCCCACGGCGAATCGAAGGAAGCGATGGTGACACCGGGCTACCGGAACATGGAGGTAGGCATCCTGTATATCGATGGAAGACATGAAATCTCCCTGCTCCAGGGAAGCCACCGCGGAACGGAGGGACTCCATCCGAAACCGTCGAAGGAGGAGAAAACGGCTGAGCTTTTTGAGGTCCAAAATGGGCCGCACCGAACCTCCCTTCTTGGGAACTACAAAGAGGTTCGAGTAGAACCCTTGGAACCTTTCCTCTAGAGGAACGGGGGTAATCACCCCCCTGTCCAGTAAGGCTTGAACGGCCGCGGAGAACGCAGCCGCGCTTTTCGGGTCCCGCGGCGGGCGGGAGCGAAAGAACCGATCTGGAGGGAAGGATGCAAATTCGATTTTGTATCCGGAGGACACAATTTCGAGGGCCCAGGGGTCGGAGACGTGAGCCATCCAGACGTCCCTGAAAAGGAGGAGCCGGCCCCCCACCCGGGTGGGTGGGGGCGCGCCTTCAGGCAGAGGACTGTTTTGCTGCGGGTGTGCGGGCAGCCTGCGGCTTGCGCCAGGAGGGCTGCGCCCGAAAAAACGGCGTCCTACGCTTGTCCTGGGGAGGAGCCGAAGCGGCAGCTGTGGTGGGAGCCCCAGAGGCCCTGCGGGAGGACCGAAAACGAGACGCACCAGGGCGTCCGCGGGGGGCGCCCCTGGCTTGGGGTTGAGGAAGATGGGTGCTTTTACCACCCGTGGCCTCTGAAATAAGTTCGTCTAAGCGGACCCCGAAAAGGCGGGAACCCGCAAACGGTAGCCCCGCCAAGGAACGTTTGGAGGCAGCGTCCGCTTTCCAGACCTTCAGCCAGAGCTCCCTCCTGACGGCAACTGCCAGGGCGGAGGAGCGTGCAATAAGGGCTCCCGCATCAAGGGAGGCCTCACAGACAAAATTCCCGGCCCGAATAATAAGCTGGGCCAAGGAACGCAGGTCCTGGATGGGGACGTCCGAGTCCAACTCCTGTTCCAGCTGCGCACCCCAAGCAGAGATTGCTTTCCCTGCCCACGCAGAGGCAAAAACCGGTCTGAGAGCAGAACCGGAGGCAGCAAAAATGCCCTTGGAAAGGGTCTCCATGCGACGGTCCTCCGCTGACTGAAGGGAGGACCCGTCGGGAACAGGGATGGCCGTGTTCTTTGACAGCCGGGCCACAGGGGGGTCCACCTTGGGTGGGGAAGACCAGGTGGCCACGACATCGGCTGGAAAGGGATAGCAAATGTCCAGCTTCTTGGGGTTGACAAAACGGGCGTCCGGGCGAGCCCAAGCCTTAGACACCACGGAGGAGAAATCAGAGTGGATTGGAAAGACTTTTGAGGCCTGCCTGGGTCTGATAAAGGAGACGCTAGCTGCGTCCGAGCTAGGGGGGGTCATCCTGCACCTTAAAGGTGTCACGAATATCAGTGATGAGTTGACCCATCGCTGAGGCTAGCTTGGACGGCAGGGCCGAGTCCATTTCCAAATCTGAAACCGCCAATTCACCTTCAGAGAGCGAATCCTTTGGAGAGGAGAGGCCCGTCTGGGTGCGCACGCGTGGCGGAGAGAGTGAGGCCTCAGAGGAGGAGGCTCGCTCTACTCTAATACGCTTCTGAGAGTGCCTAGCTCTGGAGGGGTCACTAGGAGAGAGTGAACCCGCTGCAGCGGCAGAAGCAGTGGACCCGGAGGGCGCGACAGTCAGAGTGGCGTCCTGCGGGGTAGGTGGCCTGTCTATTAGGCGGCCCACGACATGAGTGAGGCTTTCCACGGCCTGGGACAGGGATCTAGCCCAGTCAGGCGGGTCAGAGGAAGCAGGGAGCGACACAGCGGGCGATTGAGGCTGCGGTGGAGCTCGGCATGCAGTACAGTGCGGATCAGACTGCCCCCGGGGAAAGGGTTCCCTACAAGCAGTACAGGCATGGTACCATGGCTTGGCGGCTGCAGAAGGGTCTGACATGGTGGAAAAAAGGATGTTGCACTTAAAGTGAAAACGGGGATAACACCCAAGCAACAGTACTTTGGCACGGAGGGGGTTAACAGTCCTACCAGACCCGGATGAAGCAAGCGGCAGCGGTAAGGGGAACAGACTGAAGGAGGCTGTGGAGGAGAGGCAGCAGCACGGAGCTGAATGGCTTCAGGATCGCACGGCAGAGAGGATTCCACGCAGCACTGTGAGAAGTGGAGCCCGATGAACCCGGAAGTAGCGGAGCGCATGTAGGAAGCTCCGCCCCCCCACTGCCGCGCTGAAGCAGAGCCGCGCGCGCGCGGCAAAATGATTTTAACCCCCAAGGATGATGAAGTGCCGGCCATGAAATGGCGCCGTTCATGCCAAGAAAAAACGGCTCCCGCCGCGCCTGGATGTGGCAGACGGCTTGCTTGTCTGCAGCCGTCCCCTGTAAGGCAGCGTCCTAGGACTTGCCCAGATAAACTCCCCTCCAACTAAGCCCGGTAACGTCCCGATATGCTGGGGGGGGGGGGGTGCCGGCGGTGGCAATGTAGCGGTGGCCATGTAGCAGTGGCCATGTAGCAGTGGCCATGTAGCAGTGGCCATGTAGCAGCGGCCATGTAGCAGCGGCCATGTAGCAGCGGCCTGGGTAGCAGCGGTGGGAGGGAGGAAGGGGAGGCTGGAATAAACATTTTTTAGAGGCTGAAAGGGGTTTTGAACTCATAAAGCCTGGACAAGGAGCAACTGCATTACCACTGAGCTACCAGCTTGCATTGCAGCCACTCTCACCATACGCTGTCTTCGCCCTCAGTCCATCCAGCGGGGGTCGCCCCTTCAGCTCCTGGCACCGCAGTGGCAGGAAGCCGGGGAAGGGACTTGGCGTGCGGGCGACCCTGAGCTGGCGGGACGCAGGGGAGCGAGGCTGCCCTGGTCCACCTTGTCTTCTGTGGGGGAGGCGGCAGTGCGGAATTACCGGCACTGGCGCAACTCAACCCCGGGAGAAACAGAGGGGTCTAATGCGCCTCTGTTGTCCCTGTAGGTAGAAAAAAATCGAATTAAAAACAACAAATAACGCAAAAATAAAAAATCATAGGAAAACAACCCTGCATAAGCAGGGGGTGTCTTGCCTCCTTGGACACTAAGCAAAAACTGGCAGTCTCTTCTCCAGGCTGAAGGGTATAGCTGATGGAGGAGGAGCTTACAGCTTTCGCTTAGTGTCACGCCTCCTAGGGAGCAGAGCTATACCCATGGTTTCCTGTGTCCCCCAAGGAATATGGGCGAGAAATGGGAAAAGTTCAAGGTTACTAGTTGTAATTGGCTGAACAAGTGAAGGAAGATATAGCTTTGGCATAAACTTACTGTTGTCTCATCATAGGAATGTTCACACAATTGGCAGCGGCGACAGCAGCAAAGGGAACCCAACGGGCAATCAACGGTGGCGCTCTCTGAAAAAACAACGGTGAACCCAAGAGCCTTAGCATTGGGTCTAGTAATGATAATACTGTAATATATTGTCATTATAATTTTTAGTTATTAACTTGCAACAAAACACTCCTACAGCTCCCTAGCACCATAAAAAAGTTGCTGTTGACAGATCCTCTCCTCTTTTAGGTGTCTCTATGTTGTCCTGTTGGAAATGGGCTGTGGCTCGGATTGCCAGGTGAGTGGCACATAACAGCGCTTGTATGTGATTTGAGCTGAACCAATTATTTTTTTACTAGGAAAGGCACAGTATATATTTTAAAGACTGTCACAGCACATTTCAAGCGACTGAATTGTGCTTTTAGTACGCTCCTCTGGCTATCAGAGAGGAACAAAACCTGAAAGAAGAGAATGAAAGTGAGAACAGAAGCAAACGTGAACTATCATGTAATCCACTTGCCCAAGCGAACTTTGCTACCCTAGAAGACAACGCAGAAGATCAGCAAATGAGGAGGGATTCATACAACCTGTAGAGAGGTCGCTTTTGAAACTATTGTGTTACTCAAATGTTAAAGGGGTTCTCCATCATTTAAAAATTGATGACCTATCACTAGTATAGCCCATCAATATCAGATCGTTGGAGGTCCCAACACTGCAAACACCTGCCAATCAGCTGTTTGGGAGTAGCTCCATCGACAGGACTATTCATTATGTATGTGGATCGATCTGATTACTGCAGCTCATTGAAGTGACTGGAAGCAGCGCTGCAGTAACAGTGGACGGAGCTGTGTAGTTTCTGCACCAAAGCTATTCTCAAACAGCTGATTGGTTGGGGTATGTGGTGTTGGACCTCTGCCAATCTAATATATATGACCTATTCCAGGGATAGTTCATCAATTGTAAAATTTTGGGAAACACCTTTGTTATCTTTTCAGCGTCCCTATACAGTATACAGTAGGTTACTTGGTTATGCATTCAGGGTCTTGTTAATATGCTACGTACACAAAAATGTCTAGTCTGGTTAAATTTTTGTGAATGCACAATGTATGTAAGTAAGCAAAACCTAACCTGAGGATAAACAGGGTACATAGATTAAAAGAGGGGGCCACAATACAGCACTGGCGACCACCACATACTTCATACCAAGACATGAAAGCCTGACCTCTTAGAAAAGAAGAAGAACTGAAGAAGAGGAGTCTGTGAAGGTTTACACTGGCCACAGGGACAGGCCTGAGCTGTAGCCCCCATATCTATAGAGCTCAAAGCAGCTGCAGAGGCTACTATGTATATTTTTGGGAGAAAACCTTCCCTTTCCAAGGGTCTCCTGCTTCCTGGGTTCACTACTGTTCATCATCAGCTCAAACTGTCCCTCATCGTTAGTTGAAATTTCTTTTGTTTTGCATTGCAACCAGTGTAGAGGTGGCCATTCACCCTAGTAGCTGTCAGCTAACAGCCATTCCTCCTACCTAGACCCCCACACATGCTTGCTTGGCCCATCATGCATGTTTTCTGAATGGGGAGAGGACATTGAACCAACATCATCTGTTGTGGAGAATCGGGACACCCTCAAATATATCAGATAGTCAATGTTTTGGCCAATATAAGTCTAATGTGTATGGTCATCTTTAGTTGATGGAAGTCCCCTAGATAGGTGTACCCAGAGGCAATTGCCCCTTATCCAAGCTCTAATCTTGCCATGATTACACCCGGCAGGTATATTTGAGCTTCTCAAAATCCTCATCATAACCGATAAACACTACAGACACAAGTATAGTTAGCATTATACTGGTGGATAATTAGCAGAAGACAATGGTGAGCACGAACCTGCACTGGTCTGAATGTACCGGTATACAGATCGCTCATGAAAGCAGTTTCTGTAGGGCCAACTAGTGGAGGTAATATCCTTTAGTCAATATCTGGCCCTGCAGCATGACTAAGGATATCAGCCCCGCCAAAAGTCCTTTCCAAAATGAAAGGGAGACTCATCTGCAGGCAGTTGATTCAGAGTTTGTGCTCTTTATCAGTACAGAGCAGGGTGCTTGGTTGGCTTGATGTACGTCTCCAGGTCTTAAGGGGTCACTGTTTCTCCTCGCTCTGGCGGTCACATCAAGGAGCTGCAGTATCTCCCCCCTTCCACCCGAGACCTATATCCTTTAAGGTGAAAGCACACACATGCTCTTCATGTTCCGTACCTTAGTATACAGGTTAAGTCCAACTGCAGTGGCTAGAGCAGTTCCAGTGGCCGTCACGTAGGCAACTCCAATCTGGCTGCAAGTTCAAAACAGAACAATTTCATATAAGATATAATATGCATTTAACCCCTGGCAAAATTTTAGCAAAAAAGTTCTTAGCCGAACACATACACATAAGAATGTCCATTTTGATCAAGTGATTCCATCAAAACTGACTGACAATGAGGTCTATGGGGACAACTTGAGACGTTTCTGGCAGCCGCTTATCTCCCTCACTCTATAGTGGGCCAAACAGGCTTATTATTGAGGGAGTTATGGCTACTGTGTAAGCAATACTTAGCACTGAATTGAGGATATTCAGTCCTGACATTTTTTCTCCTGTAGGATTGCAATGGTAGCATTAAAGTGGTAGACCACTTTCTTGTTAATGTTGACCAGTGTGTATGTAAAATAACTATATGGCACTTATTAATAAAGCCTTTCTGATATTCTGAACCATTTGCTATATTTCATAAGCCATGCCCCCAGGGGCAAACTGGCCATAGACCCTACAGGGAAATTTGCCGGTGGGCCGATGCCCAGGGGGCTGCCCGAGCCTCAAGGCCACCAGATGGGGACATAAAGATCTGATGCTCTCAGCCTTAATTAATGCTAGAAGTATTAGCTACTTATGCAGCGGCTGCAGGTGCCCTCCTGAATTCAACTGTATTGCCATCCTCCGAATGGCGATATAGTTGAATACCGCGGCGAGGGTGGTAGTATTATGTGCTGCCTTATGGTATGTGGTTCTGCAGGGGCGATATTTTGTGCTGCATTACAGTATTGCTTCCCTGCCTACTTCTGTTGGCCCTGTCTTCTGTCAATTAAAACCAGCCTACAACATGGGGTATTTTTTTTTCCAGGGCCACTTGAAGTTCCCAGTACGCCCCTGCAAATCTGTGCTGTCCGCATGGAGGTCCTGTCCATAAGATGGCCGCTGATGGAGGGTCATGTGACCAGACATCACTCAGTTTCCTCTATTCAAACATACTACACCTGCACTAAACTCTGAACGGTGCAGACGCAGGTGCAGTGCAGATGAATGGAGGAGACATCACATCATGGAGGTAATTTGCTTGGTCACATGACCCACAATCAGCAGCCATTTTATGGACAAGACCTCCATGTGGACAGCACAAAAGACGTTGCAAACAAGGTGGCATACCTTATGAAATATAGAAAATAGAGTAGAATATCAACAAAGGATATATTAGTAAGAGCCATACAGTAACCATATGGGAGGAAGTGGTTGACCGAGACTGTGCCAATGTGTGTAATAAGATGTTTGCACAGTCCAAATAAAAGGGGTGGGTCGACAAAGCTGGTAACGTCACTCCACGGGGTCTGAAATGGCGGAAGATGAGCCACAGGGGGTGAAAGGTCAGGTGAATATTTTTTTATATGCACCAATGTTAGTAATGTTATAGCGAGTCGAGAGTTATGATCCGAGCAGAAGACTGGACAGCTGGTTGAATCATCTATCTAATAAGGTACCGTATAGCTGTACTCTATGATTTGCTCTTTAATTATGTGAAAATACTTTTGCAGGCTGATATTAAGTTAAAAAGATCATTAATCTGTTTATTACTAACATATCATTTTATGGTTTTAATTTAATTATTTTCCCAGAGAAATGCTGGATGTGGTTTTCCACACTCCCCCACAACTTCTCTTTCCAAGAAAACCAACACCTCTTTCCAAGAAAACACAGATTATGAGATTCTTTACAGAAGCCAAGAAGTTTGGTAAATTGTTTTCTTTCATTCTTATCTGGTTTCTGAAAAAAAAAAGCAGCAAATGCTATAAAATATGTAAAAAAAAATACACTAAAAAATCCCCCGCAGATCCAGTGCAGATGATCCGGCGGTCCCACCGTACTTTGTTTATAAGTAGGCGGCACGTGACCACTGCAGATGATCAGTGGCCTTAGTGGTCATGTGACATATTACTGGCATAACCAGCCAGCGATGGGAGCCATGATGCCCGCTGAGGCCACTGACCGACTGCAGCAGTTACATACTGGCTGCTAAACTGCATCTCATCGCAGGAAAAATGTGCCCCAACATTTTGGAGAATTTTTGGTCAACTTATAGGTGGCGTAAACTTAGACTAAACAGTCTAAAGATGAGACAGATTTGTCAGTCAGCATCAGTCACTGAAACATCTGGGGCAGATTGGGACTGTCTAAATTTGCACTCTCTTACTTTTAGACATCATTAGTAATCTGTTTCTAATGTTATGTGTCCTTCTTCGGAGTTGTCCCTGCTTCTGTCATCCACAGCATTCACAATTCCTAAAGCAAATTTATGTGGTGTGGAACCCCCATTTGATTGGGCCGTATGAGTGGTGAAATATTTAATGTGGTCCAAATTTACTCCTAATAAACTCCTCAAATAAGACATATTTGCCGGCATGCTTACATTGTGAGCATTAGGCTCCAGACGCTTCACCATGACCATTTCCCTTCTGTCTCATCAGTAATTGGTAAAGGTACCATGAAACTTGGACAAACTTTTGGTGCACTGACAGAATTCTGGTGCAGGATTTAGGATATGCCAATAAAGGTCCCTGTGCCTGTACCATAAACATGTCTAATATTAAAGGGGTGGGGGATGTTGGCAACCAGACCTGCAAAAGGAAGCATACTTCCCGGGCTGGCTCCCGACATCTTTGCTCCCTGGCCTCAGCTGCCTAGACGTAGACTTCCTGTTTGACAGTGTTGGAGCCAATCACTGGCCACAGAGGTGACCTGCTCCCCATGCATCATGACAAATGGTCACGTGACGCAATGGTAGCAGATCAACGCTGCAGCCAGCAATTGGCCGCAACGGTGCCCAACAGGAAGTTTGCTTCCAATGAGCCCAACGGAGCAGCCGAGGCCAGGGAGCAAAGGTGCCAGGAGTCAGCACAGGGAAGCAGGTAAATATCCTTCCCTTCGCAGGTCTGCCCAGGAGGGGTGTTTGCCAAATCCTCCCACCCCAAAGGTGCACAACCCCTTTAAGACTGCGATTTATATTCTTCAACAGTGCAAAGTTCAACAGTATTAATAAATCTGCCCCATAGTCTTACACAGGTAAGAAATAAGGCAGAGAAGGACTTACCCAGGAGTGATGGGAGAGGCGGCATTTCGGTTGGTATAGTTTACAAGTGCGTTAAAAGACTGGTTAACCCACTGCCAAAACACTACTGCGGGAACCGTCCTGTTCAAATATACAACAAAGAGTTACAAAAACACATACAGCTAATAGTATGAAATAGATGCAAATGTTATACAAGGTGAAAACAGATGAGAATGGGATGTTTTACAACATATTGTGAAAATACACATTAAACCTATGCATATAGCCAGGGCTGCCAACCATCAATTGTGGTCACCAGTGGTGCATACTGTATGCAGCTGACTGCGTAGAATATATAGAAAAGCTCCTTACGAGTTCATTTTCTCGCAGGCCGTCTGTAAAGAAATGTAATAATAATGTAATGAATTGTAATACAAACCGGATTCCAAAAAAGTTGGGACACTATACAAATCGTGAATAAAAACTGAATGCAATGATGTGGAGGTGCCAACTTCTAATATTTTATTCAGAATATAACATAAATCACGGAACAAAAGTTTAAACTGAGAAAATGTACCATTTTAAGGGAAAAATATGTTGAATCAGAATTTCATGGTGTCAACAAATCCCCAAAAAGTTGGGACAAGGCCATTTTCACCACTGTGTGGCATCTCCCCTTCTTCTTACAACACTCAACAGACGTCTGGGGACCGAGGAGACCAGTTTCTCAAGTTTAGAAATAGGAATGCTCTCCCATTCTTGTCTAATACAGGCCTCTAACTGTTCAATCGTCTTGGGCCTTCTTTGTTGCACCTTCCTCTTTATGATGCGCCAAATGTTCTCTCTAGGTGAAAGATCTGGACTGCAGACTGGCCATTTCAGTATCCTGATCCTTCTCCTACGCAGCCATGATGTTGTGATTGATGCAGAATGTGGTCTGGCATTATCTTGTTGAAAAATGCAGGGTCTTCCCTGAAAGAGATGACGTCTGGATGGGAGCATATGTTGTTCTAGAACCTGAATATATTTTTCTGCATTGATGGTGCCTTTCCAGACATGCAAGCTGCCCATGCCACACGCACTCATGCAACCCCATACCATCAGAGATGCAGGCTTCTGAACTGAGCGTTGATAACAACTTGGGTTGTCCTTGTCCTCTTTGGTCCGGATGACATGGCGTCCCAGACTTCGAATCGTGACTCGTCTGACCACAGAACAGTCTTCCATTTTGCCACACTCCATTTTAAATGATCCCTGGCCCAGTGAAAACGCCTGAGCTTGTGGATCTTGCTTAGAAATGGCTTCTTCTTTGCACTGTAGAGTTTCAGCTGGCAACGGCGGATGGCACGGTGGATTGTGTTCACTGACAATGGTTTCTGGAAGTATTCCTGAGCCCATTCTGTGATTTCCTTTACAGTAGCATTCCTGTTTGTGGTGCAGTGTCGTTTAAGGGCCCGGAGATCACGGGCATCCAGTATGGTTTTACGGCCTTGACCCTTACGCACAGAGATTGTTCCAGATTCTCTGAATCTTCGGATGATGTTATGCACAGTTGATGATGATAGATTCAAAGTCTTTGCAATTTTTCGCTGGGTAACACCTTTCTGATATTGCTCCACTATCTTTCTGCGCAACATTGTGGGAATTGGTGATCCTCTACCCATCTTGGCTTCTGAGAGACACTGCCACTCTGAGAAGCTCTTTTTATACCCAATCATGTTGCCAATTGACCTAATTAGTGTTAATTGGTCTTCCAGCTCTTCGTTATGCTCAAATTTACTTTTTCCAGCCTCTTATTGCTACTTGTCCCAACTTTTTTGGGATTTGTTGACACCGTGAAAATTGGAATCAACGTATTTTTCCTTTAAAATGATACATTTACTCGGATTAAACGTTTGATCTGTCATCTACGTTCTATTACAAATAAAATATTGACATTTGCCATCTCCACATCATTGCATTCAGTTTTTATTCACAATTTGTTTAGTGTCCCAACTTTTTTGGAATCCGGTTTGTATATAATGTGAATGTAATAATAAAAATGTAATCAAATGGGTTAAAGGGTTTTTCTGAGTGTTTAATATTGATGGGCTATTCTCAGCAGAGGTCATCAATATCTGATTGGTGGGGGTCTGACTCCTGAAACTCCCGATACCATGGTGCCCTGCCATGGCCTCTTCCTGGGCCTGTGATGTCACGTTCATCGATCACACGGCCTAGGTGCAGCTCAGCCCCATTGAAATGAATTAAGCTGCTTGGTGAGCTTCACACATCTGATCAGCAGGGTTGTCAGGCGTTGGACCCTTACCATTCAGATATCGATGACCTATCTTGATTATACGTTATCAATCTAAAAAAAAAAAAATTGCCTGAAATTTACACTATGGTCAAATTTATAGAAGGCAATTATCCAATATGAAATAGAAGAAAACGATTCCGGCACTTATTTTTCTTCCCATAAAATCTTCCTCTTTATTAATCACATCATATGCGGTACAGTATCACAAACAAGCTGTTTACGCGTTTCGGAGACCTTCTCCTTAGTCGTAACCAATTATCCAATATGTTTGCACTGTGGGTGGAGGAACATTACAGGAACACGAGGAACATGTAATGTGTGGATATAATGTGTGTGGATGTCACTCTAAACTCTAATACCAGTCCTGACAACTGCAGCCATGTCAGAATAGACAGCACAATGCCTGTTGTCAGCACTGGCACCCTGCAGCGCCAGAGTTCCGAGTCCATATCCAACCAAAGACAACATATGGTTTCCTCCCATTTTCCATAATGGTAGGATATTTAGCTTTCTACTAAATTGGACCTAGAATGTCTGATAATTTAGACTGTAAAGGGAAAGGGGCTGATGTGAATGATGACAAACTGTGTACAATGCTACAGAATATGATAAAGAGCAAAGGCCAAATATGAGGTTCATTATGTATACGTTAATGGAGCAGATTTATGAATCTGTCAGTGTCATGTAAGAAGGTACAATGAATCATCGTGGAGGATAGGTACGTGCCACCGAGGTTCCTGGCCTCGGTGGAGTAAGACCCAGTTTTTATGTGTCAGCAGCAGTTGCTGTTTGACATCTGATACTTAGTATGGCTGTGTAGCTGATCCGGGACGGCTCTTACTGGGAGTAATCAAAGTTCTGGGTGGGCGACTACCATGTTCCAGGCCGGGTTTTGCCAGGCCTAAAAATCAGCCAGCACTGCCAGGTGAGGGGGATTACCTCAATCTGACAGTGGAGCTCAGGAGGTGTTGTGTGCTGGGATCTGAGGCTTGTGCCGTGCTGGAGGGCTGAGACCCGTCTGTAAGGGAAACAGGCCCCCCTAAAAGCCTGCTATGGACTGCTGGAGGCAGAACTGCCAAAAAGGTGATTTTTGTTATGTGGACTTTCCATCGTGTGTGAACTAAGGCCCCTTGCAGATGAGCGTTCCTCCCGCAGCGAGTCTGCAAAGCAGCTCCCGGCCTGACCTCCCAGCGCTGCCGGGGTTCACAAAGCATTATATTGATTTATGATGCTATGTAACCCTTACAGTTCTGGAATGTATTGGATAACACTAACAGCATTATGCCAGGGTTATCCAATACATTCCAGAACTGTAAGGGTTACATAGCATCATAAATCAATATAATGCTATGTGAATACCGTCAGTGCTGGGAGGTCAGGCCGGGTGCTGCGATGCGGACTCGCTGTGGGAGGAATGCTCGTCTGCAAAGAGCCTAACACCAAGACTGCAAAGTGATGTTTTGTTTTTGCTTTATGTGTGAATAAACACAGTAGTTTGATTTAAGAACTGGTAATTTGCCTCTGTACTGTGTCCGCACACCCTGTCTACCAGAGCGAATCCCCACAATTGGTGGAGGATACGGGCAAGAGCAGTGAGGCTGGCGTGAACGCCGATATTTTTGGGTTCTGCATTTTTCCAGGCACGGTTGTATGTCGTACATTAGACCAGTTGTATTACAACCAGTGCCCCACGACAAAATGGAGGCTGTTGTGAAGGCCCTCATGGAGGCTAATCTGCAGCAGTGAGAGACAAACCTGCACCAACGCGAGGCTAATAAGCAGCAGCAGGAGACCAACCAGTTGCTGCTACAACATGTGATAGCTTTGCAGACAGCAGGGCCAACTCCGAAAGTCCACGATGCCCGGAAAGCAGTCCGTGCCGCGATTCCTAAGATGACCTCTGCAGACGACATCGAAACCTACCTGGCGATGTACGAGAAACTGGCCATCCGGGAGACGCTACCCCGAGACCAGTGAGGTTGTCGCTCTCTCCAGCACTGGATCGGCCAGGTGTCTCCTGGCAATGCCCTGGAAATGGTGGACCTGGTGGAGCGCTACGAGGCTATTAAGAATCTTACGGGGGGGTTCTTTTGGGAGGTGGGCAGTCAAACCCCGTAAATCTCCATCCCAGACCCGGCGACTTTTACCAACCAAACCCACCCGGCATGTACCCCGTACAAACCTGGCTCCGATAGTCTGCTGGCGGTGTCAGGAGCCTGGCCATGTAAGAGCTGACTGTCCACATCAGGTGGAACCAATGGATACTAACTATGGCTACCGTCAGTCGTTATATGCCAGGAAGCTGTGTGCAGCAGGTACCCCAGAAACACTAAACCACTTGTGCCAGGGGGAAGTGGGAGACACTCCAGGGGAGGCTCTGCTGGACTCAAAGTTGGGGTCATGTGCATCCATAGAACTTATAATGGGGAGAGACTTCCCGGCTTCCTGTCACTGTGGCCTGCTACTAGAGTGACTGATACCTATGAGACAGGGGTAACTCCATCATAGTGGCCTGACTCCAGGGGGAGGCCAGAACCCTGGGAACCCAAGGCCGAAGGGCCAGCGGTAGGGGTGACCGCCACATTAGTGGAAGGGGGGGGGGGGACAACCCCACTGAATGTAATGGTGGGAGGGATGTAGAGAACTTGCCGCCGAGGCCTGAGCTGGCCGACCTTAAAGGGGTATTCCCATCTCAGACAATGGGGGCATATCGCTAGGATATGCCCCCATTGTCTGATAGGTGCGGGTCCCACCGCTGGGACCTGCACCTACAACGAGAACAAAGTGGATAGCGCTGTGGCTGGAGGACCCCGGGAGCCCATGCTCCCATTCATTTCTATGGGGCAGACGGCAATGGCCGAGCCGGCGCTCGCCCTCCGTTCATTTCCTGGCTCCGTTCTTATTGTAGGTGACCTGCACCTATCAGACAATGGGGGTATATCCCAGCGATATGCCCCCATTGTTTGAGATGGGAAAACCCCTTTAATGTCTCTGGGGATAATTTTGGTACTGCACAACACCGAGACCCAACCTTATCCCGAGCTTGGGGAAATGTATTAATAGTAGATGGTGAACCACAACAACCAGGGGCAGAGTCAGTGTTTCCCCGTTTTGTGGTTCATCAGGATATGCTGTATCGGGTAAACCAACTGCAGGGTGAACATATATGAACAGTTAGTGCTGCCCCAGGCTTATCGCAAACTCGTGTTAGAGTTAGCCCACCAACATGTTCTCGGGGGGCATCTGGGAATGCAGAAAACACAGGACCGGATACTACAACAGTTTTACCGGCCCAGTGTGTTTAGAGAGGTGGACGAATTCTGCAAGTCTTGCCGACCTTCCAAGCAACTAGCCCCCAGCACCTTTTCCGCAGTCCCTTGGTACCTCTCCCTATTATCAAGGTACCATTTGAGCGAGTCGCGATGGACCTAGTAGGCCCAGTACCGAAGTCCGTTAGAGGACATCAACACATCCTGGTCGTCCTAGATTACGCCACTCTGTACCCGGAGGCGGTGCCACTGCGACATACATCGGCTAAACTAATAGCTTAGGAGCTAATGGAAATGTTCTCCCGAGTGGGGCTACCTAAAGAGGTTCTGACTAACCAGGGGACCCCTTTTATGTCCAAAGTCACGAGGGAGCTCTGTAAACAGTTAAGGACGTCTGTTTACCATCCGCAAACGGACGGTCTGGTTCAAAGGTTTAATAAAACATTAAAAACCATGTTAAAAAGGGTGGTGTCTAAAGATGGGAAGGACTGGAACCTTCTTCTGCCCTATCTCATGTTTGCTGTGCTAGAGGTGCCCCTAGTGGGTTCTCGCCCTTCGAACTGCTATATCCGAATAGAAGTGTCCTTGAGTATGTTACCAAGATGCAACAGCGGATAGAGACCGCTTTGCCTCGTGTCATGGAGTATATGGAGGCCGGTCAGCGAGCCCAGAGTCGGGGGTGGGTGGGGGGGGGCTGACTGATTCACGCGCATAACAAAACACAAGGTGCATATTAAAATATATAACAACTATATAAACTGACTCTGGTCTCTGCTGCACTGTGCCGTATTTTTCGCCATATAAGATGCACCTAGTTTCAGAGGAGAACAATAAGAAAAAAATATTTTTCATTACACCTCAGGTCAGACCAGCAATCAGACCCCCAATGTTAATCAGACCTCAGATCAGACCCCAATGGCTCAGATCAACCTCCAAACCTTTAGCCACCTATCAGCCCCCAATGTCAGCCATAAACCCCCCCAATGTCAGCCATAAACCCCCCAATGTCAGCCATAAACCTCCCCAATGTCAGCCATAAACCTCCCCAATGTCAGCCATAACCCTCCCCAATGTCAGCCATAAACCTCCTCAATGTCAGCCATAAACCTCCCCAATGTCAGCCATAAACCTCCCCAATGTCAGCCATAAACCCCCCCAATGTCAGCCATAAGCCCATTAGCCCCCCAATGTCAGCCATAAGCCCCCCATTAGCCCCTCATGTCAGCCATAAGCCCCCATTAGCCCCTCATGTCAGCCATAAGCCCCCATTAGCCCCTCATGTCAGCCATAAGCCCCCCATTAGCCCCTCATGTCAGCCATAAGCCCCCCATGTCAGCCATTAGCCCCTCATGTCAGCCATAAGCCCCCCATTAGCCCCTCATGTCAGCCATAAGCTCCCCATTAGCCCCTCATGTCAGCCATAAGCCCCCCATTAGCCCCTCATGTCTGCCCCATGTCCCCCAGGTCAGCCATCAGCCCCCAGTGCAAATAAAAAAAAAAAACACTTACCTCTCCTGCTCCTGGTCACCATCGCGATCCTCTTCATTCTTCATTCTGCTGTCGGCTGGCTTTGTATAGCGGCGCACAGTGTGAGGTCACAGAGCGACCTCATGATGTGCGCAGCCCTGCACATAATGGAAGCGCTTCATTAGTACAGCGTTAAAGACGGCCCTGATCGCCGCGGCCCGGCAAACCATCTTCCAGGGCCCGGTCTTAGGCTGCGGCCCGGCGGTTGGGGACCGCTGTTCTAGGAGAAGCGGTTTCGGCCCCTCTGTCTGAAGCAAGGGAAGCGGCTGCCACAGTAAGAATTGCTGACAGCCTCTCCTCTAAGCAGGCCAGGGAGTTTATTAACTGGAACACAGATGTGTTTTCAGATCTTCCTGGACGCATTTCTACAATTCAGCATGACATTGTCACTGAGCCTCAGACGAAAGTCCGGCTAAAACCATACCGGGTACCCAGGCCTCGGCGTCAAGCCATCTCAGAGGAAGTGCAGATGATGCTGTGGCTAGACGTCATTGAGGAGTCTAAAAGTGAGTGGGCTAGTCCTATAGTGCTAATACCCAAGCCGGATGGGAAGTTGCGGTTCTGTAACGATTTTCGTAAACTGAACGAGATTTCCAAATTCGATGCGTATCCCATGCCCCGGATGGATGAGCTTATCGAGAGGTTAGGCCAAGCTCGGTATTTTTCTGTTTTGGACCTCACAAAAGGGTACTGGCAGGTACCCTTAACGGAGGCTGCCAAAGAGAAAACTGCCTTCATCACACCTGAAGGGCTGTATCAGTACAAGGTGCTACCCTTTGGTCTGCATGGTGCCCCCGCCACTTTTTAACGGCTTATGGACATTGTGCTGCTTCCATATCGTTGGTACGCTTCGGATTACCTGGATGATATTGTCATCCACAGTACCGATTGGGAAAGTCACCTACCCAAAGTGCAGGCTGTAGTGGACTCCCTTCGGAAGGCGGGACTAACCGCTAACCCAAAAAAATGTGCGATAGGGTTAGAGGAGACTAAATACCTGGGGTATGTTATTGGGCGCGGAGTGATCAAACCCCAAGTAAACAAAATAGAGGAGATAAGAAATTTGCCCCCGACCTGTCACCACTAAACAAGTAAAGTAATTCCTAGGAATGATAGGCTATTACATTAAATTTATTCCCCACTTTGCTACTGTAGCCGTGCCATTGACAGGGTTATTGAAGGGACGCAAGTCAGTGATCATTCACTGGAATGACCGGGCGGAAGAGGCTTTCTCCACTTTGAAGTTGCCCTGTGTGGATCCCCGGTTTTGGTGACGCCCGACTTCAAGCGGGAATTCAGAGTGCAGACAGACGCCTCTGAAGTAGGCCTCGGTGCTGTACTGTCTCAGGAAGTCAACGGGAAGGAGCATCCCGTTGTCTTCCTAAACCGCAAGCTCACCCCAGCCGAGACCAGGTACAGTATAGTGGAGAGAGAGTGCCTGGCTATCAAGTGGGCACTCGAGTCTCTCCGCTATTTGTTGGGGAGAACATTCCGCCTGGTGACTGACCACTCCCCTCTCAAGTGGATGAGCCAGGCCAAAGAGAGAAATGCCCGAGTCACCAGGCGGTTCCTGTCCTTACAAAACTTTAAGTTCTCCATAGAACACAGGGCAGGCCGGCTGCAGGGAAACACGGATGCCCTGTCTCGAGTATACTGTATGTCATGTGTTTACCCCCTCAGGGTTGAACAAAGGGGGGAGGTATGCAAGAAGGTACAAGGAATTATCGTGGATGAAAGGTACGTGTCACCTAGGTTCCTGGCCTCGGTGGAGTAAGAGACGTTTTTTATGTGTCAGCAGCAGTTGCTGTTTAACACCTAATACTTAGTATGGCTGTGTAGCTGATCTGGGACGGCTCTTACTGGGAGTAGTCAAAGTGCAGCATGTAATAGCGCCATATAAGCATCCAGTAAAAAAATGTACCATGTGGTATATGTTTTTAACATGGGTGTATAAGGGGGATGGGTTCTACGGTTCATACTGTAAATGGCCACTCTCAGTGCAAAAAAAAACCTTTTCACTGCTCGTATTCCTGTTAGTCTAGTCTAGTTGACCAGACGTGCGCCTTTTCTAGCTGCTTGCGGCGCTGTCTAATTTGCTAATTAAATCAATATCTGTCATATGTTGACCTAACGGGGTCGGTTATGGGATAAAGACATGTTATGCGAGTCCTCCGTGTATACCCAGCTGTTTATCAGATGTCGGCCCACAGCTCCCTTCTCACGGCTCAGTTAATCATTGGCCATATTGTCTGGTAGCGATCTAAGCATTTACTAGTGGTGTTGACTTTAACCAAAATGTGTAATATTTTAACTTTGGGAATGGAAATCCTGCTGACAATCTGTTTTCTGTCCATATCTTCATTAGGAGGCTACATACATATGGTCGATAGACTATCAGAGAGCGCTTGTGGTTTATGTAGCCTTCATGATCCCATTTTTCCCTGTCATGGAAGATAGAGGAATTAATTTAGAGAACTCAGATTGTCCTTTACATCCCATAGTAAATGATGAGACAAATTTTCGAAACTGAAAGTAAACCTGTCTTTGTCTCCTATAGCAACCAATCACAGCGTGGCTTTCATTTCAGATTCTGCTCTTCAAAAATGAAAGCTGTGCTGTGATTGGTTGTTATTGGCAACACAGACAGCAAAAAATGCATGCAATGGAGAATGCCCGCAGCGGACCACAAGTGCCACAAAAACATCCTACACCAGATAACAAAATGTGTGGATGTAATTGACTATATGAAATAAACTTTTACACGAATAGGTGCACTATTGTAGTGGATGCAATCAACACAATCTGACTAAACCCTCACACTGATGTTAAAATGAGACTTTAGCCAATATATCATTATATGAAGGACATACCGGAGCCAGCTCACCATGTCACCTAACGCTAACCTACCTGTGCCGTATGGGCAGTACCAGGGGCCAGTGGGCGAATTACAGGAGCGTAAGGTCCGACTCACAGCAAACAGCTCCCCGTTACCTCCAGTGTGAAACCACACATACAATGGGAGGAGAGAGATTGCATCCACCACAGTAGTGAAACTATTCGTGTAAAAGTTTATTTCATATAGTCAATTACATCCACACATTTTGTTATCTGGTGTAGGATGTTTTTGTGGCACTTGTGGTCCGCTGGGGGCATCCTCCATTGCTAGGGATCGCCATTAGCAACGGACCACATGTGCAGGATTTGCTCCCCTCGGTATAGATGCATAACTGCATACGGGATTGAGCATTTCCTGCTTTTTGAGACCACGTTATTTTGTCATGTAGTTTGTATATGTATGTCTGGAGGTGAATAAACTCCAAATTTGAATGTGCCTTGATTTTCATCTATAGGCTACATTTGGTGCACCTGTGAGGCCTGCGTCATATCAGTCAGCCTTGGGCGGGACTCAGAGCCTCCTTGCTCCTCTCATTGTATGTGTGGTTTCACGCTGGAGGTAACGGGGAGCTGTTTGCTGTGAGTCGGACCTTAAGCTCCTGTAATTCGCCCACTGGCCCCTAGTACTGCCCATACAGCACAGGTAGGTTAGCGTTAGGTCCCGTGCCACCTGAGATACCTTGACGTAGTGCGCGGGCTCCGGTATGTCCTTCATATAATGATATATTGGCTAAAGTCTCATTTTAACATCAGTGTGAGGGTTTAGTCAGATTGTGTTGATTGCATCCACTACAGTAGTGCACCTATTCGTGTAAAAGTTTATTTCATATAGTCAATTACATCCACACATTTTGTTATCTGATGTAGGATGTTTTTGTGGCACTTGTGGTCCGCTGCAGGCATCCTCCATTGCATGCATTTTTTGCTGGGGATGCCATTAGCAATGGACCACATGTGCAGGATTTGCTCCCACGGGTATAGATGTATAACTGCATACGGGGTTGAGCATTTCCTGCTATTTGAGACCACGTTATTTTGTCATGTAGCAACTGTGGCGATTCGCTCTGGTAGACAGGGTGTGCGAACACAGTACAGAGGCAAATTACCAATTCTTAAATCAAACTTCCGTGTTTATTCACACATAAAGCAAAAACAAAACGCCACTTTGCAGTCTTGGTGTTAGTTCCCACACAATGGAAAGTCCACATAACAAAAATCACCTTGTTGGCAGTTCTGCCTCCAGCAGTCCATAGCAGGCTTTTAGGGGGCCCGTTTCCCTTACAGATGGGTCTCAGCCCTCCAGCGCGGCACAAGCCTCAGTTCCCAGCACACACACCTCCTGAGCTCCACTGTCAGACTGAGGTAATCCCCCTCACCTGGCAGTGCTGGCTGGTTTTTACATTTTTGAGGTTTATGGCCCTACTAGACATGGCGAACATGGTGTTCAACTGTTCATCAGGCAAAAAAGAGGCTATGGGTCTATTTAACGGATGCGTGGGCGCTTTCCTAAACAGACACTAATGATACAGTGTGAAAAGACCCTGAGATTTTAGGGAATATATGAAAGTGATGGCATATTGCTGTGATATGCCATCACTTCCTAATTGGTGGGCATTGAACTACTAGGATCCTCACAGATCCTCAGAAAGAAGCAGGCGCAGGGCTGCTAAAAGGGGTTGTATAGAATAAGAGAAACATGGCTGCTTTTTCCCCACACAAAGCACCACACCTATCCACGGGTTGCCTCTGGTATTAAAGGGGGTTGTGTCACTTCAGCAAATGGCATTTATCATATAGACAAAGTTAATACAAGCCACTTACTAATGTATTGTAATTATCCATATTGTTTCCTTTGCTGGCTAGATTAATTTTTCCATCACATTATACACTGCTCTTTTCCATGGTTACGACCTCCCTGCAATCCATCAGCGGTGGTCGTGCTTGCACACTACAGAAAAAAGGACCAGCCTATGTGCACTCCCATGGTCCAGGCCACCAAAGAGGCTGGCTTTTTAAAAGTGCGTCTTATAAAGTGACTACTAGTGAGTGCTTCCACAATGGAAGCGCTTACTAGTATGAATTAGATTACGGGAGTTGGAAGCGAAGCGCCGCAAGCGCTTGTAGTACTCACCCTTCCCGGTCTTCCTTGCTGGAGCCGGCGTTTCACTGTCCTGATCTGAGGTCTGATGGGGTTCTGATATGGAGGGCTGATCTGAGGTCTGATGGGGTTCTGATATGGAGGGCTGATCTGAGGTCTGATGGGGTTCTGATATGGAGGGCTGATCTGAGGTCTGATGGGGTTCTGACAATGTGGGCTGATCTGAGGTCTGATGGGGTTCTGATATGGAGGGCTGATCTGAGGTCTGATGGGGTTCTGATATGGAGGGCTGATCTGAGGTCTGATGGGGTTCTGATATGGAGGGCTGATCTGAGGTCTGATGCGGTTCTGACATGGAGGGCTGATGTGATGTCCTGATAAGGGAGCCTGATCTGTTGTCCTGATATTTATGGGGGTCTAATCTGATGTCCTAATATTTATGGGGGTCTGATCTGAGGATCTGATATGAGGTCTGATGAAAAATATATTTTTCTTATTTTCCTCCTCTTAAACCTGGGGTGCATCTTATCATTGGGTGAATCTTATAAAGTGAAAAATATGGTATATAAAAGGATGAACAAATTGATTCTACAGGTTCAGAGAGAGAGACCAGTATGCTACTCAGTATTTCTTCGCAATATAGGAGTTGTCTGGGGGGAGGGGGGGTCTTTCTCATTATGGAGAGCGCCTAGTATGCAGAGTACGTGTTTGGAGTATTGTAGGCCAGGCAATGCCCCTCTGGGTTTCGAGGAAAGATATTCAAACTAGCTTTCCTAAGCCTATCTGATGGCTAATTTTCATATATTTTTCACAGAAATCCAGAGGAACATTGGGTTACAATACTAGTAACATAGTACATAAGGCCGAAAAAAGACATCTGTCCATCCAGTTCGGCCTGTTATCCTGCAAGTTGATCCAGAGGAAGGCAAAAAAAAAAACCTGTGAGGTAGAAGCCAATTACTCCTCATGCATACTACCCGTATGCCCCTCATTAGAAGAAACTGTACCCAAACCAAGGCCTCTCAGACAAAAAAGCTAAGATTCTTTGCTCAGCTCTGTTAAAGGGTAATTACTCTCTCTCTCTGTCTACATATACACATACATACACTACCATGTAACGTTCACCTTTCACCAGTATACAGTAGAAAGCATTATATACAGGCCATATACTGCATGTAACACAAGCCAGAGGAGGCGAGCAGTGCAGATGAGCCAGGAGTAGTTGGGGCACAAGGGGGAAGTTTTAACCATGTTCCCCCCGCTGCACCCTGTCTTGTGTGCAGTGGTTGTATAATTCTTTACAGCTAAGGGTTTGCTACAGTTGTGTCCAGTATATACATTCCTTTGTAAGCCAAATATATCAGCATTCCTAGGCTTGCTAAAGCTAAAATGTATCACAGTAAGTCATGTCTATAAGTCTAGAGTCCAGACTGTTTCACTTAAAATTGCCTAAACTGGTTACAATGGTATGGTTACCTTCAGCTATGAGAAGTATTAGCTCTCAGGCTACATTCACATGGTGGATTTTGACTCAAATTACGCTGTGGTTTCTGCCACAGTTGCTCAACTTCAATGCTGCATTGAATGGAGCTGAACTGCAAGCAGACACCCGCCGTGGCTTCAAGCGGTGTCCTTCTGGACACCGTGCCAATAAGGGACATATCTCTTCTTGCGCTGGTTGTAACTTTAATCCACTTGCCCACGGACTGCAGCACTGCCTCACCGTGAAAACAGGTGGACACCACACTACTGCAGCCGGAATTTTGATGCATATCCACGCCAAACTTCTGGCAGCAAATTCCTCCCTATAAAGTGGCTCTCAAGGAGTTTTTTGGCATCTTAATGTAGACAAGAATGTTCTAATAACAGACAGCATGAAAATGGTGAAAGCCCGAAATGCCATAAAAAATTAGAAATTTGCTAAACTTTTCATTACACAAAGACTAAGCATTCTTTACATAGAAACGGAAAACCATTTTACAGATGTAGTAGAGTTAACGCACATGCTTAACTCACAATGAGTTAAGAAATTTGAGTTAAGAGTTTAAGTGTTAACTCTGCTACATCCATAATTCCCCCTTACTCATACTAGTAGTACCTTTGGCTTGTCATATCTAGAGACTCTAGGATGAATGTAAGTCCCTGACCCTCCTAACACAAATGTTTCTGGGGAATTGTTGGGTTTTCTTCAGAAACTTGCCCTTTAGATGATAGTAGCCACCGGTATGATGGAGGAATGGATGGGCAAATAATTTGATAATAACATAATAACCAAAAACTTGATAACCTTCATGAAATTAGTTGTAGAATAGAAAACATGTCTGCTTTCTTCCAGAAACTGCGCCACTGTGGTCAGTGGCCAATGATGTGGTATTGCTGCTAAGCCCTATTCACTTGAATTGGAGTTAAAGGGGTTTTCCCATATGGACATATATGGCACATCGACAGGATATGCCCTAAATGTCTAATAGGTGCGAATCCTACATATGTGACCCACTCATACCTCAAGAACTCCACCATGAATGGTGGATCCTCTCCGTTCACTGCTATGGGACTTTCATAGGTAGCCTACCTAGCATGCTTGGCTATTTTTGGAAGGCCCATAGAAGTGAATGGAGAGGCCGTCCTACCTGTGCAGCCATCCCTCCATTCACGGCTATGGGACTTCTGAAAATAGCCAAGGCAGTTCTCAGCAATTTCTGAAGTCTCACTGCAGTTAAGAGAGAGAAAGCCATTATGCACAAGCAGCTTGCTCTCCATTCACTGACCCCATTCTTTAGATAAAAGCGGGTACCAGAGGTTGGACCTACAGCTATCAGACATTTATGACATATCCTATTGATATGTCATAAATGTCCATATGGGACAACCTCTTTAACTGCAATACAAGGCACAACCCATGGACAAGAATGGTGCTGTCTCTAGAAAAAAGTAGCCATGTCTTTCCTATTTCATACAACCAATTCAATCACATGCACCATTTATGATTTCATGTTGGCCAAACTGATTGACAGTTCTGGCTATAGGCATTTCATCTCATGGTAGAATGGGTGAATCCATAAAAATGATTGTACCTGTAAAACTGTAGCATGCATCCGGTGATCGCCATCCCTCCTGGAACCTGGAAAGACATTCTTCCGATTAGGTTCATCTTGTCGCCAGTGTCAGGGTGGAAGGCAGAGTCGTATAGCTTCTTGGCGTAATGAAGTTGCTCCACACTGGTGCCGGGTGGCGTGACACCTGCTCTGAACACAGAATACACTGTCAAATCTAGTCCAAGCATAGCAATAAATCAAGACTCTACCGTATATCATGAATAAATTAGGTGCATTTGGAAGTTGCCACTCCATTTTACCCCCCTAAGGTGGAACTAAAAGTGGTAACAATTTGCAGGAAGCCAATATAAAAAAAGAATATAAAAACCTGTATTGTTAGATATATCTCTTATATACAGTATATAAAAAATGAGTTCCTGTCTGTCCCGATGTCTGTCTGTTCTTTATGCGCGACCAAACAACAGATCCGATCTTCACCAAATTGGGCACACATGTACATCAGGTGTCCAGGAAGGTTTTAGACCGGGTCTCAGCTCTCTACGATGTGTCGTTTCGGAGATATTCCCAAAAAATGACCTGCATTAGCCAATAAAAGTCTTTCTCTTCATATCCCAACTGCCATACATACGGTCACATGTCTCTTATCGGCCAATAGAAGCTCACAGGCTCTTAGTCTACACATACACACAGTTTTGCTCCAGGTTTCAATAACAACCCAGCCATTTTTCTTCACTGCTGTAGGGCAGCTTTAGGCTAGGGCTACACGACGACATGTGTTGCTTGACAATATGTCTCACGACACATAGGGCACAACTACACTGAGACATTGATGTTGCACGACAATTTTTATAATGATAGTCTATGGTGTTGAACTGCGACATGCGACAGTCCATCTTGGATGGATTTTTTGCGAGTGTCGTATCACAGTCGCAGCATGTTGCAGTGCGACACCATAGCCTATCATTATAAAAATTGTTCTGCAACATTGGTGCGACAAAATGTCACGCGACATATGTCGTCGTGTAGCCCTAGCCTTAAAGGGGCAGGGCGCTGTGGAGGTTACTGTTAAGGGGGCAGGGGCCACTATCAAAAGGGCAGCTGCTGTGGAGGTCACTGTTAAGGGGCGGGGGCCACTATTAAAAGAGCAGCTGCTGTGGAGCTCACTGTTAAAGGGGCGGGGACTGTGGAGGTCACTGTTAAAGGGGTGTTCACTGTGGATGTTACTGTTAAGGGGGCAGGCCGCTGTGCAGGTCATTGTTAAAGGGGCGGGCACTGTGGAGGTCACTGTTAAGGGGGCAGGGGCCACTATTAAAGCGGCAGCTGCTGTGGAGGTCACTGTTAAGTCAGCAGGGCACTGTGAGGTCACTGTTAAGGGAGCGGGGTACTGTGGAGGTCAATGTCAAGGGAATGGGGTACTGTGAAACTCACTGTTAAAGGGGCGGGCTGCTGTGAAGGTCAACGTTAAGGGTATGGGCTGTTGTAGAGGTCCCATTTTAAGGAGGCAGGGCACTGTGGGTGGGGGGGGGTCAGTGTTAAGGGGGGAGGGGCTGTGGAGTTCACTGTTAAGGGGGCGAAGTACTGTAGAGGTCACTGTTATGGGGGATAATGTCGATATCTTAACGACACACAGAAACATTAAATGAATATATATTTATTGTATATACAGACTAGCTGAAGGACTAGCTTCGCTCAGGTATATTTAATCTATTTAATTTAATGTTTGTGTGTGTCGTTAAAAGATATCAACACTATCCACTATAACAGTAACATCTACAGCACCCCGCCCCCAAAACAGTGACCTCCACAGCCCCCAACCATTAACAATGACCCCCCCCACAGTGCCCCGTCCCTTAAAATTGGACCTCCACAGCAGCCCACCCTCTTAACTTTGACCTTTACAGCAGCCTTCCCCTTTAACAGTGCGTTTTACAGCACACCACCCCCTTGACAGTGACCTCCACAAAATGAATCTTAAAAACTAAATAGAAGGAGAGAAGAGAGAAGCAGCCTTTAAAATGATTTCTAGAGAGCTATAAGCCTAAAAACAAGGCGTTCCAGAGGGATAATTTTTGGAGGGTTGTCTGACAGCGTACATTTTTTTGATAAAGGGCAGAACAGTATAAACATTTTTTTTTAAAAGCATTACCTCACCAATCCCCCACCGCTGCCTTTCCTAAGCATACCGTGTCTCCACTGGTTTCCACTTCCTGGTTCGGTCCGCCATAGGGTTAGCGAGTGTCTCCTGCCATTTCCTGTAGATATCCCACCGGACAACCCTTTTAACCTCCTAACAGTCAGGTTCAAATTGGAAAAACCCTTCCAAAAATGTCACTTTTTTATTGTAGATTTTTAATGTGTGTCTGCAGTAAATCTTGTTGGCTCACAACTCAGGGGACACTTTTTCATTTTTAACCCCTTTGTGACATAATTAATTTTAGCCTTAAGGACCAATAATATTTCCCCCCTTTGTTTTCTAGCAGTCATAACTTTTAATTTTTTTTATCAATTTTTTTTTTTACTTTGCATCATTAGTTGTAGTTTTTTTTAGGAACATATATATATATATATATATATAGTGATTATTTTATTTTTAGGGGGGGGAGATAAGAAAAAAAAATGCAATTTTTACATTATTTTGGGGAAATTATTTACGGCGTTCACTGTGTGGTAAAAATAACATAACTTTATTATGCGGTCACCATAATGATGATAATGCCACATTTCTATATATTATGACTTTTTTTTTTTACTGCTTTTCCTTGGGCAAAACGGTTAGGTGGTTAAAGGGATATTCCAGGATTGTCCTATTAGTAGCCTATCCTCTTTATAGGACATGAATATCTGATTGGTGGAGGTCCGACTCCCCACACCCCTGCCGATCAGCTGTTTCAGGGTAGTTCCAGTGCTGGAAGTTGGAGCCGGGACTACACAACTCTGTCCACTGTGTAGTGGATGATGCTACTGCATTGCTGCTCCCACTGAATGGGAGCAGTCCCTCAGTTACCAGCGCCATACATTACACAACGGACAGCTGATCAGCAGGGGTGCAAGGTGTCAGATATTGATTTCCTATTTTTTTTTTTATTACTTATTTATATAGCGCCGACATATTCCATGGTGCTTTACAGACCTTATCATCCCGCGCTGTCTTTGGAGAATGGGAGGAAACCCGAGTACCCGGAGGAAACCCACACAAACACAGGGAGAACATACAGACTCCATGTCCTTGGTTGGATTTGAACAGAGGACCCCAGAGCTGCAAGTCACCAGTGATAATCTCAGAAAACCAAACACACACGTATGACACAATCTTGCAATTGTATATTTTATCTCTAGCTTCATGAATAAAGTGCAAACAATCCCAGTTATATACAACCCAGCGTAGAATTCATAAAGTGCAAAAGTCCACAGAAACAAATATTTAAGGCCTCATGCACACGACCGTTGTTGTGTTCCGTTCCACAAAATGGGGTTCCGTTGTTCCGTGATCCGTTTCCGTCTTTGTTTCCGTGTCTTCCTTTATTTTTGGAGGATCACCAGACATGAAGGAAAGTAAAAAAAAATCTAAGACAGGTTTGCCATGCAAATGATAGGAAAAAAACGGACGCGGATGAGAATCTTGTGTGCGTGTTTTTTAGCGGTCCCATTGACTTGAATGGGTCCGCGAACCGTTTTCCGCGAAAATAATAGGACAGGTTATATTTTTTTGACGGACTGGAACCACGGATCACGGACGCGGATGACAAACGGTGCATTAGCCGAGTTTTCAACGGACCCATTGAAAGTCAATGGGTCCGCAGAAAATCACGAAAAACGGCACAACAGACACGGAATAAAACAACGGTCATGTGCATGAGGCCTAAAGGGGTTTTCTGAGACTTAAATACTGATGAGCTATCCTCAGGATAGGTCATTAGTACCTGATCGGTGGAGGTCCGACACCCAGGACCCTCGCCGATCAGCTGTTTTAGAAGGCACCGGTGCTCTTGTGAGCATTGCGGCCGTCTCCATGCTCACCAAGCACAGCGCCGTACATTTGATAGCAGCTTTGCTTGGTATCACGCTCATCCCCATTCACTTCTATGGGGCTGAGGTGTGCCTAGACCATGTCACACGGCCTAGGAAAAGCTGGAAAAGGCCGCGGCGCTACTTTGAGCACCGGTGCCTTCTCAAATAGCTGATTGGTGGGGTCCTGAGTGTCGGACCCCCACCAATCAGATACCGATGACCAATCCTGTGTATTAAAGTCTAGGAAAAGCCCTTTAACAGTACAATGTAAGGAGAGACAGTTCACATGGAGGTGGAGGGCAGGCGTGCCCACATGCTGTAACGTTTCTGGGACCATGTCCCCTTTCTCAAGCAAGTGAACTGACTCTCCATGTGAACTGGGCAGCACAGTGGTTCAGTGGTTAGCATTCGGGTCCTGGATTTGAATTCGACCAAGGACAATAACCGCATGGAGTTTGTATGTTCTACCTGTACTTGCATGGGTTTCCATTGGGGAAAGTGTGATACAAATGTCTGTAAAGCGCTGCAGAATATGTCAGCGCTATATAAATGCGTAAAATAAATAAATAAACTGTCTCCTTACATTGAACTGTTAAAGGGATTGTCCCACGAAAAATATTCTACAGTTTTCAAACCAGCACCTGGATTTGAATACTTTTGTAATTGCATGTATTGCATGTAGGGCTGCAGTAAACGATTATTTTAGAAATCGAGTATTTTATCGATTATTTTTTACAATTAATCGAGTAATCTAATAAGAAAAAATGAATTAATAGACTGTTTTCCTTTATAAAAACTCATCAGACCCCCTGCCATCAGTCCCCAACACCCTTTGTTCCCCTCTGTGCGATCAGTCCAAGTGCATCAGTTCCCCCCAGTGTCATCAGCTCCACTATCCCCCAGTGCCATCAGCTCTCCCCCACCCCAGTGCCATCAGCTCCACTATCCCCCAGTGCCATCAGCTCCACTATCCCCCAGTGCCTTCAGCTCTCCCCCACCCCAGTGCCATCAGCTCCCCCTATGCCATCAGCTCCGTTCCCCCAGTGCCTTCAGCTCTTCCCCACCCCAGTGCCATCAACTACCACCTCAGTGCCATCAGCTGCCACCCCAGTGCCACCAGCTTGCCCACCCCAAGTGCCACCAGCTTGGCCCCCCCCCCCAAGTGCCACCAGCTTGGCCCCCCCCAGTGCCACCAGCTTGGCCCCCCCCAGTGCCACCAGCTTGCCCCCTCCAGTGCCACCAGCTTGCCCCCCCCAGTGCCACCAGTTTGCCCCCCCCAGTGGCTCCAGCTGCCCCCTCAGTGCCATTAGATGTGAATCAGCCCTAAGTGGGAGATGTTTAGTAGCATTCATTACTGCACAAGGGGGGTCACATTATATTGAATCATTTTCCTCAAAAATATAAATGACCAGACTTCCGGAGGCGGGACATTGCATATGGCCGCATCTTAAGAGCGCTCCTCATCCAGTTCTGGTGAATCCACTCACACAGGGGCATTTCTAGCCAATCTACCTAGCTGTTTGCTAGGCGTTTGTTGGAGTGTGGGGAGGAGGCGAGGAGAGCTCCCCACTCCATTTTCCAGGGACCCAGGGTGTTGTGAAGAACACGGCCACACTGACCCACTTGAAGACGCCATTACCTCTCTTATTTCTGGAACTACTATGCTATTTATTGGTATCTTCACTGCTTCTGGTCACCATCTCCAGCGCGACAGTACTTACCTTTCCTGTAGGGGCGCCGCTCCACAGCTCCTCCATCTTCTTCTCTGCGCGCTGCACTGTTATCCTGACGTCACACAGCGTCGGGTCACAGTGCGCGCTTACGTGCAAGCGCTTCACTCCCGCTCCGTGGTCACATGACACAAACCAATCCTCGATGCAAAAAATTTGCATCAAGGATTTTTTGTGTCGAATTACTCGATTTAATCGAGTAATCGTTTCAGCCCTAATTGCATGTAATTAAAAATTAACATAGCCACTGAGTTATTCAATAAAATGTATCTGTATAGCGCCACCTGCTGTTTTTATTTTTTTTTATTTCTTTGACCTGTGCACTTTCCTCCTTTAACTGCCTCCTGAGCTGTGATAGGGCCAGATCTGCTGCAGAATGGACACGCCCCCTTAGATGCAGCAGAAAAGACACTCCCCTGAGCTGTGATAGGGCCAGATCTGCTGCAGAATGGACACGCCCCCTAAAATGCAGCAGAACAGACACTCCCCTGAGCTGTCAGCTTGATATAAATCTAGCAGAGCAATGAATGGGGAGATCTCTGGATCCATGTGAGGTACAGGGCTGGTTCTAGCTTAGTTAGAAAGAGGTTGTCATGTACTATATGATGTCCGATTTTCATTTTTTACATAAGTCACGGGATAAGACCCTTTAAGTACAGGGGCAGACTGGGAACTTAAAATGGCCCTGGAAAAAAACTAAAAGTGGCCCCCATGTTGCAAGCAGGTTCAAATTGATAGAAGGCAGGGCAACAGAAGTAGGCAGGATCAGCTACACCATAGTGCAACACAAATGACTGCCCCGGTAGAAGTAAATATCACAGTGCAGAGCTAGATACTGGCCAAGAAGCTGTCTTTCTGTGGTGGCCATGAAAAGCTACACAGACTGTCCTCCTCCAGTTGTCTACAATTGAGATATGGAGCCTCGGAACAGTATTTCAAAGGGTTTTCCAAGAATTTAATACTGATGCCCTATCCTTAGGATAGGCCATCAGTATCTGATCGGTGGGGCGCAGACACTCGGGACCCCTGCTAATCAGCTGTTTGAGGAGGCACCACTCGGCTATTTTCAGCAGCCCCATAGAAATTAATGGAGGGCAGCTGCGCATGCACAGTGTGCCGTCCGACACCTTAGGCTACTTTCACAATAGAGTTTTGGCTTTCCGTTTGGGAGATCTGTCATGGGCTCTCAGAAGCAGATCAGTTTTGCCCTAATGCATTCTGAATGGAAAAGGATCCGCTCAGAATGCATCAGTTTGCCTCCGATCAGTCACCATTCCGCTCTGGAGGCGGACACCAAAACACTGCTTGCAGTGTTTTACTGTCCGCCTGATGAAGCGGAGCCAAACGGATCCGTCCTGACACACAATGTAAGTCAATGGGGACGGATCAGTTTTCTTTGACACAATCTGGCAAAATAGAAAACGGATCCGTCCCCCATTGACTTTCAATGGTGTTCATGACGGATCCGTCATGGCTATAGAAGACTTAATACAACGTAATAAAAGTGTTTTTGCAGCTCCATGAGGGATCCGCAAAAAACGCTAGTGTGAAAGTAGCCTTACCTGCTCTGTTCTCGGTGTAGGGACCTGAACCTATCAGACAATGGGGGCATATCCTAGCGATATGCCCCCATTGTCTGTGATGGGAATACCGCTTTAAGTATTTGTTTCTATGGACCTTGCATCACGGACTTTTGCACTTTATGAATTCTATGCTGGATTTAATATATGAATCCAAATGGGATTGTTTGCACTTTATTCCTGAAGCTGGAGATAAAATATACAATTGCAAGATGGTGTCACATGCTTGTTGGGTTTTCTGAGATTGCTGCATGAGATACAGCGGATCTCTGATTACACACGGAGCGCATTTATGTCCATTCTCCATTTTGGCGGTTTGACAAGTGAGACACCAGTGCTAACCACTGAGCCACCCTGAGGATAAACCATGAATAACAGAATTCTGGAATATCCCTTTAATAGCCCGCCATTATTCCTAACTGGTTAGATTTAGATCTGCGGATCCTATCGCCGTGCATTAGAATAGCAAACTGATAAAATGCTGGTTCCTGCTCCCTTTCTGCAGTGGCGAGGGTTAACTGCTTTCTGTTAATATGGCTATGTCTGAGAAGGGGGTTTGTTACGTGGTTTTAATTAGCTGAAAAGTGAATTTCTAAGTGACACAGCCTCTTTAATGGATTTCACACAAAAAGCCGATCATTAAAATCTGACAGGTTTATTGATCTGTCCCAGCGCTGGAGATGTTTGATACCCAGCTGTCCTTGTGTTGCCTAGCAACGCGCTACCTGCCTTTCATTAACTCTAAAAAGCCCAGAGCAGATTCATTTCATACCAGTCGCTGCCACGCTCTTTCCATGTACAAAACCGGTTTCCTTTGTTTTCTAGCAATTTAAAGAGGAATCTCTCTCCGTTCATTGCAGATTTCACCATATACATGATGGAATGGATCTACCATTCTAAATGCACTAGAATTCGGGCTTATAGAGCGCCAAAAAACTAGCGCACATGTCAGGCGCAACATTTATTATCTGTTTTAGACATTTTCTATGCTTAGCTAGGCTAGAAAAGGGGGCGTGGCTTTGCCAAATATAATTAAAAAAAACGCACCAGATTTATTAATGGTGCCCGCCGGTTCTTGCTGTAAGATAATAACCAGCCTTGAAATGACATAAGGAAAACATCTTTTATCAAGATGTGCCTTGTCTAAAGTAAATCTGCTCCCATATGCCTTGTACAAATTTATTGGCCGTTCCATGCATTGGGGACCGCGAATTGCAAGGGCAACAACTTGAATGGGTCCGTGGTCCGTCCGTACCGCAAAAAAGTAGTGCATGCACTACTTTTTTGATGTGCAGAGGCACGGACAGAAACCCCATGGAAGCACCACGGAGTTCCGTGCTTCTGTTCCGCACCGACCTTCCGGATTGCAGACCAATTCAAGTGAATGGGTCCACATCTGTGATGCGGGGTGCACGCGGCCGGTGCCCGCATATTGTGGACCCGCTGTCTGTGGGCCGCAATACGGGCATGGCTGGGCCCTTAAGCACAGATTCCATGACATGTCTATGCCACAGGTCAGGGATGCTCAACCTGCGGCCCTCCAGCTGTTGCAAAACTATAACTTCCAGCATGCCCAGACTGCCTACAGCTATCAGCCTACAGCAGGGCATGGTGGAAGTTGTAGTTTTACAACAGCTGGAGGGCCGATGGTTTCCCTGCTATCCCTGCAATATGGGAATTCCCAATAAAATATCAATTCTGGATCATCCATCTTAGAACAACATTTTGCCATCCCTCTGTTATTCCTCCAAGAATAAAATGACAATTCGGTGAGGGGATTGGGCAAGATTAGAGACACAGCTCATTGCAAAAAAATAAAAATAAAATGTGATTACACTTACCGGTAATCTTTTTTCCTTGAGCCTATGACAGCACCCTTGGATAGTGTCCGCCCCCTCCTCAGGACAGGAAACAGGAAACCACAACCACTTTAAAAGGAGGGATCAACCCCCTACACGCCAGTACTATTCCAAGGACTAAGGAAACACAAACCTCTCATAACAATAACAACTTTTCTAATTATTATTTTTTTTAATATTTTTATAAATAAATATATATTTTTATTTTATTCATTTTTTTTTTATAGGGAAGGGAATTAAGCGGGTGCTGTCATAGGCTCAAGGAAAAAAAGATTACCGGTAAGTGTAATCACATATTTCCCCCCTCGCCTATGACAGCACCCTTGGATCTATAAGCGAGATCAGATTAGGGAGGGACAACTGCCTGAAGGACCTTACGTCCAAATACTAGACCCTCATTAGAGGGTAACTGAAGCCTGTTATGCCTAAAGAACGTGTGAGGAGAACTCCAGGCAGCTCTACAAATTTGCTCTATGGAGGCAGAGGCCCTTTCTGCCCAGGACGTGGAGACCGCTCTAGAGTGGGCTCCAAATCCCGTAGGCGGGGAAACTCCCTTGGAGGAATACGCTAAATGAATAGCCTGCCTTATCCATCTAGCTATAGTCTGTGAGGAAGAGGCCAAACCCTTTCTTTTGCCCTGAAAGGAAATGAGAAGCTTAGAGGACAATCTCGAAGGTTGAGTGATCTCCAGGTACTGCAATAGACACCTCCTAACATCTAGACAGTGGAATTCTGACTCCTTCCTATTTTTTTGAGAGGCACAGAATGAAGGTAAGATGATGTCCTGAGAACAACGATAGGAAGAAGACACCATCGGTAAAAATGAAGGATCTGGTGAAATTATCACCAGATCCTCCAAAATATTCAAATACGGCTTTTCAATAGAAGAGGCCGAAATCTCACTCACTCTCCTAGCTGATGTAATAGCTAGTAAAAAGGCCAATTTTAATGTTAAAACCTTTATGGAGATCTCCTGAATGGGTTCAAAGGGATCTGACGTAAGGGCAGAAAGTACCAGGCTTAAATCCCATGGTGGAATATTAACCTTATGGACTGGAGCTAACTTTGAGACTGCCATTATAAATCTTTTTATCCAAGGGTGCTCAGCCAGCTTGAACTCAGAAAAGAGCACTTAAGGCCGAAATTTGTACCTTTAAGGGTACTGGGCCTAAGCTTCCCCCTCCAACCTTCCTGTAGAAAATCTAACACTAGAGGTAAATCGGGCGCTTCCAGTACATTTACTGGTTTATTTGCGAAAATACAAAAGGCCCTCCAAACACGTAAGTAGATCTTGGACGTGACTCTCTTCCGACTTGCCAATAGAGTGTTCACTACCTCCTCTGATAACCCTTTCTTCCTTAAAATCTGCCTTTCAAAAGCCAGGCAGTCAAATGAAGATTCTCTACCACTGGGTGAAGGATGGGACCCCGAGCTAGAAGTCCCGGGAAGACTGGAAGAACCCAAGGGGAGGCAACTGACATTCTGCGGAGCCAGGAAAACCAAACCCTCCTGGGCCAGAAGGGAGCTATCATGATGACTAGAGCACTCTCCTCCCTTATCTTTTTCAGGACTCTTGGCAATAATTTTAATGGGGGAAAAGCATAAAGTCCCTTTCTCCATGATTGAGCTAGAGCATCCACCGCTGTTGGATGCTCTTCTGGAAAAAAAGAGAAGAACCTCTTTACTTTCCTGTTGATTTTGGTGGCAAAGAGGTCTGTCACTGGAAGACCCCATAAGGCAACTATCTTGTTGAATATCTGCTGGTCCAAAGACCATTCTCCTTGATGCAGACGATGGCGACTTAAGAAGTCTGCTGTCACATTGCCCCTTCCTCTCAGATGTACTGCAGAAATTGACAAAAGAGAATCCTCTGCCACACAAAAGATCTTTTGACTGAGGGACATAAGACTCGGGAATCTGGTACCTTCCCATCTGTTGATGTATGCCACCGCAGTCATGATGTAAATTTTTACATTCCTGCCTCTTATTACTTGGAGACTCTCCTTCAAGGCTATCCAGATGGCGTATAACTCCCTGAAATTGTGAGATTGGGACTGAATCTCTGGATCCCAAGATCCCTGAAGAAGAAGGGATTCTATATGGGCCCCCCAACCGTAAGGGCTTGCATCCGTGGTCAGGAGTAAGACATCTTGTCTCTGCCACGGAACTCCCCCCCGGAGTTCGATAGATTCATCGACCACTCCAGCGAGGAAAGCGCCTGAGGCGATAAATGAATCTCTGAGTCCAGAGACAAAGGACTCCTGTCCCAGACTTCCAGAATTTGTAGTTGGAGTGGTTTCGAGTGGAACTGGGCCCACTCCACCCCCTGAATGGCAGCTGTCATAAGCCCTAAAACTGACATGGCTTGTCTTAGGGAAACGAACTGATGGAAAAACAGGTACTGAACTCTGGATCTGATCAGACAGGCTTTCTGAAGGGGAAGCAGGCACATCTGTGACATGAAATCTAAGGTCATCCCTAAAAAGGTGCACACTTGACTCAGAATTAGACTGGACTTCTCTCTGTTTAGATCCCATCCTAATCTGTCCAATACCTCCCTGAACCATAAAATCTGTTCTTCCAGCTGTGTGAATGTCTGAGAGAGAAGGAGAAAGTCGTTCAGATATGGGATAACAACCAAATCCTTCTCCCTCAAATGGGCCATCATTTCTGCTATAATCTTTGTGAATACTCTGGGGGCCTGCGACAACCCGAAGGGGAGCGCCCGAAATTGCACATGCAGGACCCTGTCCTCTAACTGAACCGCTACACTTAGGTGACTGGGATGAATAGGGACATGGTAGTAGGCATCCCTGAGATCCAGTGACGCTTTCTTGCACTGGGACTTCCAACAGAACATTCTTTTCTAATAAGGAAGATACCTCAGAAACTATGGCTGCCTGTTTCTGAGGACTTGAACGATAATCTGTTATAACAAATCTTTCTGACGGCAACCTCTGAAAATGTATCCTGCAACCTTCCCTTAGGATGGAGATTATCCATGCGCTGTTTGATATTTTTTGCCACTGTTCTGCGAAGTGAGAAAGCCGACCTCCTACCGGGGTCCTGGCGTCATTATGGCTGCTTCTTTGAAGGCCTCTGCTCCGGAAAAAAAGATATCCCTTGGACCTTCTGGTAGTACCTGAAGTTTGCCTAGACACCTCCTTTCTCCTATAACCACCCCTATTTGTCTGAGAATGGAAGGGTCTCATCAAATGGATATTTACGTTTTAGGGAAGAGGGAATAAAAAATTTCCTATCTGGTTTACTCCATTCCCTATTGATAACAGCAGCAATATTTTCATGTACATCAAAGCCCTTCATTTTTTTTGGACCCAGGCCCTCAAAGATGGAGTCCCGTACAGACTGTGGCGCTTTATAATCGTCTAACCCCATGGTGGCTCTGACAACCCTGAGCAGAGAGTTAATATTCTTCCCGCTACATGATCATCAAAGGATTCATCCGATGACAGTCTTTCTTCCTCTTCCTCCAATCCTGACAGTAATTCCTGATAGCTGGAGGGGGGGGCGGCTGCAGAGGTGCTGGGGCGACCTTCTAAGAGGCTGTTAACCGACTCCTTTACTGACTCTTTAACTTCCTCCCGGATCATCTGTTTTAGACTGGTCATAAGAGACGGGGCCTCATTCTCCAATAACTTGCTTACACAGGTCTGACAGATAGGCTTTCCCCAGCCCAAGGGTAACTTTTTCTTACATATAGCACACCCTCTATCTTTAGACCTGGAGCCCCTTTTACTCTCCTTGGAGACCTAGATACAGAAAAAAAGCCTCATAAGAAACTGCAATCTAGAGTTTATGGGGTAGTCACCCCTCTTACCCCACCCTGGTACGGAAGATTCATTGGTGGTTTCAGTGGGATCTGCACGCAGTGTCTGCTCCATGATCACACGCTGTAGTACGCAATATGGAGAAACAGACTGCTAGCTTCTTCTCCGGCTAGCAGTAGGAGCTGGCTGAACTTTAACTCTGCCGGGCGCGCACCGGCTCCTCCCACTTCCGCTCTACAGCATCGTGCTTTCCCCCAACTGTCGGAAGCGCGTCATACTCAGGCAGCCGAACATGCGGACACGGCCGCAGAGGTCAGCGCGTCCGGGAGGCACACGAACCTCCCGAACCGAGAAGGGACCGGAGCGGGAGGAAGAGTCAGAAGCTCAGTCTCTGCAGCGGCTTCCTCAGAAGTTTTACGCCGCCGGGTAAGCCCTCCTTATAATTCAATACATGGGGCGTCCCCAAAGCCTTAGATTCCTCTTGGCTGTGATATATCCAACCCTGTCCCTTAGGACAGGAAACAGAACTGGCGTGTAGGAGGTTGATCCCTCCTTTTAAAGTGGTTGTGGTTTCCTGTTTCCTGTCCTGAGGAGGGGGCGGACACTATCCAAGGGTGCTGTCATAAATAAAAATAGCTGCAACGCACTAAGTATCGCTGGTCTTGTCCCTCTTTACATTTTTTATTTTGGCCTGGACCTTCATCCGACGGCACAACCAGGTATATAGACCTCTACAAAAAGTACTTAATTTCCCCTGGACTAGTGTAATGTCGACCAAAGCCAATGATTTCGGCAGGTCTGGCAGACCACCTAATGTCCATGGGGGCGTTCTGACATTTACCCAACTGCAGATGTCAGAAGAATAAAGAATTGAGCTGATCGATTTAAACATGCCTGATCCTTTTGTTCTCCGAGGAGATAAGCCACCATCAAAAGTGTCTGACTCCTCATTGACAACTCATACATGCTTGACTGAAATAAGCTGTAGGTGAATGGGACAGTCGGGAAAGATCGCTGGTGGCCAAATGAGTGTTCTGCCAACAGCTTTTGAAGGTGTATGACCCTTTACGGTCTTCTCCCCATTTAGGAGCATTAATTTATATATGGGGAGTCAGGAGGAACAGTTGGTGGCCCAAAGAGGCATCCGTCCAACAATTATCTAATGTGTATGGCCAGCCATATGTAGCGATGTGTGTTGTACAATGCATTCGGAAAGTCTTCAAACCCTTTCACTTTTTTCACATTTTGTTATGTTGTAGCCTTGTGCTAAAATAAAAATAAAAAATAAAGTCTTCCCGCATGAATCTGCACTTAATACCCCAAAATGAGAAAGTATTTAGACCCTTTGGTACAACACTTGACATTTAGCTCTGGAACTTCTTATTTCTCTTGATCATCTTTGAGATGTTTCTACACCTTGATTTGAGTCCACCTGTGGTAAATGTAGTTGATTGGACATGATTTGGAAAGACACATCCCTGTCTATATAAGGTCTCACAACTGGCCATGAATATCAGGGCAAAAACCAAGCCATGAGGAGGAAAACTGCCTGTAGAGCTCTGAGACAGGATTGTGTGGAGGCACAGATCTGGAGAAGAGTACAAAAAAATTCAGACTCGGCCAAAGGTTCACCTTCCAACAAGACTATGACCCTAAGCACACAGCCAAGGCAACACAGGAGTGGCTTAGAGAGAACTCTGTGTATGTCCTTGAGTGGCACAGCCAGAGCCCTGACTTGAACCCAATTGAACATCTCTGGAGAAACCTGAAAATAGTTGTCCACTGATGGTCCCCATCCAACCTGACAGAGCTTGAGAGGATCTGCGGAGAAGAATGGCAGAAAATCCCTAAATCCAGGTGTGCAAACCTCGTAGTGTCATACCCAAGAAGACTGGAGGTTGTAATAGCTGCCAAAGGTGCTTCAGCTAAGTCCTCAGTAAAGGGTCTGAATACTTATGTCAATGCAAGATTTTAGTTTTTCCTTCTCCAAAAATTATCAAAGATTTTGAACATTCTGTTTTCACTTTCTCATTATGGGGTATTGAGGGCAGAATGATGAGAAACACTTGATCTTTTTTTTCTTTTAGCACAGGGCTGCAACATAACAAAATGTAAAAAAGGTGAATGGGTCTGAAGACTTTCTGAACATATTGTATCTTTTCCTAGAATTCTACATTGTGACCTTTCCCTGCTACTCCTCCTAGAAATGTAGGAATAAACTGACAAATGGATGTTACCAGTTGGGGGTGTATCCCTACATAGTCTGACATTGTTCACAGTGCTGACAGTGCCAGACTGTGTAGGGACACACTTCTTTTACAAAGGGAATGGTAATACCCAGCTGGCAATTTATTCTTACATTTCTAGGTTGAATAACAGATAAACAAAATGAAGAGTTTTAAGAAAAGATGCTTGAAAATTGTGGGGAATGTGAGACATTAAATATTAAAGAGGTTTTCCAGGATTTTTATATTGATGACCTACCCTAAGGATAGACAATCAATATCTGACTGATTGGCATCTGAAAGCCAACACCCCTGACGATCAGATGTTCCCAAGTAGCTCCAGCATTGGAAATAGGCACCAGAACTTGGAGCTGATACAGCAGCATCGCTCCCATTCACTTGGGAGCTGTAATCAGTTCTGTCTACTGTACAATGGATGGAGCTGAGTAGTTCCAGCACTGGAAGATACTTGGGAACAACTGTTCGGCCGAAGTGCGCGGTGTTGGACTCCTCACAATCAGATATTGATGGCCTATCCTAAGAATAGGTCATCAATATAAAAATCCTGGAAAACTCCTTTAACAGTCTGTGAATCTCTGAAATTACCTGCATGCTTCAACGAGAATTTTGGCTTTGTCCAGCTCTTGCTCTGACACAACTACCGTCCTGGGGTCCGTAATGTTGAAGAAGTGCTTCAGCCTGCCCATGAACGTACTCTGGTCCCATCTTGGGGCATCAATGTTAAACTTGGAAACGTCAACTTCCATTTTTATAAACCTGGTTTAAATGAAAAGGAATAAGATATAATATGGAATCAGGCAACTGATAGATAAGAATAAGGCCTCATGCACACGGCCTTTGTTCGGCTGTTCCGTGCATTGGGGACAGCAATTTGCGGTCCCCAATGCACGTGTAACAACTGTGCGGTGGCCGGGACGGATCGAGACCCATTCAACTTGAATGGGTCCGTGATCCATCCGCACCGTAAAAAATAGAACATGTTCTATTTTTATTGCGGTGCGGAGGCACAGACAAAAAAAACACGGAAGCACTCCGTAGTTCCGTGGGCTTCCGATCCGTGCTTCCATTCCACACCGCATCTCCCGGATTGCGGACTCATTCAAGTGAATACGTCCGCAACCGTGATGCGGGGTGCAAACGGCCAGTGCCCATGTATTGCAGATGCGCTGTATGCGGGCCGCAATACGGCCCGGGGCTGGGCAACAGCCGCATGCATGAGGCCTAAACCGGATATCTGCAGGCCGGCTCCATCACTTCATCCTCCTCGTCCATTGCCAACAGGTCCATATAGTCAAACATACAGCCATGTAATTTCCAATCAGGTGCATTCACATAAAGCAGTATGGTCCAAAAACAGTTTTACCTTGAATTTATTGGAGCATATTTATCAAGTCAGTATTTTGCAGGCTATTTATTAAAAGTCACAAAGCAGTTGATGAATGAAGCGAGGCGTCTTTGTGTTAGTCAGGTCTCTGGCGGTTCAATTTCAATTCAACAGGTCTAATAAGTATTCGCATGAAAAAAAAGGCGCAAATGTGCTGTGAAAAGTTGCAGGTCTACCTGAAAGTGCGACTTTTAATGCAAAAAAATCCACACTTCTCTACTCAAAAAAGGAATAAAAATAAGCCAGCTCTTGAGCGGAATAAAAATTAGACTGTTTTTGCTTACATTATAGTCGTTACAAAGGCGCTTCTATATAAATAGATCGAAAAAAGTTGAAAAAATTAGACATCTGCAGAAGTAGTCTAAAACTTCAAAATTGTGTCAACGTCAAACGGATCCGTCCCCATTGACTTGCATTGTAATTCAGGACGGATCCGTTTGGCTCCGCACGGCCAGGCGGACACCAAAACGACTTTTTTTTCCATGTCCGTGGATCCTCCAAAAATCAAGGAAGACCCACGGACGAAAAAACAGTCACGGATCACGGAAAAACGGAACCCGTTTTTGCGGACCGCAAAAAAAAACCCGGTCGTGTGCATGAGGCCTAAGGCTGGGTTCACACGGGCGTTGCGGGTGACGTGCAGGAACAGATGCGGGTGCGTTGCGGGAAAATGCGCGATTTTTCCCCGAGAGTGCAAAGCGTTTTAATGCATTTTGCACGCGCGTGAGAAAAATCTGCATGTTTGGTACCCAGACCCGAACCCGGACTTCTTCACAGAAGTTCAGGTTTGGGTTAGGTGTTGCGTATATTTTATTATTTTCCCTTATAACATGGTTATAAGAGAAAATAATAGCATTCTTAATACAGAATGGTTAGTAAAATAGTGATGGAGGGGTTAACAAAAAAAAGAAAAAATTTAACTCACCTTAATCCACTTGTTTGCACAGCCCGGCTTCTCTTATTTCTTCTTCTTTGAGGAAAAGGACCTTTGGTGACGTCACTGAGATCATGACTAAGAACAACATCGTTCGAAACGCGTAGATCTTGGGGATAAAGTGGAACCTAGTGTCATTATTTGCTGTACGCACCCCTATTTTGGTGATGAATAAAGATCGGGATTTTCACTACATCCATTCTGGTGCTGGAGCTTTTTTCTACATTGTGCATTACTCCTGAAGGACTGGCTTGAGTCCCCCCCGTGCACCGTCATACAGGATCGGAAGGTGAGCTGGCTGTAACTTTTCTACTATACGTGCTCATTACATGGTCCATCACCATGGTGATGGATCATGTGATGAGCGCAGTGATGTCACCAAAGGTCCTTTTCCTCAAAGAAGAAGACAGAAGAGAAGCCGGGCTGTGCAAACAAGCGGATTAAGGTGATTTAAATATATATATTTTTTTGTTAACCCCTCCATCACTATTTTACTAAGCATTCTGTATTAAGAATGAGAATAAACCATGTTATAAGGGAAAATAAAAAAGATCGGCTCCCCATCCCAATAGTCTCCTAGCAACCATGCGTGAAAATCGCACCGCATCCACACTTGCTTGCGGATGCTTGCGATTTTCACGCATCCCCATTCACTTCTATGGGGCCTGCATTGCGTGAAAAACGCAAAATATAGAACATGCTGCGATTTTCACGCAACACACAAGTGATGCGTGAAAATCACCGCTCATGTGCACAGCCCCATAGAAATGAATAGGTCCGGATTCAGTGCGGGTGCAATGCGTTCACTTCACGCATTGCACCCGCGCGGAAAACTCGCCCGTGTGAAAGGGGCCTAAGGGTTACATACAGTGCCTTGCAAAAGTATTCACCCCCTTGACTTTTTTTCATGTTTTGTTACATTACAGCCTCAAGTTCAATGTTGTTTTGTTAATCTGATTTGTATGTGATGGATCAGAACACAATAGTCTAAGTTAGTGAAGTGAAATGAGAAAAATATATAAATAAAACTATAGAAATAGAAAACAGAAAATTGACATGTGCGTATGTATTCACCCCCTTTGTTAGAAGCCTATAAAAAGCTCTGGTGCAACTAATTACCTTCAGAAGTCACATAATTAGTGAAATGATGTCCACCTGTGTGCAATCTAAGTGTCACATGATCTGTCATTACATATACACACCTTTTTTGAAAGGCCCCAGAGGCTGCAACACCTAAGCAAGAGGCATCCCTAACCAAACACTGCCATGAAGACCAGGGAACTCTCCAAACAAGTAAGGGAAAATATTCTTGAGAAGTCAGGGTTAGGTTATAAAAAAATATCCAAATCTTTGATGATCCCCAGGAGCACCATCAAATCTATCATAACCAAATGGAAAGAACATGGCACAACAGCAAACCTGCCATGAGACGGCCGCCCACCAAAACTCACGGAGCGGGCAAGGAGGGCATTAATCAGAGAGGCAGCACAGAGACCTGAGGTAACCCTGGAGGAGTTGCAGAGTTCCACAGCAGAGACTGGAGCATCTGTACATAGGACGACAATAAGCCGTACGCTCCGTAGAGTTGGGCTTTATGGCAGAGTGGCCAGAAGAAAGCCATTACTTTCAGCTAAAAACGAAAAGGCACGTTGTGAGTTTGCGGAAATACATGTGGGAGACTCCCAAAATGTATGGAGGAAGGTGCTCTGGGCTGATGAGACTAAAATTGAACTTTTCGGCCATAAAAAAAAAAACGCTATGTCTGGCGCAAACCCAACACATCACATCACCCAAAGAACACCATCCCCACAGTGAGACATGGTGGTGGCAGCATCATGCTGGGGGGATGTTTTTCAGCAGCCGGGACTGGGAACTGGTCAGAGTTGAGGGAAAGATGGATGGTGCTAAATACAGGGATATTCTTGACCAAAACCTGTCCCACTCTGTGCGTGATTTGAGGCTAGGATGGAAGTTCACCTTCCAGCAGGACAATGACCCCAAACACACTGATAAAGCAACACTTGAGTGGTTTAAGGGGAAACATGTAAATGTGTTGGAATGGCCGAGTCACAGCCCAGATCTCAATCCAATAGAAAATCTGTGGTCAGACTTAAAGATTGCTGTTCACAAGCGCAAACCATCCAACTTGAAGGAGCTGGAGCAGTTTTGCAAGGAGGAATGGGCAAAAACCCCAGTGGTAAGATATGGTAAACTCATTGAGACTTATCCAAAGCGCCTTGGAGCTGTGATTGCCGCAAAAGGTGGCTCTACAAAGTAGGGATCGACCGATTATCGGTTTTACCGATATTATCGGCCGATATTGAGGATTTTGAACGTTATCGGTATCGGCATCTATTTTGCCGATATACCGATAACGTATTGGGAACACAGAACGCGCTGCTCTCAACGCTCTCCGTGTTCCCTCAGCAGCACAGGGGAGAAGGAAGCAGTGTCTCCTCCCCCTGTGCTGCCGCTGCCGCCAATGAGAGAAGAGAACATAAGAGGAGGGGAGGGGCTCTGGCCGCTGCGCCACCAATGAAGATGAGTCTTTCATTAATTCATATACAGGAGGCGGGAGCTGGCTGCAGAATCACATAGCCGGCTCCCGACCTCTATGAACGGCAGCTGCGGTCCGCGGTAGTTAACCCCTTAGGTGCCGCGGATCGCAGCTACCACTCATAGAGGTCGGGAGCCGGCTATGTGATTCTGCAGCCAGCTCCCGCCTCCTGTATATGAATGATTGAGAGACTTATCTTCATTGGTGGCGCAGTGCGCCCCCCCCCATGCCCCCCCAGTATTAATCATTGGTGGCGCAGTGCGCCCCCCACCCCCATCCCAATAGTAAAAACATTGGTGGCGCAGTGCACCCCGCCCTTCCCAGTATTAATCATTGGTGGCAGTGGCCACAGGATCCCCTCTCCCCTGCTCCTCCAATCGGAGCCCCAGCTGTGTAATCCTGGGGCTCCGATCGGTTACCATGGCAGCCAGGACGCTACTAAAGTCCTGGCTGCCATGTTCAGCTCCATGCTGCTGTGTGCACAAAGCACAGAGCAGCAGGGACAGTGTGAGCTCCTATTCACCCTGATAGAGATCTATCAGGGTGAATAGGACAAGGGTTCTAGTCCCTAAGGGGGCTAAAAGTTAGTAAAACAAAACAAAAAAAACCCACAAAAATATTAAGTATAAATGAAAAAGATTTACAAAAAAAAAAAAAATACACGTTAACAATAAACATTAATTTTCAGCAGATTTGTGTAGGAAATTTTTTTTTTCTCAAAAATGAAAATTCCCAGAATATCGGTATAAATTATCGGCTATCGGCCTGAAAATTCACAAACTATCGGTATCGGCCCTAAAAAATCAATATCGGTCGATCCCTACTACAAAGTATGGACTTTAGGGGGGTGAAAATAAATGCACATTGACTTTTCTGTTAATTTGTCCTATTTGTTGTTTGCTTCACAATAAAAAAAAAAAACATCTTCAAAGTTGTGGGCATATTCTGTAAATTTAATGATGCAAATCCTCAAACAATCCATGTTAATTCCAGGTTGTGAGGCACCAAAACACAAAAAAAGTCAAGGGGGGTGAATACTCTTGCAAGGCACTGTAGCATCATAAATCAATACAATACTATGCGACCCTGTCAGTGCTGGGAGGTCAGGCCGGTAGCTGCCACATACTCACGCTGCGAGTCAGATGCGTGGAACTTGCTCGTCTTAAATGGGCCTAAGGCTACCTGAACACCGTGCGGATTCTGTGTGGAAAAACTGCAGCGTAATACAGCACCAACAAAGCGAATGAGATCTAACAAATCTCATGTACACTTTGCTTTTTCATTCTGGGCAGAAATTGACCTGCTGTGTGGATTTAGAAATCTGCAACATGTCAATTGGTTCTGAGATTTTTTTGGTGCAGATTTCACCCTTTGCAATACTGTGAGTTCAAGTCAGGGGAGCAGTGTTCAGTCTGGGAAATGTGCCAGTCACACGGATCGAACACGCTTGCGTGAAACTGGCCTTAGGATACGTTCACGTAGGACAGAAATGCTGCAGATTTTCTGCAGCACAAAATCTGCAACACTACTGCTGGAAACCTGCATCAAATTATGCACTTTTTGCTGCAGATTTCATCTTGGCAATACTGCGTATATTGTGCAGATTTCAGTCTTTGCACTATAAAGGGTGAAATCAACAATGAAAATGCAGTATAAATTGACACGGCTGCGGATTTAAAATATGTGCATCAGCGTGCGGATGAGATTAAGTAAAATCTAATTCAATTTTTAGATAAGGTAGCATGGTGGCTAGTAAAGTACTAGAGGGGGTGTATATCTCATCCAGAATGCTTAGATGGGCGAGGTAAAAGAATCCAGGAAAGCTGGGTAGTTTCAGAAAAGTGTAGTTTGCTAAGACACTTTTCTTTATAGTGTTTTATGGGCCTGGATTTTTATAAAATGCATATTGGTGTTGGGACATGCCATTCCCTCCCCACTCCAGTACACCACTTTCCCCTAGCCTGAGGCAAACCCAGTTGTAGCTGCTGGGCTCGTTACTGTGGGCATAAATACAGAGCTGAAAGCCTCATTCAATGTCTGGAAGCTGCATGACCTGTTGGCCGAGGATAGCCTGATCTCCCTGTGTATATTAACGTACCTAGGTGAGTTGAACATCTGTATAGTTAGCGCCCAGACAGCCAAGGACTTTTCTTGTTTACGTTCTATTTTGGTGTCATGGATTCACTCAAGTGACTGTATATCTTGGCTGGAAAATAAACTGTGTTGGACTTTTAAACTGCTGAATCCTGTGAAGTGTGTCATCGTTGACCCCATCTACAAGCACATACACTCAGTTAAAACTAAAACTAAGGGCTGTTCAATAAACCAGAGGTGGTAAAATAATGTACATTTGTATATAAGTTAAAGGGTTTCTGAACCTGAAGATATCCCCATTTTCACCCAGGCATCCACCCTGATATGAGCATGCCCCCCTCATATGAGATGCTCTCCTTTGAACTGGCGCAGGGCATAGGCTTTTTCTGGAGATATGATGACATTCCGGGCTCTCCATGAGGAAAGTGAGGCGGAGACTTCCACCTAGCAGTGATCCCGCTGATGTCACCGGCACTAATGGGGGGCTTTAGCGCTGCCCTAGCCTGTAAAACGGCTAGGGCAGCACTAAAGCCCCCCCATCAGTGCCGGTGACATCACCGGGAACACTGCTAGACGGAAGCCTCCACTTAAAGGGGTTCTGCAGTTTGTTTAAACTGATGATCTCTCCTCTGGATAGATCATCAGCATCTGATCGGCGGGGGTCCGACACTCGGGACCCCCGCCGATCAGCTGTTTGACAAGGCAGCGGCGCTCCAGCAGCGCCGCGGCCTTCTCACGGTTTACCGCTGGCCGAGTGACGTCACGACTTGTATCAACTGGCCTGGGCGGGGCTAAGCTCCATTCAAGGGAACGGAGCTTAGCCGCGCCCAGGCCAGTTGATACTAGTCGTGACGTCACTGGACCTGCGGAAAACAGTGAGAAGGCCGCGGCGCTGCTGTGAGAAGGCCGCGGCGACACTCGGGACCCCCGCCGATCAGATGCTGATGATCTATCCATAGGATAGATCATCAGTTTAAACAAACTGCAGAACCCCTTTAAAAGTGTAAAAAATATAAACAAACAAAATGCTCCAATGCTCATGTAAGAGGAGCCGGAGGGGTGAAAACGAGGAGATATCCGGGTTCAGCTCTGAATTCGGACAACCCCTTTAAAGGTAAGCTAAACTTCCATAGAAATGACTGTAAATAAAATTGACAGACGTTGCCCTTGGTTTGCGTTACGAGCACTGACCCAATTAGCCATCATGCTACTCAAAGACTGATCCGCTGTTAAAATGTGCGGCCATGTTTTATAGAGATTATCCACCATAAAGGTGTGTCTGATTTATGTAAATGAAAGCGCTATCTCTGTATAACAAAAAGTTCTGCATGAAATTTCTCATGCTTGTCAACAATCCATACAAACCTAAAGCAGTGCATAATGATACATGAGAGCTCGTCAGCCCACAACTATCTCTCCACATGCATGACTGGTTTGTCCTGTGAAAGGGAGAAGGCCACCGTCAGGCACCTCTGTCACCCGGGTGACATTTTTCTCTCCCCTGCCATCCGGGTGTACCGACAGGTAGGGAACAGCGCAGCCCTGAACTCCACCCACACCACTGTCCCTACCTTCTTGCACAAACTGCCCTAAAGGACGGCCCACAACTTGGCGACGGTCCCTGACTTGACTAAGTGCAGGGGCTTAAATTGAATGGGGTAAAAGAGTAGTCAGCCACGGTCACAGTAGGGAGCTGTTGCAAACAGAGGCTCTCACTTTGGCAAACCTGGCATTTTGTATTAGACCCTTGGACTTTTTTTTTTTGTACATATCTTTTGCCGCAGTTGCTTTGGGAGCCTCCTCTTTTTTGATTCATTCCTAGTTAGGATTACAAAAAGGGCATAAAAATACAAAATATAATCTGGTCCTAGTTCTATTCTCGCTGTCCTATATCATGTGTGGTTATGGAAATGATATTCATATCCAGCGTATAAATATGAAAGGGACCAATAATTGAGGGTGACCAGACTAGGGCTGAAACGATTACTCTAATTAATTAACTCGACACAAAAAAAATCCTCGAAGCGATGATTCGTTTGTGCCATGTGACCACAGAGTGCGAGTAAAGAGCTTGCTATTCGTGGATCCTGACGTACACACATCGTCAGGACATTTAAGTTCACTGGCGCTGCGCCTGGGCACTAATGGCTATGTTGTGGGAGGGGGAGTGGGGGGAGCTGGTGGCATTGGGGGAGGAGCTGATGGCACTGGGGTGGGGGAGAGCTGATGGCACTCGGTTGGGTGAGAGCTGATGGCACTGGGGGAGTGGAGCTGAAGGCACTGGGGTGGGGGAGAGCTGATGGCAATGGGGGATAGCAGAGCTGATGTCACTGGGGGGAACTGATGCACTTGGGCTCATCGCACAGGGGAGAACGAAGGGTGTTGGGGACTGATGACAGGGGGTCTGATGAGTTTTTATAAAGAAAAACAGTCTATTAATTCCTTTTTTCTTATTAGAGTGCTCGATTAATCGGTAGAATGCTCGATTTCTAAAATAATAGTTTACTGCAGCCCTAGACCAGACGACCTACGCATCATGGCTGTATGGTCTTTTAGGCCTCATGCACACAGCCGTGTCAGTATTTCATGCCTCAAAATACGGATACCCTGCGTGTATACGCCTATCAATAAAAAAGGGCTATTCTCGTCCGCAATATGGACCTGTATAGGACATGTTCTATCATTTGCAGAATGGCGACACGGATCCACAAAATATACGGCTCAGTGGGTGACCCCATAGAAATGAATGGATCGGTGTGGATAGCACATTGGTGATAAATACTGTCGTGCGCTTGAGGCCTTACTTCGCAACTTAATTCATATTGAATGAGCAAATACTAAACTCAAGAACCAAGAAAAACAATATTGTAACATTGACCTCGGGGCAATCATTACCCAGATAAATGACTGTAAAGTCGATAGGACGGCATGTCGAAATCGTGCCCTAGTATAACTGGTGAGATGAACAAATTTCCGGTTATAAAATTAGTTTGCGATTTGTTTACTGGTAAAAGGTGAATTGCGTTATGGATTCTGTTACCACGGACCAAAACGCAATTCTATGACGGAATGCCTTTAGAGGCATTCCGTTATTCATTCCGTCATAATAGAAGTCTATGGCTGCACAATGGATCCTTCCCGTTTCCGTTATGCAGAAGAGGACTCCCCTGAATAACGGAAACGCAACGGATCCGTTATGCAGCTCATAGACTTCTATTATGACAGAAGGAAAAACAGAATGCCTCTACAGGCATTCCGTTATGCATTCCGTCATAGAATTGCGATATGGTCCGTAGTTAACGGAATCCATAACGCAATTCACCTTTTACCAGTAAACGAAGCGTGAACGAATTTCTAAATATGAAATTCGCTCATCTGTAATAACCGGTTATACATCTGTGTGATTCAGAGACCAACCTGAACAAGGTGGAAGCTGGGAAAGTGAGTTCATGTTTCATTGTAAAATATTTTAAAAAAAATACCATGATCCCAACTCTACCAAAAAAACTAAATCCATCAGACAAACAAGGGCAATACAACCCGAACGTGGCAGCTCTGACTGGGTGCTCTCACCCTTTTTCATCTATTTTAGCAAATGGCAGTAAGCTAAGTAAAATATTGTCACAGCGGCGCTCCTATATGCCATTAATACCAAAAAGACAGCAAGGGGGCACACTGAAAGTAAGCTAGAGTGCTAGCCGCGGTATTAGGACCAAAGAGTCAAAAATGAATAGAAGAAAAAACGCACACAAAGGCTGCACATCACTATGTAAAAACAAATACTTATATTTTATTGTACAACACAGAAAAGGGTTGAAATCATTGTATACAATAAAGACCTTGTGCAGGACAGGAACATATGTCCAATGCACAACCCTATGTACACCAAGTCCTAGATGTGGACAAATGTAAGCCGCCAGAAAATTACTGAGTACATAATGTGTAATAAATATGATATCAAATAATGCATAGGTAGAATGTCCCACGCGTATCGCTGTAAACACCAGCTTTCTCAGGGGTCCCCTGAGACCCCTGAGGAAGCTGGTGTTACCAGCGATACGTGTGGGGCGTTCTACCTATGCATAGGGTTCAATACACCTATCCTTTCCACTTGGCTTGCCTATGGACACAAACAATCCTGATGCAGCCGTTGAGCCATGGACCAAATGCGAGCAGTATACTGTATAACAATATATAGATATTCATATATTACAGGTGACATATGTACAGTACACTACATGCACTTTGATAGAGATAGTATTCACAGCTCCTATTCTTGGAAATCCAGGACAAAAATTAAAATAATGACACACATCACTGACGGATCCTTCCTTGCAGTATGTGCTATAAGCATACACACATATTCTATGTTTAATGCCATGCAAAAAAAATAAAAAAAATCACACATAGAAAATTGCCCAAAAAATAGAATACACCCATTGTCCAAGCAGGAATATGTAAAGTGAATGTCTATGGCTCGCTGTGCCCTGTAGTCATCCGGGTTCTAGTACTGTACCTGCACCACCGCTCCAGCACTGTCTCCTAACAAGCATGCGCTACTAGCCATTCACTCAGCGCTTCCGTCCACGCCAGCGACTTGAAGCCTCATAGCCAATCAGCAGACAGGATTTGCCCCTCGATCCAATGAAATGACGGCGCTGGGCAACGCCCAATTTCTCTACATTTCTTTTACAGTGGCCAGTAACATACTCTTCGCGCATGCGCGCAAATGTTCCCGGTCCCCTAAGGTAAGGCGTATGAGGGTAGTGGGCGTGGTTGGAGCGCGTGTTTAGGCAACCAGTGTACGCGACGTGACACGCCCAGCGTCGTTACGCGTTACCAGCGGCTTGGGTGACGTAGTTGCCCCTGGTAACCTGGAGAGTCGTGGAGAGGATGGTGAGTGATGCGGAGCGGCTTGTCGGTGATCGGTAACGGTAGATAGGGATGGGGTGGGAGGAGGATTCGGTGCAGGGGAGGTAGAGGCTGATCGAGGTGTGTGGATAGACGGTGTCAGGCTCTCCAGCCTGTGGTAGAGGAGAGGGCTCTTCCGTTGCTGGGACGCCATGATGCTGAGGAGGGACGCCGCTGGCCGCTCATCCTGGGTGACTCATAGTAAGGAGATGTTCAGGGGATTAAGTCCTGCGGCTCTGAGCCGGGATTTCTCCCGGTAACCGGCTCTGCTCCCTGGAGCTTCATTCATGGCTGCCGGTGTATAGGGGGGTGTACACAGCCAACTTTACAGTGCATGACCAGAGGCCGAGCCTCTGATCACAGACCAGAGAGGATTACCTCATCTGATCCATAATGATAAGGGATCGGCACAGATCGTTAGGAAAGGGATCGGTTGTCGGATCTGACTGACTGGCAAAAAAAAAATCCTGTTTTCATTACAAAATCAAGTTTTATGGTTTCTGCCTATTCAGAATAAATCACAGCAGGTTCTGTATTGTATGTTTTTCACGCAGCACCGACTCCATAGAAGTGAACGGGGCTGCGTGAAAAACGGAAGGCTCCCGGATGCTTTGTCACTGATGGTTGCAGGAGATGTACATTGTTATTCTTCAGTTTTTCCTCACGCGCGGGGAAAAACGGATAAATTGAACACAATCGCAGACAGAAATGATTTTACTTAGGGCTCTTTCACACTTGCGTTGTCCGGATCCGGCGTGTACTCCATTTGCCGGAAGTGCCTGCCGGATCCGGAAAAACGCAAGTGAACTGAAAGCATTTGAAGACGGATCCGTCTTCAAAATGCGTTCAGTGTTACTATGGCAGCCAGGACGCTATTAAAGTCCTGTTCCCATAGTAGTAGTGGGGAGCGGGGGAGCAGTATACTTACCGTCCGCGCGGCTCCCGGGGCGCTCCAGAATGACGTCAGAGCGCCCCATGCACATGGATGACGTGTCCATGTGATCACGTCATCCATGAGCGTGGGGCGCCCTGACGTCACGTGGAGCGCCCGGGGAGCCGCACGGACGGTAAGTATACTGCTCCCCCGCCCCCCACTACACTTTACCATGGCTGCCAGGACTTTAGCGTCCCGGCAGCCATGGTAACCATTCAGAAAAAGTTAAACGTCGGATCCGGCAATGCGCCGAAACGACGTTTAGCTTAAGGCTGGATCCGGATTAATGCCTTTCAATGGGCATTAATTCCGGATCCGGCCTTGCGGCAAGTGTTCAGGATTTTTGGCCGGAGCAAAAAGCGCAGCATGCTGCGGTATTTTCTCCGGCCAAAAAACGTTCCGGTCCGGAACTGAAGACATCCTGATGCATCCTGAACGGATTTCTCTCCATTCAGAATGCATGGGGATAATCCTGATCAGGATTCTTCCGGCATAGAGCCCCGACGACGGAACTCTATGCCGGAAGAAAAGAACGCAAGTGTGAAAGAGCCCTAATCCGTTCAGTTTGCATCAGGATGTCTTCAGTTCAGTCGTTTTGACTGATCAGGCAAAAGAGAAAACCGCAGCATGCTACGGTTTTCTCTCCGGCGAAAAAAACTGAAGACTTGCCTGAACGCCGGATCCGGCATTTTTTCCCATAGGAATGAATTAGTGCCGGATCCGGCATTCAGAATACTAATCGTTCCGGCATGCGCAGATCGGTAAAAATGTGAAAAAATTTACAAGACGCATGACAAGCGGAGAGACGGATCCGTCCTTGCAATGCATTTGTGAGACGGATCCGCACCCGGATCCGTCTCACAAATGCTTTCAGTCAGCGGCGGACAGTTCCGACGACGGAACTGCCCGCCGGATCACACTGCCGCAAGTGTGAAAGTAGCCTTATGCGTGAAGCAAGTGTTTTTTTTCAGTGAACAGACCCTGACATGTCCCGTGTCGTGCATGTTAAGAGTCCGTTTACATGTCTGCAAATGGGTTCGCATCCGTTCCGCAATATCGGGAACGGGTGCGGACCCATTCATTCTCAATGGGGCAGGAATGGATGCGAAGAGCACACTATGTGCTCTCTGCCTCCGCATTTCCGGAGCGCGGTCCTGAACTTCCGGGCCGCGGCTCCACAAAAAAATAGAACATGTCCTATTCTTGTCCGCAATTGCGGACAAGAATAGGCAGTTCTATGGGGGGTGCTGGCCAGGACACTACGGACGTGTGAACGAACCCCAAAGAGAACCTTTCATGGGTCCAGACTTTATAAACGAAGTATCAGGGTATGTAGGGCATACAGCGGGGATCCAATAGCTCTTACTATTTTTTCTGGGCGCCGCTCCGTTCGCCTGCTGTGGCCCCTGTTAAATTCTCCCGCCAGTGATTGGCTGCATCGGTCACATGTTAGTGACATGATGTCATCACTGCAGCTGGGTAAAGAGATTGAGAGAACCAGAGTAGCATCGCTGGATCTGCTAGGTAAGTACTTCTATATTTATTGTAGACGATTCCCCAGCGTTGAATGGTTTCTTACTGAAACCTGAGAACCCCCTTAAGGCCTCATGCACACAAACGTATTTTATTTCAGTGTCGTTCCGTTTTTTGTTTGCAGATAGGATGCCGACCCATTCATTTCAATGGGTCCGCAAAAAATGCGGACAGCAGACCATGTGCTCTCCGCATCCGTATGTCCGTTCCGTAGCCCTGCAAAAATATAGAACATGTTCTATCCTTGTCTGTTTTTCGGACAAGGATAAGCATTGTTACAATGGATCCGCAAAAAAAAACGGATGCCTGTATGGCATCGTGTTTTTTTTTTGTTTTTTTATGCGGATCCGCAGTTTGTGGACCACAAAACACATATGGTCGTGTGCATGTAGCCTAAAGGGCATCTGTACCTATGACACTGGCTGACCTGTTACATGTGCACTTGGCAGCTGAAGACATCTGTGTTGGTCCCATGTTCATATGTGCCCGCATTGCTGCGAAAATTATGTTTTAATATATGCAAATGAGCCTCTAGGAGCAATGGGGGCGTCGCTGTTACACCTAGAGGCTCTGCTCTCTCTGCAACTGCTGCGCCCTTTGCGCTTTGATTGAAAAGGCCAGGCAGTGAATACGTCTTCACACTTGGACCTGTCAATCAAAGGGTGCATCAGTTGCAGAGAGAGAAGAGCCTCTAGGTGTAATGGTAACGCCCCCGTTGCCCCAAGAGGCTCATTTGCATATATTAAAACATCATCTTTCTCAGCAATGCGAGCACATATGAACATGGGACCAACACAGATGCCTTCAGCTGCCAAGTGCACATGTAACAGGTCAGCCGGTGTCATAGGTACAAACCTGCTGACAGATGCCCTTTAATATTCTATTATCATCTGATACAGGTAATAGGCGGCTGTGTCAAATTTCATGTTTAAAGGGAGTCTGTCACCTCATTTTCACCAACATAAGGCCTCTTGCACACGACCGTATGCCCTCCGAGATATACGGTCTGTGAGCGGGCCATATGTCCCAGAGCGGCATCGATTGTGTGCACGGGAGTACACAGCATCATAGATTACACTGATGCTGTGCACGTCGGGCCGCACTCATAAGATCATGAGAGTGCGGGACAATAGCCCCGCGGGCGGCCCTACGTGTACAGCATCATTATAATCTAGGATGCTGTGTACTCCCGTGCACACGATCGATGCCGCTTCGGGACATATGGCCCGCTCATAGACCGTATGTCTCGGAGGGCATATGGTTGTGTGCAAGAGGCCTTACTAAGAGCACTGCCCCACAGAAGATTGCAGACACATCCCTGACCTACCTGTGTGCACTGTGTGTCTATTCCATGTCCAGAAAATTTTTTTTTATTCTGCTGGAAAACGGATCCCAAGTGCCCGGCTCTGCTGCTCCAAGTGCCCGGCTCTGCTGCTCCAAGTGCCCGGCTCTGCTGCTCCAAGTGCCCGGCTCTGCTGCTCCAAGTGCCCGGCTCTGCTGCTCCAAGTGCCCGGCTCTGCTGCTCCAAGTGCCCGGCTGAAAGTGAAAGTAAAAACAGTTTTCACTCCTGACTCCATTTCTAATGGCTGTATCTTCTGATATAGTGGATATAATGCTATGATTCTGGTATCGTTTGAAAGGTTGGAATGCCAGCTGTCAAACAAGGCCCATATTTCTAGTTGGTACCAATCCCAAGATATGAGCAACTAAAGCCTCCCCTATTCAGTCTGGTCTGCTTTGGGCACTTGGAGCAGCAGAGCCGGGCACTTGGAGCAGCAGAGCCGGGCACTTGGGATCCGTTTTCCAGCAGAATAAACGTGCTTTTCCTGGACATGGAATAGACGCACAGTGCACACAGGCAGGTCTGGGATGTGTCTGCAATCTTCTGTGGGGCAGTGCTCTTAGTTATATTGGTGAAAAACAGGTGACCGACTCCCTTTTTGAAAAGTTATTATCTATTTACAGGATGGACGATAACTATTAGATCAGTGTGGGTTTTACTGTTTGAACCTCCACCGATTATGAGATCGGGGACCCTGTCCCCCTCTGCGCCCATCAAAATGACTGAAGGGGCAGGAGTTCTGGGAAAAGAGCGCTGTGCTCTGCTATCCCTGGCAGTCCTTTTCAGATGAATGGCGGGCCAGTGGGCACTAGAACGCCCCTTTTAATTAAGGATTTATATTTACTGCACACGTGTTCTTGTGTCACTGATAAATTCATATATGTTAGTGGAATCAGTGTTGGGCTTTGTTCACATCTGCGTCGGAGCCTCTGTCACAGATTCCATAAGATTTCATGGAAAACAATAGCACAGCATGCAGCGCTGGACTTCCCGTCAGAATAACAGCCGCCAGTCACACCACAATGGAACCGGATGACCTCCATTACAAGTCAGTAGGGTATTTCGGGCACCATAAGTGTCCTTTGTGCTACTGATCGGGCACACTGTAGATATGCAAACTCAGGTTTGCTGACTGGAGATGTTCCCTGCCCGTCATACACATGAGGTGGCTGTCAATCGAACGCTCTTTCAGCCGAGGGCTATTTCTCCCAATCCTCCCATACGTATCAGTGTTCAGGTTGGCTCTAGAGAACCACTGCCAGGTTTACAATATACTTGACAACTTATTTTTTTTTTTATATGGGCATGCTCCTTTTTGTGATATGTCTCGCCCCTTCAGAGCATTCTGGCGTAACATATAGTTGAGCGATAGCAGCCCTCCCTGGACTGTGCGGGAGATTTGCCACCGCCTCCAGAAGGACGAATGTCTCTTCTTTTGCCGGGAGCTTCCTAGAGTTGGCAAGCGATGAGCGAAGCGAGATTCGAATCCTAGATCTGAAATCACTTGCTCAAAACTTTGTTTAAATACTGTACGGAGATTCATCTCCGTACAGTATTCAAAGGTATGGACTCCGGCGAGTTGAAATTAGTTATCACCGAAGTCTTCGGCATTCAATTTTTAAAAACTGAAAACCATTTTAAAACTTTGTTCCAAAGTTGACTTCAGTACCGGCTGGTACCTCGGTACGGAAACAGACTTTGGAACGAAGTTTTAAAATGGTTTTTAAGTTGGAAAATGAAATCCCGAAGTTATTCACCGAACTCCAGCGTGACTTTGGTGATAACTAATGTCAACTCGCCAGAGCCCATACATTTTAATGCTATATTGAGATGGACCTCCGTACAGCATTAAAACAAAATTTTGAGCAATTCGTCGTCGAATCTTGGATCCAAAGCTCGATTCGCTCGTCTTTATTCCCCATCACCATTTGTAAGTGAGCTGTTATATGTTTTATTGATGTATTTGATGTTTCAGCCCATGTCCGATTGAGGCTTGCAGCGTCTGCTCTGTAGACAGGAAGTCAGTTTCTGTATTCATTCCTAGGAGAAACTGACTTCCTGTTCACACAGCAGTTGCTGGAGTCTCATCGGGGTCACATGATGTAATGAATACATTTATGGATTTCAGTACATCTACAAATGGGGCAGAGAAGAATTCGCTGGGGGGGTGCCTCTGTAAAGAATACGGGACTTACTTAGGGACGTAAATGAGATCTTGTCTTATCAGTTACCGCTGGCACAGAGCAGCTACGTAGCCGATCTATCTCCTAAACCCTCTCCGAGTACTTAATGCCTTTTTCTGGTCACGTGAATTGGATTTCAAGATTAGACAGAAAACAAAGCCATTGTATGTTTTACAGCCAAGCGCCGGTCACAAAAACGAGCTGCTCTTAAAGGGAACATGTCATCAGGAAATGACCTATGGTTTTACCACTTCACATCCGGGCCATTTCCCCGTTCCTGACAGAGCCATTTTTTGCCAATCTGACCAGTGTCACTTTATGTGGTAATAACGTTAAAACACTTTTACTTATCCAGGCCATTCTGAGATTGTTTTCTCGTCACATATTTTACTTCATGACAGTGGTAAAATTGAGTAAAAAAAATTCATTTTTAATTGTAAAAAAATTAGCAAATTTCCATTTCTCTACTTTTATAATAGATAGTAATACCTCCAAAAATAGTTATTACTTTACATTCCCCATTAGTCTACTTCATGTTTGGATTAAATTTTTTGGGGACGTTAGAAGGCTTAGAGGTTTAGAAGCAAATCTTGAAATTTTTCAAAAAATTTCCAAAACCCACTTTTTAAAGGACCAGTTCAGGTCTGAACTCACTTTGTGAGGCTTACATAATAGAAACCACCAAAAAATTACCCTATTTTAGAAACTACACCCCTCAAGGTATTCAAAACTGATTTTACAAACTTTGTTAACCCTTTAGGTGTTCCAAAAGAATTAATGGAAAATGGAGATGAAATTTCAGAATTTCACTTTTTTGGCAGATTTTCAATTTTAATAATTTTTTCCCCGCTAACAAAGCAAGGGTTAACTGCTAAACAAAACTCAATATTTATTGCCCTGATTCTGTAGTTTACAGAAACACCCCATATGTGGTTGTAAACTGCTGTATGGCCCCACGGCAGGGCGCAGAAGGAAAGGAACGCCATATGGTTTTTGGAAGGCAGATTTTGATGGACTGTTTTTTTTTTGTTTGTTTTTTTGACACCATGTCCCATTTGAAGCCCCCGATGCACCCCTAGAGTAGAAACTCCAAAAAAGTGACCCTTTTTGGAAACTTAAAAAGGTAGTAGTTTTGTTGGTACTATTTTAGGGTACATATGATTTTTGGTTGCTCTATATCACACTTTTTGTGAGGCAAGGTAAAAAAAAAATAGCTGTTTTGGCACAGTTTTTTTTTTTTTTTGTTATTTACAATGTTCATCTGACAGGTTAGATCATGAGCTATGTTTTATTGAGCAGGTTGTTACGAATGCAACAATACCAAATATGACTACTTTTTTTGGTTGGTTGTTTCAGTTTTACATAAAGCATTTTTGAAAAAAGAATTTGTGTCTCCACGTTCTGGAAGCCATTGTTTTATTATTATTTAATTATTTTTTGGGCGATTGTCTTATGTAGGGGCTCATTTTTTTTGGTATGAGATGATAGTTTGATTGGTACTATTTTAGGATGCATATGACTTTTTGATCGCTTGGTATTACACTTTTTGTGACGTAAGGTTACAAATGGCTTTTTTTGACACTTTTTATAAAAATTTTTTTACGGTGTTCACCTGAGGGGTTAGGTAATGTAATATTTTTATACAGAAGGTTCTTACGGACGTGGCGATGCCTAATATCTATACTTTTTTATTTAAGTTTTACACTGTTTTTTGAAACAAAAAAATCATTTTAGTGTCTCCATAGTCTGAGAGCCATAGTGTGTGTTTTTATTTTTTTTTTTTTTCTGGGCGATTGTCTTAGGTAGGGTATAATTTTTGCAGGATGAGATGATGGTTTGATTGGTACTATTTTGGGGTGCACCGTGCATATGACTTTTTGATCGCTTGCTATTACACTTTCTATGATGTAAGGTGACAAAAAATGGCTTTTTTTACACCATTTTTTATTAAATTTTTTTTTTTACGGTGTTTACCTGAGAGGTTAGGTCATGTGATATTTTTATAGAGCAGGTTCTTATGGACGCGGCGATACCTAATGTGTATACTTTTTTTATTTACTTAAGTTTTACACAATAACAGCATTTTTGAAACAAACAAAATTATATTTTAGTGTCTCCATATTCTGAGAGCCATAGTTTATTTAATTTTAATTTTTTTTGGGCGATTGTTTTTGTGGGATGAGGTGACTGTTAGATTGGTACTATTTTGGGGGGCATACGCCTTTTTGATCGCTTGGTGTTGCACTTTTAGTGATGTACGGTGACAAAAAAATTTAGCACAGTTTTTTATTATTTTTTTTGGACTGTGTTCACCTGAGGGGTTAGGTCATGTGATATTTTTATAGAGCTGGTCGTTACGGACCTGGCAATACCGAATATGTATACTTTCTTTTATTTAAGTTTCACATAATAATATCATTTGTGAAACAAAAATAAATAAATCATGTTTTAGGCTACTAGCGGCATGGACCTCCAGCAGGCTGTTCCATCGGGGGAACAGCCTGTCGGATCCGTCCTGCCGCGCCTCCGCCGTAACTCCGCCCTGATTATAGTCAATGGGGACGGAGTGGTAGTCCGGGGGCACACGGTCACTAGCGGCAGGACGGATCCGACAGGCTGTTCCCCCGACGGAACAGCCTGCCGGAGGTCCGTGCTGCTAGTGTGAATGTAGCCTTAGTGTCTCCATATTCTGAGGGTCATTGTTTTTTTTATTTTTTGGGCGATTGTCTTAGTTATGGTCTCATTTTTTGCGGGATGAGATGACTGTTTGGCACTATTTTGGGGTGCATATGACTTTTTGATCGCTTGCTATTACACTTTTTGTGATGTAAGGTGACAAAAAACGGCTTTTTTGTGGCAGTTTCTATTATTTTATTTTTTTAGGGCGTTCACCTGAGGGGTTGGGTCATGTGATTTTTATTTTTTTATTTTTTTAATAGAGATTGTTGTTACGGATGCGGCGATACCTAATATGTCTACTTTTTATTATTTTATTTCACTTTAACACAATAATAGCATTTTTGAAACAAAAACATATTTAGTTTACCGGTAAATTGCTTTCCAGAAGTCCAGAATGACAGCACCCATGGAGGATGTCCTATTTGCTTCTGTTGGGACAGGAAGAGAGACAGTTTAAAAGGCCCCTCCCCACACCGGATAGGATGCCACATCTTTATTCTGAGAACAATGTTAATTCACACTGAATACAGTAGCAGTACAAGCAACACCAGCCAAATAACATACAAGAAAAAAAGGGGGGGGGGGGGGGAATACTGGGTGCTGTCATTCCGGACAGCAATTTACCGGTAAACTAAATATGTTTCCAGGACGTCCTCCATGACAGCACCCATGGAGAACTAACAACTTAGAACTTAATCTTAGGGGGGGACCACTGCCTGTAGGACTTTACTGCCAAAAGCTAAGTCCTGATTGGCCACTGAGTCTAGTCTGTAATGTTTGACAAAGGTAGTGGAGGAAGACCAGGTTGCTGCCTTGCAGATCTGATCAATAGACGCTCCTGCTTTTTCCGCCCAGGTTGTAGCCATGGCTCTGGTAGAATGAGCCCTCAAAGATATGGGGCAAGACAAGTCCTGCAGTCTAGAACATTCTCTGATGGTCTCCTTGATCCAGCGGGCTAGAGAGGTTTTTGAGGCTTTGCATCCTTTGTTTCTACCCCCGAATTGGATGAAGAGATTTGGTGATTTTCTCCAAGGTTTCGTCTGCTTGATATAGGCGAGAACTGCTCTTCTGACATCCAGACAGTGGAACCGTTCCTCCTGTATGTTTTTGGGAGCGGTACAAAATGAAGGAAGTATTATCTCCTGTTCTCTGTGAAACACTGAGATAACCTTGGGTAAAAAGGAATGATCCAATTTAAGAACTATCCTATCATCTAGGACCTTCAGAAAGGGTTCCCTAATTGACAGGGCATGTATCTCGCCTATCCTACGGGCGGTAGTGATAGCTAGTAGAAATACTGTTTTGAAGGATAGAAACTTGTCAGATATATTCTCAACGGGTTCAAAGGGAGAATTACATAAGCTGTTCAGTACTACATTTAAATCCCACGTGGGAACCGTCTGTCTTAAGGTGGGCCGCATTCTGGAGACTGCCCTGATGAACCTCTTGACCCACATGTGTTCTCCTAAGAGAAAGTCTAAGCAACTACTTAAAGGGCTTCTGTCACCCCCCCAAAACACTTTTTTTTTTTGGGCTTGTTAAAATCCTTATTGGACGACTATTCCCTATATAGGGCTCTTACCTTTTGTCTGTGGCTTCGTTTCCTTAAAAATCAATCTTTTAAAATATGCAAATGACTTCACTACCAGCGGGATTTGAAATGCTGACCGGGCCAGCCGGAGGAGGAGAGCGCTCGCTGGCCCTGTCAATCAACAGGAGGAGGGGGTGTTTTTTTTGTGGCGGCTACCAGCAAGTAGACGCCCTACTTGCTGTTAGTGAAGTCATTTGCATATTTTAAAAGATCGATTTTTAAGGAAACAAAGCCACAGACAAAAGGTAAGAGCCCTATATAGGGAATAGTCGTTCAATAAGGATTTTAACAAGCCCAAAAAAAAAAAGTGTTTTGGGGGGGTGACAGAAGCCCTTTAAGGCCGAGATCTGCACCTTGAGTGTGCTGGGTTTTAAACCTAGATCAAACCCTCTCTGGAGGAAATCTAGTATTTAGCCTATGGACGGATTTTCAGTCCCTGGGTGGTTTTGGGCTAGCCAAGATGAGAACTTTTTCCATATTTTAAAATATATGGCCGAAGTTACTGGTTTACGTCTCTGTTGTAGGGTTATTACCTGATCAGAGAGACCCTTCTTCCTCAGGGTCTGCCTCTCAGGATCCAGGCAGCCAGTCTCAGCTTGTTGAGATTGGGATGCTGTAGCGGCCCCTGCGCTAACAGGTCTCTTCTGTATGGAAGGGGAAACGGATCTCTGATTGACATCTCCTTTAAGATAGGGTACCAGGCTCTCTTGGGCCAGTCTGGCACTATCAGGATCAGAGTGGTAGAGCTGGTCCTCATCTTCTTTAAGACCGCCGGGATTAGAGGAAATGGAGGAAAGGCGTATGCCATCTTCATATCCCATTTCTGGGCTAGGGCGTCTACCGCCACTGGATTGCCGTTGGGGCTTAAGCCGAGTTTACACGAACGTGTGTGACCCGTGCCCGTGCTGCGGGCCGCAATGCATGATCGCCGGCCGTAGGTCAGCCGCATCGGATCGCGGACCCATTCACTTTAATGGGTCCGCGATCCGCAAAAAGATAGGACCTGTTCTATCTTTTTGCGAAACGGAAGTACGGGACGCAACCCCACAGAAGCACTCCGTAGTGCTTCCGAGGGGTCCCATTCAGTGCGGCCGTTCCGCAATTCCGGATTTGCGGACCCATTGAAGTGAATGGGTCCTCATCCGTGATGCGGAATGCACACGGAACTGTGGCCGTGTATTGCGGGCCGCAATACGGCCACGGATCACACACGTTCGTGTGAACTCTGCCTTAGTGAGTAGAAATAGTCCAGCTGTGAGTTTTCCCTGGACGCGAAGAGACCTATCTCTGGTTGGCCCCATACCTGGAAGATCTGTTGGAAAACTTGTTTGTTTAGGCTCCATTCCCCCGCGTCTATTCTGTGCCTGCTTAGGAAGTCTGCTCTGGAGTTTTGAGACTCCTTCAAATGGGTCGCTGAAATGGACAAAACTTCCAATTCTGCCCATGTGAAGATTTGATCCGCTAGCCCCTGAAGGAGCGGGCATCTGGTTCCGCCCTGTCTTTTCAGATAACATACCGTTGTTATATTGTCTGATAGTACTCTGACATGCTGACCTCTGAGAAGATGCTTGGCTGCTTTCAGTGTCTTCAGTACTGCCTTCAGTTCTCGGTAATTTGAGGACTTTATTCTGTCCTGAAGGACCCAAGAACCCTGGAAGAGATGTTGGTTTATATGCCCCCCCCCCCAGCCACTGAGACTTGCGTCCGTGGTAACTGTTATGGCTGGAGTCATGTTCCACGGGATCCCTTTCTCCAAATTCTCGGGTTCCATCCACCAGGACAGAGAGTTCAGTACTCTGTCTGGCAGCATTATCTTGGAGTTTAGAGAGCGGTGGTCTCTGTCCCCGGCTGTCAAAACTGCCTCCTGGAGTGGAACTGGGCCCAAGGTATAATTTGAAATACAGGAGGTCATTAGCCCCAGGATTTGCATTGCCTCTTAGTGAGTGGGTTCTCTTTCTTTTGAACTACTCTATCTTTTCTCTTATCCTGATCTGTTTCCTCACCGGCAGAAAGGAGTGCTGTGTCCTCGTGTCCAGGAGAGTCCCCAGGAATTATTTTCTTGTGTCCGGTATTAGGTCAGATTTTTGATAATTTACAATCCATCCCAGGTCTTTGAATAGGGACAAAGTCTGATGGATGTCCCCCCTCCAGCTTTTGTACTGAATCTGCTATCAGCAGAAAATCGTCCAAGTAGGGCACAATTGTAATCAGACTCTGGCGAAGAAAGGACATTATTTCTGATACTATCTTCGTATTGGTGGAAGAAGAATCTCCTCCTTGCACTTGACTGCAAATCTTAGGTTCTCCGCACATGAATCCTGATCGTGTGCATGTAGCCTAAGAGATCGGGTGGCAGGGGGCAGTCTTATACACAGTTTGTAGTGTATTCTAACTAGAAGCGTCCCCATCACCATGGGAACGCTTCTGTGTTAGAATATACTGTCGGTTCTGAGTTTTCACGAAGTGAAAACTCAGCTTTGAAAAAGCTTTTATGCAGACGGATCTTCGGATCCGTCTGTATAAAAACTAACCTACGGCCACGGATCACGGACACGGATGCCAATCTTGTGTGCATCCGTGTTCTTTCACGGACCCATTGACTTGAATGGGTCCGTGAACCGTTGGCCGTGAAAAAAATAGGACAGGTCATATTTTTTTCACGGCCAGGAAACACGGATCTCGGATGCGGCTGCAAAACGGTGCATTTTCCGTTTTTTCCACGGACCCATTGAAAGTCATGGGTCCGCGAAAAAAAACGGAAAACGGCACAACGGCCACGGGTGCACACAACGGTCGTGTGAAAGAGGCCTTAATAGCAGCCGCCCCTGACTCCCAGGATTTTTTCAGTAAGGCCCCTTTCACACGGGCGAGTATTCCACGTGGATGCGATGCGCGAGTTAAACGCATTGCACCCGCACTGAATCCCGACCCATTCATTTCTATGGGGCTGTTCACATGAGCGGTGATTTTCACGCATCACTTGTGCGTTGCGTGAAAATTTCAGCATGCTCTATATTCTGCGTTTTTCACGCAACGCAGGCCCCATAGAAGTAAATGGGGTTGCGTGAAAATCGCAAGCAAGTGCGGATGCGGTGCGATTTTTCACGCACGGTTGCTAGGAGACGATCAGGATGGAGACCCGATCATTATGATTTTCCCTTATAACATGGTTATAAGGGAAAATAATAGCATTCTAAATACAGAATGCATAGTAAAATAGCGCTGGAGGGGTTAATAAAAAATGATTTAACTCACCTTAATCCACTTGATCGCGCAGCCCGGCATCTCCTTCTGTCTTCATCTTAGCTGTGTGCAGGAACAGGACCTGTGGTGACGGACCATGTGATGACCGGAGTGACGTCACCACAGGTCCTGTTCCTGCACACAGCTAAGATGAAGACAGAAGGAGATGCCGGGCTGCGCGATCAAGTGGATTAAGGTGAGTTAAATCTTTTTTTTTTTTTTTTTTTTAACCCCTCCAGCGCTATTTTACTATGCATTCTGTATTCAGAATGCTATCATTTTCCCTTATAACCATGTTATAAGGGAAAATAATAGCAATCTACAGAACACCGATCCCAAGCCTGAACTTCTGTGAAGAAGTTCGGGTTTGGGTACCAAACATGCCGATTTTTATTTATTTTTTTCACGCGAGTGCAAAACGCATTACAATGTTTTGCACTCGCGCGGAAAAATCGCGCATGTTCCCGCAACGCACCCGCACATTTTCCCGCAACGCCCGTCTGAAAGAGGCCTAAACCATCCAACTTCCGATCCATGGGATTCTTTAGCTGCGACGAATCCTCAAACGGGATTGATGTCTTTTTCACTACTTTGGCCACCTGGACATCTACTTTTGGGACATTGTCCCAGAGTTTAGTGTCCGTCGGATTAAAGCGCAGCCTGTTTTTAAATTCTCTGGGAATGAAGAGTTTCTTTTCTCCATCTGCCCATTCTTCTGTAATGAGGTCTTTTAAGTTTTTATTTACTGGGGAGACCTTTCTTTTCCTGACTTTTAGGCCGCCGAACATCTCGTCTTCAACGGAGCGGAGCGCGCCTGTTCCTCCTCCTCAATAGCCATGGTTTGTCTAATAGCAGAGAGTAGGGGGTCCAGATCCTCGGACGAAAATAAATATCTTCTCTGTTCTTCCTGAGGATAAGACACTGAGCCCTCATCTTCCATTTCATCTGAACCACATAATCCCTCTTCCTCTGAATCAAAGTCTAACTGGATCCTGGTTCTTTTGGAGGGGGGGGGGATGGTACTGGGTCTGGGTTCTGGCCTGAGGTTGCCGCCTGTACCTCCTCTCTTACGATAGCTCTCAAATCTAAGAGTAGAGATGACCGCTCGTCCTTAAGAATTTTGGAAAGGCATTCTGGACATAAAAGGTTTTTTATATGGCTCCAGAAGCCTTGTCTGGCAGGTCGCACACTTTCTTCCCTTCTTTTTAGGGTCTCCATGTGATTTGTGCCCTGACTCTTTTGTGGTCTAGGGGGAAACAGGATAAAGACTGTTTTTAGTGTCATAGTTTCCCATAAACCCCTGCTTAAGCCCAAAGGGAAGCTACTTACAGGGGCCTGGACGGGGGTGTCTGAGCAAGTCTCCTGCTTGTTAGACGCCTGGACCTCCATGATGCAACCTCACCAGGTGGCCATCAGACATTTAAATAGGTTCTTACTTACCGCTCCGCCTCCTCCTGCTCTTCACGGGGGGACTCATTCTTAGGAAGAGTCGACCCCCTAGACATGCGAGACCTCCTGATGCAGAGGTCTCTAGCATGCCGTTGCGCGCCGCCATCATGTTTCCCGTGACTCGGGTAGGCTTCCGGTCACGTGGGAGCGCTCGGCAATCCAGGCCTAGCGCGCAGGGGAGCGCAGGAGCTGCTGCCGAGCCCAGAGCTCACTGCAGGAGAAGCGGCATCGGGCGTCCCCGATCCTTGCGGCCATCCAAAAAAAAAAGGTACCGTGGACTAAACCAGGGGACCACTTCCCAGAGGGGTGCTGGTTAAAGGGGGCTGTAAGAGTCTGAAGAGGAGAGGTAGGCACCCCCCGACCAGACTCGCCCCATTCCCTACCTAACTCAATAGGCGGGTGTCTGTCTCCCTCCCACTATCCCAGTAGGGACAGGAAGAACACTGGAGAGAGGGGGTGGGGAGGGGCCTTTTAAACTGTCTCTCTTCCTGTCCCAACAGAAGCCAATAGGACATCCTCCATGGGTGCTGTCATGGAGGACGTCCTGGAAAATGATGTTTTAATTTCTCCATGTTCTGAGAGCTATAGTTTTTAGATTTTTTTTTTTGCGATTTTCTTATGTAGGGGCTAATTTCTTGCGGAGTGAGGTGACTGCTTTATTGGTACTATTTTGTGGGACATACGCCTTTTTGACACTTCGTGTTGCACTTTTTGTGATGTAAGGTGACAAAAATGGCTTTTTTTTTTTGACAGTTTTTATTTTTTTTATGGTGTTTATCGGACAGGGTGGCTCATGTGATATATTTATAGAGCTGGCCGTCATGGACGTGGCAATGCTAAATATGTCTTTTATTTAATTTTTTTTTTTTTCCTATTTTTTAAATATTTTAGTAGAACACTTTATTTTTTATTTTACACTTTGTGTCCCCCATAAGGTCATACAAGACCTCTGGGGGACATTTGACTTCATATATATTTTTTTTTCACTATTGATTTCTCCTGTAACTGGGGCTGACATGGTAGCCCCAGTTACAGGGGAAGTACAGCCTCAGTGCAGGGCTGATCGAGGTCTGTGAAAGACCCGACAGCTCCTGCACTCTCCCGGCCGTCGCATGACCACCGGGCCGGAACAGGAAGGTCATAGCGCTCTGTATACAGCGATCCAGAAGGTAGGGACACCTGGGAACTGTTCCTGCTTTCTCTCTGGGTTGCCCTGCTGTCGCTGACAGTGGGCAACCCGCTCTACAGCTACACGATTAGCGTGCAGCTGCGATCTCTGAATGGACGGTCCAGAGATAAACATCCACCCATAGGACGTTTATATCCTATGGGTGGATGTGAGATGGTTAAAGAGGACCTTTCATCTGTTTAGCCCTAGTCTAATTAGGGTCTTACCTTTTATAGGGCGGCCCCCACTGATGTCATCGCATTTTTTATTTTTTTTCCCCAATGACCGCTGTTGATTTCGGCGCCTTATATTCTAATTAGCCGACTTGGTTATACTAGTCAGAGATTTGAGCAGTTCTCTTCTCCCTGGCAGAGAGCAGTGCGCTCTGATTGGATGCGCTCACAGCCAGGGAGAAGAGAACCGCCCCCAGCGAAACTGCGAGTCTCCGCCTAGTGTAACCAAGTGGGCTCATTATAATATAAGGCACCGAAATCAACAGCGGACGAACAGAAAGGGGAAGGGGGGGGGGGTCTTTTGAAAAAAAAAAAGTGCCATGGCATCAGTGGGGGCTGCCCTATAAAAGGTAAGACCATAATTAGACTAGGGCTAAACTGATGAAAGGTTCTCTACGGTGCTCTGCTGGATCAGTGAGAGCTGTGGGCGGGGCCAGAAGGGAAGTGCAGAAAAATAAGTAAAGGTGTACCCTATGTCTGTGTGTTTCATAGCTGGGTTTGCATGTAGCAGTGCTGTGTTTGTTGTGTGCATCTAGCAGAGAAATGTATTCTTTTTAATCTGTTTTCAAAACCTGGAGTGTGTCTTATAGTTCGGCAAATACAGTACTTTTTTGTAGGGCTGGACAAAGCTCTGGAGCCAGATTACCAATATGTCTGAAAATTTGCAACTCTTTCGAGAGTATTTTTTATTTATTTATTATTTTTTTAACTATTATTTTACCACAGCAGTAATATTGTCACAATTTGCAGCAGACAGGATAGCAACTAGGCCTGGATGCCGGGATCAGGTCACCTCCTGTAGCGTCCATAATACTCGCCCTAAGGCCTCTTTCACACGGGCGTCGCGTGTGCATTGCGGGAAAACCATGCAATTGCAGTCAGTTTTGACTGCGATTGCGTTCCAATGTTCAGAAAAAACTGAATGTGGTACCCAGATCCGAACCCGGACTTCTTCACTGAAGTTCGGGTTTGGGTTAGGTGTTCTATTCATTTTATTATTTTCCCCTATAACATGGTTATAAAGGAAAATAATAGCATTCTTAATACAGAATGCTAACTAAAATGTTGCTTGAGGGGTTAAAAAAATAAAAATTAACTTGCCTCCTCCACTTGTTCGCGCTGCCTGCATCGTCTTCTTTCTTCTTCTTTCAGGACCTTTGACGTAATCGCGGTGACGTCAGCGCAGGTCCTGCTGAAAGAAGATCCTTCTATCTTCATTCAGCAGGACCTGCGCTGACGTCACCGCGCTCACCACATGGTGAGTGCGATTACGTCAAAGGTCCTTTTGCAGGTGCTGAAAGAAGAAGAAAGACTATGCCGGCAGCGCAAACAAGTAGATGAGGTGAGTTATTTTTTTATTTTCTTTTTTTTTTCTTTTTTTTTTTTTTAACCCCTCAAGCAACATTTTAGTTAGCATTCTGTATTAAGAATGCTATTATTTTCCTTTGTATTTATAAGGGAAATTAAATACAGTAAATTGACTTATCAATTTACTAACATCATCTCTTAGCAACCATGCGTGAAAATCGCATTGCATCCGCACTTGCTTGTGGATGCTATGCGTTTTTCACGCATCCCCATTTATTTCTATGGGGCCAACGTTGCGTAAAAACTCAGAATATACACTGAACAAAAATATAAAGGCAACACTTTTGGTTTTGCTCCCATTTTTCATGAGCTGAACTCAAAGATCTGAAACTTTTTTCTACATACACAAAAGACCCATTACTCTCAAATATTGTTCACAAATCTGTGTTAGTGAGCACTTCTCCTTTGCCGAGATAATCCATCCCACCTCACAGGTGTGGCATATCAAGGTGCTGATTAGACAGCATGAATATTGCCCACAATAAAAGACCACTCTGATCACACACTATGCCACAGATGTCGCAATGTTTGAGGGAGCGTGCAATTGGCACGCTCACTGCAGGAATGCCTACCAGAGCTGTTGCCCGTGCAATGAATGTTCATTTCTCTACCATAAGCCGTCTCCAAAGGAGTTTCAGAGAATTTGGCAGTACATCCAACCGGCCTCACAACCGCAGACCACGTGTAACCACACCAGCCCAGAAACTCCACATCCAGCATGTTCACCTCCATGATCGTCTGAGACCAGCCACCCGGACAGCTGCAGCAACAATCGGTTTGCATAACCAAAGAATTTCTGCACAAACTGTCAGAAACAGTCTCAGGGAAGCTCATCTGCATGCTCGTCGTCCTCATGAGTGGGCAAATGCTCACATTCAATGGCGTCTGGCACGTTGGAGAGGCGTTCGGTTCACGGATGAGTCACTGTTCAGGGCAGATGGCAGACAGGGTGTGTGGCGTTGTGTGGGTGAGCGACAACGAACACAGGTGCATTTTATTTATGGCATTTTGAATGCACAGAGATACCGTGATGAGATCCTGAGGCCCATTGTTGTGCCATTCATCCACGACCATCACCTCATGTTGCAGCAATGCATGGCCCCATATTGCAAGGATCTGTACACAATTCCTGGAAGCTGAAAACATCCCAGTTCTTGCATGGCCAGCATACTCCCCGGACATGTCACCCATTGAGCATGTTTGGGATACTCTGGATCGGCGTATACAACAGCGTGTTCCAGTTCCTGCCAATATTCTGCAACTTCGCACAGCTATTGAAGAGGAGTGGACCAACATTCCACAGGCCACAATCAACCTGATCAACTCTATGCGACGGAGATGTGTTGCACTGCGTGCGACAAATGGTGGTAACACCAGATACTGACTGGTTTTCTGACACCCCTCTCTCCCCCCCCCCCCCCCCCCCCCCCCGATATGCCACACCTGTGAGGTGGGATGGATTATCTCGGTAAAGGAGAAGTGCTCACTAACAGATTTAGACAGATTTGTGAATAATATTTGAGTAATTGGGTCTTTTGTGTATGTAGAAAATGTTTCAGATCTTTGAGTTCAGCTCATGCAAAATGAGAGCAAAACCGAAAGTGTTGCGTTTATATTTTTGTTCAGTGTAGAACAAGTGATGCATGAAAATCACCGCTCATCTGCACAGCCCCATTGAAGTGAATGAGTTCGGATTCAGTGCGGGTGCAGCACCTGTGCGGAATTCTCGCCCGTGTGTAGGGGCCTAACTGTAAGAGCGGACCTGGATGGTAGGATGGCTCATACCCAGGAAACCTAGGACCCTGAGTCGCCCTAATAATCCCTCAAAAAGAGAAAGGAGCTGAGACAACATGTTCATCCCAGACACGGATGAACAGTAGTCTCGCTGGTCTAGCTGCCAGAGAAGGGACAGACAATGCACCGCTACTAAATCTGCAGGCAAGAGCCAACAGACAACACGCACTTGCCTGCTGCGACAACAACGGCAACTGGACCCCCATGCAGACAGGATGCATCTCTACCCCCGGCAGAGCTGCACACTGACTTGTGGTTCCCCCTCTGGGGAACTGTGAGACCCCCTTCCAGAGGTACACTAAACAGGGAATATGTCTAACAAACCAGCTGGACTACAGACACCAACAAACCAGACATGTAACAACCACTAGACAAGACAACAACCACCCATACATAAACATCACCAAACATATGCAAGGGTAGTGAAGGGAAGGTAGACAAACGGGATGACATTGAAGACATAGGCGAGACATCGATATTCCACTAGGAGGCCCTCAAGGACTGGGCAGATAAAACACCCAGAACAGGAGCAAGCTCCAGCACCAACAAAGGCTGGAGTAAAACTAACTCCAGCCTGGAAGCCACAGGCAAGATAGACACCAGATGGCCACACCCAGCCAGGTAGTTAACTCCTCCAGCTCCAGACAGGGAGGAACCATGATATGAGGGGTAGAGCACATACATGCTGCATAAACAACACGTTGCCCCAGGCAACAGCATGCCCAGCAAACGTGTCATGGCGCACAACGCCGAGGCCGTGACAAATATTTTCAGCATTTTATGCCATTTAGTTTTTCCTCCTTCCATCTCCGATGTGACTGCGCATACCCGTGTGGTACGCGGTATTAGCCCATTACCTGCTCAGCCATTCTTTATATGCAGAGATCGTATCAGCTTTTCAACTGAGCGCATCGAATAAGAATTGCTTTGTGGCGAGCATAAATTTTACACTGAGCTGCAGCTTTTGTTTCTTGTTTACTCGTCATTTGTATAATTACGATGATGGACAGCTTTTACATTTTTATAGAGAGAAATTAGTGGAATTGGGATAGAATAATTTATTTCTTTTTTTACATAAATTCACTCTAAAAGGTAATATGGGGGCTGGATAATGAATAAGTAAAACGGTCTGTTCTGACATTCCTGATTTGGTGAAAAGGATTTGCGTCCTATATTATGTATTTTTATTTTATATTATATTGTGTGGACAATGGGGCAGATTCTCAAGACCGGCATTTCATGCACCATTTTTAGGCTACATGCACACGACCGTTGTGTGTTTTGCGATCCGCAAATTGCGGATCTGCAAAACACGGATGGCGTCCGTGTGTGTTCCGCAATTTGCGGAACGGCACGGACAGCCATTGATATAACTGCCTATTCTTGTCCGAGTGCTGTCCGCATCTTTTCCGGCCCCATTGAAGTGAATGGGTCCGCATCCAAGATGCTCAGATGCGGACCAAAACAATGGTCGTGTGCATGAGGCCGTAGTGGAAAGTCAGTGAAAGGGCTGGTGTAGATTCAATCTATTAAAAGGCTATTCCTGTGTCATATCATTAGGATATGCATCTAATATCCGAGGGCTGCAGGTCCCAACTCTGGGACTTGCTCCTATTTCAAGTACAGGTCCCCAAAATGAATGGAGAGGACGCCACGCATACATGGCTTTTAATGATATTGAACTTCTGAAAATAGCCAGGCAAGCACTGGCGCACCTATTTTCGTAACTCCCATAGTTGTGAATGGAGAGGTAGGCGCTCATGCGTTGCTTGCTGTCCGTTCATGTTGGGACCATGTTCATGAGAATAAGCAGGTCCCAGAATTGGGACCCTTACCTATCAAACATTTTATGGCATATCCTATCAATATGCCAAAATGTCCAGATGGGACAACCCCTCTTTTTGTGCCACTTTCTGGTGTAATTTATAGAAACGTCCCCACCTGCTAAGTACCACCCTCTCTTCTTGCCACTTTTGAGAAGTGTGAAAAGTGACGTAGAAACAATGAGAAATCTGCCCCATCATAAAGGTTTTCTAGCCTTTATTAAGTGATGGCCTATCTAGCTGATCGGAGGCGGTCCAACATCCCTGCCGATCTGCTCTGTGGTTGAAATATGAGAGATCAGCGCTGTAGTAAAGACCTCCCTCCTCTACAAGGTTGACGGTGATGTGTAGTTCCAGAGATGGAGCTGCACCCAAAGAGCTGAGGATAGACCGTTATTTAGTAAAGGCTTGGACAAACCTTTTGATCTGGCACTAATAACTGTACCATCTGGGCAGCCTCTGAGGTCCATGGAGAACGGGACAGCTCTATCTCTCCCTATGAAGACGTACTCCCTTTATGGGTGGGGGGGGGGGGTTGCATCTATTTTTAGAGCACTTTCGTCTTTCTTATAGAAGTGAACAGGAGGCGGGATAGAGATGGGGGCAAATAATTGAATCTGGATATTTTAGTGGTAAAGGGATGCCACCATTGGTTTAAAGGGGATGTGCAAGAATGTTTTATTTATTTTTCTGCAAACCCACCCCAACACCCTCGCTGCCCCACCGCCACCTTGTCAGACAGGTAAAGTGAAGCTTACTTGCCTGCATCCTGGCGCTGGCTCTCTGCTCTTCCTCCTCCAGGCCTGTGATGCTCCCTGTTATAAACATCTGGTTTGACATCGCCTGCATCCAATCACTGGCCGCGGCGGAGACCAGATCCCCTTGTGTCATGTGATTTGTCATGACGTAAGGGGATCCAGTCTCTGCCACAGCCAGCGATCAGCTGCAGGCAATGTCAAACCAGATGTTTTCAGCAAGGTTGCCCCGTGCATCATCGCAGGTTGGGAGGAGAAGGAGCCAGTTCCAGGAGGTAGGCAAGTAAGCTTCCCTTTACAGGGCTGGTTAAGTGGGAGGGGGTGTTGCCAAATGCCCCCCCCCCCCCCCCCTTATTTTTGCACAACCCTTTAAGTCTTACATTTGGCTGTCCAGATTGAAGGCCGACCAACTGTTCACCACCTTGGGCGTATAGGGCAGATCCATTTCTTTGTGCTAAAAACTCACAAGAGCCATGTTTGTATGGTTATTATGGGACAGGAAATATTTGAGTCAAAAAGTTGTGACGAATCAGGTCACTGGTTCCCAAGGACCTCTGAAAAAATTTGAGTTGACATTTGATTGGCTGCTATGGGCAGCTTCTCCACTTTTCCTTTTCTATAGTTATAATAATGGCATAAATCCTAAGAACATTTGATTCATTGGTTCTAATTCTCCTTCTTTGTCCCTTAAGGGTCTGCTGTCTATCTTGCGTAAATTGAAAAGTGCTCCAGATCAGGAGGTACGAATCCTGCTCTTGGGCCTCGATAATGCAGGAAAAACCACACTGTTAAAGCAATTGGCGTCGGAGGACATAAGTCACATCACTCCAACACAGGTAAGTAGCTGGTGACGTTTTGGTGAGCCATTTCATGCAAATGTAGACCTCCTTAGCTTATCCTAAAATCGTATGTTCACATTTGGTTGTGTCAACAGCAATTACCTATTGAAGTCTCTAGCTTGATCGAGCATTTCAGTGACCGAGATGCAGGGAATTCAGAGGCATCCGTTGCCTCAGGAATCTATCTGACTTTCGACTGACTTTAAAGGGCTTGTCCAAGATTTTTATTTTGATGGCCTTTCGTCAGGGTGTGCCATCAGTATCTGTTCAACAGGTTTCTGACTCCCACGCACCCATTGATTGGTTGTTCTCAAGTAGCCTTCTGTAGGGGAACTACATACACTATGTAGTGGAAGGTGCTGGTTATTGCAGCGTTGATACCATTTAGGTGAACTACTGCTATTGAGCATGCATTTAACTGGCAGAGGGCAGTGACCCTTTAATGGTCAATTTGAACGCTAGATGGACACTGCTGGCAGGTTTAAAATTAAAGGGAGATCAGTCACACCGTAGATGCCTCATCTCAGACTATGTTGTAATTCAGGTTTTTACAGACAGTAAAAATCAGTTTTTTACAGTGGTTTTGAGGACGTAACAATACCATCTAAAGCAGCTACATTTCCCTCCTCCATCTCCTTCCATGTGCCTCGAGGCAGAGAGACTGCAGCTACATCTCCCTCCTCCAGCTCCTCTTGTGTGCCTCAAGGCAGAGAGACTGCAGCTACATCTCCCTCCTCCAGCTCCTCTTGTGTGCCTCAAGGCAGAGAGACTGCAGCTACATCTCCCTCGTCTTGTGTTCCTCGAGGCAGAGAGACTGCAGCTACATCTCCCTCGTCTTGTGTTCCTCGAGGCAGAGAGACTGCAGCTACATCTCCCTCGTCTTGTGTTCCTCGAGGCAGAGAGACTGCAGCTACATCTCCCTCCTCTTGTGTTCCTTGAGGCAGAGAGACTGCAGCTACATCTCCCTCCTCTGCCTCGAGGCACACAAGAGAGACTGCAGCTACATCTCCCTCCTCTTGTGTGCCTCGAGGCAGAGAGACTGCAGCTACATCTCCCTCCTCTTGTGTTCCTTGAGGCAGAGAGACTGCAGCTACATCTCCCTCCTCTTGTGTGCCTCGAGGCAGAGAGACTGCAGCTACATCTCCCTCCTCTTGTGTTCCTTGAGGCAGAGAGACTGCAGCTACATCTCCCTCCTCTTGTGTTCCTTGAGGCAGAGAGACTGCAGCTACATCTCCCTCCTCTTGTGTGCCTCGAGGCAGAGAGACTGCAGCTACATCTCCCTCCTCTTGTGTTCCTTGAGGCAGAGAGACTGCAGCTACATCTCCCTCCTCTTGTGTTCCTTGAGGCAGAGAGACTGCAGCTTCATCTCCCTCCTCTTGTGTGCCTCGAGGCAGAGAGACTGCAGCTACATCTCCCTCCTCTTGTGTGCCTCGAGGCAGAGAGACTGCAGCTACATCTCCCTCCTCTTGTGTTCCTCGAGGCAGAGAGACTGCAGCTACATCTCCCTCCTCTTGTGTTCCTCGAGGCAGAGAGACTGCAGCTACATCTTCCTCCTCCAACTCATCTTGTGTGCCTCTAGTTACTGAAGACAAGCTTCTTAGTGACTGGGGTGGTTTGTAAACATTCAGAGAGCCTGCCGGACTCCAGGGCCACTGGAAGGAGATGGCACTTTCCCATAATAAGGATATATTACCACATTTCATGTATTCATGTGTACTGCTGTTTAGCTTTTGTAAAATGATCATCATTGATTATTATTATTTTATTTTTCATTGCTCTGTTGTTTTTTTAGGGATTTAATATCAAGAGTGTACAATCTCAGGGGTTCAAACTCAATGTATGGGACATAGGCGGACAGAGGAAAATCAGGCCGTACTGGAGGAACTATTTTGAGAATACTGATGTACTTGTAAGTGTTTTGGTTTGATAATGGTGTATGTATACTGTCAAAAGCACCTTTTGGAGGCAATTTTTTATTTTGTTTGTATTTTACTCATGTTGGGTTAAATTATTTTTTTAAGTGGTCTTTTTAACTGTTTACATTCTACAGGGTTAAATTTGTCTATGTGCAAAGTATCTTACTTTCAGTTTCACAATGAACCCATCAGTTTGCTGCTCTGACAGCTCGATGTATAGCCTTTTTGTCTGAATTCCCGACAGCTCATAAACACTTATTTTAGCTACATTCTTATCCAACTGATAACAATATGGCTTAAGAGTCATAGATAAGGGCTGTCTATACATTGAGCTGTCAGAGCAGCTCCATGGTGGGTTCAGTGTGAATCTGAAACTAAGACAATCTGCAAGTAGACTGACACTTAACGGGTTTGTCAGCAGGAAAATGGTATTAACCTGGCTGACATTAGTGATGTACTAATGTCAGCTAAACAGAACTATATTAGTGCCATCTCACTGCGTGTCTGTGTTATTGAGAAAAAATTACTTTTATAATATGCAAATTAGACTCTAGGTGCAGGGGGGGGATGGCGTTGTTCCTGCTCCTAGAAGCTCCGTTCTCCCACCTCTAGCCACGCCCTGCTACACTTAATTGACAGGGCCAGGCACAGTTAGTCTCCGCTTGTGGGCCCCGTCTCCTTTGGAAATCTCATGCCTGCACCGTCCCGTTCAGTATTCGGCACAGTGAGTGAAGCCGGCGAGCGTCCTTCACTGCCTGCACCGAATACTGAACGGGACGGCGCAGGCACAAGATTTCCACAGGAGACAGGGCCAGCAAGCGGAGACCAACACTGCCTGGCCCTGTCAATCAAAAGCCGTTAAAACCACAATGCAGTTGGAGGACATAAAACAGACTATTGCTGACCAGGTTTTTGAGGGCCTTGGCCCTAAGCACCATAGTTTTTTGGTTTTTTTTGTTTGTTTTTTTCCGTTCATAAGAACATAGAAGCATTGATTAGGAAAGAATAGAAAAACCCTGACAGAATTTTTTTTATACCGAATTCTGTCAAAAGAAAATATCTATTTAAAGAGTCAGTGGCGTATGGGACAGAGCTCCCGCTGTAGATGCTCCTGTAGCCAAAAATGCCCAAAAAAATCGGCTCTTCCGTTTGATGATTTGGGCTGTTTAGGAGACCCTTTAGATAAAAGAGCTGATGTTTATCTTAAGCGTACTTGGGAATGTGCCTCTACAAGTCACAGGCCGGCCATTCCCACCTCCTAGGTCTCCAGGTCATTAAGGCTAAGGCTAGATTCCCATATCGGAGACAAAACCCCTAGAAAGGACTTACTATCCTCCCTCCCAACTTTCCTCAAGGCAGCAGACTTCCTTGTAGACGCTTCTACTGACGTGGTCCGTTTTTCTGCCAGAGCAGCCGCTATGTGAAATGCAGCAAGGCGTGCTATTTGGCTTAGATCATGGAAAGGGAATTCAGGGTCTAAATCTAGACTTTGCTCTCTCCCTTGTGAAGGTTCTAAATTGTTTGGTTCCCAGAGAGAGCCTCTGACAAAAAGAAGGGGTTTCCGGTTCCCCAGAAAACTTCTTTTTTTCGTAAACCACAAGCCAGTTTTAAAAGACAAAGGGGTAGGCAAAATAATAGAAGTGAGAGAGAAAAATTTCCTAAGAAAATATGTTTTGTTTTATTTGTTTAAAACCCAGGAAAACAGATCAAAAGACAAATCCCAATGACGCCAGAAGTCAGGTGGGAGGAAGACTGTCTCAGTTCTTCCCAGCTTGGGGGTCCATTTCTCAGAACAAATGGATCCTAAGTGTAATAGAAAACGGATTCCGGCTGGAGTTCCTTTCTCGCCCAAAAAATATTTTTACTCAGACAGTTCGCCCCAAAAATCAGGAAAAAAGGAAAGCTTTGGAAGCGGAGATTTTTCCCCCCTCTTAGACAAGGGAGTAGTTTGTTCAGTTCCAAAGACAGAGAGGGGCAAGAGGTTCTATTCACCGTTATTTTTGGTGAAGAAACCAAATGGTACGTTCAGGGTTATTTTAAATCTGAAGAAACTGAACAAATTTCTGGTCTACAAGAAATTTCTAATGGAGACGATAAAAAAAAACTGTGAGCCTCCTCTTCCAGGATTGCTGGATGGCAAGCCTGGATCTGGAGGACACGTATTAGCACATCCCAATCTATTCCTCCTCCCAAAAGTTTTTAAGAACAGCAGTTTGGGTTCAGGGGAAGTTGCTGCATCTCCAATACAGAGCGCTTCCCTTTGGTGAAGACTCTTGGAGCCTGCGCTACACCAAAGTGGTAGCAAAAATAGCGGCCTTTTTAAGACAGTCAGGAATTACTCTGGTGCCCTATCTGGATGATTTTTTTGATCATCTTTCAGTCAAAAGAAGGACTAGAAAAAGATATGAAATTCCTCTGCTCCACTTTAGAAAACCTAGGATGGATAATCAATTGGAATAAATAAAATCTGATTCCTTCTCAAACTTGTGGTTTTTTTTGGGGGGGAATTCAGTTGGACTCTTGTTTACAAAAAAGTTTCCTTCCATCAAAGGAGAGAGGCGATTATGGAGCAAATATGGTCAGTCTTCCTGTCCACTGTACTTTCAGGAAAGCGATGGCGGTGCTAGGGCATATGATATCAGCAATCCCAGCAGTACCTTATGCACAGATCCACTCCAGAGATCTTCAAGCAGACATCCTAAGATCCTGGGACGGCTCCCCGTATTCTTTGGATCAAAAATTCCACCTTTCCTCAAAGGCAAGACGATCCCTGTTGTGGTGGATGATACCAAAAAATCTATCAGCAGGAGTGCCATGGACATTTCCAGACCACACCATAATTACCACAGACGCCAGCCCTTGGGGTTGGGGAGCCCACTCCCAAAACAGATACTGGCAAGGGAGGTGGGATCTTATTACGAGGAAAGCATCCTCCAATTTCAAGGAGTTAAAAGCAGGAGGGCACTGACTGTGGCGCTTCTGGAAATAATAAACAGAAAGATTGTGTTCTATTCGTACAATTCAACAGTGGTGGCCTACATAAACCGTCAAGGAGAAACGAGCGTCTCTTCCCTCCTACATCTATGCCAGGAGATCTTTTGTATAGCAGAGAAAAGAATGCTTTTCCTTGCAGCGGTACATCTGAAGGGGAAGGAGAATGTTATAGCGGACTTCCTCAGTCGAGTTTCCATAAGACAGGGCGAATGGTGTCTAAAGAAAAGTTTTTTTTACAGATAGTCCAGAGGTACGGTCTTCCTACACTGGACCTTTTCGCCTCAAGAGCCAACAGGAAGGTAGAGAAATTTTTCTCCCTCAATCATTTAGACTGCCCATCAGCAGTGGATGGGTTAGCTCAGGACTGGAGCCAAGAATTAGGGTACGCCTTCCCTACAATTTGCCTCATCCCACAAGTATTAAAGAAAATAGAGAGAGAGAGAATGCCTCTGTTATCCTGATTGCGCCAAAGTGGCCAAAGTGGCCCAAGATGTCCTGGTATTCAAATCTTTTGAGGTTGTCAGTACAGCCTCTGTGGACCTACCATTGAGAGAGGACCTTCTTTACCAGGGTCCGCTAGTTCATTCCAGCCTAGAAATTCTTCAGCTTTCGGCATGGATTTTGAAAGGGAGGTCTGGTCAGGAAGGGGATTGTCTGACAAGGTGGTTTCCACCTTGCTAAAAAAAAAAGTAGAAAGGTGGTTACCTTTTTAAAAATATATAAAAAATTTTGAATATTTCTTCTACATTCCTAGGTCACACCCCAGTTCCCTTTAAATCTCCCCAAATACCAAGAATCCTAGATTTTTTTTTGCAAGCAGGGCTAGATAGGAATCTTAAAGCTTCCACTCTAAAGATTCAGGTAGCTGCCTCTAGGTTACATCCTTCCTTCCTTAAGACCATTGTCTCCTCCCTGGGATTTGAATACGGTTCTTTCGGCCCTATCTCTGAAGCCGTTTGAACCATTAAATGAGATTTCTATTAAAATGCTCTCCTTTAAAATGGCCTTCCTTCTAGCAATAACCTCTGCTAGACAGGTTTCTGAGATTCAAGCGTTTTCTGCTTTCCCTCCCTATACCACTCTTTTGGAGGATAAAGTTATCATCAGACCAATTCAATTTTTCCAGCCGAAGGTGGTCTCAGACTTTCACAGAAGTCAGGATGTGGTTCTTCCCTCCTTTTGTCCAAATCCAGCTAATCCGTCAGAAGAAAAATGTCATTGCCTAGATGTTAGGAGGTATCTCCTTCTTCTTTTTTTTTTTATACCTAGATTCCACTTCTCTTTGGAGAGTAGATGAAAATCTCCTAATCCAGTTTCAGGGAAAGTGTAGGGGCCGCAAAGTTTCCACTAATGTTATTGCTAGATGGGTAAAGAATGCTATTTCTCTTGCCTATTCTTCCCTTAGTCTGCCCCCTCCAAAGTGGTTTGGGGCTCATTCTACCAGGGCCATTGCGACCTCTTGGGCAGAGAGGACAGATGCTTCTCTGGCCCAGATATGTAGAGCCGCTACTTGGAGCTCTCCCCATACTTTTTTCAGACCTTACAGGCTGCATCTTGACTCTTGACCTTTGGGAGGAAAGTGCTACAAGCTGTAGTCCCTCCCTAATATAAAAAAAAAAAAAAAAAAAAAAAGTGAATATATTTAGATAGGGGCTATTTTCCTTGGAAATTTGGAGGAACTACCAGATGGATTCTCCTCTTTCCAATATTAACATTGTGTTCTGTCCTTTCATCCTTCTTGCTTGGTGGTTGGCACGCCTCCGGAGTTTGATTTACTATAATCACTGAGGTGTGGTGGGGGAGTGAACCATTTTATCTGTTTCCTGCATGGGTGCCGTCATTGGTTTCAAGAAAAACAATTAAGAGCAATTATTGTTTTCTTCCCATACGCCCCCCCCCCCCCCCCACAGCTCAATGCTTTATAGCTGTAGATGGTGATGAAGGCATCTTATACCTCTCTCCCTTTTAGATATACGTCATTGACAGCGCAGATAGAAAACGGTTTGAAGAAACGGGTCAGGTTGGTATTGTCTTTCCTTTTTCTCTATTATTTATAATGCCTATGCTTTGGTTTCATGGTTCTGGATGAAAACCCCAAATGAAGGACTTTCCACGTGTCATGTAAGGTCTTGCTTCACATATTTTGAGCTGTGTTTTTGTCCTCACACAGATAGATATAGTATTTTTTTATTTAATTTTATTTATAAAAAAATTTTCATCCATAGATTAGCAATATTTCCTTCCATATCAAAGCTACAAGCTAGGACACAACCTGCGGCCCTCCAGCTGTTGCAACATTTGAACTGATTGGGGGGGTCTGACACCCGGGTAGGGTTGGACGATATCAAAAATATTCCCATGATAACGATATTAAGAAATTTATCGCGATAACGATATATATCGTGATAAATGCCCATTTAGAAGAAAAAAACACTTAGGGCCACAAGGAGACATTATACTGTATGGGGGCAGCCATGCAGCCACAAGGAGACGTTATACTGTATGGGGGCAGCCACAAGGAGACGTTATACTGTATGGGGGCAGCCACAAGGAGACGTTATACTGTATGGGGGCAGCTACAAGGAGACGTTATACTGTATGGGGGCAGCCACAAGGAGACTTTATACTGTATGGGGCGGCCACAAGGAGACGTTAGACTGTATGGGGGCGGCCACAAGGAGACGTTACACTGTATGGGGGCGGCCACAAGGAGACGTTAGACTGTATGGGGGCGGCCACAAGGAGACGTTAGACTGTATGGGGGCGGCCACAAGGAGACGTTACACTGTATGGGGGCGGCCACAAGGAGACGTTACACTGTATGGGGGCGGCCACAAGGAGACGTTACACTGTATGGGGGCGGCCACAAGGAGACGTTACACTGTATGGGGGCGGCCACAAGGAGACGTTACACTGTATGGGGGCGGCCACAAAGAGACGTTACACTGTATGGGGGCGGCCACAAGGAGACGTTACACTGTATGGGGGCGGCCACAAGGAGACGTTACACTGTATGGGGGCGGCCACAAGGAGACGTTACACTGTATGGGGGCGGCCAGGCAGCCACAAGGAGACATTAATTGTTATACTTTTATATGTCATTTTTCACCATTTCGGGTATCTGTAACTAGTCAATTGACTTCTAGTAACAACAAAAACATTACAGGGTTAATTCAGCCCCCAGCCTCTGATCAGCCCCCCAGCCTCTCCCTCTTATCAGCCCCCTCTGGTAACTCAACTCCCCCCCCCTAGTATTAATCATTGGTGGCAGTGGCCACAGGGTCCCCCTCCTCCCCCCCCATCATTGACAGTGGGCAGTTCCGATCGGCGTCCCAGCAGTGTAATGCTGGGGCTCCGATCGGTTACCATGGCAGCCAGGACGCTACTGAAGTCCTGGCTGCGATAGCATGTTAGTGAGCAGCATTATACTCACGTGCTCTGTGGCCGCCGGTCGCTCCTTCTTCTGTCTGTGCGGCGCATTGCTAATGCTTATAGCATTAGCAATGCGCCGCACAGACCTATGAGAAGAAGGAGTGCCCGGCGGCCACTGCGCACGTGAGTATAATGCTGCTCACTGCCCACTAACATGCAGAGACTGAAGAACATTCCCGGCACCCGACCTCTGAGAGGACGCTGTGATCCGCGCAATTAACCCCTCAGGGGCCACACCTGAGGGGTTAATTGCGCGGATCACAGCGTCCTCTAAGAGGTCGGGTGCCGGGAATGCGAGTCACAGAATTCCTTCCCCCACGCCGAACTGCTAAGAGCGCCGTCACAAGCGGCCAGCAGGTATCGGCAGTGGTATTGGGGACATTTGCACGAGTACAAGTACTCTGCAAATGTCCAGTATCTGTTCATGCTGGGGGGGCGGCCGCGGACGCAGATTTAGAAGCGGTCAGCGCACTTGACCGCTTCTGTGTCACAAAATACCGCGATAATTAGGAAACAGCGATATCGCCATACTAAACTCTGCAATGCCAAAAACGCAACAAAGCAACACACTTTATAGACTTTAAAGTAACATTTGGTCACAGCATTTTTTACCTAAAAAACACTGTGTGTGTATCCAGGCCAAGACAGACGAGCCATTTTAACAAGGAGACAAAAAACATACAAACATGCCGCCAACTCTACCAAGGCCTCTGGGCTGGGTTCACATGAGGCATTTGCATTGCAGTTATTTTTTTCTAAGGCGGCCTCATCCTCTCCACAGCTGTGCATGCTACTGCAGGAGGAAGGGGATTAGCAACTGTCAGATACCTGGTTAAAAGCTTTTCTCCTGGTTGGCATGTTGAAACCCACCACGCCCGATCCTGATTTCCCACCATGTCTGCTGATCTGACATCATTCCAAGCCAGGGGTCAGCAACTTCCGGCACGCCAGCTCTTGTGAAACTACAACTCCCAACATTCAATTCTATGAGCGTTCCAAGAACAGCCAAGCAAGTGTACCTGCTGGGAGTAGTAGTTTCACCAATATGGAGTGCCGAACATTGCTGATCCCTGTTCTAAGCAAAGAACTATGCAGATCTGTCACATATCTCAAAGGGGGGTTTGAGTGGCCTATTGAGACCATTCTGCACATCAGCGGTGGTCCCAGACTTCACCGGTGTGATCTTCCCACATGTATCTATGACCTGTCAGACAATCCTTTGATATCACTCTTAAAGCTTGTCCCTACAACTAACCTCCGGGTGATGCCGTCAGATCTGTACATGTGATGGTGTATTGATGATATAATGGCCGGGGTATCTGATACGTGGGCAAAAAATGATATCCTGTTACCTCTTATCCTATATTTAAGGAATTGGCTGAGCTGCTGGACGAGGAGAAACTGAGCGGAGTCCCTGTGCTGATCTTTGCAAATAAACAGGATTTACTGACGGCTGCACCGGCCTCCGAAATAGCGGAAGGCCTGAATTTGCACACAATTCGAGACAGAGTCTGGCAGATTCAGTCATGTTCAGCCCTCACAGGAGAGGGAGTACAGGTGAGTGACACAGTAATGTGCAGCTAACTGTATGAAGCCAAAGCTTAGTGAAGAATGTAATGGATGGAGAAATGGGTGTGTTGTTTTATTTTTTTGTTTTCTGTTTTTTTTTTTTTATTAAAGGGCATCTGTCAGCAGCTTTGTACCATGACACTGGCTGACCTGTTACATGTGGACTTGGAAGCTAAGGCACCTGTGTTGGTCCCATGTTCATATGTGTCCACATTGCTGAGAAAAGTAATGTTTTAATGAGCCTCTAGGAGCAACGGGGGCGTTACCTCTACACCTAGAGGCTCTGCTCTCTCTACAAGTGCTGCACCCTCTGCACTTTGATTGACGGGGCCAGGATTGATGATGATTTCGCTGCCTGGTCCTGTCAATCAAACTTGAGAGAGCTCAGCCTTTAGGTGTAACAGCGACGCCCCCGTTGCTCCTAGATGCTCATTTGCATATATTAAAACCTCATGTGAACATGGGACCAACACCGATGTCTTCAGCTGCCAAGTGAACATGTAACAGGTCGGGTTTCATAGGTACAAATCTGCTGACGGGTTCCCTTTTAATTCAGCACCCAATTTTTCTCAAAAACATTAAAATATTGTCTTGAACTGGAATTTTTAGGCCAGAAGCATCAAGATGAGGAGGACAAATGTCTTCTGAGTGTCTGATAAATCTTACCCACAGTATTTCTTGGTCTCTTTTTTGCTTCTTGCCCAGATTTTCACAGATTTCTTTAAAGCTATATACACCGAGGCAATTCTGTTATGATTGTATTTTACTAATTTTGGGCTAACAATAATTTTTTATTTTATTATTTATATATATATTTTTTTAATTAAAAATGCTCAGTGGTTTTTGAGATACTAGGGTTAAAAAAAAATTGGTCTATTTGCAGATTGTTACTCCTGAGTTCTGTCAACCGATGGTTCATGTGAAGCCTTATCTTTGACCTCCTGACCTTATAAAAACTAATTATAGCTAAACTCTCATCAAACTGATAAGAATATGGCTTAAATAAGTGTTTAGGAGGTCAGAAGATCAGATAGGGCTTCACATGAGCAGTCGGCTGATGGGACTGAGAAGTGATACTCTGCAAACAGTTTTTGAGTAAAATGCAATAAATTGCCCCAAAGGTGTATATAGCCATTAAGGAATCTTTATGTTGCCCTCGAACACCAACCTATGGGTGCATAATCACACTTTACGGCCTGCCTTTGCCCTTTGAAATGCTGATAATTGTTGGCGGTTTTAAGCACAATGATGTAGGTTGTGTTATATGATTATTCTCTTCTCATTTACTGAGTGATCACTGACGTAAGGCTGGGTTCACACGAGCGTGTCCGGATTAGGTCCGGATGCGTCCCGGTGTGTTGTGGCAAACCCGCGCGAGTAGGAATGCAATTGCAGTCAGTTTTGACTGCGATTGCGTTCAGATGTTCAGTTTTTATCGCGCAGGTGCAATGTTTTTTGCACGCGCGAGATAAAAAACCGACTGTGGTACCCAGACCCGAACTTCTTCACAGAAGTTCGGGCTTGGGATCGGTGTTCTGTAGATTGTATTATTTTCCCTTATAACATGGTTATAAGGGAAAATAATAGCATTCTGAATACAGAATGCATAGTAGGTGATCAATTGAGGGTTAAAAAAAAATAAAAAAATAACTCACCTCCTCCGCGTAGTTCCCGGTCTCTTCTTTACTTCTTTAATGATGAGCTGTCGGCTAAAGGACCTTTAGTGACGTCAGATCACATGCTCCAATCACATGGTACATCACCACGGTGATGGACCATGTGATTAGAGCATATGATCTGACGTCACCAAAGGTCCTTTAGCCGACAGCTCATCAGAAGAGACTGGGAACTACGCGATCAAGAGGAGAAGGTGAGTTAATTTGTTTATTTTTTTTAACCCCTCCAGCCCTATTGTACTATGCATTCTGTATTCAGAATGCTATTATTTTCCCTTATAACCATGTTATAAGGGAAAATAATACAGTGAATAGACTGTCTCCTAGCAACCATGCGTGAAAATCACACCGCACTTGCTTGCGATTTTCACGCAACCCCATTCACTTCTATGGGGCCTGCGTTGCGTGAAAAACGCAGAATATAGAGCATGCTGCGATTTTCACGCAACGCACAAGTGATCACCGCTCATCTGAACAGCCCCATTGAAATGAATGGGTCCGGATTTAGTGCGGAACTGCCGCATTGCACCCGCGCGGAAATCTCGCCCGTGTGAACGCAGCCTAAGGGAATTCTCAAGGAGAACCTGTCACCTCTCCTGACTTGTCTGTTTTAGTAACTACTTGCATTTGTTGTGTAATAACAGTCCTGGAGCATCTATTCTTAGGACTCTATGATGTACCGTTCCTGTATTATTCCTGCTAGATGTTATGAATGAATTGCTAGCAGTTTGCAATGAAGGTGCAGATGGGTGTTACCAGTGGTAGGGGTGTCCCTGCACAGTCTGACACTATCCAGTCAGTGCTGCCAATATCAAGCTGTGCAGGGACACGCCCACTAGTAACACCCAGCTGGACCTTCACTGCAAACTGCCAGCAATTCATTCATAATGTCTAGCAGGAATAACAGATGAAAGGCACAACACAGAGCCATAAGAATAGATGCCCCAGAATTGTTATTACGTGAGGAATGCAAGTAGTTAGGTCATGTCTCAGGACACCGTCTATGAGCCAGAACACAGAGAGCCTATCCATTTGTGCAGTCCCTGATTTGGTGGACTGGAGCCGCCTCCCTTCATCTAAATGTTCAACGTGTAATGCCTTAGGCTGGGTTCACACTTGAGTGTATTTGATATGCGCGTTTAACACGCGTTTTTGTGCGCGTTTGTGTCTATAGTCCGCGCGTATTACGCGCGTTTGTGTGATTAACAGCAGTGTCCTAAGGCTGCAAACGCGCGACAAAACGCCCCAAAGAAGCTCAATAACTTGTTTGAGCGTAGGGCGTTTTTCAGCGCGTTCAAACGCGCTGTAAAACGCTCAAGTGAGAACCAGGGCCATAGGGAAGCATTGGTTTTCATGTGTTGAGCGTTTTACAGCGCGTTTGAACGCGCTGTAAAGCGCTCAAGTGTGAACCCAGCCTAATTCACACACTCAGTGTTTGGTCAGTGTCTGATCAGTGATTTCCAAAACCAGGGTTGGAGCCTCCACAGACATAAGGTATAAGGGTCCATTCACACATCCGTGTGTGTTTTGTGGATCCACGGATCCGCAAAACACGGACAGCGGCAATGTGCGTTCCGCATTTTGCGGACCGCACATTGCCGGCACTAAGAGACTATATGCCTATTCTTGTCTGCTATTGCGGACAAGAATAGGACATGTTCTATTTTTTTAAGGATCGGAATTGCGGACCCGGAAGTGCGGGTCCGCAATTCCGGATCGGGGCCGCACGTCGTGCGGCCCTATAGAAATGTATGGGTCCGCAATTCCGTTCCGCAAAATGCGGAATGGAATTGCGGATGTGTGAATGGAGCCTAAGGGAAAGATCTGCACCTGTTCTGTGTTTAGAGCCGCACCTGGTTTTGACTCAAAATCCCTGACCTAAACACTGATTATGAGGATACCTGGCTGACCACTACTACCCCTGGTGAAATCAGCTGTATTATAAATATCCCTTAGGTCTTACTCGCTTACAGCTCTTTGATCAGGACTAGTGTGCTCAGTAGTTAGCACTATTTGGGCAGATGGTGTCATTTATTGGGTGTTTGGACACTTTGGGTGCTCGCTGTACTATACTATATAGGTGTTTTTTGTTCCACATAGAAAACCTTTTAGAAGCAAACAAGCTTCCAGAATAGTCTGGCCTCGAGTCAGAAGTCCTTCCAGCTTTTTATTCATCCAAGACCTCTAATTTAAAAGGGATATCCACTTTAAAGGGTTTGTCTAGGATTTTGATATTAATAGGCCATCAGTGTCAGATCGGCTGGTGTCAAACACCCTGCCTCCCCACTTATCCGCTATTTAGTTGTAGCTTCGGTCTCGGAACCACCCAGTTCCATCCGTTGTGTAGTGGACGGAGCTGACAACTGCAGCACTGCTCCATTTCACTCCAATGGTTGCAGACCTTTACTAGGCCGAAGCTAAAACTTGTGCTGCTCATGACAGAGCGGTGACGGGGGCCACTCGGGAGACAGTAGAGAAAATATGGAAGCCAATGGACGCTAGACTGCTGAGTGGGTGAACAAAATGGGGTTGAAAGGGCACTCCTAACATAGCTCTGTGGCCTCCACATTGTATAACGGCTGTGCTTGCAGCTGAGGCCCATTGACTTGAATGGGACTGGCCTGCTCTTAGGCCATGTGCCCGATGAACGTGACTTCAGCAGTCTCGTAAGAGGCCGCAGCATTAACCAGGAGATATCCCCTTTAAAGATTTCTGACGTATCCACATAAATGCCAGAAATTCCTAATAGATGTGTGGAGAATGGGATATACAGTGACCAATGGCCACCTCACCAGGTGGGACAGGGGACCTTCATTCTGCACGTGGGTGCCGTACCTGGGGTGGCAGCTGCATCGATCAGTTATGGCATATCCTATGGAATTCCATAGGAATACTCCAGCCTGGAAGAAAACTAGAAGCTATTGAAGCAGTGTCTGAGTCGATGTAAAGATAGCACCTAACCGCTTTACTTCCAATATTCAGGTATTTTCTTTGAAATTGTGTTAGTCAGAAACCCGCTATCTAGTGTCAAGAAAAAAACCTTCTGAAGCCTCAATTATCTGATCTAGTATAGCAGATCGCATTGGCATGTTTCAGACCTGCTGTTTCGTCCCCCCCTCAAAGTGCAAAAGCGAAGATATCTACATTTCAGCCCACTCAGGACACTCTGTTCCGATCAGGAAAGCACAAGCAGCGGGAGAAACATGTGGGAGGTAGTTTACCTACGTAATGTGCAGGTGTAGCAGGGAATGGGATTGATACGAGTCTGTAAATTGTATATAATATCCGAATCTGTCCACAGCGCTGGCCCCTTAGGGGATGGTCGCCCAGTCGTCACTGGTTTCATACATATTTGAATGCAGAATTCAGTATCTTGTTTTAGTCTCCTTTTATGTGTATTTTTTTTTTTTTTTTTCTAACATATAACATACATGTTATATTGAGCTTTGCGGTACTATGTGATATCGGCATAATACCGTAAAATGACCTATTGTCCGTGCAGAGAAGATTACTGTCCTCAGTTTCCAATACTCGATCATTTCAGAGAACGTGGAAATCTCTGTTCGTTTTCCAGCACGCTGAACCTGAATATTCATTCCTCTGCATCTCCCCATTATCCCCCGTCTGCCTGCCTCCCCTGGGTTGCAGTGACCTGTGCGCCGCTTGCCTGTCTCTCCCGCTTCCCATTGTTTTCAGCCACTCTCGCCCACATCAGCGGTGCCTGCCCATCTCCTTGGATTGTGTTTTCTTTGTTCAGTCCTGGGCTGCCTCTCAATGTGACCAGTGAACAGTCTACGTCGTTTTCCTTTCTGACCCGGCACGTACGGCTCCTTTAAGCTTCCCCGCATCCCACTCCTTTTTTTTTTTTTTTTTTAGGCTCATATCAATCAGAGGAACAGCTGGCTGTCTCTTTTGAGCCTGTCACTGTGACTGCTTCCCTTGCTTTCACTGGCTCCACAGCTGTCTGCGTGTCTCTTTCTATCACGCTCCCTCCCTTTCTCACCCAACCTCTCATCATCCCCCTTCCCTTTTCACACACAGTCTGTCTCTGCGCTCCAAATAGGTTTACCATATTGATAAAGGGTTCTAATGAAAAATACATACAGCCCGACTGCATTACGGCTCCCTGGCAGGATGCATTTTTCATAAGTGTCCTCTGTTTAAAGGAGCGGCTTTATACTGGAAGCTTCGGTGTGCGCTGAATCCCAGCTAGGACGACAGGCGGCTTATTGGTCCCCAGTGGGCACAGCGAAGAACCGCCATTGCCTTTGGCGAAACTAGAACTGGACCCCACAGCAAATATTTGAACGGGGCAACCCCATCAGCAACTTCTTCGCAACCCTCACTCCTGCGGCTAGTCAAGATTGCTCTCTCCGGCCCGGCAGCCGCTCCATCCATTTCCTACGCGTATATACCGTATGTCAGGTCACTGTATATACTGTCATTGTATGATACTATTGAGGGGGCCCTGACAATAAGATCTTTTAGTCCCTTCTGAGTTTGAGCCCCGTAGCTGCCGCTTCCCCTGCTCCCCACTATAACAGGGATGGCTAACCTCCGGCACTCCAGCTGTGATGAAACTACTACTCCCAGCATGCTCCATTCATTTCTATGGAGTTCTGTGCATCTTGGGAGTTGCACTTTTATCACAGCTGGAGTGGCGGAGGTTAGCCACCCCAGCCCTATAGCTACGCCTCTGGGCATTGCTGAAGTTGGGAGAGGTCCATCAATCTGTCGCCCCCTTATTTTATCATCTGCGCAATCTGCAGTTAGTCGTAACTGGCGTAGTGCAATCTAGTTAGACCATGAGGGCTAATATCGTCTCTTATTATATCTTTATTCATGTCATCTGGCTGTAGTACACTGGAAACATTTGGCCATTGCTTTATGGCATTTTTTTTTTCTTGGCCTGTTTTTACTTTGTCTTCTATAGGAAGTCTAAAACGGACCCTCTGTAGCTGTCGTCCTTCAGCGACTTGCCCACCACTGGTTACACGTAGTATGTTGGCTCACACAAGTGCTGGCACATATTTATGCTTATTTTCTTAGCCTCTCAGGTTCCCAAGCTTTCTATAGAATATTTGACTTCAAAGTTTTGCATGTTTGGCTCTGACCTGAATGTCGTGGATTTTCCCATTCTGTGCATTTATCTGTAACCCCCGTGAACTTTGGTATCTAGGTCGATCTGCAAATGAGCTCTTAACAAGCTCCGCCCCTGATGCCACCAGATGTAAGGCAGTGATCCTATAAGTCAGCGTTCCACCCTTTAAACAGGCCTTAAGACATGACTCAGATATTAAATAAGCCAGCACCTCATCTGCAGACAGCTGTTCTGGGGCGATTGCCCTTCATCAGTGCAGAGCAGAGAACTGGCTTAACTGGGTGACTTAGGCTACTTTCACACTTGCGTTCGGAGCGGATCCGTCTGATGTTTCATTAGACGGATCCGCTCCGATAATGCAGACGTTCGCATCCGTTCAGAACGGATGCGTCTGCATTAAAACTTAGAATATTTTCTAAGTGTGAAAGTTGTCTGAGCGGATCTGTTCAGACTTTACATTGTAAGTCAATGGGGAACGGATCCGCTTGAAGATTGAGCCATATGGTGTCATCTTCAAGCGGATCCGCCCCCATTGACTTACATTGTAAGTCTGGACGGATCCGCTCGCCTCCGCACGGCCAGGCGGACACCCGAACGCTGCAAGCAGCGTTCAGGTGTCCGCTCACTGAGCGGAGCGGAGGCTGAGCGCTGGCAGGCGGATGCATTCTCAGTGGATCCACCTCCACTGAGAATGCATTGGGGCCAGACGGATGCGTTCGGGGCCGCTCGTGAGCCCCTTCAAACGGTGCGCACGAGCGGACACCCGAACGCTAGTGTGAAAGTAGCCTTAGGCCTATCATCAAGTTAAGCTAGTTCTCTGCACTGATGAGAGGCAATCGCCCTGAAACAGCTGTCTGCAGATGGGGTGCTGGCTTATTTAATATCTGAGTCATGTCTCAAGGCTTATTTTAAGAGCTGAACATTGATTGGATAGCTGCCTTTACATCTGGTGGCACCAGAGGCAGAGCTTGTTAAGAGTGCATTTGCATCCCTTTCTTCCCAGAATTCCAGAGGAGCATGTATGGCCTATAAGTCTCCTCACGCTGATTAAGGTGCCCTCCCCAAGGAGAGATGGCACGCCCCAGGTCGATCTGCTGCATTTACATCATTTTCAGGTATTTGACCATATTGGGCACCAAACATAACTGGTAGAACTGGCCTATGTGTACAGATTTCACCAGATTTCCGCTACAAATGTCACATGTACTGACCTCTGGAAACCCTGCCATAGCTGACTGGGTGAACGTTGGCACAAATGCACTTATATTTGGGTGCATCCATTATGGCCATTGCATGAAGTGAATAAGAAACATTCCCGGCAATGGCTCTTTCTGCCGAATTGCTTGCACTTCCTTCCTGCAGCAAAGACTTCTTTATAAAATAAGATTCAGCCAAATGGGAGCGTTCCCTTTAAGAATCTGGCTTCCGTGACCTCTTGGGAGGAGCGGCACGGTGCGTCTGTCAAGTAAAATGCATTGCAGGCCCTTACTAGGTAACTGCCGAGAGCGGGCTCTGTACATGCCTCTTATTTCAGCTCCACTGCTGTAGCAATGGGATTCTTGCCTTGATATCTCCTTGCACAGAATGCTTGCTGACTCTCTCCCTGGCTGCCGTCCACGCTCTCCCAGCTGCCTCTTCCACACGTCCTCTCACAATCCATCCTTCCTTCATTGCCAGTGGGGCTGCCTCCTCCCTGGCCTGCTCCAGGCTTCCTATCAGGTTATCTAAGGGAAGCCTGCCTTTGCCAGTCTTCTGATCCTCCCTATCATACCCGAATAGTAGGAGACAGCCGCAGAGAATTAACCCCTTCCATTCTAGTGCCTCCCACATGACACTTGCTTTCCTTGCTCATGTTGCATGCTGTCGTCGTTCAGTCGCATAGACCTTGATCACCACTAGGTGGCAGGGGAGAGACTTTTTTTTTTTTTTTTTAATATATATATAGAGTGCAACCTTCTCGGTCACTTCCAGCTTGCAGGTTTCATTGTAGTGTCTGCTCCTTGAAGTCTGAACAGCAAGTTGAAGCTTGTGGGGTTCCTGAGAAATTCCTTTGCTAAAAAGCAGCTTGAGTTTTACTTAACTCAACATAGAAGTCCAGTGCTCTCCTTTTATCGACGGGAGCTCTCCACAACTATTGATGTCTCTGCGGGATATTATTCTTTTTACCAGCTCTTGCTTTAGGCTATGGATTTAGATTATGTTATGGCATTTTATAAGCTAAGGGAGGTACTACCTTTTTGGTTTGAGAGCCGCTTGGTCAGATTGTACTGCTGAGAGGGGCAAATTTCAATTTGACATAACGTATATCGCAAACGTAAAAAACGGGGTATTATGGGAGTTACATAATGATATCCTATCAATCAGGATAGCTCATCAATATCTGATCACTGCTTTCCAAGCACAGCGCCGTACAGCGTATAGTGGCTGTGCTTGGTATTGCAGCCCAGGCCCATTCACTTGAATGGGACTGAGCTGTGTCTAGGCTATGTGACCCATGATGTCGCTGACCTAAGAGGCTGCGGCGCCCACTAGAGTGCTGTGGTTGTTCAAACAGCTGATCGGCGGGGGTGCCAGGAGTCAGGACCCCCCCACCACAACTCATCATAAATAGATGGGCCATCAGTATTAAACGCCTGGAAAACACATTTAACGCTCTGAAAAAAGCTTGGACCTACAGGAGAGGAGACAGAGTCCATGTAGTAACATGTGACTACAGGATCAGACTACAGGAGGTTTTATTTGTAGTCTGTAACCATGGAGATGCATTGGTCTACAAAGGGACTGTACACATAGAACAGTAAGCTTTTTAGTTTTTTAAATTCGAGACTCTGCAAAATTGCTTAATTTAAAATAAAATGTGATAAATGGTGAAGAGCAATACAAAATGGTTATTGGAGGGTGTCCGGTCTTTAATATTGGAATTCTCTCCAGATAGTTCAATTCAATGGCAGTTGTTTTAAAGCGGACCATCACTTCTCCTGATGTGTCTATATTTTTTAATTACTACTCATATTCACCATTTAATACCAGTACTGGAGCATTGTTTTATGCTTAGTATTGCAAGTCCTCCTGATATATCTCTTGGAAATGTATTATCTAATAAACTGGCCCGTTTCCTTAATCTTGTCAATAGGGTGTGTACCTCCACCGTCTTGGGGTATGTTCACACGTGGCAGGTATGCTGTGGCTTGTACTGTGAGGTTGCATGCAGAAAGCCTGCAACGTATTACAGAACCAGCAATGTGAAGGAGATTTTACCAGATCTCTCCCATAGGCTGCAGAAAAAAATGTGCAGTGCAAATTGACCTGTGTTGCAGATGTTAAATGGGTTTTCTGAGTGTTTTTTTTATATATATATATATATATATATATATATATATATATATATATATATATATATAAACAATCACATACATACATACATATACACAGTCAGGTCCATAATTATTGGGACATCGACACAATTCTAACATTTTTGGCTCTATACACCACCACAATGGATTTGAAATGAAACTAACAAGATGTGCTTTACCTGCAGACTGTCAGCTTTAATTTGAGGGTATTTACATCCAAATCAGGTGAACGGTGTAGGAATTACAACAGTTTGCATATGTGCCTCCCACGTGTTAAGGGACCAAAAGTAATGGGACAATTGGCTTCTCAGCTGTTCCATGGCCAGGTGTGTGTTATTCCCTCATTATCCCAATTACAATGAGCAGATAAAAGGTCCAGAGTTAATTTCAAGTGTGCTATTTGCACTTGGAATCTGTTGCTGTCAACTTTCAAGATGAGATCCAAAGAGCTGTCACTATCAGTGAAGCAAGCCATCATTAGGCTGAAAAAACAAAACAAACCCATCAGAGAGATAGCAAAAACATTAGGCGTGGCCAAAACAACTGTTTGGAACATTCTTAAAAAGGAGCACACCGGTGAGCTCAGCAACACCAAAAGACCCGGAAGACCATGGAAAACAACTGTGGTGGATAACCGAAGAATTCTTTCCTTGGTGAAGAAAACACCCTTCACAACAGTTGGCCAGATCAAGAACACTCTCCAGGAGGTAGGTGTATGTGTGTCAAAGTCAACAATCAAGAGAAGACTTCACCAGAGTGAATACAGAGGGTTCACCACAAGATGTAAACCATTGGTGAGCCTCAAAAACAGGAAGGCCAGATTAGAGTTTGCCAAACGACATCTAAAAAAGCCTTCACAGTTCTGGAACAACATCCTATGGACAGATGAGACCAAGATCAACTTGTACCAGAGTGATGGGAAGAGAAGAGTATGGAGAAGGAAAGGAACTGCTCTTGATCCTAAGCATACCACCTCATCAGTGAAGCATGGTGGTGGTAGTGTCATGACGTGGGCATGTATGGCTGCCAATGGAACTGGTTCTCTTGTATTTATTGACAATGTGACTGCTGACAAAAGCAGCAGGATGAATTCTGAAGTGTTTCGGGCAATATTATCTGCTCATATTCAGCCAAATGCTTCAGAACTCATTAGACGGCGCTTCACAGTGCAGATGGACAATGACCCAAAGCATACTGCAAAAGCAACCAAAGCGTTTTTTAAGGGAAAGAAGTGGAATGTTATGCAATGGCCAAGTCAATCACCTGACCTGAATCCGATTGAGCATGCATTTCACTTGCTGAAGACAAAACTGAAGAGAAAATGCCCCAAGAACAAGCAGGAACTGAAGACAGTTGCAGTAGAGGCCTGGCAGAGCATCACCAGGGATGAAACCCAGCATCTGGTGATGTCTATGCGTTTTAGACTTCAGGCTGTAATTGACTGCAAAGGATTTGCAACCAAGTATTAAAAAGTGAAAGTTTGATTTATGATTATTATTCTGTCCCATTACTTTTGGTTGTTTAACAAGTGGGAGGCACATATGCAATCTGTTGTAATTCCTACACCGTTCACCTGATTTGGATGTAAATACCCTCAAATTAAAGCTGACAGTCTGCAGTTAAAGCACATCTTGTTTGTTTCATTTCAAATCCATTGTGGTGGTGTATAGAGCCAAAAATGTTAGAATCCTGTCGATGTCCCAATATTTATGAACCTGACTGTGTGTGTGTGTGTGTGTGTGTATGTATGTGTATATATATATATATATATATATATATATATATAATAATGACCTAGATCGTGGCGGGCCAACACCCGGGACCCCCCCCCATCACCAAGCACAGTGCTATACAACGATTCCCCATGTAAATTATGCAGATTTTGTTGCGGATTTTGCGCTGTGTGACTATACCCTTACCCTTTCAAGACTGCTTGGACAGAGCCAGACTATGTAGAGGACACACCCAGTTGTAAATTTATTAATAGGTAGAATAACTGAGGGATGGCACAATGCAGAGTTATTTAGAAAATATGCTCCAGAATTATTACATGGGGAGTAGTTACTAAAACAGACATGTTGGGAGCGGCGAAAAGTCCCCTTCAAATTAACTTTTAATAAAAAAATTAAAAAAACCCTATTGAATAAATCTCTCTGGCTGCGTCCCTGATCTGTGCATATATATGTGGTTATTTCTGTGGCCTGGCACTGACGTCGCACTGAACTCTGATCCTATCACCGCTTGAGATGTCATTAGGGCTGACAGATATCGAGTGCTGGAGACATCACGCGTTTCAAGCCTGCTTGCTATTCCAGGATCTTATTGCAGCTCCCCCCCCCAGTTTGTCATGATGGAGTCTGCTCGGTGTGATACTTGGCTTCTTAATCTCGCTCTGCATTTACTGATGTGGTTGAAGTTCTAACATTTTAGTCGTCCGGTCCAGGAAACGATTGGCCAGTAATCACGGGGCAGGTTCACGAATATCCTCTACAGGTTCACAGATCTCCGGCCCTGTCCTTGCTTATGTGTTTTTGTACAAGCTTTGTTAAAATGCCGATGTGCAAGCCTCATCCTGGCACCATGCCGTTCCCACGCACTTCACGTCCCCCTTTGAATGACTGCTGATTACTCCCTTTTTCTCACACTAATGTGCAGCACTCCATAGATTTCAGGCTATTTGAGCAGACGTTATTGTTTAACAGATCTATGTGATAGATGAGTCGACTACACCAAAGGTTTCGGTGGTGCAGACCTATCGGACGAGGCAGCGGGGAAGGTGTCAGCTGATCTTTATTGTTTTTTGCGCTGCCTCAGCTGTTCTGGTTCAGCCAATAAACCCACATTGAAAATTTAATGAAGGGCCGTGTCTCATGTTTGGCATGATGGCTCCTGATACGGGCAGATAGATATCAGGCTACAGTAGCATGGGATGACTTCATTCCAGAGACGCATCTGATACTTTAGCAGATTTCACTGCACTCGCATTACTCTCCGCAGTCAGGTGGTGGATGGGAAGATGCCTGTAGGATAGATATTTTATTGATTAGAGTGCCGGTTAATGGCAAATGCAGATAGTGTGATGTCACCATTTAACCACTTAGGAATCCAATTTCAGTTTGTGGATCACTCAGCCCAAACAACTTGCCTACCAGATATTAAAGGGTCACGCCGTGATTGGTAAAAAAAAATATAAAAACCAGACATTATAGAGTACAGGACAATCTCTTTCTAACAAAGCTAGAACCAGCCTTACCTGGCTCCAGAGATAGGTCATCGGTTGGGAGTCTGACACACGGGATCCCCACAATCGGCTATCTGCGTAGGCCACTCGCCAAGGACAGCGCCGTACATTGTATAGTGGCTGTGCTTTGTATCGCAGCTCTGCGCCTAGGCCACTTGACCAGTAAACATGACGTTGCTGGCCTAGGGAAATCTGTGAGAAGGCCGTGGTGGTCACTGGAATGCTGTGACCTCCTGAAACTGCTGATTGGTGGGGTCCCGGGTGTCCAAACTCCTCCGATCAGATACTGGATAGGTCATCGGTATAAAACGCTCACAAAGCCCCTGTAAGAAACCTTTTATTTGAAAGTAATGAATCTAAAGTTTCTGATTGTTTCCGAGTCAGGTTTTGAAAACCCCATCTATATGATGCAGAAAAAATCCAAGTGAATTTCATGGTGCGCTGCAGATCTTGATATTTGCTGCATGCTCTTTAGGAATCGTGATATTTGCTGCATGCTCTTTAGGAATCGTGATATTTGCTGCATGCTCTTTAGGAATCGTGATATTTGCTGCATGCTCATTATGAATTTTGATTTCTCGCTCGTATCATTGGGGGACACAGAAGACCATGGGTATAGCTGCTGCCACTAGGAGGCGACACTAAGCAAAAAAGTGTTAGTTCCTCCTCTCAGCTATACCCCTCCTGCAGACACTGAGCTAATCCGTTTTAGCTTCGTGTCCGTAGGAGGCAGACACTTTTTTTCTGCAGGTCTGCCAAAGCTTTTTTATTTTTCTGATCAGACTACAGGCAGCCTCCAACCACCTGTTTTCCCCACACTTGAGGGGGGAGACCAGTGGGTCCTCAAGCCCGCTGCTCGTTCCCCACCTCTGGAAGACGAGGGGGAACAGTGGATCTCAAATCCTGTTACCCGCCAGCTACAGTGTCACTTTGCTGCTACTTCCAGAAGTCCCCCTGTTACCAGTGTAGCCGCCCTCCCCAAGGGTTAGCATAAGGAAGGTGACAGTGCTGGAATCAGGTTGGGAAGAAACAGTCTAGGTAAGTATTACCTACCTTTTCCCTTCTATCGCCCTATAGCAGTGTGTGACCAGTTTGTTATCTTAGTGCTTGTAGTGCTCCACGTTCAGGCTTACACTGTGTCCTCTTTACAGCTACAGCAGAGCCAGTGGCGCAATGGATAGGTGGCGTGCTTGCCCTACCGCTAGCTACTTGCGACTAGGATACTGTAAATCCTGTAGCATTACCCCCTTCCATAGGCGGAGTACTTGCACTTCCACTGGATACTGTACAGCCTGTCGCATTACCCTCCTTTCTTATATGGAGTATTTGCATTACCACTGGATCCTATTCATTCTGTATCATTGCTCTTTTTTCATAGGCAGGGTACCCTCTCTTCGTGCCTTGAGTCCCCATGCAGCGGATTCTAATCTTGTTGCTTTTTCTTGGCACGCTTGGCGTCCACACTCCTTCAGTAGGTGGAACGTCTCCACGGGTTGCCAGTTTTCTTCCTTCCCCGGTGGAGTATTGCACTACCAACAGTTTCTTGGCTACTGCTGTTTGACCTCATTTTCAGGTGGAGTCTCCCCTCTGGAGAGACCATGGGTGCCGGTATGCCCCCCCCTATGAGACAGTCTTTGCACTTGCCTTAGATTTTTGGGCTACTCCTGTTTCGTGGCTACTAATGTGTGAACCCTTCCCAGGGGGAGTTTTTGCGTTCTGCCTTCAAATGCTGACAGTCACTGGTTCTGGCTTACAGGACGCATTGTCAGTGGGCGCGGCACCAGAGGTTCTTGCCGCATCCCCTTCCTCCATGTGGGGGATCAACCCTGGCATTTCGTGCGGTTTTCTGCAACACATTTGCCAGGCATGGTATGCATGGTGTTCCTGAGGCGGTGGCTGATAGGTTCACTTATTCCTTATGGCGCTGGTCAAATGCCCATACCAAGCCATGCTACAGGTGATGGGTTTGCTCACTTCTGGTGGGTGCTAGTGCGGTTTTCTGTACCTGGTATAACCTACCGATTTCTGTGGCGCTGGTTTAGTCCCTTGTTCCCTTCACATGTCGTGCATTGCCTCTACCATCTGCTACGGTGACAGCATCAGTGTTCCCTCCTTGTGGAAGTTTGGGTATGCACTTATCCAGTTTGCCTCTGTGAGTTGTCTGCACTGCTTCCCTCACCAGGTACGGCGGTCGTACTGTCATTGTTGTCACCACTTACACTAGTTCTCTACTGAACCGTATCAGCCATCTGCTTGGCCAGTTTCCATAGCCGTTGCGTTCTTGTAGGCCCCATTTCTGCTGTGGAGTATCTGCGTGGGTAGTATGGTTCCGTTACCGGGTTTTTTTTTCTTGGACTTTGTAGCGTTCGACATCCGCACTCCCTTCCTGGCGCAGTATTTATCCCATATCTGGTTCCCGTCTGGCCGTTTTTTGTACATTCCTCTCATAGCCTCCTTTTCTTCTTTAGGCAGAGTTGGTCCGCAGTGGCGGTCGATGGTGTCTAATGGGTTTACGCAACTTTTATGTTTTCAGACATGTACTTTGCTTCTACCCATTCCCTTGGCCTCGGTACTTTTTCTTTAGCTTCTGGTTAGGTCTGCCAGTTCAGGCAGCCCTCCATAGGTATCGGATGGCTTCTCTCATCTTGTTATGGAGCTCAAGGTTCTCCTCTCCATGTTTCTGCATACCACATTGTCATTCTCCTTGAGGAACATTCTTAAGAGACAAACCCCTTGGCTGTAGGTCTAAAGGGGATGTTTTTTTTATCCCGGAGGACACACTTTTCCTACCAGGTGTCTCCCCAATCTTTAGAAATTATATATTTTTTTTTTTTTGGGTCGGTTCCACTGCCTTGTTCCCATTGTGTCTTTTTCTCTCCCTCGATATTCTTTTCTTGTGGGCCATGGTCATGCCTGACATCCAGGTTCTCTAGCCCTGATTTGTTAATAGTTCTGCTCGAGAGCTCTTCTCCTTTTGGTCCTTGGGTATCACCTTCCTTAGAAGTCTTCTGGGCCCAAACTATGTTTTCTCTCTCCGGTATATTCCATAGTCGGTCTGTTGCTCTGGCGCCTGACTTGTTTTCATTCTTGTCCATTTTGTCGATATTCGGTGTGCTCTCCACTTCTTCCGAAGTCTCCTAAGCGTGGCTTATGTCCCCGGGGCTGGCCTTCCTGGGAATGGCTCTTCCTGTCCTTTTTCAGGGGCCCGGGTTTGTCCTCCCCCCGCAATTCTGTGCGGGGCCTTTATTACAGGCCTTGGATTCGTTCTGGTCTTGGTCCCTCCCCATGGTACTGCTCTTTAACGTCCCATGGTCTTCTGTGTCCCCCAATGATACGAGCGAGAAAGTATGATTTTTGTCTTGCCTGTGAAATCCTTTTCTCGCTGAGTTCATTGGGGGGGGTGGGGGGACAGCTCCCACCTCGTAAGTACATTAATGGCTCTCCTTGATGGGTCCCTCCGGTTCTTGATTCTGACCCATCTTCACCTTTCTTACTTTTTATTATTTTCTGTTGGCTTCTCCTGGCTGCCCCTACTGCTTTCATATAAACTGATTAGCTCAGTGTCTGCTGGAGGGGTATAGCTGAGAGGAGGAGCTGACACTTTTTTTTTCTTAGTGTCTCCTCCTAGTGGCAGCAGCTATACCCATGGTCTTCTGTGTCCCCCCCCCCCCCCCAATGAACTCATTGAAAAAAGGATTTTACAGGTAAGACAAAAATCCTACTTTTTGCAGCATGCTCTTTAGAAATCTTGATATTTGCTGCATGCTCTTTAGGAAGCTTCATATTTTCTGCAAGCTCATTATGTTGCGGATTCCTACAGTGTATTTCGCCCTCCGCAGAAGAACTCTGCCACGTGTTAACCCACCCTAAAAGTGGATCAGATGTCCTATACTGCCCTTAGATGGGGAAACAAATACACCGTATCGAATACCACCATATTGATAGTATAACTGCACTGTGTTTCCATCGATTTTATTAACCTGTATGTTTAGGTGATATTTGTCTCCATGTAATGTCGTCTTCTATGGTTTATCCCTACAGAACCTGCTCGTTATAATAATATCATGTTACTTCTCCTTTAAGCCTGTTACCTGTTCCAACCTATAAATCCACTTTATGGGACAAGCAACCAGCATTAACATTAACACAGCAACGTCTTTACTGAAGCACCATCTGTCACCTCCTACATCCATCCGCCTCCATAGTGGCTGAGCCCGTATTGTGCAGTATAGATTAACGTTTAGAAACCCAGTCCTTTGATTTAATAGAATCTTTGCCGAGTGATAAAGGGCAAGTTTTATCCTATGTGACCACGGCCATCGCCTAGTAATGTAATGCACCCAGCTTCGTGCTTATGCCTTATAAACCCTGGGTGATATTCCAATGGTTTTATGTGAAGCCGTAGACTTTGGTGTTCCCCGCACTGCACCGACTGCACTTACTATGCTTCAACTGTTTTATTTCCTACATGTCGCTTATATTTTATGGGCTTTGTTATGGAAACTGTGGCTCTAGGCAGATTTTTTTATTTTTAATTTTTTCAATGGTTTTCCCCTCTAACTGTACCATAGTGTTTTACAGTATAAAACTTAAAGGGAACATATCATCAGAAAATAATTTATTGGTTAAATCACATCAGTGACGAGATTTTATAAATGTAAAAGCCGCCTACAGCAACATTTGCGAAAGTGAAAACTGTTCTAAAAAAGCAGTAAACTTCAATGCAGTTATACCAAAAAAGATCCACAGAGCAGGCGGTATGAAGACAGCAGGAGTCAGTATGGCTCTTCATAGACACAAGTCACCCTTGCACAGGGTCCATCTTTATTAGAAAGATTTTAATCTCCGTTCACAGGTATGCTCCTTGGCTGAATTAGTCTTCTTAGGCGAGTTGTTTTCTGCCATCTGCCCTCAGTTCTGCCATACCCTAGGAAGCTGCCACGGCTGTGATCCAGCGTAGTGACTGTACCTACACATCAGTGCAAACACAGAATATTCTGACTGGAGCACCAGTCTCCTAAGAGGGTTTGTTGGCAACATAGAAATGGAGCCCACCTCAGAACTGTGTGAGGTGTAGTGCTGTAGTGTTTCCTAAAGGATAATCGAAAGCTTTCCTCTGAAGCTGGTCTGGGTGACTTTGGTCTCTGTAGAGTGATCAGGTGTTTTAGGAACGTTTACAGAAGGCCTTGGTGCCTAGCTCACAGAGCCATCACTGGGTAGCAATGACTTTTTTGCCCAATGGGGAAGATTGTCTTGGTGGAAACGTCATTGGAGTGACCTGGTTCAAATTGGCGTTTTAGGGGTAGAATATCAACCCATAGGCTAGTTGCACACTAGCATTAAAATCTTCCAGCAGGCTGTCTTGGCAAAGGAACAGCCTGCTGAAGTTCATGTATCTGGCCTAGCCGGATTCTGCCGGCCTAGTTCCATTGACTATAATGGGACCCGGTGGGGATACGGCCTGTTTCCGCCATTAGTGCCTGGATTCGGACTGAGAAAAAATGCTGCAAGCATCATTTTTGTCTTGCCTAATCCCGGAAACGGCCTAGATCCCCACCTGATCCCATTAATAGCCATTGGGGCCTGGCAGTGCTCCAGCCCATTCCTGCTGTGCTGGATACGATGGACTCCGGCAGGCTGTTCCTCTACTGGGATAGCCTGGTGGAAGATTTTAACCCTGGCAAAGACTAAGGATTATTTATAAAACAGACTGTATTTCTGCTGCAGATTGTGGAGGTCTAAAAAAGTGGACGTGACATGGAAGGGGACGGGCTGGCATTTCCTACACCTGTTTTAGGCGTAGAAAGTGGTCTAAATGTGACACAGCAAGGAAGCTGTCTTGCATTTAGAAGTGGCAGTGGATCCGCCAAAGTTATGTAGGGGTCATTTAGCAGATCCACTTCCAGGTATAGGGGTTATTAAAGGGGTTGTCCAGGTTCAGAGCTGAACCCGGACATACCCCTATTTTCACCCAGGCATCCCCCTTACTTGAGCATCGGAGCAGTTCATGCACCGATGCACTCCTTTGCCCTGCGCTAAATCGCGCAGGGCAAAAGCATTTTCTGGAGTTCCTGTGACAAACCGGGCTCTCCATGGGGCTGCCAGGAGAAGGCTTCCGCCCAGCAGTAAGCCCGGTGACATCACCGGCACTGATGGGTGGACTTTAGCGCTGCCCTAGCCTATAAAATTGCTAGGGCAGTGCTAAAGCCAGCCCATCAGAGCCGGTGACATCACCGAACACACTGCTGGGTGGAAGCCTCTGCCCGGCAGTGTGTTATGGTAAATAAAAGAGCCCTTGCCCTGTGCGATCCTACGCAGGGCAAGGGAGAGCATCGGAGCATGATATGCTCCGATTCGAACATCAGGGGGGCTGCCTGGGTGAAATTATGGGTAGGGACAACTCCTTTAAGACTGGAATCTAAAACGTCAGTCTTAATACATCTGCCTCCAAATATTCAATTTGACCATTTCAATATGCATTGACTTGTCTGTCATTGGATAAAAGTGTGTAATTATCATTTTTGTCCAAGGATATAACGCACAGTAGTTCCCACATACGGTACATACCTATCTGTGCCTGCTATAGATTAATCTTAAGAGCCTTTAAAAAAAAATAAAAGCAGCCGTATCGGGAGGAGCGAGACAGTCCTTTCACAAATTTTCCTTTATTTTGTAGGATGGAATGAACTGGGTCTGCAAAAATGTTAACGCAAAGAAGAAGTAATGGACTGAAAACAGTAATGGATCCACTCAAGACTGCTACACCAACTTTCTATTCACCTGCAAAGGACTCTGAGGTCACAGCTAACTTGTCTTTTTGCACCAATTCGCGATTAAACAGAAATAAACACTATATGCTGCCGACCAGGAGTAGCTCATTCCAGACAAAAGCATGTCTTACACTCGTTTAGCCTACCTGCCATGTATTTAATCTTTTCAATGGAAGTCATGTTTCTTTAGACTCCAGTGTAACTGAAGATCTACTGTAGTTGTAGAAAAGGGTCTTTGTTCAATGCCTATTGTACCATTCATTGGCATCAGTAGGTGATGTAAGAATGCTTTATAATAGTAGCTGCTCTGTATTAATGCCCAGGTGACCTCTATTCACTATACACCATTGGAATGCAAGGGAATAGATGGAAATGTAAGAAAATATGTTTACTACAAGAGACACTTTAGTAATTTTTGTAGCCACGGCTGTTTGTCATCCCAAGGAACATTTATGAATGGTCAGTAGCTTTCTTCCTGCTCCTCATCTTTGTGTTTAGTCGCTTTCTGATGGTTAATGAGCAATACTTGTCATTAGAGTAGACCTGGTATAACCTACAGCAGCCACTTAGATCAGATTCTTCATTGGGTTTCTTTCCAATAGTCACAGAATCACATTTGATGCTCAAAGGTCACAGAGTTTTGAGAGAACTTTTGATTCAATGCATTCGGAAAGTCTTCAGACCCTTTCACTTTAGTCACATTTTGTTATGTTGTGGCCTTGTACTAAATAAAATCAAATTCAAGTTTTCACCCCATCATTCTGCCCTCAACAGCCCACAACATGAGAACAGAATGTTAGAAATCTTTGCAAATTTATTGAAAAGGAAAAACTAAAATCTTGCATTGACCTAAATATTCAACCCTTTACTCAGGACTTAGTTGAAGCACCTTTTGGGATAAATTACAGCATCCAGTCTTCTTGGTTATGATGCCACAAGGTATGCACACCTGGATTTGGGGATTTTCTGCCATTCTTCTATGCAGATTCTCTCAGGTTCTGTCAGGTTGGATGGAGTTCGTTGGTGGCAGCCATTTTCAGGTCTTTCCAGAGATATTTGACTGGGCTCAAGTCAGGGCTTTGGCTGAGCCACTCAAGGACATTCACAGAGTTGTCCTTAAAGAGGACCTTTCACCTGTATAAACGATGTTAACTGAGTATGCTGACATATAGAGCGGCGCCTGGGGATCTCACTGCACTTACTGTTATCCCCGGGCGCTGCTCCGTTCTCCTGTTATAGGCTCCGGTACCTTTGCTCTGTAAGTTATAGTAGGTGGGTCTTCTCTTGTCCTGTGGGCGTCTCCTTCTCCTAGGCTGCAGCGCTGGCCAATCGCAGCGCAGAGCTCACAGCCTGGGAGAAAAAAACCTCCCAGGCTGTGAGCTGTGCGCTGCGATTGGCCAGCGCTGCAGCCTAGGAGAAGGAGACGCCCACAGGACAAGAGAAGACCCGCCTACTATAACTTAAGAAGCAAAGGTACCGGAGCCTATAACGGGAGAACGGAGCGGCGCCCGGGGATAATAGTAAGTGCAGTGAGATCCCCGGGTGCTGCTCTATATGGCAGCATACTCAGTTAACATCGTTTATACAGGTGAAAGGTCCTCTTTAAGCCACTTCTGTGTTGTCTTGGCTGTGTGCTTAGGGTAATTGTCTTTCTGGAAGGTGGACCTTTGTCCAAGTCTCAGGTCTACAGCACTCTGGATCAGGTTTTCATTAAGAATATCTCTGTACTTTGCTCTATTCAGCTTTTCCCTCAACCCTGACCAGTCTCCCTTTCCCAACCACTTAAAAACACCCTACAGCATAATGCTGCCACCACCATGCTTCACTGTAGGGATGGTATCAGGCAGGTGATGAGCCGTGTCTAGTTTTCTCCAGACATGTTGCTTAGAATTGAGGCCAAAACGTTTAATTCTGGTTTCATCGGACCAGAGAATCTTGTTTCTCACAGTCTGAGTCCTTTAGGTGCTGCAGTGATGGAAGTTTCTCCCATCTGCACACATGATCTTTGGAACTCATCCAAAGTGACCGTTAGGCGCTTATCAAGGACCTTCTCCCCTGGCTGTTTAAAACTTCTTCCATTTAAGAAATATGGAGGCCACTGTGCCCTTGAGAAATTTCAGTGCTGCAGAAATATATTTGTACCCTTCTCCAGATCTCCCTCTACACAATCCAGTCTCTGAGATCTACAGGCAGTTTTTTTCCTCCTCATGGCTTGGTTTTTGCTCCGATATGCATTGTCAGGTATGACACCTTTATATAGGCAGGGCTGTGTCTTGCCAAATCACATCCAATGAACTGAATTTACCACAGGTGGACTCCAGTCAATGTGTAGAAACATCTCAAAGAAGATTAAGAGAAACGGAGGCCCCCAGAGATAAATTTCAAGTGTCATAGCAAAGGGTCTTTATGTCTTACTTATGTCCATGCAAAATTTTAGTTTTTCCTTTTTAATAAATGAGCAAAAATTTCTAAAATTCTGCTTTCTCTTTCACATTATGGGGTATATAGTGCACATTGGTGGGGGAGGACATGATTTTTTTTATTTTATTTTGTATTTTTTTTTATTTTAGCACAAGGCTGAACATAACAAAATATGAAAGTCCGAATGCATTGTATGTCATAGAGACATCAAAAGGTTTGATTGCTGAGGGTCAGACAACCAAACAATTGCGAAAATGAGGAGACAGAAGTGCTCACATATCACGCTCTTTCTTTTTGTTGCATGAGAGGAAGCAAAACATAATAGTAAGTCTGTTGGCCCGTCTTGATTCCATTCCCTGCAGTGAGAAGAGAGGGCAATGTGTGAACACTTCTCTCCCCTCGTTCTAGCTAACTATCTGTGAGGGTCTTAGCACTCTGATATATCAAGTGTTTTCTCAAAGCACAGTGACCCTTTAACCAGTTTTTATAATTTACAGGGGTTTTTTTTTTTGTTTGTTTTTTACAATAAAATGCTATCAAATTTTAACAAATTGAAATACAGAATAAAAACCATAAAGGCAATTGGTTAATAATCTGTTGCAATTCTCTATGAATGGGTCTTAGTACCAATTAAACTATGGTGATAAATTTCGTGACAACAGCTTTGTTCACATATCAATTGGCAACAAGCTTTTGATTAATTTATAGATTTGTCTCATTAACCCAAAGGGAACATGTGCTACATCAAGAGGTTTTTAAGCAATTTTTGATGTTTGGCTGTTCCATAAAATTTACATTGAACTCTGCACCAAAGGCTACAATAAATATTAAAACTACTTAATGTAGTACTTTTTAGACACTTTAGACACTTTTTAGATACAGTTTTTACATTGTGTACATGAGTTAAAACCTAGAAAAAAAAACCTTTTATTGGCATTGCCCAATCTCATGCCAGTCATACTTTCTAGGGTCCAAGATGCTGTTTTACAGAATCCTCAACTGACACAGAAGGTTGATCAAGGGAGAATTTCTTTCCCTAACATTATTATGAATGTTCTGAGTAAAGGAATCACATTATTTTTTGCTAACAGTGTATTGATAAGGAGATGCATTCATAGGTTACCTCCTTTTGAGGTCAGTGTACAGGGGACGGAGGTAAAGGGAACAAGCTCCTTTGTACCTTTTTATTGTTCCAATGCATATAACGTGAAGCAAAAGTTTAATTTAAAGTTTTTTATTGCTATGGAGGTCCATGTTTCCATGGTAACAGACGACAAACAAATCCTGTGTAGTCTGATTCTTCAATCAAGCTCTTTGATCTGTTCCCCATTTCTTCCTGACCCTCCAAATATGTTAGTGGATTGTTTTTTATTTTATTTTTTCATCAGAAAAATTGTTATCCTAGAACAATTTAGAGGGATTTTCTGGAAGTTAAATATTGATAGCCAATCCTCAGGATAGGTCATCAATATTAGACTGGTGAAGGTTTGACTCCTGACGATCAGAAGAAGCGATCTCTGTGGCCGCTTCATAGTATACCAAACACAGTGCTGTGCTTGGTATTGCAGCTCAGTCCTAATCAATTGAATGGGATTGAGCAACAGAAAGGCCATATGAACAATGGACGTGACATTACTAGGTAGGGTCCACAGATTTAGCTTGAGCCCTTAAGCCCCTTTTGACAGCTTATCAGCCTGGTTTGCAGTTGTCTGGCCCCCACAAATCAGACATTGATGACTTGGCCTGAGGGCAGATCTTCAGTAACCCTTTTAAGCAATTCTTTAAAGAAAATCAAGCAAGATCTCCTGGACCCCCTTGAGTATGACTTTGAGAAATGGTATATTGGTTTTAACTTCAGTTACACCTTGACTTTTAGGTCTTGGGTGGTTAGATTTTAGGGGCATTACTTGGGACATTTCCTACACGTGACCAAAGTTTTTCCAGTGCTAGATGTTAATTAAAATTTTCAATAATGTCAGATGATAATAGACAAAAAATGTGCAGTAGAGAGATGTCAAAAGTTCATATGAAAAGATTAATCTTAGGCTAGGTTCACATCTGAAAAATTCTGGTTTTCTGCTCTAGCATATGCATGACGCCGCAGGAGCCTGATGCATCCCCTTGACTGTAATGGGGTCCATCGGGTTTCCAGCATTGATACCAGCATTTTGCCAGACAAAATACCTTGTTTTGCTCTTACATTTGCCAGAATTTGCGATGAAGGCTCCTCCTGAAACCCCCGCTGCCGATGTGAATCTAGCCTTAGCTGATGGTACCAATTCCAGGAGCTATGCAAGTTTCATTAGTGCTATTGTTGTAGAACTATGGGGCCATTGTTCCCCTGGCAAAGTGATGAATTTTGATCAGTTCTTGGGATCATGATAAATTTACATAAATCTTCCTACTACACATCCCCTGGTCTTCACATTTCTCTGCCCCTTTATACTCTGTCGGTACACCGCAATGATGCACATTCTGATTGCTGTTTTTTAGAGTATACTGTATAATAATCACAATAAAAGTTGGCTCTGTCTAGTAGGAGACAATTTACATATTTATTATATTGTTTTTTTGTGTGTGCGTGCTGAGAGGAAAGTTATTCAAATCAAGTCATTTCCAATATGCACGTTTTGTGTATGTCATCATTTCCATGGATTAAAGCTTAAATATTTCCAATATTGGTGTTGCCATTGTTTGTAGATTTATTTCCAGATTTCGTCTTCCAAACTGCATACGTTACTAAGCAGATCTTTTAAGCCCCTATTAGACCGCACGATAATAGGGCCAATTAGCGGGGACAAGCGCTCACAGGAACGCTCGTTCTTGATAACTGGCTCTTATAATCAAGTAGTCAGTAGTTTTTAATAGTTTTATGCATTCCCCATGTAATAACAATTCTGGAGCATCTATTCTCTTGGCTCTATGTTGTGCCATTCCTTTATTATTTCTACTAGAAGTTAGGAAGGAATGAATTGCTAGCAGTCTGCAGTAAGGATACAGAGGGGTGGTAACAAGTTGGGGGGTGTACCTGCACAGTCTGAAAATTGAATCCTTAATTGGATAGAGTCAGACTGTGCAGGCCCCCCCCCCCCCTTTGCTGGTTACCACCTCTCTGTACCCTTACTGCAGACTGCTAGTAATTCATTCTTAAATTCTAGTAGAAATAAGGGAATTGCACAACATAGAGCCATAAGAATAGATGCTCCAGATTTTTTCTTACAAGGGGAATGCATGAAGCTATGAAAATAGGCATGTCAGGAGTGGTGAAAGCTCCTCTTTAAACCACCAACTTGCAAACTGTAGCACTGCCTCCTATTAAAAACAATGTTCCCTGGAAAATTTCCATGGGCTCAGGCACTAAAAGTTTTCCTGCCTGATATTCAAATTAACATTTTGTGAGTCCAGCTAGCGGTAGGCTTGTATCACTGAGCTCACCGAAGTGAGCTATCCAGTGCGTTCACACTAAATTGCACCATGAATTAGGGATGCGTCTAAAATCACTGAACTCACAGTGTAAAGAAGTGTTTAAAGACCCGATGTGATCTGATACTCTTCTGGAGAAAAAAAAAAGGGACAATGGAACAGTCTATATATGAACCCACTTGATGGATTGGATTGGTGGCTATATGAACGGAAAATAAAAAAAGTTATGGTTATTGGAACGTGGGGAGGAAAAAAAAACGAAAATGCAAAACCAAAAATGGGCCGGGTACTTAAGGGATTAAACTGAATGTTCCCACAGGCTCTTACCCATTTACCCATAGTCATATAGGTTGCTGTCACAGTTACTACTAATGCTGTCTTGGCATTAAATAGCTTGATATGGGTTGTATACAGTTCTTTGAGACCCCAGTGTTATACACAACTTTTCAGAACAATTGTGTACTTTGAATTCGGGGTGAATTTTAGCAGATTTGCTCATCTGGAGCGCTGGTCTGTTGGTTTATAAACACCTGTTAGCTCACCTCTATAAGGGTCCAGTCACACGTCCGCAAAATGGGTCCGCAGACCCATTCATTTTCAATGGGGCTGGAATGTGCTGTCCGCATTTGTGGATCCGCACTTCCGCATCCGTGCTTCTGTTTCTGCAAAAAAATATAACATGTCCTATTCTTCTCCGCAATTGCGGACAAGATTAGGCATTTTCTATTATAGTGCCGGCGATGTGCAGTGCTCAAATTGCGTAATGCACATTGCCAGTGTCCGTGTTTTGCAGATCCGCAATTTGCAAATCCACAGAACACTTACGGACATGTGAATGGACCCTTATTCTATTTTTCACTATGGCAGACAGTTGTAGTGACAGTATTCTTTAAGCAGGAGGAAAAAAAGAGACAATGCAGCAGCACCCTGCAAATCAGATAAAGTACAACAATGCCATAGTCACAAAAATAATGATTACAAAAATTATGGTGCTAATGCTACACTTATTTATAAAGTGAGATGCTTGGCCAATGCATTTTGTACAAAACCATCTGAGCCCGTCTGCCGAACGTCAAGGCGATCTCTGTTAGTCGGGTCCTAACACTAAATACTACCTGTTATGCGCCATAATGACCGCCATAAAATTCAGGGAGTGTTGGATCCACATGCATGTTGGATCCACTCTGCTTTTTTCAATTTTTTGTGCCATAATGGCCTCCATTACAAGGGATGCAGGTACCAACATGCATGCCGAGCCCACTCTATACCTTTTGTGACTATGGCATTGTTGTACTTTATCTGATTTGCAGGGTGCTGCTGCATTGTCTCTTTTTTTCCTCTAGGTCTTTGCCATGGCAGCGTGCACCTGCGCACTGGGAGGTGCTGACTAACCCCCTTTTTTTTTGCAGATTTACAATGCTGGAGATGTGGCACTCCAGCGAGTCGTGCACTCCTGATTAGCCTGTCTGCCCCATAGGCTGATTTTAATTACTTTCAGTAGAAAGCTGTGGCCTGCTCTGACTACATTCATTGGAAGCTGTCTTGCACCAGGAAAGGTATAGAGTGTGCTCGGCATGCATGTTGGTACTTGCATCCCTTGTAATGGAGGTCATTATGGCACAAAAAATGGAAAAAGGCAGAGTGGATCCAACATTATGGTAGTCATTATGGCGCATAACAGGTAGTATTTAGTGTTAGGACCCGTCTAACAGAGATCGCCTTGACGTTCGGCAGACGGGCTCAGATGGTTTTGTACAAAATGCATTGGCCAAGCATCTCACTTTATAAATAAGCGTAGCATTAGCACCATAATTTTTGTAATCATTATTTTTGTGACTATGGCATTGTTGTACTTTATCTGATTTGCAGAGTGCTGCTGCATTGTCTTTTTTTTCCTCTAGGTCTTTGCCATGGCAGCGTGCACCTGCGCACTGGGAGGTGCTGACTAACCCCCTTTTTTTTGCAGTATTCTTTAAGCAGTCACTGCCCTTTCACACTTTATTTCATTTAACAAAGAATGGTGTAAATAGCAAACTCTGTCACCTGGTTTGAGCATATTAAGGTGTTACTACTGCCATGTACAATAAAATACCTTATTTCCAGCTGTAGTCTTCATTTCAAGTTTCATGGTTTAATTTGCGATCAAATCAACTTTATATGTTATGCAAAGGAGTGTCCAAGGTGCCCAGAGGGGCGTTATCCTTCTCTGGAGCCTAGTAACTCCCCCGTACAGTGCCCAGCCCGCCTTCCTTTAGAGTCCAAGCACGCCTCTTCCAGCATAAGTAATTTCCCACACCCGAACTCTTTGCCGCCGCCCCCCTCCGCTATGTGAAATCTCACGCAGGCGCAGTACTGCGAAATTTAAAGCTATTGCCCTCAGGAGCTTCTACATCGCGCAGGCAGTCCGAGGTACTGCGCCTGCATGAGATTTCACATAGCGGAGGGGGGCTGCGGCAAAGAGTTCGGGTGTGGGAAGTTACTTATGCTGGAAGAGGCGTGCTTGGACTCTAAAGGAAGGCGGGCTGGGCACTGTACGGGGGAGTTCCTGGGCTCCAGAGAAGGATAATAACGCCCCTCAGGGCACCTTGGACACTCCTTTGCATAACATATAAAGTTGATTTGATCGCTAATTAAACCATGAAACTTAAAATGAAGACTACAGCTGGAAATAAGGTATTTTATTGTACATGGCAGTAGTAACACCTTAATATGCTCAAACCAGGTGACAGATTCCCTTTAAGACCGGGAGTTATATGTCTGAAAAAGACTTTAGAGGCACAAAAATATCTGTTCCTTTACAGTTATGATTGTCCAAAGAAACACAGCCATGATGCAAACTTTTTTTTGGAAACTCAGGTGTGCTTTAAGGGGCCAAAGATGCCTAATAGTGGTAGTAATTAGAGTTGAGCAAACCGAATCCAATGCAGTGGAATTTGATACGAATTTCAGGATAAATTTGATTCGCTGTGAAGCCGAATTCCCTTGTGCTTCGTGGTAGCGAATCGTTTTAACCTGAAACGGTGTAAAAAAAATAAAAAAAAAATAAATCATATTTACCTCCTCTATATTTGATCGCATTGGGCCGGCCGCCGCCATCTTGATTAAAGTTCTCGGTCTAAATCCTGTGTGGTGACGTATGATGCGTTGCGAGCAAATGGGGGCAGTAAGTATGATTTCATTATTTTTTTTTTCTGTTAATTTTACACTTTTTACTCTGATACCGCAATCATGTATGAATGCGGCACCTGTGGGGTACAATGATGGGGAGGAGGGGGTGGCGCTATCGCCTCTCCATCTGATTGCTCCTGCTTCTTACAAAGGAAATGCACCTAATCACAAAGCAACATTTTTTGTAAAATTCGGCAAAGCAAAATTCCTTTCCCCATGAGGGCAGATTATAATCTACCTCCCTGTTGATCAGTTTTGTGTAGATTGGAGGTCCCCAACCTTTTGTAGGTCATGGACTGTTTTTAAAGGGTGTTCTGGGACCTAAATATCAACAACATCTCTTCAGTGTCTGAGCTGCACAAAGGCCATGTGCTGTGGCCCCATCCAACAGCTGAGCAGCGGGGGGCTGGGAGTTTGCCCTCCCATCAGTCAGATATTGATGACCTTGGGCTATCCTGAGGTCATCAATATTTAAGTCCTAGAAAACCCCTTTAAAGACAACAGGTGGCATTTAGTCACACATGATGTTAAATAGGAATATGTGACCAATATGGCTTTACCCTAGTGTAAACTACAAGTGACCCTAGCATCAACATCTAATAATGCTATGACCTCCCTAGTATCACTAATGCGTAATAGAACTAGCAGCTGCCAACAGCTGGGGGGGAGCCACATCCAGAGGGCCGAGGTTTAGGAACACTGGTACTGAGATTTCCATATCTGGAACTTTTGTAGGCCTTCTCTTACTGCTCTCGCTACAGCTGTGAAACTTTTCTCAATGCATCTTCAGACATAATCCCTGCTTCCATTAAAACCAGTCTTTGATTTGTAGATAATTGCAGTTTTAATACATGACTCTGTCTCTCACAAGTTGAGGAATTCGGGCTGCTTACAACAAACCTAACAATAAACCAGTTTAATCTGTAGGATCTATGTCTTTTAAAGCATGACCTACTTGATTATTTTGAAGCGCATAGGATAACATGTTGTTACAGTGGGATTCCTGCCTTTATGGCAGTTGCATAGAGATAACAGACTGCTGGGGCCTCCCTTTGCCTTCCCTGCAGATATTTTCACTGCAGAACAAATAAAAACCTACCTAGGTTTGCTCAGATGTGACCTGCTGCTTTCAACTCTATAAACAACCCTAGTTGGTAAAGCCTTGTGTGGTATAGGACCTGTAATTTGTCTAACAAGTTGTGTTTTGTTAAAGTGCTTTTCCAAGCTCCGTAGTTGGCTTTTCAATATCGGGTTGGTGGGGGTCCAACACCTGGCACCCTCACTGATTAGCTTTTTCCTCCAGCCACTGGTGCCAGAAGTAGTACTTTGTATAGAGGCGGAAGCACAGTGTAGTGGTGGTGCCAGGTGCCTGCCGCTTAGCCCCCACTACTCTAGAATGGAGCTGTGCTGTTCCAGAGCGCAGGAGCCCATTCAAACAGCTGATCTGTAGGAGTGCTTGGAGTCAGATCCCCGCAATTTGAATCAGTGGGGGTCTTACTCCTTTGTTTCAATGCTGTCTACTCACCTGTAACCATAGTATTGATATTTCAAATAGGCTTAATTAAAAATGTAATAGTTATGGTCTAAATCTCCTATACCTACCTATATGTCTCCATGGTAACAGACAAAAAGCCAACCCCATGTAGTCTCATCCTGCAGTCACATTGCCTTCCACCTATCCCCTACTTCCTGCATATCTACCAAATGTATGTTAGTAAAAATGAGGGTAATAATGTTAAGCAGTGTGACTTGAGAATCAGACTACACAAGGTTTTGTTTGTTGTCTGTTACCATGGAAACATGGCTTTACAGAGGCTAAAGAAACAAAATGATAGGAAATGTATAACTAATACTATTTGTAATTGCAATACCATCATTTTAGGTTGGTAGATAGCAGCTGGCCTTGGTATCCTATTATGCCACTATGTGTTAAATATCAATATGTACATTTTGTACATGTACATACTTGCTGTATTGGTTCCATATGGATTGAGTTTTTCGCCTTATGGCTTTTGTATGTGCTCAGTATATCTTTCATAGGACTGCCATCTGAAAACATTTCAATATGAAATGTAGCACCACCTGCAAGCTGCATATCCTGTATGGTTTATATAGATCTTCATGTACAGATCTGAACGATTAGACCTCCTGACTTCTGCACTTTTTTTTCCTTAGGCTGCTTTCACATTAGCGTCTTTGGCGGATCCGTCATGGATCTGCAAAAACGCTTCCGTTACAATAATACAACCGCATGCATCCGTCATGAACGGATCCACTTGTATTATGTCTTCTATAGCCATGACAGATCTGTCTTGAACATCATTGAAAGTCAATGGGGGACAGATCCGTTTTCTATTGTGCCAGAGATAACGGATCCGTCCCCATTGACTTTCATTGTGTGCCAGGGCAGATCCGTTTGGCTCAGTTTCATCAGACGGACACCAATACGCTGCAGGCAGTGTGTTGGTGTCCACCTCCAAAGTGGAATGGAGACGGAACGGAGGCAAACTGATGCACTCTGAGCGGATCCTTTTCCATTCAGAATGCATTAGGGCAAAACTAATTCGTTTTGGACCGATTGTGAGAGCCCTGAACGGATCTCCGAAACGGAAAGCCAAAATGCCAGTGTGAAAGTAGCCGAATGGACTACATGTAGAAATACTATGCAATAATCCTTAGACTAAGATTACCTGCGCATTTTGGACTTTTCTGTTCGGAACCCTTGAGGCACTTTTACTGTTTGCAAGGGAGCTGGTACCCATAATAGTGTTTTCGGCCTCTGCTACTTTTTGATCAGGGAACCCTCCCCAATCATTCTCGCCGAGTAGACAGGAAGTCACTTTCTCTTTTGATTTCTATATTACTCTCATAGGAAGAGGTCACATGATCTTGGAGGCTGAAAATACATATATATCCATGTGTAAAATGTTTTAATAAAATATTAAGTACACTACTATTACTACTACTACAAATGGGGGTGTTTTTTTTTTTCTGAGAGTGCCTCTAACTGCTGAAGAATGCCCTTCAAGGATGGATCAGGGAAAGCACACCTACAGTTGCAAGAACAAGTATGTAAACCCTTTGGAGTTATATGGATTTCTGCACAAATTGGTCATAAAATGTGATCTGATCTTCATCTAAGTCACAACAATAGACAATCACAGTCTGCTGAAACTAATAACACACAAAGAATTAAATGTTACCATGTTTTTATTGAACACACCATGTAAACATTCACAGTGCAGGTGGAAAAAGTATGTGAACCCTTAGACTAATGACATCTCCAAGAGCTAATTGGAGTGAGGTGTCTGGAATTAAATCAATGAGATGAGATTGGAGGTGTTGGTTACAGCTGCCCTGCCCTGCCCTATAAAAAACACACCAGTTCTAGGTTTGCTTTTCACAAGAAGCATTGCCTGATGTGAATGATGCCTCGCACAAAAGAGCTCTCAGAAGACCTACGATTAAGAATTGTTGACTTGCATTAAGCTGGAAAGGGTTATAAAAGTATCTCCAAAAGCCTTGCTGTTCATCAGTCCACAGTAAGACAAATTGTCTATAAATGGAGAAAGTTCAGCACTGCTGCTACTCTCCCTAGGAGTGGCCGTCCTGTAAAGATGACTGCAAGAGCACAGCGCAGACTGCTCAATGAGGTGAAGAAGAATCCTAGAGTGTCAGCTAAAGACTTACAAAAGTCTCTGGCATATGCTAACATCCCTGTTAGCGAATCTACTATACGTAAAACACTAAACAAGAATGGATTTCATGGGAGGATACCACAGAGGAAACCACTGCTGTCCAAAAAAACAAACATTGCTGCACGTTTATAGTTTGCACAAGAGCACCTGGATGTTCCACAGCAGTACTGGCAAAATATTCTGTGGACAGATGAAACCAAAGTTGAGTTGTTTGGAAGAAACACACAACACTGTGTGGAGAAAAAGAGGCACAGCACACCAACATCAAAACCTCATCCCAACTGTGAAGTATGGTGGTGGGGGCATCATGGTTTGGGGCTGCTTTGCTGCGTCAGGGTCTGGACGGATTGCTATCATTGAAGGAAAAATGAATTCCCAAGTTTCTCAAGACATTTTGCAGGAGAACTTAAACTATCTGTCCACCAGCTGAAGCTCAACAGAAGATAGCTGTTGCAACAGGACAACGACCCAAAGCATAGAAGTAAATCAACAACAGAATGGCTTAAACAGAAGAAAATACGCCTTCTGGAGTGGCCCAGTCAGAGTCCTGACCTCAACCCGATTGAGATGCTGTGGCATGACCTCAAGAAAGCAATTCACAGCAGACATCCCAAGAATATTGCTGAACTGAAACAGTTCTGTAAAGAGGAATGGTCAAGAATTACTCCTGACCGTTGTGTACGTCTGATCTGCAACTACAGGAAACGTTTGGTTGAAGTTATTGCTGCCAAAGGAGGTTCAACCAGTTATTAAATCCAAGGGTTCACATACTTTTTCCACCTGCACTGTGAATGTTTACATGGTGTGTTCAATAAAAACATGGTAACATTTAATTCTTTGTGTGTTATTAGTTTAAGCAGACTGTGATTGTCTATTGTTGTGACTTAGATGAAGATCAGATCACATTTTATGACCAATTTGTGCAGAAATCCATATAATTCTAAAGGGTTCACATACTTTTTCTTGCAACTGAATATATAATATCTGTATAGCCGTAGCATATAAATCAGCCCATTTTTCATAAATTCCACAATTTTGTGCCTACTTGAAAATGCTATTTTAGGGAGAGCGCCGGTTCCATAAACTATAATTAGCAGTTAATGTTGTTCATTAATCCAACATTCTACACTGCTGAAAGCTGATACCTGTTGGGAACTGAAAGTTATAATGGTGGCACATCAGCCGTCTGTGACCCTTCTCATTATATGATCCTTCTCATTATACAGACCATATGATGGGATTGGCTATTTACATATTTAAGAATGCAGCCATCTAACTATTAAGGCTTGTTCACATCTGTGTCAGAGGCTCCATTCGGGGCCTCCAACAAAAATTTGGCCAAAAAGAGCAGACAAGAAATTTACGCATGCAGCACAGTTTTTTTCCGCAAAAAAAAAAAAGCAGACTTCCGAGCAGAAACCTCACAAATCCAATTATAGTCAAGGGGTCTGCTCCATTCGGTTCAGTTATGTGCCTACAAGGCCTCTTGCACACGACCGTATGCCCTCCAAGATATATGGTCTATAAGCGGACCATATGTCCCGGAGCGGCATCGATCGTGCGCACGGGAGTACACAGCATCATAGATTACAATGATGCTGTGCACGTCAGGCCGCCTGCGGGACTATTGTCCCGCAGTCATATGATCTTATGAGTGCAGGACGATAGCATTGCGGGCAGCCCGACATGCACAGCATCATTGTAATCTATGATGCTGTGTACTCCCGTGCGCACGATCGATGCTGCTCCGGGACATATGGCCCGCTCATAGAACGTATATCTCGGAGGGCATACGGTCGTGTGCAAGAGGCCTAACAGAGCAGAACAACAGAATGACTAGAACCAGTGTGACCGTGCATTTCTAAGCTGAGAAATTAAAAGGTTATCATGAGCTTCATATTGCCCCATATGTTCTCCTCCCTTTTTCAGCAGTTTCATTCTCTCTAAGGCCCGTTGCAGACGAGCGTGTCCGGATTAGGTCCGGATGCGTCCCAGTGCATTGCGGCAAACCCGCGCGAGTAGGAATTCAATTGCAGTCAGTTTTGACTGCGATTGCGTTCCGATGTTCAGTTTTTATCGCGCGGGTGCAATGTGTTTAAAAAAAACCGACTGTGGTACCCAGACCCGAACTTCTTCACAGAAGTTCAGGTTTGGGTTAGTTGTAGTGTAGATTGTATTATTTCCCCTTATAACATGGTTATAAGGGAAAATAATAGCATTCTGAATACAGAATGCATAGTACAATAGGGCTGGAGGGGTTAAAAAAAATAATTTAAAGGGCTTCTGTCACCCCACTAAAGTTTTTTTTTTTTTTTTTGGGGCTAGTTAAATTAGTTATATAGCGATATATTAAAAATATAATTGTGTTACTTACATTGATCCAGCAGTTTATTCAAAAAACGAAGTTTTATCATATGCAAATTCGGTCTCTACCAGCAAGTAGGGCGGCTACTTGCTGGTAGCTGCTGCAGAAATCCGCCCCTCCTCTTGTTGATTGACAGGGCCAGCCGGGATCTCCTCCTCCGGCCAGCCCTGTCGGCATTTCAAAAATCGCGCGCCTGTGTTGATTCGGCGCAGGCGCTCTGAGATGAAGAGGCTCGTCTCCTCAGAACTCCCTCAGTGCGCCGATGACGTCTTCTATTTCGGTGATGTCATCGGCGCAGGCGCACTGAGGGAGTTCTGAGGAGACGAGCCTCCTCATCTCAGAGCGCCTGCGCCGAATCAAGACAGGCGCGCGATTTTTGAAATGCCGACAGGGCTGGCCGGAGGAGGAGATCCCGGCTGGCCCTGTCAATCAACAAGAGGAGGGGCGGATTTCTGCAGCAGCTACCAGCAAGTAGCCGCCCTACTTGCTGGTAGAGACCGAATTTGCATATGATAAAACTTCGTTTTTTGAATAAACTGCTGGATCAATGTAAGTAACACAATTATATTTTTAATATATCGCTATATAACTAATTTAACTAGCCCCAAAAAAAAAATATCACTTTAGTGGGGTGACAGAAGCCCTTTAAGGCTACTTTCACACTAGCGTTGTTTAAATCCGGCGCTCAATTCCGACACCGGAACTGCCCGCCGGATCTGGAAAAACATGTGAAAGCGGATTACATTTGAATCCTGATCAGGATTTTGATCACAATAAAAAATTGCATTGGAAAAAACGGATCCGCCATCTATGGACTTAAACTTTTTTTTCACATTTTTCGGGTTTAACATGCAAAAGCCGGATCCGATTTCACTGAACACACGGCGCCGGATCCGGCGTTAATGCAAGTCAATGGGAAAAAGACCGGATCCGGCGTTCAGTCAATGTGTTCAGGATTTTTGGCCGGAGGTAAAAATACAACATGCTACGGTTTTCTGAAAAACCTGATCAGTCAAAAAGACTGAACTGAAGACATCCTGATGCATCCTGAACGGATTACTCTCCATTCAGAATGCATTAGGATAAAACTGATCAGTTCTTTTCTGGATTTGAGCCCCTAGGATGGTACTCAGCGCCGGAAAAGAAAAACGCTAGTGTAAAAGTACCCTAACTCACCTTAATCCACTTGTTCGCGCAGCCGGCATCTCTTCTGTCTTCATCTGTGAGCAATAAGACCTTTGATGACGTCACTGCGTTCAACACATGGTCCATCACATGATCCATCACCATGGTGATGGATCATGTGATGAGCGTAGTGACGTCATCAAAGGTCCTATTGCTCACAGATGAAGACAGAAGAGATGCCGGCTGCGCGAACAAGTGGATTAAGGTGAGTTAAATTATTATTTTTATTAACCCCTCCAGCCATATTTTACTATGCATTCTGTATTCAGAATGCTATTATTTTCCCTTATAACCAAGGGGAAATAATAATGATCGGGTCCCCATCCCGATCGTCACATAGCAACCGTGCGTGAAAATTTCACCGCATCCGCACTTGCTTGCGGATGCTTGCAATTTTCACACAACCCTATTCATTTCTATGGGGCCTGCGTTACGTGAAAAACGCACAAAGAGGAGCATTCTGTGATTTTCACGCAACGCACAAGTGATGCGTGAAAATCACCGCTCGTGTGCACAGCCCCATAGAAATGAATGGGTCAGGATTCAGTGCGGGTGCAATGCGTTCAACTCACGCATCGCATCCGCGCGGAATACTCGCCCGTGTGAAAGGGGCCTTAGAGGGCACCGCCTCCATCTGGAGAAGAAAGTATGATAACTCGGGTACAGAGCTTCAGATCAGTGTTTTAATCAGGTGAAACACAGCTATGTGTCTATGCAAACAGTTTGATAGGGAGGTCACTGATGACAGGTTCCATTTAAGGCTACTTTCACATCTGCACTTTCCCTTTCCGCTATTAAGATCCGTCATAGGATCTCAATAGCGGGGAAAACGCTTCAGTTTTGTCCCTATTCATTGTCAATGGGGACAAAACTGAACTGAACGAAACGGATTTCTCCAAAATGCATTCCGTTCCGTTTGGTTGCATCCCCATCACGGACAGACTAACTCTGCAAGCAACGTTTTTTCTGTCCATGATGTTTTGCGGAGCAAGACCGATCCGTCATGACAGACAATGTAAGTCAATGTGGACGGATCCGTTTTCTCTGGCACAATAGAAAACTGATCCGTCCCCCGTTGACTTTCATTGGTGTTCATGACGAATCCATCATGGCTATTTTCGAGATAATACAACCGGATCTGTTCAGAACGGATGCAGACGGTTATATTATTATGACGGAAGCGTTTTTGCTGATCCATGATGGATCCAGCAAAATTGCTGGTCTGAAAGTAGCCTTAGGCACATTTCTGAAGGTTGGCATACTGGTGAGCTGTGGAATACAGCACAGGGTAATGAGCAATGCCTGCCATTATTCACTGCCATGCAGAAAAGTGTTGAACTGAATGTCATTATTTTGAAATACATTTAGCCAGATAACTGGCATTAAGGGCACCGCCTCATGCGCAGTGCATTTGTAAAGGCTTTCCTTCAAAACTCTACCATTTGTGCTACAAGAGCTCTTCTTCCTAATTTCTAGCATGAAGCTAGTAGTAGAGCTGCAAACCAATTCTGGTCACTGTTTCTACCAGCCTGCTAGCTCATATTACACTTGCCACTCTTCTCCCTTGCCATTTTTTATGCTAGTACACTCTTACCAGATTTCTAGACTCAGTGCAGAGGCTGCTGTAATCACAGGACTTTATTAACTAGTAGGTTCCTTCACACACAGCTTGGATTGCTGTTTTGGTAAGATATTCAAGTCTGTCTATCTATCTAATCTATTTACTATTGCAACTGACGTAAGCAGGGAGGAAGCAACCTCCGGCACTCCAGCTGTTGTGAAACTACAATTTCCAGCATAAATACTTGCTCTGCTCTTCTAAGAACTCACATAGAAATGAATGGAACATGATGGGAATTGTAGTTTTTCAACAGCTGGAGTGCTGAAGGTTGCTGATCTCTGGGTTAGAGAGTAATGCACATTTCCCCTATACTGCCCCATATTAACATAAATGGAGTGTTCAGCCTGCAAATTAATGAAGTTACCAAATTGCATAGAGCACTCGTTATTTTAATTCTTAATTACAAACGTGAAATTCCCACCTGGGGGTGGGGGGGTTATTCTAAGGCCACTTTCACGCCTGCGTTTAACTTTTCCGGTATTGAGATCCGGCAGAGGGTCTCAATACTGGAGAAAAACGCTTCCTTTTTGTCCCCATTCATTGTCAATGGGGACAAAGCTGAACTGAACAGAACGAAATGCATTTTTGAGCCGTTTGGTTACTGTACATTCCAATACCGGAGAGCAAACCACAGTAGGATAACTGGAGATACTCTTTCATTTCATTGATACATGACACCCATGTGACTGCCAGCCTGCATAGGGCTACCTGGAAAAGCATTGCCAGCTGTAGGTTGGGTATGTATTAGGGCTGCAGTAAACGATTATTTTATTTTTTACGATTAATCGAGTAATCTAATAAGAAGAAATGAATTAATAGACTGTTTTCCTTTATAAAAACTCATCAGACCCCCTGCCATCAGTCCCCAACACCCTTCCCCCCTGTGCGATCAGCCCAAGTGCATCAGCTGCCTTCAGCTCTTCCCCACCCCAGTGCCATCAGCTGTACTAGTGCCATCAGCTTCCCCCCCAGTGCCACCAACTGCCCACAGTGCCACCAGCTTGCCCCCCAGTGCCAACTGCCCCCAGCTTGCCCCCCCAGTGCCACCAGCTGCCCCCCAGTTGCACCAACTGCCCCCCAGTGCCACCAACTGCCCCCCAGTGCCACCAGCTTGCCCCCCAGTGCCACAAGATTGCCCCCCCCCGTGCCACCAGCTGCCCCCAGCTTGCCCCCTGTGCCACCAGCTTGCCCCTTAGTGCCACCAACTGCCTCCAGCTTGCCCCCCCAGTGCCACCAACTGCACCCAGTGCCATCAGCTTGCCCCCCCCAGTGCCACCAACTTCCCCCCAGTGTCACCAGCTTGCCCCCCAGTGCCACCAACTGCCCCAAGCTTGCCCCCCCATTGCCACCAGCTGCCCCCCAGTGCCACCAGCTTGCACCACCAACTGCCCCCCAGTGCCACCAGCTTGCACAACCAACTGCCCCCCAGTGCCACCATCTCCCCCTTCTAGCCATGTCCCCAGCGACAGTACTTACCTTTCCTGTAGGGGCGCCGCTCTACAGCTCCTCCAACTTCTTCTCTGTGCGCTGCACTCTCGTCCTGACGTCACACAGCGTCGGGTCATAGTGCGCGCTTACGTGCACTATGACCTGACGATGTGTCAGGAAGAAAGTGCAGCGCGGTGCGGGCCGGCGGGTGACCACAGAACGGTAAGTAATAGCAAGCATTTCACTCCTGCTCCGTGGTCACATAACAAACAAATCCTCGATGAATACATTAGGCATAGAGGAGGGAATTATAGCTTTTTTTCCTGTTTATAAATCAATGTAACAGTGACAATCATTTTCCAACAAGTTTAGACTACTTTCACACTAGTGTTTTTACTGGATCCGGCAGGGTTCAGCAAAAGCGCTTCCGTTACTGATAATACAACCGTCTGTTATGAACGGATCCGGTTGTATTATCTTTAACATAGCCAAGACGGATCCATCATGAACTCCATTGAAAGTGAATGGGGGACGGATCCGTTTTCTATTGTGTCAGAGAAAATGGATCTGTCCCCATTGACTTGCATTGTGGGTCATGACGGATCCGTTTTGCTCCGCATCCCAGGACGGAAAGCAAATTGCAGCATGCTGCGGTTTTCTCTCCGGTATGAGAACGGAACGGAATGCATTTTGAAGCACTCCGTTCTGTTCAGTTACGTTTTGTCCCCTTTGACAATGAATGGGGACAAAACAGAAGTGTTTTTTTCCAGTATTGAGACAGATGACGGATCTCAATACCGGAAAATATTAACGCTACTGTGAAAGTAGCCTTACAAATTCCCCTTTCTCTTTAGTCATGTCCTGTGTAAAACTCTCCAGGATGCTGGTGTTTTATTGTATTGTGGACTGGACCCTATTACGTCTCCAGCAATTCTGTTTATGAAAAGATCATGCGGTTTTTGTATCTTGCAGACCTTATTGCTCAATGAATCACAGTTTATGTGCATCTGCTAGCTTGTAAAGAAGGAAACCAGATTGATTTGACTTTTGTTGTTATGCTGCATTCTGGTTTGATGTTCAATATCTGATTTCTGGAGCTCCGCCATTTATTCCAGCTGTCAAAGTGGTATATTGTTACATTGCACAACTTAATGTGCTAGTTGGGTTTTGTTGGGGGAAAAAAAGGGGAATATATGGTACTTAATGCAGATATTAGATTTGATTCTGGGTTTTTTCTTCTTCAGCAACTGCTTTAAGAAATCATGAATGAAATGAGTTACTGGTTTTATTCTTGCAAAAGGGGTTTATGTTTTGGGCAGAGTTTAGAAGTAGACAACTAGGTTCATAAAAGCAATAGGAGGATAAATTTATATGAGGATATCTAGATCGTGCAAGAGGAAGCAGGCATGTTCAGTCCCTAGTTTCAGCAGGAGGTGCTACTGATCACTGAAAAAATACAAACACTCAGCCAAGAGTACATGTTTGTGGTGGAGTCGGGAGGAATCGTTGTTAGCCCACACTCATTAAGGTCAGATGAACTTGCAGGAGGAATCAACCATCAATCTCAAACGTATGTGGAAGAGAGGCCTTTCAGCTCCCCAGGCACCAGGTCCCAGATGCGACTACAGTTTTGCACTCCCATTGACCCTGTAATAAGGGGCAACCTTACAGTCCCCCAATGGCAGATGCCAGAGGAAAGAATTATGCACATTTTTTTGATAGGGAGAAATAACTGATCGCTATCCAATGTACTGTGTATAGTTGGCATTAGAGAAATAAATATATACAAGGCCTAAAGCCACAATACCCCAATAATACAGTGTGTGAATGGGAAAGCTGCAAAACCTTTTGTGTAACTATAGTTTGTAATTTCTTAAAAAACTGTCTGAAGGACCGTGTCCAGACAGTTGTGGTCAAAGATTACTATTCTGAATGGTCCCCGGTTATAAGTGGTGTACCTCAAAGTTCAGTGCTGGGTCCTATATTATTTATACAAATATATAAATGGGCTGTACAAACAATATGGTGAAAGGCTGTTGCATATGACATCCTCTCAAAACCCAAGAGGACACTGCCTCCGCCTGGAGAAGAAAAAGTTAAGTCTCCAGAGGCGACAAGACTTCTTCACCGTGAGAACTGTAAATCTATGAAATAGTCTACCTCAGGACGTGGTCACAGCAGGAACGGTGGGCAGTTTTTAAAATGAGCTTAGGGCTCTTTCACACCTGCGTTCTTGTCTTCCGGCATAGAGTTCCGTCGTCGGGGCTCTATGCCGGAAGAATCCTGATCAGGATTATCCCCATGCATTCTGAATGGAGAGAAATCCGTTCAGGATGCATCAGGATGTCTTCAGTTCCGGAACGGAACGTTTTTTGGCCGGAGAAAATACCGCAGCATGCTGCGCTTTTTGCTCCCGCCAAAAATCCGGAACACTTGCCGCAAGGCCGGATCCGGAATTAATGCCCATTGAAAGGCATTGATCCGGATCCGGCCTTAATCTAAACGTCGTTTCAGCGCATTGCCGGAGCCGACATTTAGCTTTTTCTGAATGGTTACCATGGCTGCCGGGACGCTAAAGTCCTGGCAGCCATGGTAAAGTGTAGCGGGGAGCAGCATACTTACCGTCCGTGCGGCTCCCGGGGCGCTCCAGAGTGACGTCAGGGCGCCCCAAGCGCATGGATCACGTGATCGCATGGATCACGTCATCCATGCGCATGGGGCGCTCTGACGTCATTCTGGAGCGCCCCGGGAGCCGCACTGACTGTAAGTATACCGCTCCCCCGCTCCCCGCTCCTACTATGGCAACCAGGACTTTAATAGCGTCCTGGGTGCCATAGTAACACTGAAAGCATTTGGAAGACGGTTCCGTCTTCAAATGCTTTCAGTACACTTGCGTTTTTCCGGATCCGGAGTGTAATTCCGGCAAGTGGAGTGCACGCCGGATCCGGACAACGCAAGTGTGAAAGAGGCCTTAGATGAATTCTTAAAATGAAATAACTGTTAGCCCAGCTCCCGTACCTGCAATTCTGTCCCCACACGCAGGTACGGGCACCTGGCTTCTTCAGTCCTTCCCACTGCTGCACGTTGGGTTGACAGGCACGGGCAGCGGGGTTATTAGCTGTGGTCTGCATTCCTGCCGCCAGCATTTGCCTCCTGGCTCTGAGCAGCTTGCGCTGTGTGTATTAAGGATGTGTGCAGGCGTGTCTCTCCTCCCTTTTTGAGGCAGCCTGTGCACACCCTCTATCTTCCCCAGCCTATGGCTGGTCTGCAGGAGGTATTTAAAGGCGCCTCCTTCTACAGGAAGGTGCCTGAGCAACTTAGGTTCCTAGCTTGTCTAGTTTCCTGTTTAAGCTAAGGTGTTCTTGTCATTCTGTGTACCAAACTGTGGATTACTTATTACAGATTTTGCCTGATTGCCACATGCCCTTACCCTGATCTACTTTTACGGACTTTGCCTGATTGCCGTCTGCCCTGACTTCTGCATTCGTACCCTGACTATGCCTCCGTCTGATCAGCCTCTGGCATCAGGCATCCACTGGGTGTATTGTGTCACCTGGAGGTCAGTCAAGTGGGTTCACACTCTGGTCCCGATTCCCTTGTGTTCCAATTCCCCTCTTAGGTAGCACCTAAGACTCCCCTCGGGAAAGTCTCTCCTCACCTTCAGAGGTATCGTGTAAAAAACGAGGGGTGTGCTCAGACATTGTCCTCAGAGGGAGTTGGCCACGTGGGTCAGCAGGTTCCGACCCGCTGGTCATAACAATAACATTAATGCTTGCAAAAATGTGTAAAAATTTGAGTCTTACTCCACGTTCCTAAGATTCAAATTCCCACCCATTCCTTGGTTGAACTTGATGTCTATTTTCAACTGTACTAATTATGTAACTATGTAAGTTCACATGCTACAGATTTGTTCTGGATAAAATCGTCAGCAAGTTCGCAAGTAAAGCTTTAAAGGGGTTGTCCGGGTTCAGGGCAGGGCAAGGGCTCTTTTATTTACCATAACACACTGCTGGGCGGAAGCTTCCGCCCAGCAGTGTATTCGGTGATGTCACCGGTTCTGATGGGCCGGCTTTAGCGCTGCCCTAGCCATTTTACAGGTTAGGGCAGCGCTAAACCCGGACAACCCCTTTAACACTCCTGTTAGTTGAGGATTTACCATATTTTTCAGACTATAAGATGCATTTTTTTTCTCCCAAAGGCGGTGGGGAAGTAACAGTGTGTCTTATGGTGCAAATGCTAATGACCGCTTCCATTATGGAAGAGGTCATTAGTATGCAGGAGGTGGGGGCAACAGTGAGTGAAGCGCTGCACTGGCTCTACTCCCTGGTCTTCTTCCTGGCGCAGCTCTCTACTGTGTCCTGACTGAGTACAGCATCAGGACATATTTTTGTATCTGATGGAGCTTGGGGATCTGAGGAAGAATGAGGGTATGATCTTAGGTCTGAGAAGGAAAGGATGGTCTGATGGGGTCTAACGAGATATGGGAGTCTGAGGAGGAATGGGGGTATGATGGGGGTCTAATCTGAGGAAGAATGGGGGGTCTGATCTGAGGTCTGAGGAGGAATGGGGGTCTGATACAGAGGGTCTGATGGGGGTCTGATCTGAGGTCTGATGGAGGAATGAGGGGTTCTGATCTGAGATCTGGAGGAATGGGGCCATGATGGGATCTGATACAGAGGTCTGATCTGAGATCTGATGGAACTTGGGGGTCTGATCTGAGGTTTGAAGAGGAATGAAGGGTCTGATCTGAGGTATGAGGAGGAATTGGGGTCTAATACAGAGGTCTGATCTGAGGTTTGAGGAGGAATGGGAGCCTGATCTGAGATCTAAGAAGAATTGGGGGTTTAATCTGAGGTCTGATGGAGCTTGGGGGTCTGATCTGAGGTCTGAAGAAAAGTATTTTTCTCTATGTGCATCTTATGGTCTGGTGCACCTTATGGAGCGAAAAATAGGGTAATTGCAGGTCTAATTTCCTTAGAAGTTAGTGGAAGAAATCTGTTATTAATTCACCAACAATTCACAAGATAATGGGCATGCTGCGAATTTGAAAGTGTGATCTGCTTGAAAAAATCTGAATATAAAAATCCACGGCATGTACAGTCAGGTCCATAAATATTGGGACATCGACACAATTCTAACATTTTTGGCTCTACACACAACCACAATGGATTTGAAATGAAACGAACAAGATGTGCTTTAACTGCAGACTGTCAACTTTAATTTGAGGGTATTTACATCCAAATCAGGTGAATGGTTTAGAAATTACAACAGTTTGCATATGTGCCTCCCACTTGTTAAGGGACCAAAAGTAATGGGACAATTGGCTTCTCAGCTGTTCCATGGCCAGGTGTGTGTTATTCCCTTATTATCCGAATTACAATGAGCAGATAAAAGGTCCAGAGTTAATTTCAAGTGTGCTATTTGCATTTGGAATCTGTTGCTGTCAACTCTCAAGATGAGATCCAAAGAGCTGTCACTATCAGTGAAGCAAGCCATCATTAGGCTGAAAAAACAAAACAAACCCTTCAGAGACATAGCAAAAAGATTAGGCGTGGCCAAAACAACTGTTTGAAACATTCTTAAAAAGAAGGAACGCATCGGTGAGCTCAGCAACACCAAAAGACCCGGAAGACCACGGAAAACAACTGTGGTGGATGACCGAATAATTCTTTATCTGGTGAAGAAAACACCCTTCACAACAGTTGGCCAGATCAAGAACACTCTCCAGGAGGTAGGTGTATGTGTGTCAAAGTCAACAATCAAGAGCAGACTTCACCAGAGTGAATACAGAGGGTTCACCACAAGATGTAAACCATTGGTGAGCCTCAAAAACAGGAAGGCCAGATTAGAGTTTGCCAAACGACATCTAAAAAAGCCTTCACAGTTCTGGAACAACATCCTATGGACAGATGAGACCAAGATCAACTTGTACCAGAGTGATGGGAAGAGAAGAGTATGGAGAAGGGAAGGAACTGCTCATGATCCTAAACATACCACCTCATCAGTGAAGCATGGTGTTGGTAGTGTCATGGCGTGGGCATGTATGGCTGCAAATAGAACTGGTTTTCCTGTATTTATTGATGATGTGACTGCTGACAAAAGCAGCAGGATGAATTCTGAAGTGTTTCGGGCAATATTATCTGCTCATATTCAGCCAAATACTTCAGAACTCATTGGACGGCGCTTCACAGTGCAGATGGACAATGACCCAAAGCATACTGCAAAATCAACCAAATAGTTTTTTAAGGGAAAGAAGTGGAATGTTATGCAATGGTCAAGTCAATCACCTGACCTGAATCCGATTGAGCATGCATTTCACTTGCTGAAGACAAAACTGAAAGGAAAATGCCCCAAGAACAAGCAGGAACTGAAGACAGTTGCAGTAGAGGCCTGGCAGAGCATCACCAGGGATGAAACCCAGCGTCTGGTGATGTCTATGCGCTCCAGATTTCAGGCTGTAATTGACTGCAAAGGATTTGCAACCAAGTATTAAGAAGTGAAAGTTTGATTAATGATTTTTATTATGTCCCATTACTTTTGGTCCCTTAACAAGTGGGAGGCACATATGCAATCTGTTGTAATTCCTACACCGTTCACCGGATTTGGATGTAAATATCCTCAAATTAAAGCGGACAGTCTGCAGTTAAAGCACATCTTGTTCGTTTAATTTCAAATCCATTGTGGTGGTGTATAGAGCCAAAAATGTTAGAATTGTGTTGATGTCCCAATATTTATGGACCTGACTGTAGGTGGGGATTGGAAAATCCTAAAGACTTGTACTGTATTGTACCTGGCTGTGGATTTGTGGTGCAGAATCTTCACCGCAAATTTCAGCATCTGGGTTTGAATACTTTTGTATTTGCATGTAATTGAAATGTAGTATAGCCACAGAGTTATGCAATAAAATGTATTTGCTAGGTTCTTACCCTTATTCGTCTGTTCACCTCAGTAACAACGCTGAGGTGGTTGCACATGCTTAGTCCCATCCATCTACTGCCATAATCTGTATCTACTGTTAGAAGCTGTGACAGTTACAAGGAGAGAGCTGCAGCAGAAAGGACACGCCCCATGAGCTGCCAGCCTGAAATGAATCTAGCACAGCATATTGATCAATGTGGAGATCTCTGGACCCATGTGAGGTACAGGGCTGGTTCTAACTTTGTTAGAAAAATAGTGTCATATACTATAAGATGTCTGATTATAATTTTTTACTTAAAGGGATTTTGTGTATAGAGCTGAGGACATGGGTTGCTAGATGGCCGCTAGTACATCCGCAATACCCAGTCCCCATAGCTCTGTGTGCTTTTATTGCGGGAAAAAAAAAGATTTGATACATATGCAAATTAACCTGAGATGAGTCCTGTCCCTGACTCATCTCACGTACAGGACTCATCTCAGGTTAATTTGCATATGTATCAAATCGGTTTTTTTACACAATAAAAGCACATAGAGCTATGGGGACTGGGTATTGCGGATGTGCTAGCGGCCATCTAGCAACCCATGTCCTCAGCTCTATACACAAAATCCCGGTGACAGGTTCCCTTTAAAGGAGTCTAGAGCCCTATTTTTTATTTTTTGCTACTGCCCCTGGTTCCCACACTGTCAGCTGTACTGAAATACACAGTCTGGACTGCTGTGCTGTTCTAACATAATGGAGAGGACTCATTGCAATGCAGCTTTGAGCTCTGACAGTGAGAGAATGGCGGGCAGTAGGAAAATAAAAAATTGGGATCTGTATCCATATCTGCTGTTCTATTCATGTATTACAGTAGATAATGGTCCACAATCGGGGTGAAAGATTCCCTTTAAAGAGGTTGTTAAGTAGTACTTAAGATAGGTCAACAGTATTTGATTGGTGGGGGGTCCCAACACCTGGGACCCCCACCGATCAGCTGTTTGAGAAAGCACTGGTGCTCCTGTGAGTGCCGAGGCCTTCTCCGTGCTTACCAAGCACATCGCCGTACATTGTACAGTATAGTGGTTGTGCTTGGTCTTGCGTTCAGCCCCATTCACCTCTATGGGGCTGAGCTGTGTCTATGCCACGTGACCGATGAACGTGACATCACATAGCCTAGGAAAAGATGACAGAAAGCTGCGGCGCTACTGTAAGTGCCGCTGCCTTCTCAAACAGCTGATTGGCAGGGGTCCCAGGTGACGGACCCTCTCAGATCCGATACTGAAAAAACAAAAATAGGGATGGGGAGGAGGTATAGGAAAGGCGCCAAACCGAGCAAAAATGCACAAATTTTTTTTTTTTATCATGGTGCTAAAGTGCTAGCATATTATACATATAGGTCAAAAGCTTCTATATATAAAAAACTTTTCATATAAAAAACCCTTTATATAAATAAAAAACATTTATTTTTTTTTTTTTATAAGGAAAAATATATATATATATTTAAAAAAAAAAAAAAGTTAAAATAAAATAGTTGAAATAAAATAGTTGAAATAAAATGAGGTCCCTGCTGTGGTAAACACAGAGGGTTGAAGGTAGAGGTTAAAAACCAAGGTTAAAAGCAAGGAATAAAATGGATGAATAAACATCCAGTGAGGCACTTACTTCACTGGGGGGGTCGTCAGCAGGATAAGCATAAAAACACCTGTGACGATTCCCCCCTGGCCAGGATCGTGTGTAGAGTCTCAGTGAATGATGGCAGCAAGGCGGTGTGCTTCTGATCAAATCACCTTTATTAGCAGATAAGTGGCTCAACGCGTTTCGGGGATCAATGTTTCCCCTTCATCAGGAGCAAGTGGCTAGATCAGGAGCAAGTGGCTAGATCAGATACTGATGACCTATCCAGAGGATAGGTCATCAGTATTAAAGTCTCTGAAAACGCCTTTAAGTTTTAACCAAAGCCCACAGCTTGGCTTTTTCTGTCCAAGGAACCATTCTTACCTGCTCCCCGCCACTCTGGTCCTGCACACCGCAAGATACATGTCACTGCTGAAGCCAATTGATGGCTGCAGTAGACCATATGACAATGCCCATGTGGGGTGGAAGTAAACAGGCCTCGGACCAGAAAATGGATACGTCGGACCCGGCATGCAGGACGGGAGTGTCAGGGAGCAGGTAAGTATGGTTCTTTTCAAAGCAGAGGCAAGGCTGCAGGCATCGGTTAAAACTTCACTATTCCAGGAGAACTTTTAATCATGGGATAGCGCCTTTAAGATTTTGAGATACTGGTGTGACATTTTGTGACGCTAGTGGGGTCATTCGACATATTTTGCCTCTGTGAGTTTTGTCCATATAAAAATACTACCAGAATATTGTCCCCAAATTTCTAAATCACTTTTTTTTTTACATTGACTAAAGGGTTAAGGGTTCCATGAATTTCTTCTTGGTAATGATGGAAATTTCTTGCCGGAGACCTTGCCACAGAAATGTAATAATTAGTAAAAGACAATAGGTATACATGTTTAGGCATCTTTAAGGGGTTGCTTCATAAAATATCTCTAAAATGTAACATATAATGTTAATTCCTATGCATTTTGAGAGCATTATTTGGAAGAAACTAAAACCTCAACCTAAACATACAACCAGTTCCACCACATGCCTCGTGTTCAGGTGAATGACGTCGACTGAGGAAAATGACAGAAGTCCGAGTATAGTTCAAGACCTTGTCAGGAACCCAACATGAAAGTGTCCTGGACCCTTTATTTATACACAGTTCAAAGGGTGTAACCCCTCAAAGTAAAACATGATTGGTTTACAGACATTTCAATAATGGCTTTTGATTCCATCTATTGATTGGTTAGTATTTTACAAGTTTCATTTTTCCAAAAATGTGTTAACTAATGAGTTTAGTTTTTTTTTAAAGCAAGAGATGCATATTTGGTTAGTAGTACGTACAAACCTTATCTTATCTTAACACACACAGTTCACTTCTATAGGTTTTTAGCTTAAGCTTGTTCTTTTCCAAATGTCACCACATTATATCACGTATACAGAGAAAAATGAAAAACACCTTATGAATTTTATATCCACTTTCAGAAAAGCTGGATAATTTCCTTAACACATGACAAACACCATGTCGGAAAACCCGGGTGGACCCCCTTATAATCAATGGGATCCATTGAGTACCATTGATGTCTGTCACATGAAGGTGATTTTTTTCCTTTTCTTGTGACAGAACAGAAATACAAACATAGAAGTGAATATAGCCTAACCATGTTCAGCCCAGTAATAAAATAAATAGTATAGGAAGTCCCTATAGGCCCCTATAATGCATGTCCTCTCCAACCCTCCAATTCTGTATGGGTGGCCATGCTAACAAATTAGAAAGCAGTCACATAATTTCGATGAAAATGGCAAACGCCAGAAAAGTCATTTATAAATCTGCTTTCATGTTCTCAATGTGTACATAAGTTTTCTGCTAATCATTACGCTCATAGCTGTCACCTCTGAGTCCCCCAATAATATCCCTGATATCTGACAAACATAGGAAGCTTTCCTCCTAAAACTGAGTAAGAAGTGCCTGCACAGTACAATAAAATCCAACATCCAAATAAAATGCTTAGAGTTAATCAAACAAGAGAAGAAGGGCAACAAATCGGGTCACAGTAAAAATAACCCACCACTATCATGTAATAATCTTCTGCTATATATAAGCTCTACATCCCGCTCGTCATGTTTTTTTTTTACATGTGTGTAAATTAGGATTTTGACCAGATGTTATTCCACTAATTACAACATTCCAGCTTGTCACCACATAGCACCACATTTTGCCCATGTAAAACACTCTATCAAGTTTTCCAACACCTCCATTGCAGTATATCGCCATACACTCATGTGCGTGGTACACCCTACACCTGTTAATTGCTGGGGGGATCGGCTATACACTGTTTGCACAGATATTCCTCTATGACAGAGTGGTATTTGCTTTATATTTAGAGTTCACTTATAAAATCTGCATAACATCTGGAATAAGTCACCGTGTATAGAGACATTGTCTGCAGATTTTAAGGTATTGCATTACATCCATTACTTATTATCTATAGATGGGTCTTTCCTTTCATTTGCAGTAGAAAACTCAGAATAGGCTTCACTCACATCACTTCCAATTTGAATCAAGGAGATACATGATAGTGTCGGGATTCGAACCCGTGACCAGCCACATCCCAGGCGGTAGCCCTGCTTACTAGGCTACCGTCCTCTCTGGACATTCCAGCCTATTAGTTAACCTCAGTCTTGCCAAGCCTTGCTCATTACCCTTGATTCCCCACACCTGGTACTTCCCTATATAAGTCCAGCCCCTTGCACTCCAGTTTGCTGATTATTGAGCTCCTGAGCCTTGATCAAGCTTCTCCTCATCTGTTGCTCTTACTACTGCTGGAAGTCCACTGCTGACCAGGAATTGCCTACCGACTACTCTTCTGCCTTATCCCTACCTACTGAACTGCTACCACCGTTGCCATCCGGATTGTCTGACCACGCTTACTGCCGCCTGCCCTGACCCACCGCCTGCCTACCGACTACTCTTCTGCCTTATCCCTACCTACTGAACTGCTACCACCGTTGCCATCCGGATTGTCTGACCACGCTTACTACCTGCCTGCGGTCCTTGCCACTGGGCTCCACTCCTACCTCCAGCCAGCGGTCCTCTGACTCAGGTGAGCCTGTAGGACTGTTACAGAATAATCAGCCACACTATGGAGTCCGCAATGGCCACTCTGCGTAAGCAGGTCTCCGAACTTCAAGAATTTGGTACTACATATCAGGAGAAATTTGCCCAGCTCCAAGGCGTAGTCCAAAGCCAGCAAAGGGAGATTATTGAACTACAGAGGCAACACCTGGACGTCCGCGGCGCGGCCGCAGACACCCGCATGCCACTCCCATCAAGATTCGGCGGCGACAGACGCCAGTATCGGGGGTTTCTAAACCAATGCCGCATCTATTTTCAGATGTACCCGGCCCCCTTCACCACCGAGAAAAAGAAGGTGCTATTCATTGTCAATCTCCTGACGGAAGAAGCATTAGCATGGGCATCACCTTACGTGGAGACTAACAGTCAGCTCCTGGACGACCTAAACAACTTCATCACCGCCATGAGCCAAGTCTTCGACGACCCCAACTGCTGTGCGACAGCTGAGGCGCGACTACATGGTCTGCGGCAAGGGAGACGCTCCGTCGCCGAATACACCGCCGAGTTTCGCCGTTGGGTCACGGACACCACCTGGAACCCAGCGGCACAGAGGAGCCAATTCCGGCGAGGCCTGTCAGAATTAATAAAGGACGAACTCGCCAGAGTTGAGGCCCCGGACGATCTGGATGACTTCATTCAGTTATGCATCCGGATAGATCAAAGACTCTCCGAGAGGAAGAGAGAAAGACTCTGGTCCTCGGACCACAGATCCACTTACTCCTTCTCTTCCAACGCCCAGCGCGACCCCCAATCAGCAACTGAACCTATGCAGGTCGATGCTCTACGTAGGTCTCTATCTACAGCTGAGAAGGAGAGACGGCTGGCCGAAAACCTCTGCCTCTACTGTGGGGAGCCGGGTCATTTTGCCATCAAATGTCCTCATAAGATCCGAAAGACTATTGCCGTCACAGAACTAAAGGAGCAACCACAGACTCCAACCCCGTCAGCAGCCCCGGAAAATAACAATACGGCGGCTCATGGATCCCATTTCATCATTCCCATCCTCATCGACATTGAGGGGCGACAACTCCCCTGTTCAGCGATGTTAGACTCTGGGGCAGGAGGCAACTTCATGGACCTAACCTTCGCCCGCGAAAAGAACATTCCACTGACAATCAAGGCAGCCCCCGTTGACCTGGAAACCGTCGACGGATCCCCACTCTCCTCGGGGCCGGCCACTCACGAGACCACCGAACTACAACTCCTCATAGAACCCGATCACCGTGAAAAGATCCACTTCTCGCTGATCGCTTCCCCGAAGTTCCCGGTGATCTTGGGCATCCCTTGGTTGGCCACCCACAACCCCTCGGTGGACTGGGAAACCCGCTGCATACGATTCCCGTCCGAGTTCTGCTCGCTAAATTGCTCCCACAGATCCGTCCTTCCACCCGAAGACACCACCATCTCAAAGCTATCCGTCAAGGGTCTGCTACCCCCTCAATACAGCGAGTTCCAGGATGTCTGCGACAAGAAAAACGCAGACAAGCTGCCACCACACCGACCCTACGACTGCCCTATAGAACTGTTGCCCGGGGCCGAAATACCCTTTGGCAGTATCTACTCCCTCTCAGAGCCTGAACTCAAGGCTCTGAAAGAGTACCTGGACGAGGACCTGAGGAAGGGGTTCATCCGGCCCTCCACCTCCCCCGCGGGAGCCCCCTTTTTCTTCGTAGAGAAAAAAAACTCCTCCCTGCGTCCCTGCATAGACTACAGAAAGCTTAATGACATAACCGTAAAAAACCGGTACCCGCTCCCACTGATTTCCGAACTCCTTGAGAGACTCCGGGAAGCGAAGATCTTCACCAAACTCGACCTTCGAGGGGCCTACAACCTCGTCCGAATCCGCCCTGGGGACGAATGGAAGACCGCCTTCCGGACACGTTATGGTCATTTCGAGTACCTGGTCATGCCTTTCGGACTCTGCAATGCTCCCGCCACCTTCCAGCACTTCATTAACGACGTCCTCAGGGACATGCTGGATCTGTTTGTAGTCGTTTACCTGGACGACATCTTGATCTTCTCTGAAGACCTTGAGCAGCACCGCGAACACGTCCGCAGGGTACTGCAGAGGCTCAGACAGAACTCTCTCTATATCAAGCTAGAGAAATGCGAGTTTGAGCGAACCACCACTCAGTTCCTCGGATACATCATCTCCCCAGCGGGCCTAAGTATGGACCCGGGGAAGGTTCAAGCTGTGATGAACTGGCCCGTTCCGAAAAACGAGAAGGAGATACAAAGATTCATTGGCTTCGCCAACTTCTATCGGAAGTTTATCCGGAACTTCTCCAAGGTCATAGCACCAGTCACCCAACTCACCAAGAAGGCAGTCCCCTTCTCCTGGACACCCGAGGCCCAGGAGGCCTTCACCAAGTTGAAACTCCTCTTCACTTCTGCCCCAATCCTAATCCACCCGAACCCCGAGCTCCCATTTACAGTCGAAGTGGATGCATCAGACTCTGCGGTGGGGGCAGTTTTGTCACAACGGACAGGGGAGAGGATGCTATTACACCCGTGCGCATATTTCTCCCGCCAGATGTCCCCCTCCGAGAAGAACTATGACATCGGGAACAAAGAACTACTGGCGATCAAGGATGCCTTCTCCGAGTGGAGACACCTGCTGGAGGGAGCCACCAACCCCATAATCGTACTAACTGACCACAAGAACCTCGAGTTCATCCGCAGCGCTAAGAGACTCTCAGCCAGACAGGCCAGATGGAGCCTATTCTTTTCCCGCTTCAACTATCTCATCACCTATCGCCCTGGATCAAAAAACGGCAAGGCTGACGCCCTCTCCAGAATGTTTTCCGAGCCCTCACAGAGTAACAAGGGCCAAAAGAACATCTTACCCGAGAGAAGGGTGGTAGGGGCCACCTACTCTAAAGAACTCCTGGGCACAATCAAAGAAGGATATGAAAATGACCCCTTCCTCTCCCACCCCACAGGCAATGTCAGCCTTACGTTTAAGAACAGTCATTGGTTTCATCAGGACCTACAACTATATGTACCAGAAATCGCACGGCTCGAAGTGCTCAAACTCAACCATGACTCCAAGGTGGCCGGCCATTTTGGCACAAGAAAGACCCAGGAGCTTCTCTCCCGCTCCTTCTGGTGGCCAACATACAAGGAGGACATCAAGAGGTACATCTCCTCGTGCACGGTCTGTGCCCGCAATAAGACTCCTCGTTCCTCTCCCGTGGGTCTGTTACAACCCCTCCCGATTCCCTCCCGCCCCTGGGGCTCGATCTCCATGGACTTTGTGGTAGACCTTCCTCCTTCAAAAGGGATGAACACCATCCTGGTCGTGGTCGACCGTCTCACCAAGATGGCCCATTTCATCCCCTACAAAGGCCTACCCACAGCCAAACAGACGGCCGATCTTATTCTCAGAGAGGTCTTCAGGCTGCATGGGATCCCGGACGACGTGGTCTCCGACCGAGGCGTACAATTTGCCTCAAAGTTCTGGAAGAACTTCTGCCTGGCGCTCGGGGTTAAAGTGAACCTGTCCTCTGCTTTCCACCCTCAGTCAAACGGGCAGACGGAGAGAACTAATCAGACCCTAGAGCAATACCTACGCTGTTTCAGCTCCCACCTGCAGGATGACTGGCTTGATCATCTCCCCACGGCCGAGTTCGCCTACAACAATGCTGAGCACAGCTCAACCAAGCACAGCCCCTTCTTTGCTAACACAGGCTCGCACCCGGTGTTCATTCCCCACCTACCCGTCGCCTCCACCCTCCCAGCAGTGGCCGAACGCCTAACAACCCTACAGGAGGCACAAAAGAACATTATAGACAACCTCCAGCTTGCCCAGAGGCGCTTTAAACAGGGAGCAGACAGACGTCGCAAACCCACCCCGGGCTTCCATGTGGGAGACAAGGTGTGGCTGTCCACCAGGAACCTCAGATTGAAGGTCCCCTCCAAAAAATTTGCCCAAAGATACATGGGTCCGTTCCGGATCACCGCACAAATCAACGAGGTCACGTTCCGGCTCGACCTCCCGGACTCCATTAGGGTGCACCCTGTCTTCCATTGCTCTCTCCTCAAGCCATACGTGGAGAACACCTTCACAGGCCGCCACTCTCCCCCTCCACCACCCGTGAGGGTACAGGGTGAAGAAGAATACGTTGTCGCAAAGATTCTCGACTCCAGGATCCACCGGGGAAGACTACAATATCTAATTGGGTGGGAGGGTTACCCTCCTGAGGATAACTCCTGGGAGCGAGAAGAAAATGTCCACGCCCCCAGACTGGTAAAAGAGTTCCACCAACGGCACCCCGGTAAGCCTGTCCCTGCGGTGCCCAGAGGTCACCTTGGAAGGGGGGGAGTACTGTCGGGATTCGAACCCGTGACCAGCCACATCCCAGGCGGTAGCCCTGCTTACTAGGCTACCGTCCTCTCTGGACATTCCTCCCTGAAGCCTATTAGTTAACCTCAGTCTTGCCAAGCCTTGCTCATTACCCTTGATTCCCCACACCTGGTACTTCCCTATATAAGTCCAGCCCCTTGCACTCCAGTTTGCTGATTATTGAGCTCCTGAGCCTTGATCAAGCTTCTCCTCATCTGTTGCTCTTACTACTGCTGGAAGTCCACTGCTGACCAGGAATTGCCTACCGACTACTCTTCTGCCTTATCCCTACCTACTGAACTGCTACCACCGTTGCCATCCGGATTGTCTGACCACGCTTACTGCCGCCTGCCCTGACCCACCGCCTGCCTACCGACTACTCTTCTGCCTTATCCCTACCTACTGAACTGCTACCACCGTTGCCATCCGGATTGTCTGACCACGCTTACTACCTGCCTGCGGTCCTTGCCACTGGGCTCCACTCCTACCTCCAGCCAGCGGTCCTCTGACTCAGGTGAGCCTGTAGGACTGTTACAGATAGATAGATAGCTAGATAGATAGATAGATAGATAGACCCCCTTGTCTCCTGATTTGGATTATGTTCTCTCTCCTGGTGAACTGACCTTGGCTTGTCTCTGGATTAAACCCTTGATTTGGCTCCCACCGACTTTTCCTAGCTTTTACTTCTCTCCTGCTACTCCTTGGCACTTGATAGGTATGTTACCAGTAAACTCACACCTGTTTTCTGCCACTTAACTCCTCAGATATGATCTGGGTCTCTAGTAACCAAGTCCAACTGGGCTTTGGTAAACACCCTGGGGTAACCTTACATCTACCAGAGTGGAGAAGGAAGATAGATTGCAGATTTTGATGATTGTGGTCCTGGACAGGGACCCTATATGCTTCCTTACCTCTGTTTCTTTATATTCATTCTTAAATTTTAACCTGCTGAAATGCAATAACTATGTATGTATTATCAGCTCCATGTTGGTGTGATTCATGATAGGGCCTAAAAAAGTTAAAATCTTAAGGAACATTTTTGTGTATGTTTATGCAGGGACCCTCCCCCACCCCATTTATTAGCCAAAAGAGAAAAGGGCACATCCAGCTCATTCTCTTAGACTTGCAACATTACTCATTGTCACAGCTACTATCCATTGATTTGAATGGGCACTTTGTCATGCACAATACAAAACCCTCATGGCAAACAGAAGCTTCTCAGCAGTAAAACTCCCACAATCACTTTCTGGAGGGGAAGAGCCATGGGGTCAAGAAAATGTGTCAACCCCTATAAATTGAAAAAGCATTTCTATATTTCATTGAACCCTTTTAACAGGAGTGTGCATTGTGGTGGAGGAGTTGGGATGCAGAAAATAAAAGGGGCTTTTTAATAGAAACCAACTAGGAAGCAGAATATAGAATGCACATTTCTGTGCTAATAAAAAAAAAACGCTTTAATCCTCACAAACACCTGAACACAGTCAATTCTGACCCTAAAGGAGTCATTTCATAAGAGCAACTCTGTCCATATGCTCTGTTAGGGCAAATGGACATCAGAGAGAGGGTTTCTGCATTGGAGAGCTGCTTAGAAGTGGGACTGATTGGCCATATTATAAATGGTCGCCTATACATTTACGTGGAAGCCACATAATACTACAATTTCCCCTTCACTTTGCTCCCTACTTATTGTGTCATAGACAATAAGACCATGCATGAGCGCACAGCTATGGTAATATTAAAGGGGTTTTCCAGGATTTGGATTAACCCCCGATGGTGTATTTGACCTAATGAAGGAATCACACTCACCTGCTTCCCCGATTCAGTTTGGTCTTCCGATCCCTGGCTTGTTTACTGCTGACTGGGGTATGGACAGCGTCACATGTGCCACTGCAGCCAATGACTGAGCTCAGGAGTGACCTGTCCATAAGCAACACATGATCCAGTAGAGAACACGTCACCACTGAGACCAATCTTTGGATGCCGAGGCATGTGACCCTGGCCATATTCCAGCTAGAAGTAATCAAGCCAGGAATCGGAAGATCGCTGAACGAAGCCAAGGCGTCAGACTCGAGGGATGGGGAGCAGGTGAGTATAATTTCATTAGATCAAGTGGGGCCTAACAACCAACCAAATTCTAGAAATCCTTTTAAAGTTCCAGCTACGTTCGGCATTGCACAGTATTAAATAAAAATCTTTAATAGAGGTAGATACTTCCACACCCTTAAATCAATTAATGGGGAATGTAGGCCACAAGGTTAAGATTGCTCAACTTTATACATTTTTAGTTAAAACACTATTTAATAACACATGCTGTCCTGGACAAAGGGCCTGGGGAGCTGAATGTTCAACTTTACAAGCAGATGATTGGGAGAATATATTGTCCAACCTAAGATTAGTCATGGCCGGGACGGTTCACGAACGCGATCAAATGTTCTCGAACCGCAAGTTCACGGCGGGCCCCATTCACTTTAATGGCAGGCAAACCTGAAAAACCTTCAGCTCATATTTGCAGCCACCAAATACTTAGTAGAAGTGCACAAATAGTCCCACAACATGGACAGTGACATGCCAAAGGGGATCAATGACAAAAATTCCAACAAAAAATATGTGTCTTAATCAGGGGACATTTTGTATGCGTCTTAAAGGGAAATTCTCTTAAATGTGCCCTGTTGCGCTACCTAAATGCACTATATAGAAAGTATATTATTGGTATATACCACCCCTGCTTCAATCACTTTTTTGGGGGGGGAAACTGGTATATCACACCAGTAGAAATGATTTGTTCCAATAACGCTTGTCCCTCTATATACCTGCGGTATCACAGCAGAACCGCACACAACTGCTTCACAATACAAATGCACTATAATATACTTTCTATGTTAGAAAGTATATTATAACAATCATTATAAGGCAATCCATTAGAATATACATAAAGATAAAACGTAACCTTTAATAATGTTACTATTAAAAGATATCCCTCAAAATGAAAATAAATCAAATTATTAAAGTTAAACAAAAAGCACACAGTTGCAAGAAAAAGTATGAACCCTTTGGAATGATATGGATTTCTGCACAAATTGGTCATAAAATGTGATCTGATCTTCATCTAAGTCACAACAATAGACAATCACAGTCTGCGTAAACTAATAACACACAAAGAATTAAATGTTACCGTGTTTTTTTGAACACACCATGTAAACATTCACAGTGCAGGTGGAAAAAGTATGTGAACCCCTAGACTAATGACATCTCCAAGAGCTAATTGGAGTGAGGTGTCAGCCAACTGGAGTCCAATCAATGAGATGAGACTGGAGGTGTTGGTTACAGCTGCCCTGCCCTATAAAAAACACACACCAGTTCTGGGTTTGCTTTTCACAAGAAGCATTGCCTGATGTGAACGATGCCTCGCACAAAAGACCTCTCAGAAGACCTATGATTAAGAATTGTTGACTTGGATAAAGCTGGAAAGTGTTATAAAAGTATCTCCAAAAGCCTTGCTGTTTCTCAGTCCCCGGTAAGACAAATTGTCTATAAATGGAGAAAGTTCAGCACTGCTGCTACTCTCCCTAGGAGTGGCCATCCTGTAAAGATGACTGCAAGAGCACAGCGCAGACTGCTCAATGAGGTGAAGAAGAATCCTAGAGTGTCAGCTAAAGACTTACAAAAGTCTCTGGCATATGCTAACATCCCTGTTAGCGAATCTACGATACGTAAAACACTAAATAAGAATGGATTTCATGGGAGGATACCACAGAGGAAACCACTGCTGTCCAAAAAAAAACATTGCTGCACGTTTAGGCCTCATGCACACGACAGTATTTTTTCACGGTCTGCAAAACGGGGTTCCGTTAGTCCGTGATCCGTGACCGTTTTTTCGTCCGTGGGTCTTCCTTGATTTTTGGAGGATCCACGGACATGAAAAAAAAAGTCGTTTTGGTGTCCGTCTGGCTGTGCCGGGCCAAACGGATCCGTCCTGACTTACAATGCAAGTCAATGTGGATGGATCCGTTTGACGTTGACACAATATGGTGCAATTGCAAACGGATCCGTCCCCATTGACTTTCAATGTAAAGTCAGGAGTTAGTATACCATAGGATCAGAGTTTTCTCCAATCCGATGGTATATTTTAACTTGAAGCGTCCCCATCACCATGGGAACGCCTCTATGTTAGAATATACCATCGGATTTGAGTTACATCGTGAAAACTCATATCCGACAGTATATTCTAACACAGAGGCGTTCCCATGGTGATGGGGACGCTTCAAGTTAGAATATACTAAGAAGTGTGTACATGACTGCCCCCTGCTGCCTGGCAGCACCCGATCTCTTACAGGGGGCTGTGATCAGCACAATTAAACCCTCAGGTGCCGCACCTGAAGGGGTTATTTGTGCGTATCATAGCCCCCTGTAAGAGATCAGGGGCTGCCAGGCAGCAGAGGGCAGACCCCCCTCCCTCCCCAGTTTGAATATCATTGGTGGCCAGTGTGCGGCCCCCCCTCCCTCCCTTTATTGTATTATCATTGGTGGCCAGTGTGCGCCCCCCCCCCTGGCCCCCCCTCTATTGTATTAATATCATTGGTGGCCAGTGTGCGGCCTCCCCTCTCCCCCCCCCCTATCATTGGTGGCAGCGGAGAGTTCCGATCGGAGTCCCAGTTTAATCGCTGGGGCTCCGATCGGTAACCATGGCAACCAGGATGCTACTGCAGTCCTGGTTGCCATGGTTACTTAGCAATATTAGAAGCATCATACTTACCTGCTGCGCTGTCTGTGACCAGCCGGGAGCTCCTCCTACTGGTAAGTGACAGGTCTGTGCGGCGCATTGCTTAATGATCTGTCACTTACCAGTAGGAGGAGCTCCCGGCCGGTCACAGACAGCGCAGCAGGTAAGTATGATTCTTCTAATATTGCTAAGTAACCATGGCAACCAGGACTGCAGTAGCGTCCTGGTTGCCATGGTTACCGATCGGAGCCCCAGCGATTAAACTGGGACTCCGATCGGAACTCTCCGCTGCCACCAATGATCGGGGGGGGGGGGGAGAGGGGAGGCCGCACACTGGCCACCAATGATATTAATACAGGGGAGGGGGGCTGGGGGGGCACACTGGCCACCAATGATAATACAATAAAGGGAGGGAGGGGGTGCCGGGGGGGGCACACTGGCCACCAATGATAATACAATAAAGGGAGGGAGGAGGGGCCAGGGGGGCACACTGGCCACCAATGATAATACAATAAAGGGAGGGAGGGGGGGCCGCACACTGGCCACCAATGATAATACAATAAAGGAAGGGAGGGAGGGCGGGCCGGGGGGGGGGCCGCACTGGCCACCAATGATATTAAAACTGGGGAGGGAGGGGGGTCTGCCCCCTGCTACCTGGCAGCCCCTGATCTCTTACAGGGGGCTATGATACGCACAATTAACCCCTTCAGGTGCGGCACCTGAGGGGTTAATTGTGCTGATCACAGCCCCCTGTAAGAGATCGGGTGCAGCCAGGCAGCAGGGGGCAGTCATGTACACAGTTCGTAGTATATTCTAACTAGAAGCGTCCCCATCACTATGGGAACGCCTCTGTGTTAGAATATACTGTCGGATATGAGTTTTCACGAAGTGAAAACTCAGCTTTGAAAAATCTTTTATGCAGACGGATCTTCGGATCCGTCTGTATGAAAGTAGCCTACGGACACGGATGCCAATCTTGTGTGCATCCGTGTTTTTTCACGGACCCATTGACTTGAATGGGTCCGTGAACCGTTGTCCGTCAAAAAAATAGGACAGGTCCTATTTTTTTGACGGACAGGAAACACGGATCACGGAGGCGGATGACAAACGGTGCATTTTCCGAGTTTTCAACGGACCCATTGAAAGTCAATGGGTCCGCAGAAAATCACGGAAAACGGAACAACGGCCACGGGTGCACACAGCGGTCGTGTGCATGAGGCCTTACAGTTTGCACAAGAGCACCTGGATGTTCCACAGCAGTACTAGCAAAATATTCTGTGGACAGATGAAACCAAAGTTGAGTTGTTTGGAAGAAACACACAACACTATGTGTGGAGAAAAAGAGGCACAGCACACCAACATCAAAACCTCATCCCAACTATGAAGTATGGTGGTGGGGGCATCATGGTTTGGGGCTGCTTTGCTGCGTCAGGGCCTGGACGGATTGCTATCATTGAGGTAAAAATGAATTCCCAAGTTTTGCAGGAGAACTTAAGGCCATCTGTCCACCAGCTGAAGCTCAACAAAAGATGCTGTTGCAACAGGACAACGACCCAAAGCATAGAAGTAAATCAACAACAGAATGGCTTAAACAGAAGAAAATATGCCTTCTGGAGTGGCCCAGTCAGAGTCCTGACCTCAACCCGATTGAGATGCTGTGGCATGACCTCAAGAAAGCGATTCACAGCAGACATCCCAAGAATATTGCTGAACTGAAACAGTTCTGTAAAGAGGAATGGTCAAGAATTACTCCTGACCGTTGTCCACGTCTGACCTGCAACTACAGGAAACGTTTGGTTGAAGTTATTGCTGCCAAAGGAGGTTCAACCAGTTATTAAATCCAAGGGTTCACATACTTTTTCCACCTGCACTGTGAATGTTTACATGGTGTGTTCAATAAAAACATGGTAACATTTAATTCTTTGTTTGTTATTAGTTTAAGCAGACTGCGATTGTCTATTGTTGTGACTTAGATGAAGATCAGATCACATTTTATGACCAATTTGTGCAGAAATCCATATCATTTCAAAGGGTTCACATACTTTTTCTTGCAACTGTAGATGTGGTAGACAATAACAAGTGCTCGGCGGCACTAAATCCGGTGCTCGGCTGCACCAAATCAGAAACCATATGTCCTACCACAATCCGGGGGGTTCCAGTGCACATCAATGAATCCTGGAGGGAAAGCAAAAAACATCTATCCCTGGGCTAGATAATGATGTGGTATTGAAGGACAGGGTGGGAAAAGAACTGTCCCTGAAATTGCCCTACAGGGGGATGCTATTCTGGCTCTGATAGCCTAACCACAGACCACCCGCCCTGATAAATGGCCCTAGTAAGCCCCTAGCCCCTAAGCCCCTGTCTTCCACGTGATCACTATATAGATCTATCTATGTGTTTTTGACTCATTATAAAAGTATATTATAAGTATATCACACCCCTCTGTGTATCACACCTATCGATAGCACACCTATACCAGTCCTTAAAAGGACTTTTGTGGTCCTATTATCTAGCGTTTGGTGTCCCTAACAGCCTGTCCTTGCTCCACACAACAACCTCTCCCTACACTGGCAAAAGACTGAAAGTAAAATGGTGGCCAGATCGGGGTTTATTTATAAGGTAGGGGGTATGTCCATGTGCTGAAACGTCTCAAATGACTGTCCTGTACCACCTGATGGATGTGTCATGGGTCAAAGTTCTTCACAATGTAAAAGAATATGGTAGGCACGAATATCGGCGAATCGCGAACGGGCAAAGTTCGCCGCAAAACGACCGCCGGGCGAACCGCAAGGCCATCTCTACCTAAGATTAGTGTCTCACAATTTTAATCACATTTTAGTGCAATTTAATATTTTACATAGACTTTATGTTGCGCCACTGTGGCCTAATAAATGTGGCTTAACCCCTTAAGGACATAGGACGTACCGGTACGCCCTATTTCCCGAGTCCTTAAGGACCAAGGACGTACCGGTACGTCCTAACTTTAAATAGGCATTCCGGCGCCCCAGGGGTTAATCTGAACAGGATGCCGGCTGAAATCATTCAGCCGGCATCCTGTCACAACGCCAGGGGGGGGTCATGTGACCCCCCCGTGTCGGCGATCGCAGCAAACCGCAGGTCAATTCAGACCTGCGGTTTGCTGCGCTTTTTGCAGTTTCTGATCCCCGCGGTCCCTGACCGCGGGGATCAGAAAATTTAGAGTGCCTAAAATCAATATTTTTCACCCCCCCCCCTGCACCCCTGCACGATTTGATGCCGGCGGGTGGTGCGGGGGGGGAGTGTCGCAGGCGGTGGGGGCGTTGCGGGAGGCGGGCGGTGCGGCAGGCGGGATCGCGATCCCCGCCCACCTCCCCATGAACGATCGTTGGCTTCTAGTGGGTATACCAGGGTGCCAGCACATTGCTGGCACCCTGGTATAAACGGCTGACATCTGTGCAGATGTCAGCCGTTTAACCCTTTCCATACCGCGGTCCGTACGGACCGCTGTATGGAAAAAGTTAACTGTCATTGGTCAGGGAGCTCCCTCCCTCTCCATCGGGGGGCTGCTGTGCCTTTGCAGCCCCCCGATGGAGAGGGAGAGAGCCCCCCGACAGCCCCCCTCAGCCCTGTGCTTACCCTTCCCCGTCTGCGAAGTTGTGGCAGATGGGGAAGGTTCCCATGGCAACAGGACGCCTGTCCATGGTGCTGAACAGATCTATGCTAAAAGCATAGATCTGCTCAGTGTAAGTAAAATACAGTGCAGTACAATATATATTGTACTGTACTGTATTATACAGACATCAGACCCACTGGATCTTCAAGAACCAAGTGGGTCTGGTTCAAAAAAATGTAAAAAAAAGTGAAAAAAGTTAAGATTAAAAAAAAAACATTTATCACTGAATAAAAATTAAAAAAATAAAATAAACTACACATATTAGGTATCGCCGCGTCCGTAACGACCTGATCTATAAAACGGTCATGTTATTTTCCCCACATGGTGAACGCCATAAAAATAAAAAAATAAAAACTATGAGAAAAATTTAAATTTTGCCCACCTTACTTCCCAAAAAAGGTAATAAAAGTGATCAAAAAAGTCGCATGTACGCCAAAATAGTACCAATCAAACTGTCATCTCACCCCACAAAAAATGAGACCCTACTCAAGATAATCGCCCAAAAACTGAAAAAACTATGGCTCTTAGACTATGGAAACACTAAAACATGATTCTTTTTTGTTTCAAAAATGAAATCATTGTGTAAAACTTACATAAATAAAAATTAAGTATACATATTAGGTATCGCCGCGTCCATATCGACCGGCTCTATAAAAATATCACATGACCTAACCCCTCAGGTGACCACCGTAAAAAAAAAAAAAAAAACTGTGTAAAAAAAGCAATTTTTTGCCATCTTACGTCACAAAAAGTGTAATAGCAAGCAATCAAAAAGTCATATGCACCCCAAAATAGTACCAATCAAACCGTCATCTCATCCCGCAAAAAATGAGACCCTACTCAAGATAATCGCCCAAAAACTGAAAAAACTATGGCTCTTAGACTATGGAGACACTAAAACATTTTTTTGGTTTTAAAAATAAAGTTATTGTATAAAACTTACATAAATAAAAAAAATTGTATACATATTAGGTATCGCCGCGTCCGTGACAACCTGCTCTATAAAATTACCACATGATCTAACCTGTCAGATGAAAGTTGTAAATAACAAAAAAAAAAACGTGCCAAAAAAGCTATTTCTTGTTACCTTGCCGCACAAAAAGTGTAATATAGATCAACCAAAAATCATATGTACCCTAAACTAGTACCAACAAAACTGCCACCCTATCCTGCCGTTTCTAAAATGGGGTCACTTTTTTGGAGTTTATACTCTAGGGGTGCATCAGGGGGGCTTCAAATGGGACATGGTGTAAAAAAAACAGTCCAGCAAAACCTGCCTTCCAAAAACCGTATGGCATTCCTTTCCTTCTGTGCCCTGCCGTGTGCCCGTACAGCGGTTTACGACCACATATGGGGTGTTTCTGTAAACTACAGAATCAGGGCCATAAATAATGAGTTTTGTTTGGCTGTTAACCCTTGCTTTGTAACTGGAAAAAAAATATTAAAATGGAAAATCTGCCAAAAATTTGAAATTTTGAAATTGTGTCTCTATTTTCCATTAAATCTTGTGCAACACCTAAAGGGTTAACAAAGTTTTTAAAATCAGTTTTGAATACCTTGAGGGGTGTAGTTTCTTAGATGGGGTCACTTTTCTGGAGTTTCTTCTCTAGGGGTGCATCAGGGGGGCTTCAAATGGGACATGGTGTCAAAAAAAAACAGTCCAGCAAAACCTGCCTTCCAAAAACCGTATGGCATTCCTTTCCTTCTGCGCCATGCCGTGTGCCCGTATAGCGGTTTACGACCACATATGGGGTGTTTCTGTAAACTACAGAATCAGGGCCATAAATAATGAGTTTTGTTTGGCTGTTAACCCTTGATTTGTAACTGGAAAAAAAATATTAAAATGGAAAATCTGCCAAAAATTTGAAATTTTGAAATTGTGTCTCTATTTTCCATTAAATCTTGTGAAACACCTAAAGGGTTAACAAAGTTTGTAAAATCAGTTTTGAATACCTTGAGGGGTGTAGTTTCTTAGATGGGGTCACTTTTATGGAGTTTCTACTCTAGGGGTGCATCAGGGGGGCTTCAAATGGGACATGGTGTCAAAAAAACAGTCCAGCAAAATTAGCCCTCCAAAAACCAAACGGCGCACCTTTCACTCTACGCCCCGCTGTGTGGCCATACAGTAGTTTACGGCCACATATGGGGTGTTTCTGTGAACAGCAGAGTCAGGGCAATAAAGATACAGTTTTGTTTGGCTGTTAACCCTTGCTTTGTTAGTGGAAAAAATGGGTTCAAATTGAAAATTAGGCAAAAAAATGAAATTCTCAAATTTCATCTCCATTTGCCAATAACTCTTGTGCAACACCTAAAGGGTTAACGACGTATGTAAAATCAGTTTTGAATACCTTGAGGGGTGTAGTTTCTTAGATGGGGTCACTTTTAGGGAGTTTCTCCTCTAGGGGTGCATCAGGGGGCTTCAAATGGGACATGGTGTAAATAAACCAGTCCATAAAAATCAGCCTTCCAAAAACCAAACGGCGCACCTTTCACTCTACGCCCCGGTGTGTGGCCGTACAGTAGTTTACGGCCACATATTGGGTGTTTCTGTAAATGGCAGAGTCAGGGCAATAAAGATACAGTCTTGTTTGGCTGTTAACCCTTGCTTTGTTAGTGGAAAAAATGGGTTAAAATGAAAAATTTGACAAAAAAATGAAATTCTCAAATTTCCTCCCCATTTGCCAATAACTCTTGTGCAACACCTAAAGGGTTAACAATGTATGCAAAAACAGTTTTGAATACCTTGAGGGGTGTAGTTTCTTAGATGGGGTCATTTTTGGGTGGTTTCTATTATGTAAGCCTCGCAAAGTGACTTCAAACCTGAACTGGTCCCTAAAAATTGAGTTTTTGTAAATTTCGGAAAAATTTCAAGATTTGCTTCTAAACTTCTAAGCCTTATAACATCCCCAAAAAATAAAATATCATTCACAAAACAATTCAAGCATGAAGTAGACATATGGGGAATGTAAAGTCATAACAATTTTTTGGGGTATTACTATGTATTACAGAAGTAGAGAAACTGAAACTTTGAAATTTGCAAATTTTTCAAAATTTTTGGTAAATTAGGTATTTTTTTGTGCAAAAAAAATAATTTTTTGGACTTCATTTTACCAGTGTCATGAAGTACAATATGTGACGAAAAAACAATCTCCGAACGGCCTGGATAAGTCAAAGCGTTTGAAAGTTATTAGCACTTAAAGTGACACTGGTCAGATTTCCAAAAAATGGCCTGGTCCTTAAGGTGAAAATGAGCCCGTTCCTTAAGGGGTTAAGGAGTACATCTAATTGCCCATGTTGTGAGGCACCAGGAGCAGATTTTATCCATATGTTCTGGCTTTGTTCAGAACTAAAAGATTATTGGGTAGCGATCGATGATTTTATTAACTAAAAATTTAAAATTGTGATTCCTTTTATGGTGGAGTGCTGGATATTCTCTAGGGTGAACTGCTATAAATATAAAAAGATTCTTCTGATAAAGGTACCGTATTTTTCGCCCTATAAGACGCACTGGCCTATAAGACGCACCTAGGTTTTTGAGGAGGAAAATAAGAAAAAAAAATTTTTAAACCAAAAGGTGTGCTTTTGGTGGGTTTTAAATTAATGATGGTCTGTGCATGACACTATTATGGGAGATCTGTGGATGACGTGCGTCTTATGGGGCGAAAAATACGGTAATCTTCTTGGCAAGACTGTTGATTACACAGGTGTGCTTTTCACGGGATATCCCAAATGTGACTATATGGCTCAATTTGGTAAATAAGATAAAAAGATACAAAAAGGTTCTTTATAAAAAAAAATATTAAGGAAAAATGGATCAGGATATGGGGGGATTGGAAATTTTAAACCTTTTTTCCTCTTGACTTCCCGCTTTTTCTGGAGAGACGCACCGCAGGGGGAGGGTGGGTAGGGACTAGGGAGGGCATTATGAGGTTGGGTTAAAAAGCTATAAAGTAATAATGATTTGGATATGTATTTGTATGGAAAATATTGTTTGATTCATAATAAAAATATTTATTTTAAAAAATCCTTTTAAAGTTGTACAAGTGAAACAATATTTACTAAGAACCTTTACCCTCAAAAAGGGAGCGAAGACTTCATGTAGATCTCTGTCTACATTACAAACAGAGAACATAGCATCTTTTTGTATCACAGTTAATGGATGTTATGACATAATGTGTTGTTATGGAGATCAGATACATGATAGTGTAACCTGCTCATGGTTGCATGGCAAGCTACTGTCACAAAGAATACCTGACATTTTGTTGCTGTCTGTTCATATACTGTATACGATGACAGACTTTGAAAAGTAGGAGAAGGTTGGAGTAAAATATGTGGTTTGCATGCTGATTTTGTAATTGTGTTTTCAATAGAAAAGAATAAAAAAGTAGAAGAAAAAAAATATATATATGAGCTGTGTGTTTTTAAAGGATCATTAACTTTAAAGGGGTTGTCCCACGAAAAATATTCAACAGTTTTCAAACCAGCATCTGGATCTGAATACTTTTGTAATTGCATGTAATTAAAAATGTATTTATAGCTACTGAGTTATTCAATGAAATCCATCTGTATGGCGCCACCTGCTGTTTGCTCTTTTTCTAATTTCTCTGTCCTGCTCACTGAGACAAAAGCACATGCTCAGTTCCATCCAGGGGTGGGATTAAAATTTTTAACAACAGGTTCCCTACTCAACGGCAGGCATGCGGCGTCACGACACATGTTTATATATACATACACCATATATATGCAACATACATACACATAAATACACCATACACATGGTACACATACATAAATACACCATTATTACACTACTACACACACATACCACCCAACTTTTAAAAAGCCCAAGGAGCTAAACTATCAGAGGCGTGCAAAGCTCGTCACAGCAAGTTTTTTAAAGCGCTGGCCCACACCTCTAACTCCACATAATGTCTATCTGCCTAGTCTCCATTGTGCCCCCCCCCCCTTCCCCCACAGTAGTTATGCCAGATCTGGGATGGTTGGGAGGTATGCATATCTAAACAGACTATGTAGACACTACACTCACATAATCACATATACAATATACACCCATATAGGGTGCACTTACAGTAGATTTACCTACTCCATATACATTTCATACACATTTGTACCTAGCACTGAAGACATATTTGCATGCATATTATATTCAGTGCTATCCAGAACACAGCCCCACATACCTCTTACATCCAGTGACTTCTCCTCTGATGTAGATGTTCTCTTTCCTCATCTTCTCCTTTCAGACCAGACCGCCATGATGATTTTTCACCCATCTCTCGTTTCTGCAGTTTGACAAAAAGACATCTTAGGTTACTACTTTTCCATCCTCCTACCTTCTGAACAACTCATCCTGCCACATTTAATACTGTGCCCGCTGTGCTCCCCAATACTATACTACAGAAACTGTACACCTGAAAATGCCAGTACCACACAGATAGTGCCCCAGAACTGTGCCCACTGTGCTCCCAAATACAAATTACTAGTGCCCTTCAATAATTATTGGCAGACACTGCCCTGCAAATAACTGCGCCCAGCAAATAGTGCCCCTGACACTAAAAGTGTAAAACATTATGCCCCCCTGTTACTACTGGGGGACTATAGGGAACATGGTTACTATTATGGGTACTATGGGAGCATTATTACTTCTGGGGCACAGTGGTGACATTATTACTACTAAGTGCACTCTGGCAGAGAATTATTACTATTGGTGAAACTTTGGAGCAGTATTACTGTGGGGGGCAAACTGGCCAATTAAAATGAGCACCAGTACAAAGAATGTCCCTTGTAATGTGCCCCAGTACAAAAAATGCCCCCTAATAATGTGCACTAGTTCAAAAATGCTCCCGTTCTGTGTGCCAGTACAAAAAATTCCCCCTCTTAGTGCCCCCTGTTGAGCTAATATCCGTATAGTGCCCCCATAATGGATGCAAGTATAAAATACCCATATATAATGCTCAAATAGTGCTCCTCTCCCCTTACCCAGTGTCCCCCATAATGTGCCAGTATAAAATGCCCCTATATAGTGCCCCAAGTAGATGGCACCATAGCGCTCCTGCCCTTTCCCCATAGTGCCCCTATAATGTGCCTATATAATATGCCCCATAGTTTTTTCCCTCCTTCCAACTCTATAGTGCTTCCATAATGTTCCAGTATAATATTCCCCCATAGTGTCCCCAATGATGTGCCAGTATAAATGCCCCCAGCAGATGCCCCTATAGTGTCCCCCCACGATGTGCCAGTATAGATGCCCCCATAGTGTCCCCCATGAAGTGCCAGTATAAATACCCCCAGTAGATACCCCCATAGTGTCACCCATGATGTGCAAGTATAACTGCCCCCCAGTAAATGCCCCCATAGTGTCCCCCATGATGCCCCAGTGTAAATGCCCCCAGTAGGTTCCCCATAGTCCCCCATAATGTGCCAGTATAAATTCCCCTGAGTAGATAGCCCAGATGTGCCAGTATAAATGCCCCCAGTAGATGCCCCCATTATGTGCCAGTGTAAATGCCCCAGTAGATGCCCCCTTAGTCCCCCATTATGTGCCGGTATAATTTCCCCCATAGTTCCCCCATGATGTGCCAGTATAAATGCCCCCATAGTGTCCCCCATGATGTACCAGTGTAAATGCCCCCCAGTAGATGCCCCCATAGTGTCTCCCATGATTTTCCAGTATAAATGCCCCCATAGTGTCCCCCATGATGTGCCAGTAATGCCCCTATAGTGTCCCCCATAATGTGCCAGTAGATTCCCCCATAGTGTCCCCCATGATGTGCCAGTAATGCCCCCAGTAGATTCCCCCATAGGTTCCCCCATGATGTGCCAGTAATACTCCTATAGTGTCCACCAGGTTGTGCCAGTAGATTTCCCCATAGTGTCCCCCCACGATGTGCCAGTAATGCCCCCATAGTGTCCCCCATGATGTGCCAGTAATGCCCCCATAGTGTTCCCCATCATGTACCAGTAATGCCCCATAGAGTCCCCCATCATGTGCCAGTAATTGTCCCATAGTATCTGTGGCGAAACCAACCTCGCCACTGGGTTTTGGAGAGGCCTGTTTACCAGCCTCTTGCCCTACGACTATGGCCCCGGGACATATTACCCTTCAAGAACAGTGTAACAGAACTATGCCGCATGTCTGGACTGTTAATAGGACCGAACGCGGTCAGCGGTGTATACTAAAGATTCTGTGGAACTAAAATCGGATGCGCAAATACACGAACACCGCTCCAGAGACTAAGTCCCGTTCGAAGATGGGACTTAGTCGTTTTTCTGCAGGGAAATTGACCGACCGCACAGCCCAACTGTTTTGGGCAGGAAATTGTGCTTGCGGTCGGTCATAAAGGACTTCCACTTAACTTTTGATCCGCTGGAGGGATTTGTGTGATTTTTGGAAGTGGTTATATTTGATGTATGCTGAGTTTAAATATGTAATTTTTATGGAGATGGAATGTATGGTTTTAAAGTTATAGAGTATGTTTAAAAACTGTATTTTTACTGTCTGTGATAGTTATGTTAATCCATAATTATATCACAGACAGAAGGGAGGATTTTGTGTGTTTGGGTGGGGATTCCTGTCCTGTTGTTCCACATGTGTATTGGCGATTTCCCTTTGTCCTGAGAGATAATTGGATTACTCCCCGGTTGTCTCCAGGACAGAGAGGAGGAAACCATGATGCATTGTGGGGATGTGTTGTGTCTGTATCCTGAATTGCTACATATCTGTCCTGTGTCGCAGTCTCCCTTCTGGTCCCCTAGGGGCGTGAACGATTGGTTGCTGTACTTACATTGTATGTGTTGTAATATATTGATTGGTTATATTTCAAAACCCTGTGGGCAGTACTATGTTTTTGGTTTGTGAATAAAAGAGGCTGTACTTGAAGTACAGTCAGTTCCTGTTTTATACCTTCATGCAGTCTTGCCTCATGTTTGGCTCATGGGATAACTACACTCTTGGGGATTGCTATATCATAATACTCCCCTGAGTATAAGCTCTAGTAAGAGCTTGCTCCTGGTTCCTGTCTCTGGATTTAGGAGAGGTTCACCCACTGGAGCCTTGTCGTAGGTCCAGGGTGGGTAGGAGACGGCGAGACCTCCACCAAGCTTGGGCGGTTCGTGGGGTCTGCAGTGCTGACGGTGTCAAGTGGAGTGCTTGGAGTCCTCTGGAAGCACTAGGAGCATCTATCGGTCGAGGTACCCGGTCGGGGTGCTAGGCGTTCCGTTACATTGGTGGCAGCAGTGGGATGGCGTCCTAGTGTGAGGAGAAGCAGCTCGGAGACACCGTTCGTGGAGTATATTGAGGGCAACGCTAGTATCCGTACAGCGCCCCTGGCTACAGCAATATGGATGCCGTTGGTTCCTGCACAGCATTCCATGAGGAAGATCACCCGGATTACAGGGATGCAGAGCGGAAAGGCGTATGGCACCAGGCCCTGGAGGACGTGCAGCGTCAGAGGGGTGAGAGTCTTCCCAGTGAGGAGCAGAGATTGCGAATGCGATTGGCGCTGCGACTACCTCTACTGGGAGAGCAACCATTGACGGAGTGGGTGTCAGAGCTTGAGACACTGGTATTGCAGGAAACCTGGCTGGATGACGCTTACCAAGCCCTATGGTGGGACACAGTACGACAGTCTCCATGGATGGAGGAGTACGCCAAGCCCGAAGGTGAGGAATATAATTGCCCTGGGTTATTGTGGGAGTCTTTTGAAGACATTGACTTTGGGAGCACAGAAGAGTCTAGATTTTGGGACATTACTGACTACAGGTGGGACTTGCACAATTGGCCTACAACTAGTGAGGTGAGGGCAGATCTGACCTTTCTGGTCCAAAGGGAGTGGGAGCTGGAGCAAGATTATCAACAGTTGTTTTGCTCCATTCAAGCCCAGTGCAAGATACAAGACAGTTGGATACCAGGCCCAGACCTGCAGCCCTACCCCTGGCAAGTCACAGCTGAGGTATCCCCTACTTCCTCACCAACTGTGGAAGTAGGGGACTTCATAGACTGGTACTGGGAGGAACCCCAGTCGGCATGTGGAGATGGGACCGTAGTCACTCCACCGTCCCAACAGGGTGGCTGGGCAGGCGGCCCAGATCCCCAACTGCCACTGGGAGTACAGGGAGAGGAGATTGTCGGTCCCTCATCTCTGCAACAACCAGAATCACTGGTAGTGGAGACAGCCGGTCTCACTACCCAGCGGCAGTATACTCTACAGGGAGAGGAGACAGTTGGTCTCTCTCCCCAGCGGCAGATGGGGTATCCAGAGGAGGAGGTAAGCGATTCCTCCTCTCCACAGCCGATCTGCAACAAGGTCCTGGGGATAGGATTCCCTGACCACATCCCAGCGGAAGAGCTGGCATCTGGGCAGAGCGCAGTCGGCCTCTGCCCTCCTCTATCCTCTTCTCCAGAGGCTGACTTTCCACAGGCTACCCCAGTGGAAGCGCTGGCATCTGGGTAGAGCGCAGTCGGCCTCTGCCCTCCCCTATCCTCTTCTCCAGAGCCGGACTTTCCACAGGCTACCCCAGCGGAAGAGCTGGCATCTGGGCAGAGCGCAGTCGGCCTCTGCCCACCAAGTACCTACAGCTCCAAGTTGGAGAACCACAAGGAAGCAAGGAGTAGCAGATGCCCACTCAACAGCTGGGGACATACAGAACAGAGCCAGGCCCCAAGATTCAACAGGTCCAGTATTGGGTTGTGGTTGGACTGCCAGACTAACTCAGGTACTGACCGTGAGGTCAGGTATCTGGTTAGTCTTCCCTGGGAGGGGGAGATGTGTGGCGAAACCAACCTCGCCACTGGGTTTTGGAGAGGCCTGTTTACCAGCCTCTTGCCCTACGACTATGGCCCCGGGACATATTACTCTTCAAGAACAGTGTAACAGAACTATGCCGCATGTCTGGACTGTTAATAGGACCGAACGCGGTCAGCGGTGTATACTAAAGATTCTGTGGAACTAAAATCGGATGCGCAAATACACGAACACCGCTGACCCTTACCTTCTTCCATACGGAACTTTCAGCTCCAGAGACTAAGTCCCGTTCGAAGATGGGACTTAGTCGTTTTTCTGCAGGGAAATTGACCGACCGCACAGCCCAAATCTATGGAACTGTTTTGGGCAGGAAATTGTGCTTGCGGTCGGTCATAAAGGACTTCCACTTAACTTTTGATCCGCTGGAGGGATTTGTGTGATTTTTGGAAGTGGTTATATTTGATGTATGCTGAGTTTAAATATGTAATTTTTATGGAGATGGAATGTATGGTTTTAAAGTTATAGAGTATGTTTAAAAACTGTATTTTTACTGTCTGTGATAGTTATGTTAATCCATAATTATATCACAGACAGAAGGGAGGATTTTGTGTGTTTGGGTGGGGATTCCTGTCCTGTTGTTCCACATGTGTATTGGCGATTTCCCTTTGTCCTGAGAGATAATTGGATTACTCCCCGGTTGTCTCCAGGACAGAGAGGAGGAAACCATGATGCATTGTGGGGATGTGTTGTGTCTGTATCCTGAATTGCTACATATCTGTCCTGTGTCGCAGTCTCCCTTCTGGTCCCCTAGGGGTGTGAACGATTGGTTGCTGTACTTACATTGTATGTGTTGTAATATATTGATTGGTTGTATTTCAAAACCCTGTGGGCAGTACTATGTTTTTGGTTTGTGAATAAAAGAGGCTGTACGTGAAGTACAGTCAGTTCCTGTTTTATACCTTCATGAAGTCTTGGCTCATGTTTGGCTTATGGGATAACTACACTCTTGGGGATTGCTATATCATAATACTCCCCTGAGTATAAGCTCTTGTAAGAGCTTGCTCCTGGTTCCTGTCTCTGGATTTAGGAGAGGTTCACCCACTGGAGCCTGGAGCCTTGTCGTAGGTCCAGGGTGGGTAGGAGACGGCGAGACCTCCACCAAGCTTCGGCGGTTCGTGGGGTCTGCAGTGCTGACGGTGTCAAGTGGAGTGTTTGGAGTCCTCTGGAAGCACTAGGAGCATCTATCGGTCGAGGTACCCGGTCGGGGTGCTAGGCGTTCCGTTACAGTATCCCCATCATGTGCCAGTAATGCCCCCATAGTATAATCCATCATGTGTCACTTATGCCCCCATAATATCCCCATCATGTGCCAGTAATTCCCCCATCATGTGCTAGTAATGCCCCCATAGTGTCCCCATCATGTGCCAGTAATGCTCCCATAGTATCCCTCATCATGTGCCAGTAATGCCCCCCATAGTGTCCCCCATCATGTGCCAGTAACTCCCCCATAGTGTCCCCCATCATGTGCCAGTAATGCCCCCATAGTGTTCCCCATCATGTGCCAGTAATGCCCCCATAGTGTTCCCCATCATGTACCAGTAATGCCCCCATAGTGTTCCCCATCATGTGCCAGTAATGCCCCCATAGTGTCCCCATCACGTGCCAGTAATTCCCCCAGTTGATGCCCCCATAGCGCACCACAAAAAAACTAAAACGAATACTTCCCTCCTTGCTGGCAGCATGGCAGGCCTATTCCGGCCTGTATCCCGTGCAGTACAAATACCGGCTCAGGTGGACGCGATGATGTCCTTAAGGACACATGACGTACCGATACCCGGCGGGCGGTGATCGGAACAAGGTGCCTGCTCAAATCATTGAGCAGGCACCTCGGCTAAATGCGCGGGGGAGGGGTCACGTGACCCCCCCGTGTCGGCGATCGTTGCAAACCGCAGGTCAATTCAGACTTGCGGTTTGCGGTTCAAGTCCCAAAGTGGGACGAAATATAAAGTGAAAAAAAAGTTGAAAAAATTAAGTTTTCCCCCCAAAAAATTAAGTTTCAAGTAAAAATAAACAAAAACGTCATTTTCCCCAAATAAAGTAAAAAGAAAATTGGTAAAAAATAGGGGGGAAAAAAAAGTATACATATTAGGTATCGCCGCGTCCGTATCGACCAGCTCTATAAACATATCACATGACCTAACCCCTCAGATGAACACCGTAAAAAATAAAAACTGTGCTAAATAAACCATTTTTTGTCACCTTACATCACAAAAAGTGTAATAGCAAGCGATCAAAAAGTCATATGCACCCCAAAATAGTGCCAATCAAACCGTCATCTCATCCCGCAAAAAATGAGACCCTACCTAAGATAATCGCCCAAAAACTGAAAAAACTATGGCTCTCAGAATATGGAGACACTAAAACATGATTTTTTTTTTGTTTCAAAAATTATATTATTGTGTAAAACTTACATAAATAAAAAAAAGTATACATATTAGGTATCGGCGCATCCGTGACAACCTGGTCTATAAAAATATCACATGATCTAACCTGTCAGATAAATGTTGTAAATAACAAAAAATAAAAACGGTGCAAAACAGCTATTTCTTGTTATCTTGCCTTACAAAAAGTGTAATAAAGAGCAACCAAAAATCATATGTACCCTAAACTAGTACCAACAATACTGCCACCCAATCCCGTAGTTTCTAAAATGGGGCCACTTTTTTGGAGTTTCTACTCCAGGGGTGCATCAGGGGGGCTTCAAATGGGACATGGTGTCAAAAAAAACAGTCCAGCAAAATCTGCCTTCCAAAAACCGTATGGCATTCCTTTCCTTCTGCGCCCTGCCGTGTGCCGGTACAGCTGTTTACGACCACATATGGGTTGTTTCTGTAAACTACAGAATCAGGGCCATAAATATTGAGTTTTGTTTGGCTGTTAACCCTTGCTTTGTTACTGGGAAAAATGGATTAAAATGGAAAATTTGCCCAAAAATTGAAATTCTGAAATTTCATCTCCATTTCCCATTAACTCTTGTGGAACACCTAAAGGGTTAACAAAGTTTGTAAAATCAGTTTTGAATACCTTGAGGGGTGTAGTTTCTTAGATGTGGTCACTTTTATGGAGTTTCTACTCTAGGGGTGCATCAGGGGGGCTTCAAATGGGACATGGTGTAAAAAAAACCAGTCCAGCAAAACCTGCCTTCCAAAAACGGTATGGCATTTCTTTCCTTCTGCGCCCTGCCGTGTGCCCGTACAGCGGTTTACGACCACATATGGGGTGTTTCTGTAAACTACAGAATCAGGGCCATAAATATTGAGTTTGGTTTGGTTGTTAACCCTTGCTTTGTAACCGGAAAAAAATTATTAAAATGGAAAATCTTCCAAAAAAGTGAAATTTTGAAATTGTATCTCTATTTTCTATTAATTCTTGTGGAACACTTAAAGGGTTAACAAAGTTTGTAAAATCAGTTTTGAATACCTTGAGGGGTGTAGTTTATAGAATGGGGTCATTTTTGGGTGGTTTCTATTATGTAAGCCTCGTAAAGTGACTTCAGACCTGAACTGGTCCCTAAAAATTGGGTTTTAGAAAATTTCTGAAAAATTTCAAGATTTGCTTCTAAACTTCTAAGCCTTGTAACATCCCCAAAAAATAAAATATCATTCCCAAAATGATCCAAACTTGAAGTAGACATATGGGGAATGTAAAGTAATAACTATTTTTGGAGGTATTACTATGTATTATAGAAGTAGAGAAATTTTTGGTAAATTTTGTATTTTTTTATAAATAAAAATGATTTTTTTTTACTTCATTTTACCAGTGTCATGAAGTACAATATGTGATGAAAAAACAATCTCAGAATGGCCTGGATAAGTCAAAGCGTTTTAAAGTTATCAGCACTTAAAGTGACACTGGTCAGATTTGCAAAAAATGGTCTGGTCCTTAAGGTGAAATAGGGCTCAGTCCTTAAGGGGTTAAAGGGAATGCGTCATCAGAAAATTACCTATTGAAATTTATTGTAAAACCGCATCTAATTGTGTGGACTTTGGTAGGGATTTGAATTGAAATGATAATGAATCTAGGTAGAGGTCAATGTGGAAAATTTGCAGTAAGTCAACATTTCCATGCCAGAAATTGACATACTGCGGATAAAAAAAATCTGTACCGCTGGTTAATTTCCGCACTGAAAATTTACACGGCGTATGGATGGTCTTTCTACCATTCTCATTCACTTTGCTGATACTTTTCTCCGCTATGTATCTTTCCTCCACAAGCTGAGCCGCTTCCTCTATTGGTCCTGCCGGTCACATGACCGCCGGGTGTCTCGGGGCAGGAGCAGAGCTGCAGGGTCTAAGGAGATCAGCTCTGCCTGCGTGTAATGCCTGTGGATGCACCAGTTACAGTGGAAAAAAAAAAAGTCTGTGTCCTTCAGAGGTCTTTTTTTTTTTTTAACAAATCTTTATTTATCACGGCAAGCATGTTAAACAAGACAAGAACAATATACGGGCAACAGCCCAACAATCGAGGAGACATATGCAGTACAATGGTATGAATATAAGTACGTTCTCATTAAAGTACAGGCAATGAATAAAGATAAGTTAAGTTAGTCAGGCGGACCTAACAGGAGTAGCATGTGTGACATGTAAGGGGGGGAGGGGACTGATACCCCTGAGGCACAACCTTCCTAGTTAACAAGACAGAGGTGATGCCGGTTAGAAACAGTAAAAAAGTTATGCTAATGTAGAGTGAAACATGACCAACAATAAATTGAACAAGCATGGTATACAATATAGTGTGTAGCACAAATGGGTAGTTACTAAATGGGGGGAGAATTCGCAGTAACCCCAGTATAAAGACACAGATTCCCCGACTCTGCTTCCAACCAACTAAACCACGGTCCCCACATAACATTAAATTTGTCGTGTGAGAGGGACTCCCAACTAGTTAGCTCCTCAAACCTACAGATCTCATGAACCTTTTGGGTCCATTCCTCAACTGAAGGAGTGTGTGTCGAGAGCCAATGTAGAGGGATTAAAAGTTTGGCAGCCGCCAACAAGTGTGCTAGTAGAGAGTGTTTATGCAAGGGGAAATCCTTTGATGGTACATTGAGAAGAACCAGAGTCGGAGAAAGTGGAGGGGCCAAAGGACAAATTTGCTGTAAAATCTTACTAAGCGAGGACCAGAACTGGGAGACCCCTCGACACGACCACCATATATGTGAGACTGTGCCAACTTCTTCGTGACATCTCCAGCAGGCTGGGGAAGTGAGAGGGTCCATCCTATGTAGCACCTCCGGAGTGCGGTACCATCTTGTCAACAGTTTAAAGGAACTCTCCTGGATTCTGACGCATCTGGAGAACCCGTGAGAGTTCCTAAGAAGTGAAGAGACAGACTCATCTGACAAAGTTATGCCTAAATCTTGCTCCCACCTCCCAATGAAGGACGGTCTGCTAGGCACGCCCTCCAGCAACAGTTTGTTGTAGATTAACGAAATGACCTTCTTCACCGGTTTGTGAGAGGCTACCAAAGTGTCGAACCAAGAAGGAATAAAATTCCTATTAGCTTTAGCGAGGTACTGTTGGCCTATAAATGAGAAATGAGAATAATGCAGAGGGGTCCAACTCAGAGCCAATTGCGATGCCCGAAGGTCGTCCAGGGATGCAATCCGCCCGTCTCTCAAGAAATCCCCCACAGCAAATGCGTTAAAGGCTGGCCATAACCCCAGGACATCTGAATAATTTGAAGATAAGCAATACGGCAGCAGGTGCATGGGGAGAAGGGGCGAGGGACCAGGGCAAAACCTAAACTTCCTGGCTGTAACGTTCCAAGTTGTTAAGAGACCTTTTAAAAGGGGTGGTGCATCATTGCAAAGCGCAGGACCATGGTCTACCGTCCAAAGGCGGGCGAGCACGTCAGGTGATGTTAATTGGCGTGCAATTTGGTAACCCAATTTTCTAATGTTAATGTTTAGTAATTCACTCAACAAACGGAGTTGAATAGCCCTATAATATAATTTGATGTCTGGCAAGCCAAAGCCGCCTCTGTGTTTGGGCAGGGTTAACAAGTCATATGCTAATCTCGGACGAGCTCGCCTCCAAATGAAGCCTGAAATAATCCTACGCAGGTCCAGGAAGTAAGAGTCAGGTAAGTATATAGGTAGAGACTGGAGAAGAAACAGCACTTTGGGAAGGATATACGTTTTAATTATGTTTTTCCGTCCCATCCAAGAGACAAATGGAATATCTAAATGTTTCAATTGTTCTTTAATATCAACAAGGAGAGGGGCATAGTTTAATTGGAAGGCCTGATCTATACGGGCTGAGATCTTCACCCCTAAGTAGGTGACACTGGACGACCATTGAAAGGGATAATTCTGTGACAGCAATGAAATGGTTGCATCAGGGACACAAACCCCCAGTGCCGTGCATTTAGATAGATTAATCTTGAAGTTAGACATATGACCAAAAGACTCAAAAAGACCCAAGATTGCTGGGAATGCCTTTGTTGGATCCGGCAGGAGGAGCAACATGTCATCGGCAAAGGCCGCGACCTTATAAGTCGACGTGCCAACCTTTAGCCCGGCAATGTCATCATCCTGTCTGATGGCCTGCAACAACGTTTCCAGACAAAGGATGAAAAGGGAAGGAGAGAGGGGGCAGCCCTGCCTGGTCCCGTTGGCTATGGTAAAGGAGGGTGAAAGTACCCCATTGACTCTAACCCTCGCGTGTGGCGAGGAGTACAGGGACAGCACCGCACGGATAAAATGAGGAGGGAATCCAAATCTGTTAAGAGTGGCTTCCATAAACTTCCAATCAACCCTGTCGAATGCCTTCTCGGCATCAGTGCTGAGAAGGGTGAGCGGCTTGTTACTCGTCAAAGAATATTCTATGGCTTGTAATACCCTGTAAGTGCCGTCCCTGCACTCCCGACCCCCCACGAAACCTGCCTGATCGCCCCCTATCAGTCTCTGGAGTAAAGGATTTATTCTATGGGCCAGAATCTTTGCCCATAATTTAGTGTCTGCATTTAGCAGAGAAATGGGCCTATAGCTGGAAGGGAGAGACAAATCCTTCCCCTCTTTAGGGAGCACTACTATATGCGCCTCCAAAGCCTGAGAATGCATGGCACCACCAGAAAGTAAAGCGTTGAAATAGTCAACAAGTTGGGGGCCTAAGACCGGGAGAAATTTTTTGTAGTACGTGATCGGAAACCCGTCAGGGCCAGGGCTCTTTCCTTGGGGAATGGAGGAGAGGGTTTTCTTAATTTCTTCAAGTGTGATAGGAGCTAATAAGGAGTCCCTTTCTGGTTCAGACAGGGCAGGCAAGGCGAGAGAGTCTAAGAATTCTGCAACCTTCTTTGACCTAGAGTCTATTACCTCAGGAGTCTCACTCTGGCGAATATTATATAAAGAGCAGTAATATTCAGTAAATGCTTTAGCGACTTCTGACGTGTCAGAAACTAAAGTACCTGCAGTGTTCCTCATGGAGCTAATGTGCGTTTGCTCTTTACGCTTTTTAATCAGAGCCGACATTATCTTGTTGCCCTTGTCGCCATGGGCATACTGTTTATGACGCAGTTTTAAGTAAGCATTAGCGGCCTTGGCATTTAGAAGCGCTTTTAGTTCATTCCTCAATGATAGAAGGAGCTTACGATCATGAATAGCCAGCGATCTTTTATGTGTACACTCTAGTGTCGCAATTTTAGATAGAAGGGAGTTGATGTCCGCAAGACGCTTCTTCTTAAGGAAGGCACCAATCGAGATCAACTCCCCCCTAATCACAGTTTTGTGGGCTTCCCATATGGATGCGGGAGATGCCTCTGTGACTGAGTTGGTTTGGAAATAATCTGTCAGTGAACGTGAGATAGCATCCATTTGTGAGGGTGTATTAAGAAGCGTTGGGTTCAGCTTCCATGTCCATTCTCTAGAAGCAACCCCGGGCAGTGATAGGGACATGACAATAGGGGCGTGATCAGAGACTGTGATAGCGTGGATATCTACCCCATGCACCTGCTGCAAGTACCTGTCCTGTATAAAGAAGTAGTCGAGCCTCTGGTATGATCTGTGTGGATTGGAATAAAAAGTAAAATCTTTGGCATCTGCATGGACGGACCTCCAGGCATCACAAAGGTTGAGGTCCCTCAGGCGACCCTGCAGACTCCCCAGAGCACGGTATGATATAGCTGATCTCCCTGATGATGCATCTAAAATAGGATTAAGAGTGAGATTCAGATCACCACCAATTAGTAGCATACCTGTATACATTGCAGAAATATCTCTAATGATCTTAGTGAGCCAAGGAACAGTTTGCTTGTTGGGGGCATATAAGTTACACAAAGTGACCGCCACATTCCCAATTTTACAGCTAAGGAATATATAGCGACCCTCCGGGTCTGCAACTACAGTGGGATCCGTGAGGGGAACATCCCTATGTACCCCAATACTAACCCCCCTGGATGAGCTAGAGTGACACGCATGAAACCATTTGGAATAGCTGGATCTGGATAAGTTAGGAACATGCCCTGCTCTGAAGTGGGTTTCTTGGAGTAAAATAATGTCAGCCTTATTCCTCCTTAGTATTTGGAAAACCCGACTACGTTTGATGGGGTTGTTGCACCCGTTCACATTGAACGAGGCTACATTGATAGTCAGAGCCGCCATACTTTATAAACACCTGAAAACCGCCTGTACCAGCAAGATATGTCCTCGAGAAACTTAACTAAAAATAAAGGAAACAAGCAAACATTGCCATAAAAATGTAGAACAGTAATACACATAAGTTTGGAGCAAGTGTAAATATGGTGCGCTCTATAACGAGCGTGAGAGGGGGGGAAGTAAGGATACAAAACCTCTGGCCTGATCTGCCCAAGCTGCCAAGCATTTCAGGCATAAGCACATAAAGTGCAAGTAAGAAAATGGTCTAATCCCGTGCAGGGAAAAAATAAGGTCAGTAACCACAAAAAAGGGGGGTGGGTGGGTGGGGTGGGGGGGGGGGAATGGGATGAAGGGAAGACACAGAAAAAAGGAAGAGGAGACGTGGGGGGGGGGGGGGGAACAAACCCAACACTACATAGGAAAAATACATGAGGTAGAGGAAAGAATAAATTAAGCATATAGCCTATTATATATAAGCATTACAATATTATATAAAGCATTATAACCCGAAAGTGTGGACCAAAAAACTGGCCCGTGAGAATGGTCAAAGGGAACCATATAGAGAGAGGATGTCAGGGGTGAGGAGAGAGATCAAAAAGGGCCTCATCCTCACACCTCCAACCTCAACCCAGTGACCTGCAGGTAGAAAATAGAATAACCAAAGTGACCACAAGAATGGCCTCAATCATTAGAGTCCAACCGCGATGTTCTGGGCTTCTTAGGCTTCTGCTTTCCAACGGTGGTCCACGGAGTAGGGAGCTGCGGGGACGTGCCATCATGCTGTACTGGAAGCCATGAAGGAATGGCAATCGGTGGGATCTGTAGGGCATTCCAGAGCACAGGTAAGTCCTCGGGTGACCGGATTATAATGCGCCTATTTCCAGATGTGACCTGAACCCCAAAGGGGTAAAGCCATTTGTATGGGATCCTGGCTGCACGCAGAGCCTCTGTGAGTGATTTCAATACTCTTCTTTTTTGGAGAGTGGAAGGGGCGACATCTTGAAACAACTGAACTATGGAATCTGCAATTTTAACCTCCTCCAGACCTCTGGCCTTGTTTAAAATGGCGTCAGTGTCCCGAAAACTTAATAGGCCGCAAATAATGTCCCTAGGGTTATCCGCCGGAGAAGGCTTGGGACGGAGGGATCTGTGCACCCTCTCCACTGTGATGTTTTTGGCGCGCTCCGCACCTAGGAGGTAGGTGAAGAGATCCTGCATGGCCGCAAAGAGATTTTCTTTGTCCGCAGCCTCTGGAAGGCCTCTCACACGGATGTTTTTGCGGTGGCTGCGGTTTTCTTGGTCCTCAATTAATAGCAGGGCCGTGTTGATCGCCTCGTTATGGGTCTCCAGGGTTTTAGCAACGGACGCCGCTTGTGAAAAGAGCGCGTCCTGCGATTGCTCTAGGGCCTCCACACGGTTGCCTATATGGCGGATATCCACCTTAATGGATGACAAGTCCGCAGCGATCGGGGCTAAGGCTCTCTGCAGGGCCATATCGAAGTAGTCCTTAGATAGGGAGTTTGAATCGCTCACCCCATGTTGCGGCCGGCCGTCTCCCTCCAGGGGCAGAGTGCATTCTCCTTGAGCCGCATCCAGCCTGCGATTCAGCGCTTTCGGCGCCATCTTGTCCTCCCTGATGGGGAGTTGTGCCGCTCGCTTGTGGACGAATTTCTCCATACTGCTCTCCTCCTGCTCTTCCAGAAAACCTCCAGCTAGTACTCCTACACCAGGCTTAGGCTGGATCTTGAACATGGCACGGGGATTAGATGTGCTAATGTGGCTAAAAGCAGCTTGGTGGCGGGAGCGCTCCTCTCAAGCAGCCGCCATCCAGCACGGTCAGGCTCCGCCCCCCTCCTTCAGAGGTCTTTTAATGACCTGTTGGAGGACAGATTGTGCGCCAAAAATAAAAAATTATTAAAATATAAGTAAAAAATAATAATATTTTTTAAAAATACAAATAAAAAAAAGCTGTCGCTAAGGGAAACCATCACAATAGTCGCCCCGTTCAAGCAAACGCAAACATGTTATATATCAAAACAATTGTCGAAAAATAGGGAACCCGTTGCAATAATTTTTTGTCAGAAATAAATAGCTATAATTTAAAAAAATATATTTAAGAAAAATTAGCAAATTAAACCTAAAAAAAGGAAAAAATATCTCTGAAAAAAAAATGCTAATAAAAAGTCCTAAGTGTCAAGTAAAAAAACATAGCAAAAATTCGTGCACATGGTCACTGTCTTGGAAAATCAACCTTCAGCCCAGTCTGGGGTCCAGAGCACAAAAGAGCAAGTATCACAACAAGAGAGCGAGTGGAAATAATATATCAAAAATAATAATCAACTTTATTGCATATTAAAATCTGAAGAAAAAAAAGGCAGGATGGAAAGGGTATACAGAGAAGCGAAGGGCATTCCCTCAACTGGACAACCATGTATCCCCACAAGGCTAGTAAGCACTTTCCGGGTACCTGGCCATACGCTGTGTCTCACAACGGCCCAAGTTGTGTACAACAAAAGATGATACAATGTGTACAGCACCCCTGTAGGGGATTATACAATGTGGTACGGCAGGGGCGTAACTAGAAGTGACTGGGCCCCACAGCAAATATTTGTAAGGGCCCCCCCCAGCGCGCTTCGCACCTCCCTCCTCCTGTGTAAACCCCACTCCTTTGGCACAGTGTAGCGGTATACTGTATATTGTGTGGCACAGTGGATGCTATATGTGTATAACATAAACATATTTCACATGAAAACTTACAGTTACTTGGCCCTTGGGGATCTCGGACGCCACTTCCACACTTTGGCCGGGGGCTCGGCGGAGCTGATGTTGTGCTTTATCCTAATGAGAAAGATTTAATAATAAGGATTTGGAGAAGGGGCAGAGGGATAGCAGAGCAGGGAGAGGCTGGTGCTGCTACTAGGGGGTCATACCATGGGGGAGTAATAAAGCCCACCATAATGCCCCCCCCCAGTAGTAATAATTCTCCTTATAATGTGACAGTGCAAAAATACCCCCTTGTAATGCCCCCAGTTGAGCTAATGTCCCCATAGTGCCCCCATAATGTCCCAGTATAAAATACCCCTATATAGTGTCCCCAGTAAATGCCTCCATAGTGCTCCTCTCCCCCCCTTCCTGCTAGTGCCCCCCATAATGTACCAGTAAAAAATGCCCCATATATAGTGCCCCAGTAGATGCCCCTCAGTGTCTGGCCTCTGATAGGCTGCCGGCCTAGTGTCCCCCATAATGCCCCCCAATAATGTGCCAGTAAGTGTCCCCATAGATGCCCCCCCATCATGTGCCAGTATCAAGTGCCTCTCTCCTCCCCCCCCCACATGTCCCAGTATCATAGTGCCATCTCCCCCCCCCACAAAAAAAGTGCCAGTATCAAGTGCCTCTCTCCCTCCCCCCCATGTGCCAGTATCAGATGCCAACCCCCACTCCCCCCCGAGGTGCCAGTATCAGGTGCCAACCCCTCCCCCCTCCCCATGTGCCAGTATCAGGTGCCTCTCCCCCCCCCAGGTGCCAGTATCAGGTGCCTTCCCCCATGTGCCAGTATCAGGTGCCTCTCCCCCCCCCATGTGCCAGTATCAGGTGCCAACCCCCCCTCCCCCCCAGGTGCCAGTATCAGGTGCCAACCCCTCTCCCCCCCATGTGCCAGTATCGGGTGCCTCTCCCCCCCCCCCCAGGTGCCAGTATCAGGTGCCTCCCCCCATGTGCCAGTATCAGGTGCCTCTCCCCCCCCCCATGTGCCAGTATCAGGTGCCAACCCCCCCCTCCCCCCCAGGTGCCAGTCCCTCTCCCCCCCATGTGCCAGTATCAGGTACCTCTCCCCCCCCCCCCATGTGCCAGTATCAGGTGCCAACCCCCCCTCCCCCCCCAGCTGCCAGTATCAGGTGCCTCTCCCCCCCCATGTGCCAGTATCAGGTGCCTCTCTCCCCCCCCATGTGCCAGTATCATGTGCCAGTATCATGGCTTCCCCGGTAGTTACGCCACTGTGGTACGGTTATATCAGAGAGTAATCCCTGGATATTTGTGAGATGCACAGCCTGCGTCCTTGGTAACCATAGACAACATGTGTGTAAATAGCATAATAATAATATATTCACAGCCTAGTCTATGAACACAGCATAATGATAGTATATACACAGCCTAGTCGATATCATAGGCCTAATATGAATACTGTATATGGCAGTGTCTTAATAGACACACCTAACCGGGGAGGTACCTGAAAACATGATCAAGCCCAGGAGAGATGTGAAAGACCTAAGCGCAAGACCTCGACGTGCGCTTCACCTCAGCGGCTTCGTCAGGAGCATTCCGTTCTGTTCAGTTACGTTTTTGTTCCTATTGAGAATGAATGGGGACAAAATGGAAGCGTTTTTCTCTGGTATTGAGATCCTATGACGGATCTCAATACCGGAAAATGTAAACACAAGTGTGAAATTAGCGTAAGGTAAATTATTGTGTTGCTGTTCCATGACAAATGATAAATGACAATGATGTTGCTTATCAGGAAACTATCATTAAATGAGGAGAAGGAATAGTCTCCAGATGCAGTGCAACTGAAAGTCTGTACAGGAAAATTGTTGAAAATGTTTAATATGTTTAAATGTTAAAAAAAAAAAAGATTTTTAGCCCAAAATAAGTAGGCTGCAATAAAAATAAAAAAGTACCCCAAAAGTGTCCGTTGCCTTCAATTGATCAATGCTGATGAGAAGCCTCTTCTAGAGCACTACTCCCTGCTCATGAACAAGACAATCAGGGCAATGGGATTGAACTACTGGGCATGTGTAGCAAGCAACTACAAGTCTCAACATCTCTTACCAGGCGTTGATATTAGTGGTTTCATGGCCACTGAGGAGCCGCTGCTTACCTACAAAGCATTTAAGGCCTCTTACACACGGCCATTGTGTGCCCGTGGCCGTATTGGCACCGGCCTGTGTGCACTCCGCATCACGGATGCGGATCCATTCACTTGAATGGGTCCGCAATCACAAAGATGCGGAACGGAAGCACGGATCGTAACACCATGGAAGCACTACGGAGTGCTTTCGTGGTGTTTCTGTCCGTGCCTCCGACCCGCAAAAAAATACATGTTCTATTTTTGTGTGGTGCGGACGGATCACGGACCCATTCAAGGTGAATGGGTCTCAATCTGTCCTGGCCGCCGCACGGACGTTGCCCGTGCATTGGGGATTGCAAATTGCGGTCCCCAATCCACGGAACGGACCCAGAACGGCCGTGTGCAAGAGGCCAAATACTGGATTATTAAATCAGGCAGACACACTGTTCCTCCATAGCTATTGTTGGACAGCCTGAGACACAGCCTGCTGCTTTTTTTCTGAGCAATGTTTGAAGGTTCTGACCTAAATTCAGTCTTTTTATCTGAGCTGTAATATAAAAGAAATACAATCTGATAGATTTTGGCTGACGGGTTACGCCATGAAATAGTTAAGAAAGGCACAATTAAAAAAAAAACTCCATTGCAGCCCCATTTATGAAAATTGCTGACCTGTGGTTTTACTAGCTTATGTGTTTGACTAGGGGACAGACGCCAACATTCTTGGGCCTGTATGAGAGAGTTCAGGATAACTTTAACCACGGAGTGCACAGCTCATTTGTCGTTTCACAGGCATCCCTAAACTTTTCTAAAATAATTCCTTGCTGACATTTCTAAAAAAAAAATTGCTGGTGTTAAAAAATAAATATTCTTTATACGATTTTTCATGACTCTGTAGAACATTATTTTAAGATAGGGTGGCCATTTATCTTACCTGGGACAGTGGGTGATGATACAAGACACAGAATGGAAACCATAATCTATATACCAGCATCAGAGGATATAACAGGGAGGAGGTATAAGGAGGAGAGGACTACAACTCTCATTATGCCTAGGGAATATAAGAAGACAATTCTGAGAGGGAGTATAAGAGGAGAGGACTACAAGTTCCAAGGTTTCTCAGGCTCACCACTTTTCCACTGTTGAGCTCTGCTCCTGCCTGCACTGATTACATGAGGGTGACATCATCACAGGTCCTTACTACTTCTCCTCTTCACTGCTGAGCTCTGGCCCTTCCTGCACTGATCACATGACGGTGACATCACAGGTCCTTACCACTTCTCCTCTTCACTGCTGAGCTCTGGCCCTTCCTGTACTGATCACATGACGGTGACATCATCACAGGTCCTTACCACTTCTCCTCTTCACTGCTGAGCTCTGGCCCTTCCTGCACTGATCACATGATGGTGACATCATTACAGGTCCTTACTACTTCTCCTCTTCACTGCTGAGCTCTGGCCCTTCCTGCACTGATCACATGATGGTGACATCATCACAGGTCCTTACCACTTCTCCTTTTCATTGCTGAGCTCTGGCCCCTCCTACATTTGTCAATCCCGGAGGTTTTTCATAATTTATAAATCCTTACATAGTTAATACAGTTGAAAAAAGACATAAGTCCATCAAGTTCAACCAAATCCTGGCCTGACTATTTTTGTAGGTCCCAGAAAGAGGACATGTCTGAAATATCCCTATAGGCTCACCATACATCCTCTTTTTCCCAGTCATATCGCTAGGGTATGCTGTCATTTACCAATCAATGGAGGTCCCCAACAGTTGGAAGATTTAATGGGGTGGGACATCATGCAAATTGGCTGTGTGCTTTGTGAACGTAAGTACAGAAAAAATGCGCATATCAAACACAATGCAGTTCAAGAAAACCTTTATAACCTTTATAACATGTGAAATACTGCGTTTTTTAGACGCCAGTCTTAATAACCCCTATATGTGGTGTTGGATCCACTGACGTTATGACTTTGGCGCATTCAGCACCAGCCTAAATGTAAGGGCTCATGTACATGGCCATTGTGCTGCCGTTCCGTGCATTGGGGACTGCAACTTGCGGTCCCCAATGCACAGGCAACATTTGTGCGGCGGCCAGGATGGATCGAGACCCATTTAACTTGAATGATTCCGTGATTCGTCCACACCGTAAAAAAATAGAACATGTTCTATTTTTTTGCGGTGCGGAGGCACGGACAGAGACACCACGGAAGCACTTCAAGTGTATGGGTCCGCATCCGGGATGAGGGGCGCACACGGCCGGTGGCCGCGTATTGCGGACCCGCTGTATGCGGGCCGCAATACGACCACGGCCGAGCAATGGCCATGTGCATGAGACCTAAGACAGCTTCCTAGCCGTCTTACATTTTGACCATTTTCTAGAAAATGATAAATGAGACGGACCTACCAGCCCGTCACCTTCCCCGCCCACGCCAAGCCCACTTTTTTAGACCTGCCGTGAGCAGGGAAAAGTTGCAGATTGCGGCACAACTAACCGTTGCGCTGCCATCTGCACCTGAAAAGCGACTAATAAAGGCGTATTTCAGGTTAATAAATGACCCCCATTATGTTTATTTTTAGATCGTTTATTTTGATATATACATCTGAATGGAGTCTGTATGTTCTCTCCGTGTTTGCGTGGGTTTCCTTTGGTTTCCTCCCACACTCCAAAGACCTACTGATAGGTAATCTAGATTGTGAGATCCACTGGGGACAGCTTGATGCTAATGTCTGTAAAGCATAAGTGAGCAAAATAAATAAATTAAATAAATATATAAAATTGGGAAAGAGGGTGATTTTAATTTTTGTATATTTTTGTAGTCTTTAAAAAATATATTTTTTACTGTAGTTTTTAGTTCCCTTAGGGGGCTTGTGCATGTAATCTTCTGATCGCTTGTACCACAGTATATTGTATTTTTACAGGCTGCGCCCCGGGCATGGCTCTGCAGGCAGCTCACTATGATAGCCCCGGGAGCGTTCACAAGAACCCAGGCTCTCATAGTAATGGATCAAGCCCCATAATTTTGCCATTGGGGCCCCAATTGGAGGGCAGTGGGATCCTTCTCATGCTGTCTAACCACTTAGTTTCCCTGGTCAATAGCAACCGAGGCATCGGAGGGGGTTATATGATTGGGATCGGAGTTATCGTCGATCCCAGTTTTTGCGACTGGGTGTATAATACAGCTGTCACCTACTGCGTATGGAGTGGGATCACCTGATGACCATGTTCCATTCACCTCTTGTGCCCCAGTATTAGGCCTTTTGCACACGAACGTATTTTCATTCCGTGTCCGTTCCGTTTTTTTTGCGAACCATTCATTTCAATGGGTCTGCAAAAAAAACGGAAGGTACTCCGTGTGCATTCCGTTTCCGTATTTCCGTTTCGCAAAAAAATAGAACATGTCCTACTATTGTCCGCATTACGGACAAGGATAGTACTGTTCTATGAGGGGCCAGCTGCTCCGTTCCACAAAATACGGAATGCACACAGATGTCATCCGTATTTTTTGCGGATCTGTTTTTTGTGGACCGCAAAATACATACGGTTGGGTTGCAAGAGGCCTTACTATTACTTATTATGTCGCTAAGAGCTTAAAGGCAGTCTGTCACCAGGAAATTCGCTGGCATGATGCCATGTAAGGCTAGCTCAGCTGAATTTAATGATTTTGTTTAACATTAGGGAGAAAAAGTACTTTTAGTCCATATACAAATGAGCAGTTAAGTGCACAGAGGGTGGACCTAAGCCACTCTGTGCACACTTACTTCTTCTGCTTCCTCTCTCTGCTTCTTGATTGAGAGGGTCATCTTCTTGGTCATCTTGCCTGGCCTGTAAATCAAGAAGGAGAGGGAGGGGGCTGGCTGAGGAAACAGTAAGGACCCTTTCACACGGGCGTTGCGGGAAAATGTGCGGGTGCGTTGCGGGAACACCCGCGATTTTTCCGCGCGAGTGCAAAACATTGTAATGCGTTTTGCACGCGCATGAGAAAAATCGCGCATGTTTGGTACTCAAACCCAAACTTCTTCACAGAAGTTCGGGCTTGGGATCGGTGTTCTGTAAATAGTATTATTTTCCCTTATAACATGGTTATAAGGGAAAATAATAACATTCTGAATACAGAATGCAAAGTAAAATAGCGCTGGAGGGGTTAAAAAAAAATAAAAAAATGTTTAACTCACCTTAGTCCACTTGATAGCGCAGCCGGCATCTGCTTCTGTCTCCTTTCTTTAGGACCTGGGTAAAGGACCTTTGATGACGTCACTCCGGTCATCACATGGTACGTCACATGATCTTTTACCATGGTGAATCACCATGGTAAAAGATCATGTGACGTACCATGTGATGACCGGAGTGACGTCATCAAAGGTCCTGTAACTGTATTTAATGCTCACCACAGGTCCTTCAACAAAGGAGACACAAGGAGATGCCGGCTACGCAAGCAAGTGGATTAAGGTGAGTTAAATTATTATTTTATTTTTTTTCAACCCCTCCAGTGCTATTTTACTTTGCATTCTGTATTCAGAATGCTATTATTTTCCCTTATAACCATGGTAAAAGGGAAAATAATAATGATCGGGTCTCCATCCCGATCATCTCCTAGCAACCGTGCGTGAAAATCGCACCACATCCGCACTTGCTTGCGGATGCTTGCGATTTTCACGCAACCCCATTCACTTCTGAGGGGCCTGCGTTGCGTGAAAAACGCAGAATATAGAACATGCTGCGATTTTCACGCAACGCATAAGTGATGCGTGAAAATCACCGCTCATCTGAACAGCCCCATAGAAATGAATGGGTCGGTATTCAGTGCGGGTGCAATGCGTTCACCTCACGCATCGCATCCGCGCGGAATACTCGCCCATGTGAAAGGGGCCTAAGGGTGCACAGAGTGGCTTGTGCCTGGCCTCAGTGCACTTAACCGCTTATTTGCATATGGATTAAAAGCACAATATCAGATTAGCAAAAGTGCGACAAGGGACCTGGGGAACCCCGTTCTCGTGATCGGCTTTGTGACTGTGCCCAACCGGTGGCTCTCCAGCTGTGGCAAAACTACAACTCCCAACAGCCAGAGGCTAGATAATAATATTCGCAAATGTGACACAGCATATCGTACAGGTTTCATTGATGTAATGAAGCTCTGATTTAGCTATCATATATTTTTCTTTTCTTCTTTTTATAATTAAATTTATCTTCAGTTTTCCCCACTGATGCTGCATGTGGCCTGATTTATGTATAACTGCCTTCTCATGTACTACGGCAGTTCAGGCGGCTTAGCTACCGAAATGGATACAAAACCACAAAGAGAGAAAATAGCTGTTACAATATATCATCAACTGACTGAAAGAACAATGCTGAGAGTTTTCCATCTGGCACATACGGTACATCTAGCTGCATGGAGGCACAGGCCCAAAGCAGCACCAGGGTTCAGGCAATGGCGAATTCCAGCTTTGTTTTGCCTTTCTCATTTGTCTTATTTTATCTCTCTATTTTTTGGTACTTTTTAACCAATTGATTTTATGATATTTTAAGGCCGGGTTCACACTTCAGTTATTGAGATAGTTATTTCCATCAGTTATTGTGAGTGAAAACCAGGTGCGGATCAAAAACACAGAACAGGAGTAAATCTTTCCATTAGGGTTCATGCACACGACCGCTGTTGGCCGGTGCTCGTACAGCGGGTCCGCAATATACGGGCAATGTTTGTTTGTGCACACTTTTCACGCATCATCTTTGCATTCAGGAAAAATTGCAGCATGTTCTATATTGTGCGTTTTTAACACAGCTCTGGCTCCATAGAAGTGAATAGGACTTGAAAAGAGTCAAATCTACTTAAGAAGAGTCATGGTTATTCATAAGCTTCTGCACTCCCTGCCCACCTGCTGATAATTGGCAGTTCTATTCTAGGGAGAAAACTAGGTAGAAGACTGTCAGTCATCAGCAGGTGGGCAGGAGAGCAGGAATTTATGAATGACCAGGACTCTTCTCAGGTGGCCGTGACTCTTTTCCAGGCCCAGTCTGCAATGATTGTGATGTTGGTTCTCAGCAACCACTTACTTTTAACTTTTAAATGACAGACCGCTAAAATCAACTCACCTGTCTCTACTTTATTCTGCCGTTAGTATGGATAGCATAAAGTTGATGACAGGTTCCCTTTAAAAGCAGAAGACATCTGGATGCTTTTTTCACTGATGGTTGCTAGGAGATGCTGAGAGTTATTCTTTATTTTTCTTCATGCACGTGAAACACGCAACAAAAACTGATTGCATCTGCATGAAAAAAAACTGACATACTGAACACAGTCACAGACAAAACTGATTACACTTGCATGAAAAACGATCAGTTTTTCCGTGAACAGACCCTGACTCATTCTGTATATTACTCGTGTGAAATAAGTCGAACCGGGACCCCCACCCATTCTGAGAATAAAGAGGCCGCAGTGCTGGTTTAATTCTGCATCCCCTTCAATATTTTTCTCTGGCAAGCTGTGTAGTAAGATGCAGCAAGACACCAGGTCAGGTAGCCAAAAGCACGGCTGTGCAGGATAAACGTATCCTTCACAAAAGGCAGCCATACACAACAAGGTGACCACACACCTTAGATAGAGGCTGGTTGATGATTGAACAGCAGTTGAATAAACATCTGGTGAACATTCATTTCATAGACGCTGCCATACACATTTTAGTTCATATTGGCCATTACGGTTGTTCAGGCTTGCCATACACTGTCAGTGAAACCGGGTGATGGACAAAAGACCTTTCTGGCAATGTTCTTTCAAAAAAAGATCTTTTGTTCAATTATTGGATAAAAATTTCAAACACGGCAGATTTTTTTTCCGAAAACAAGGGTCTGTTGTTCGTCGGCTAAAACGATTATTCACTGTTAAATTTCAACCGACGCACAATCGTTCTGGTTGAAATTGTCATAGGAATTATGCAAACATAGATGTCACGTACAAGTATAATGTACATATGATGTCACGGTCCAGGAATAATGTAGTGATGTCACAGCCAGGGGCGGAATGGCCATAGACCCTACAGAGAAATTTCCCGGTGGGCCGATGCCTAGGAGGGCCACCCAAGCCCTCCTCGTGGCCACAAGCTGGGTACATAATTATCTGATTCTCTCCTGCTCACCTCGCCAGCAGCCCTCCTGAATTCAACTGTATCGATGACACAGGTGGCAGTATTTTGTGGGGAAAGTATATCGTTCTGCCCTATTGTATTGCTGTATTGCTGGCCCTCCGACTTCTGTTGTCCCTGCCTAATTATGTTGCCTTCTTTTACTTTGGACCCACCTGCAACATGGGGCCACTTTTAGTTCATAGTCTGCTCCTGGTCACAGCACAAGAAAAACACCTGGCAATACATAGCACATGCTCACCAAAACACATAATACATTTCCAACTAAAACCTTACTTAAAGGGAACCTGTCATGTGGATATTTGATTATAATCTAACTAATTATATACAATCATTAACTACTAAAAAGTGCCTTAGATGTGTTCACTTACTGGTGTGACAGATGGTTACCTCATAATATACACACAAAGATGCCGCATGCTAATGAGCTGATTGGAGTCCAGCGTGATGTCATTGAGTCCAGCGTATATTTAATTCAGAGCTATAGCCACTCCCCTGCCCACCTGCTGCTGGTTCCTATGGAAACAAACTGTCACTCAGCAGCAGGTGGGCGGGGAGAGTCAGGAGCTCATGAATATTCATGACTCATCATTATCAGCTGGAGCTTTTCAATACAAGATGTTGGCAGATTGACTGGGTCAATTAAAGAAAGTGACCCACCATTGTGCTAAGAGAATCAGTCACTTATTTATGTTGCCCTTAGTTAGGACACCATAAAACTGGTGACAGGTTCCCTTTAAATAAAAACACAAGACTAGAGAGTGGAGATAAGCCGGGGCCTGTTTATTTAAACTCAAACTAACTTTAATATATAATCAAAATATTAACCATATAAATACCATGAGCCTAGTCATAAACTCAGACTCGCTTAAACCATCAATACATCAGAGTCCATCCCATCCCGGGATGACTATATCAACCACCCTGAACAGACCTCGACATTTACAAAATAAAGGGGGCGGGAACAAAATGGTCCAGGCTCCAAGGGTAGGTGAGGTAAACAGGCAAACCAGCCCGCAGAGCCCGGACACTTATAGCCCCCATCCCCACTAATCCACCAATGATTTACTGTCACCAGGGCTCGGGCAAACTTTGCCTGATCCCTGCAACATCATAGGTCATCAAGATGACCAATTAAGAACATCACCGGGCAGAATTAAAATTCTGCCCAGTGATCCTCACAGAAGAGCGGGAAAATATTCCCTCCAAAACCTCAGTCTAAAAATAGCCTCTAATCACTGGGCAGAAAACTGACTGACCAGTGACCAGAACCTAAACACAGGCAATACAAGTATTGCCATGTGTACCCCTCCATAATGTCCGGGGTACTGGCATTATTCACATGTCAGTGTTTTGGTCAGTGATTTCCATTAGTGACTGTGAGCCAAAACCAGGAGTGGAGCCTCCACAGACATAAGGTATAAAGGAAAGATCTGCACCTGTTTTGTGTTTAGAGCTGCACCTGGTTTTGGCTCACAATAACTGATGGAAATCACTGACCGAACACTGACTGTGAATGAGGCATAATGCAGCACAGAAGGGATAATGCAAACAGAAGAAGTAACCTTGAGGCTCCATAGTAAAACTTAGAACGACGTAGTACTACATTTTCCACGGCACCTTATATGCACATTATGAGGAGTGGAGATGGAAGTATGGAGACTTATTGGCAATGCTCCATGGGAAAGGTAAATGCAAAGAGGTATCCCCCAAAAAAGAGATCAGTCTTACCAGTGCCACCTATTGTAAGATTCTCCCTATGAGTCAAGATCGGATCCCAGAGCACATAGGGAGCCACTTCCAATATGTTGCACTCATGAGATGGTTCTCTTTCTTGGGAGATACCTCTTTGCACAGATATTGAGTCTGATATACCAATAGAAACCAGGCTTTTATCCATGGTCTCCTATACATTTGTAATGCCTGCCTAGATTGTGTAGCACCAGAGTTTCCCTTTTCTTACCTGACCTCCATACTACAAAATGAAGAGATCTACAGCTTTATTCTCTATGCCCCAATTTCTACTACAAATTTCCTTTTATAACTCGGTGATTCAGTACCTTCCAGTGCATAAGAAATCAGTGTTATCTTGTCTCCTACGGAGGATCTTGGAAACATTGAGATGGAGGCAGCACTACTCGAGCTTTCATATCCTTCTATCTTCTGTTAGGTCTGAATTATTCCTCACAGCAGCGGTTAGATTTCTGAGAGCTCTAGCTATAGAAGAAGATAATTCATGATACAATTAGTCATAGGCATTGGTAGAAGTTTTGAGGAAATTCACTATATATGTGCAGGTTGCTTTCCATGAATACACTGGTCAGTAAGGGGTTAAAGAAGAAGGGCATTGATAATGCTAGACTCTGGATTTCTGCATAATCAGGTTCCTTCTGAAAGGAAGAAGGTGACACGGGGATCAGACCCTGGCATATGCTGACAGCTGAGGTCAGAACACTGGTCGTCTATATCACTCAAGCACCATCTTCAAGGTCATCTATATGCCTAGTTGGAATTCCAAAGATGTCCATCGCTCATACATTGTGATTACTATGAATCAATGCTGCATATTAAATGTCAGCACTGGAGGATATGAGCAAAAAAATTGATTTTCTTATATACAAGCAACCTTAAATCCTGTGCATAGCAGAAGCTTGGTAGATCTTCAAAGCTTCTCTCCGGTTCCCCTTTTATCTTCTCTTGTGCAAGAGTGCAGCCACTGCATAATGAAGAGACTCTGAATACATTGGTGTCACTGTCTCTACAGTGCTGGGTCCAGGAAGCAGTGAGATCCAGTTATTGTATTTGCTGGGCCAGACCATCATGCTGAGCCTGAAATAATTTCTTACCACATAAGTGCTGTGTATTGTTCCAGGGTTTTGTTATGCAAAAAGAACAAAAAAAAAAAACAATAACAAAATGCATTAATAGCAGCAAAGGAATTTTCATTTGACCAGAGAATGGGTTACACAGTTGATATACCTAAAATGGGCAAGATAAGTCACGATTCTGATAAAAGATTTAAAAGTATTAATTTACAATGAAATAAGAGCATTTTAAATGAAGTATTATTGAAATATATGATACATGCAATAAAATATTGTATGATTTTTTTTAAATGCACACTACATTTCCCACATTTCCCACATCTTTTGCTTTATAAGATGCACTGGACCATAAGACGCACCAAGAATATAGGAAAATAAGAAAAAAAAACTACTTTTTCATCAGACCCCTAATCTTCATCGGACCTCAGATCAGACCCCCATTCCTCATCAGACCTCATGTCTGACACCCATTAATTATTAGACCTCATATCAGACACCCATTAATTATTAGACCTCATATCAGACCCCCATTCATTATTAGACCTCAAATCAAACCTCCATTCATTATTAGACTTTAGATCAGACCCCATGAGACCTCAGATCAGACCCCCATTCATTATTAGACCTCAGACCAGACCCCCATTCATTACCCCATTCATTATTAGACCTCATATCAGAACCCCATTCATTATTAGACCTCATATCAGAACCCCATTCACTATTAGACCTCAGACCAGACTCTCATCAGAGATAAAATAAAATAAATAAATGAATTTAGCCCTCCTGCTTCGGACAGCACTGCCACTCATCCAGCATGCTGTTCCTGCCCTCACCACTCCCTGGTCTTCTGCTGACACTTCGCTACCTTTTGATTATTATTATATATTTTTTTTTTCACTTTAAAAACAGACAAACATAAATTCATCAGAAATCTGGGGCACTGCACTTTGCCTTGTGCATTGTCTGAGAGTTCCCCCTTCATCCCTCCCTTCAGCCCGCTGCTGAATTTCCATCATATTATTTTTCAAATCTTAGGGTACAGCCACATGGTCGGGTTTCCTGATGCTGTTTTGGAAGCCAAAATCAGGAGTGGATCATAAAAGGAGAGAAAGTATAAAGGATGGATACAACTTCTCTTTTTTGAAGTCACTCCTGCTTTTGGCTTCCAAAGTGGCATGCAGAAACTTGACTGTGTCCACCTTGCTTTTTTCTGTAAATGCTACAGATTTTCAGCATATAATTCCACTGTGGAGAATCCACAGCATGTACGCCACGAGTGACAGTATCTTTAAGTCCAGGCACCAGGTCCTTTTAACCCCCACACACTGCGCACAAGGAATGTAAGAAAAAAAAAAGTCAGCAACACGATCAGTGACAATTATACAGTCAATATTCTGTGGGTCAGATTTTCTAATCCTGTGGATAGTGTAAATGTATGGCGACGCTGCTTGACGCAGGGCCGTAGTGCCAACATTAGCACCCTAGCCATGCTTCACCTTCTGCCCACATATTCTACATATGGCCACGTTCACCTACTCCGGCTGCTTAACAAAAAAACTGCCACACCGCCGAGTAGGTGATTTTGCCCCCAACAGTCCACACTGACTGACTGCTACTGCCGCTGGCTCCGTGAACCCCTGCACCACTACTTCCCGGGCAGGTAGGCTGCTGCGAAGCAGGTGGTCTACCCCGTACATGTTTGGCTCCCAACCTCCCACTGCTGCCACCCTGCTGACTTCCGCCCACCCTAGCGACTTGCTGGCTCACGGGCAAGCTACCACCCTCTTCTCCTGATGATGATAAAGACCCTTCTGCACCCAGCTCCCAAGTGCGATCAGCTTCATCATCATCGAGTAGTGTCTGCACGTCACTGATGTCCTGCTCAACGGTCTCTAGGTCAGGAGCCTGACCGCTCGCAACACCACCTCCCACGCCACTCTCCTCATCACTACTTGCCCGCCTAGCGGAGGAAGCGGCGGATGTCTCCTCCAGATCTTGGCCGGGCAATAGCTGCTGACCGCCCTCTAGTAGCTCTTCATCGCTGAAAAGTGGAGCTGAGCCTACAGCATATAATTCTTCTCGTGGAACAGAAAAAGACAGAGGCAGGTTGAGGACAGGTGAGGGCACAGGGACTGCTCCCGGGCCATGCCAACTAAGGGTTGTGTCTGACGAACCCACCGAGTGTCGGCTGGGGGTGTCTGATGTCACTTGGGATTAAGTGGCTGACCGAGTTAACCAATCAAGAACCGCTAGGTTGCTGGTCAAGACACGACCGCTAGATGACACCGGGAGCTCAGGCCTCTCGCTGCGACTCCTGCTGCCACACCCCCTTACTCTGCTGCGACCTCTGCCTGCGCCAGAAACATTTATGCCTCTGCCACTCCTCTGTGCATGGCCTGGCACTTCTCTGTCTGACATACTTTTACCTGAACTAAATGAATTAAAAGCAAATTGAAACACCCCTAAAAGCGACAAAAATAATTTTCTTTTTGTACTGAAATAGGCCTCTAAACGCTTTCACCACAAATAAATGCACCAGTGAAGTGCGTATATATTTTTTTCTTTCTGTATGCTTTCAACACATAACTGAAAAAGTGAGAATATATTTTTCTTTTTCCACAGATATAAGCCACTAAAGGCTTTTCAACATACCGTGTTTCTCCGAAAATAAGACAGGGTCTTATATAAATTTTTTCTCCGAAAATAGGGTTAGGGCTTATTATCAGGGTAGGGCTTATTTATTCAAATACAGTATAATCACAGTAGGTGGCACAGTACTACGGTATGATACCGGTACAGTACTCTTTCTGGTACCGTACGTACACTGCCCCTGAGCCCCTAGGCAGCAATGTGTACGGTACGTTACCAGGGAGATCCGGCGCAAGAGATGACAGGGTGCTGATTGGCGGGGGAGGGAGCAGGACGTGCTCACCACCAATCAGCACCTCCAGCTCTAGACAGCAGAGAGGAGAAGGACATCCTCCTGCTGTCTCATTCAGCTACAGTAGGGGTAAGTTAGAACGTGCGGGCTGGCGGCAGTACAGGGTAGAGAAGCCGTCCAGCCCGCCCAGCGATGTACCCGTTCGGTACCGTAGATGGAAGCGCGGCTGCCGACATAATTTTGCATTTAGTGAAGCCGCCAGCCGCGATGTATGCGCAGGCTAGCGACTTCACTGAAGGCTAAGTGTTGGCAGCCTGCGCTGCTGTACCGTAACTCCTGCCCACCTCCGATCAGCTGGGAGAGTGCTGAGGTCCTGCCCATCTGCCCTGGCAGCTCAGGAGCCATTAGTGAGCGCTCCTGAGCTGCTGAATCCATAAATATTAAATTCATCTAGGGCTTATTTTTGGAGTAGGGCTTATATTTAAGCCCTACTCCCAAAACCCTGCAAAATAGGGCTAGGTCTTGTTTTCGGGGTAGGTCTTATTTTCGGGGAAACACGGTATCACTTCCAAATAATCTTTCCCTGCACTTGTAAATAGCTTTTCTAGCACTGTCCCTAGCGCCTTCTGACGTCTCTCCCTGCACTAAGATGCTGTGAAATCTTTCCTCCCTATCCTTTCCTTGCACTTATAAATAGTTTTTTCAGTTTCTTTGTTCGCAATGAGTTTTTTCTATTGCTGTCCCTAGCGCCTTCTCACGTCTTTCCCTGCACTCAGAATGCTGGAAAATGGCAGAATCTAAAATGGCTGCCGTATTTACAGGGCTGTGACATCACAGGGCTGGCTGGCTGCATGCATGCATGTCAATCTGGGTGATCCCACCTTCCCAGAGTTCCTTGACCCATGTCCTCAGTCCTCACACGTGTAGCCGCCATTTTAGGAAAAATTGTGATTTGTTACCATGAAGCGCGAGGAAATTCGCATTTGTTGTGAATCAAATTTTTCCTGATATTCGGATCGTCAGCTTCGATTCGCTTATCTCTAGTCTGCACCATCCCTTAAAAGGGTTTTCTGGTTTGCATTAACGTCCTTTAAAAAATTCATTTATGAAGATAGCTGTAATTTTATATCTCTATATCTCAAATTACATTACATAGAAATACTCTTTATGTTTTTATTTGCTGTCTTATACAACATATAAGAATGTATAAATTGATAAAAGCATAATTAAATATTGAATATGTCGAATTTGTATCAAAAGACATAAGTCCATCAAGTTCAACCAAGGGATAGGAGGGGGGGGGGGCAAATTTTAGAAAAGGGAGAGAGACCCAGATTTCTACACATTTTCATAAGCATTAATGTCATTTACTTTTAAGAATTCATCTAAACCCTTTTTAAAACTGTCCACTGTTCCTGCTGTGACCACATCCTGAGGAAGTCTATTCCACAGATTCACAGTTCTTACAGTAAAGAAGTTTTGATGCTTCTGGAGACTGAACTTATTCTTCTCCAGTCGGAGGCAGTGAACCCTTGTCTTTTGAGGAGATTTTACATGGAAGTTTTTTTACCATATTTTTGTACGGCCCATTTATATATTTGTATAGGTTAATCATGTCCCCCCTTTAGAAGTTTCTTCTCAAGACTAATAAATATAATGGAAGAGTAGTTAAATGAGGTGGCTCTACCTACAGGTAAGATGGAATGATGCTCAATATCTAGAAGGCGTTAACTCCAAACACCAAAAAAAGATTAAATAATAGCAGCTTGGGAGGAATCTGGACTTTGCAACACCATTGTCTCTGTGTACGCTGGAGATCGCTTACCTTTTTGCCGCCTGCCGATTGGGAAACCGATCTGTCCCCTCACGAACAACTGCTCCATAAATCACTTGGAGTCTGGCCGATTTACTCCCACTTGACCGGAGCGAGACAGGACTGGAGCACGAGGGACGCTGAAGCAGCGGAGATCAGAGGAGCAAGCCGCACATCGATTCGGAGGTAAGGGAATAATACAGCTCCAAACAGGTGGGACGCCACCTAGAGCTTAATTCCCCCACTGCTAAGCATCGCAATTGATCTGTGAACTATTCCTTACACAGAGATGATAATGACAATATGAACTATTAAAATGTATGGTGCGGCTACATCCAATACTTACCACTCAAACTGACTATTTGAACTTAACCCTATGTAAAGCTGGCCATTTGATGGAGATGCAATAGTATGCAACATTCGTAATTGAAAAACCCGGTATACTTAAGATAATCATGGTGGATACTATTTAGTGCTGATAGTCCTATGACATTTTAAATTATATATTGATTCCTTATTACGTCATTTTAGTGGTGTTATATCACATTATTTTATTGTATGTTTTTTTATGGATGAGATTCATGACTTTTATCAATTATTGTTATGATATATGAATTATTAATAAATTAACAATTGTTAAAACAGACTCTCCAGATATATGAGTGCCATATCACAAGCTGCTATTAATAAATATAATTATTTTAATCTTTCTTCATAACTAAGACCCTCCATGTCCCTTATCAGTTTGGTCGCTCTCGTTTGTACTTTCTTCAGCTCCAGGGCATCCTTTCTATGGACTGGTGCTCAGAACTGAACTGCATAGTCCAGATAAGGCCGCACCAAAGCTTTGTAAAGTCATAATAATACATCCCTGCCCCTCGAGTCAATGCCTAGTTTAATACATGACAATATCCTGATAGCCGTAGAAGCAGCTGATCTGTCACATGACAAAGAAAGGACAGTGCTGCACTTGTTTTGTAAAAAAATCATACTTTCCATATTGAACTCCCCCCGTTCCAGTGCTGCTGCTCCTCTTCTTCCCGCTGGACTTTGTTGTTCTGACTGCAGCAGTGACATGCCTGTATACTACCCATGACTGCTGCATTCAATTACTGGACAAATTTGTGCTTTAAACTGCTGTGGCCAGTGATCGGCTGCAGTGGTCACATGCAGTATATGGCACATGATCACTGCAGCCAAAACTTTTTGTCATGGCTACAGTGGCCGGGAGAAGAGGAGCAGTGGCGCTGGAATGGACGAGGGTTTGGGATAGTAAGTATAAATAATTTTTACAATTACAGTCCTGATCAAAAGTTTAAGACTACTTGAAAAATTGCAAAAAAATCATATTTAGCATGGCTGGATCTTAACAAGGTTCCAAGTAGAGCCTCAACATGCAACAAGAAGAAATAGGAGTGAGACAAAAAAAAATTTGAGCATTCAATTTAATGAAAACAACGAATAAACTGAAACAACCTGTTTTTCAGCTGATCAAAAGTTTAGGACCACACCTCCAAAAAAAAACTAAACCCCCCCAAAACAGAAATCCAACTTCCAAACATGAACTCAGTAATGAGTAGCTCCGCCCTTATTGTTTATCACTTCAAAAATTCGTTTCGGCATGCTTGATGCAAGCGTTTCCATGAGGTGAGTGGGAACATTTCTCCAAGTGGTGAAGACGGCCGCACGAAGGTCATCTACTGTCTGGAACTGTTGTCCATTTTTGTAAACTTCCCTTGCCATCCATCCCCAAAGGTTCTCAATGGGATTTAGATCAGGGGAACACGCAGGATGGGCCAAAAGAGTGATGTTATTCTCCTGGAAGAAGTCCCTTGTCCTGCGGGCATTGTGTACTGTAGCGTTGTCCTGTTGAAAAAACCCAGTCGTTACCACACAGACGAGGGCCCTCAGTCATGAGGAATGCTCTCTGCAACATCTGGACATAGCCAGTGGCCGTTTGACGCCCCTGCACTTCCTGAAGCTCCATTGTTCCACTGAAGGAAAAAGCACCCCAGACCATTATGGCGCCCCCTCCACTGTGGCGTGTAGAAAACATCTCAGGTGGGATCTGCTTGTCATGCCAGTAACGTTGGAAACCATCAGGACCATCAAGGTTAAATTTTTTCTCATCAGAGAATAAAACTTTCTTCCATCTTTGAATGTCCCATGTTTGGTGCTCTCTTGCAAAGTCCAAACGAGCAGTTCTGTGGCGTTCAAGGAGATGAGGTCTTTGAAGAAATTTTTTGTTTTTGAAGCCCTTCAGTCTCAGATGCCGTCTGATGGTTATGGGGCTGCAGTCAGCACCAGTAAGGGCCTTAATTTGGGTCGAGGATCGTCCAGTGTCTTGACGGACAGCCAATTGTATCCTCCGGCTCAGTGCTAATGAAATTTTTTGGGTCTTCCACTTGACTTTTTTGTTTCATAACCCTCAGGATCATTTAAGAAATTCCAAATGACTGTCTTACTGCGTCCCACCTCAGCAGCAATGGCGCGCTGTGAGAGACCCTGCAGTTCAACAACCCGACCACGTTCAAAAAGAGAGAGTTTTTTGTGTGACTACCTGACAGAAAATGACAATTAATCCACATCTTTGCACAGATTTGGCCTTTTAAAGACATGTGGTCCTAAAATTTTGATCAGCTGAAAAACAGCTTGTTTCAGTTTATTCGTTGTTTTCATAAAATTGAATGCTCAAAAAAAGTTTTGTCTCACTTCCATTTCTTCTTGTTGCATGTTGAAGCTCTACTTGGAACCTTGTTAAGATCCAGCTATGCTAAATAGGATTTTTTGCCATTTTTCAAGTGGTCTTAAACTTGTGATCAGGACTTTATTATAGCAATTCTATAATATATATATATATATATATATATATATACACTCACCTAAAGAATTATTAGGAACACCTGTTCTATTTCTCATTAATGCAATTATCTAGTCAACCAATCACATGGCAGTTGCTTCAATGCATTTAGGGGGGTGGTCCTGGTCAAGACAATCTCCTGAACTCCAAACTGAATGTCAGAATGGGAAAGAAAGGTGATTTAAGCAATTTTGAGTGTGGCATGGTTGTTGGTGCCAGACGGGCCGGTCTGAGTATTTCACAGTCTGCTCAGTTACTGGGATTTTCAGGCACAACCATTTCTAGGGTATTTTCAGTATGCGGCATTCCTGTGGGCAAAAATGCCTTGTGGATGCTAGAGGTCAGAGGTAAATGGGCCGACTGATTCAAGCTGATAGAAGAGCAACGTTGACTGAAATAACCACTCGTTACAACCGAGGTATTCAGCAAAGCATTTGTGAAGCCACAACACGCACAACCTTGAGGCGGATGGGCTACAACAGCAGAAGACCCCACCGGGTACCACTCATCTCCACTACAAATAGGAAAAAGAGGCTACAATTTGCACGAGCTCACCAAAATTGGACTGTTGAAGACTGGAAAAATGTTGCCTGGTCTGATGAGTCTCGATTTCTGTTGAGACATTCAAATGGTAGAGTCCGAATTTGGCGTAAACAGAATGAGAACATGTATGCATCATGCCTTGTTACCACTGTGCAGGCTGGTGGTGGTGTAATGGTGTGGGGGATGTTTTCTGGGCACACTTTAGGCCCCTTAGTGCCAATTGGGCATCGTTTAAATGCCACGGGCTACCTGAGCATTGTTTCTGACCATGTCCATCCCTTCATGACCACCATGTACCCATCCTCTGATGGCTACTTCCAGCAGGATAATGCACCATGTCACAAAGCTCGAATCATTTCAAATTGGTTTCTTGAACATGACAATGAGTTCACTGTACTAAAATGGCCCCCACAGTCACCAGATCTCAACCCAATAGAGCATCTTTGGGATGTGGTGGAACGGGAGCTTCGTGCCCTGGATGTGCATCCCTCAAATCTCCATCAACTGCAAGATGCTATCCTATCAATATGGGCCAACATTTCTAAAGAATGCTATCAGCACCTTGTTGAATCAATGCCACGTAGAATTAAGGCAGTTCTGAGGCAAAAGGGGGTCCAACACCGTATTAGTATGGTGTTCCTAATAATTCTTTAGGTGAGTGTATATATATATATATACAGTACAGACCAAAAGTTTGGACACACCTTCTCATTCAAAGAGTTTTATTTATTTTCATGACTATGAAGGCATCAAAACTATGAATTAACACATGTGGAATTATATACATAACAAACAAGTGTGAAACAACTGAACATATGTCATATTCTAGGTTCTTCAAAGTAGCCACCTTTTGCTTTGATTACTGCTTTGCACACTCTTGGCATTCTCTTGATGAGCTTCAAGAGGTAGTCCCCTGAAATGGTCTTCCAACAGTCTTGAAGGAGTTCCCAGAGATGCTTAGCACTTGTTGGCCCTTTTGCCTTCACTCTGCGGTCCAGCTCACTCCAAACCATCTCGATTGGGTTCAGGTCCGGTGACTGTGGAGGCCAGGTTATCTGGCGCAGCACCCCATCACTCTCCTTCATGGTCAAATAGCCCTTACTTTCAAAGTTTTCCCAATTTTTCGGCTGACTGACTGACCTTCATTTCTTAAAGTAATGATGGCCACTCGTTTTTCTTTACTTAGCTGCTTTTTTCTTGCCATAATACAAATTCTAACAGTCTATTCAGTAGGACTATCAGCTGTGTATCCACCTGACTTCTCCTTAACGCAACTGATGGTCCCAACCCCATTTATAAGGCAAGAAATCCCACTTATTAAACCTGACAGGGCACACCTGTGAAGTGAAAACCATTTCAGGGGACTACCTCTTGAAGCTCATCAAGAGAATGCCAAGAGTGTGCAAAGCAGTAATCAAAGCAAAAGGTGGCTACTTTGAAGAACCTAGAATATGACATATTTTCAGTTGTTTCACACTTGTTTGTTATGTATATAATTCCACATGTGTTAATTCATAGTTTTGATGCCTTCAGTGTGAATCTACAATTTTCATAGTCATGAAAATAAAGAAAACTCTTTGAATGAGAAGGTGTGTCCAAACTTTTGGTCTGTACTGTATATATATATATATATATATATACAGTTTCTGGCGCCCTGCAGGGCAGAGATGTGTCTAAATTAGGCGTCAGTGTAGGAAGATCAAGGCTGGCGTATGGGTACGCCAGTCTTGATAAATCTTTCTCAGTGACCTCCCTCCCCCCACTTTTTTGACAACAATGGAGATTGCTATCAGGAGCGAAGGTGGCCTTTGGTAAAAGAAGGTAGAAGTATGGGTCCTTACACACCTTTTTAACACACTTTTTCACACCTTCATCGCCCACACAGTCAATTATCTTTTAGTGTAAATGCAACTGATTGCCTGACAATCGATTTATTACACTATCTCTCAAATTTTTGCACATTACTCTGTGCCTCTGAAGGGTTATCGCTCAAATGTTAAAAAGGTTGTCATGTCCCAAAATCGAAATTCTTTTTATGTGATCCTAACACCCCTCACCATGTACATATACACCTGTTTTTCATGTCTGTGCTTTATTTCCCCGTGTCTAGGCATTAGACTATCCTGCTAGATCTGTTTACATTCCTAGTTTGACGTTTCCTGTTTTGTTGAATAGGTAACTTTATTGATAAAGCCTGACTGCACTGTAGAGTGATGAGTCACAGGCTGCCCTGCCCTCCACTGTTCAGTCTGTACGAGCTACTAGAGCTACTCCCACTACATGTGGCCATCTTACTACACCTGCAAAAAAAGGGAGTCAGTCAGCACATCGCAATGCGCAGGTGCATGCTGCCATGGCTAGAAACAAGAAGAAAAAAAAAAATGAATTAGACTTACCGGTAATTCGGTTTCCATGAGATCACCATGACGGCCCGTTATTACTATAGATTACTCCTTGTGGCCGTCATGATGATGATATGGAAAAACACAATGCAACAGCACTCTGCAAACCAAATAAAGTACAATAAAGACCATAGTTATAGAAAATATTCTGGTGCTAATGCTACGCTTGTTTTGTAAATTTGAGATTCTTGGCAAATACTCTTTGTACAAATTATTTAGGCCCGGCTGCCAAATGTCAAGGCAATCTCTATAAGGCTACATGCACACAACCGTATGCGTTTTGTGGTCCGCAAATTGCAGGTCCACACAAAAAACAGATGACATCCGTAAGCCATCCTTTTTTTTTTGCGGACCCATTGTAACAATGCCTAAAACGGACAAGAATAGGACATGTTCTATTTTTTTTTGCGGGGCTACGGAACGGACATACTGATGCGGACAGCACACTGTGTGCTGTCTGCATTTTTTGCGGACCCATTGAAATGAATGGGTCCGCGTCCTATCCGCAAAAAAAACCAGAACTGACACGGAAATAAAATACGTTTGTGTGCATGTAGCCTAAGATGGGAACCTAACACTAAATCCTACCTGTTATGTGCCATAATGGCCACCATAAAATTCAGGGAGTGCAGGTTCCACATGCATGCTGGGTCCAGTATAAAGCTGTAGCCTGCTCTCATTGCATTCATTGGAAGCTGGCTGGCACCAGTAGAGGTATAGAGTTAGTTCGACATGCATGTTGGTACTTGCATTCCCTGGATTTAATGGAGACCATTATGGCACCAAAAATGGTAAAAGGCAGAGTAGACCCAGCATGCATGTGAAACTTGCACTCCCTGAATTTTATGGTGGCCATTATGGCACATAACAGGTAGGATTTAGTGTTAGGTTCCCATCTTATAGAGATCCTCTTGACGTTTGGCAGACGGGCCCAAATAATTTTGTATTAAATGTATTTGCCAATAATCTCAAATTTACAAAATAAACGTAGCATTAGCACCAGAATATTTTCTAGAACTATGGCATTATTGTACTTTATTTGGTTTGCAGAGTGCTGTTGCATTGTGTTTTTTTTCTTCATCTTACTACACACACACATGAATCCTGCTAGTCTATTACTCACTCAGTGTCAAAATGACATCACTAACAGGCCATAGGCTCTTCCCTCATCATCTCCAAAATGCAATAAACAGCTTGAATCAGCAAGCACATCATATTACATGTGTATCTAATCCCAGGCTCGGACTGGCCCACCGGGGAGCCGGGGAAATCCTCTGTGGGCCCCGAACCAGCAGGCAGTGGTGTAGCGGCAGGGCACAGGGAGATGAGCGCTTCCATTGTGGAAGCGCTCATCTCTATAGTCATCTGTATCACCGTCCTCAGGACAGCGATACAGATGGATGCTGTGGGGCAGGGGAGAGGAGTCTCCCTTCCCCGTTCCTCTGATAGGCTGCAGGCTTAGTGCCTGCAGCCTATCAGAGGCTGATGCAGGCGGCACGATGACGTCATCGCGCCGTCTGAGTTGTATAGCGAGGGACACAGGCCGGAAGAGGCCTGCATCGCATCTCCGCCAGCATGATGGAGGTAAGTATAGGTGTTTATTGTTTTTATATGGCACAATACAGGAGAGGAGCGCTGTGGGGGGCACTTTTTACTGGCACATGATTGGGGGGGAGAATCTATGAGGAGGCACTTCTTACTGGCACATGATTGGGGGCATCTATGGGGGGGCACTTCTTACTGGCACATTATTGGGGGCATCTATGGGGGACTTCTTACTGGCACATTATTGCGGGGCACTTCTTACTGGCACATGATTGGGGGACATCTATGGGGGGAACTTCTTACTAGCACATAATTGAGGGGCATCTATGGGGGGGACTTCTTAATGGCACATTATTGGGGGGCATCTATGGGCGACTTCTTACTAGCACATTATTGGGGGGCACTGTGGGGGCAACTATGGGGGCACTTATTACTGGCACATTATTGGAGGGCACTATGGGGGCACTTTTAACTGGCACATTATTGGGTGGCACTATGGGGGTATCTATGGGGGTACTTCTTACTGGCACATTATTGGGGGGCACTGTGGGGGCATCTATGGGGGCACTTTTTACTGGCACATTATTGGGGGTACTATGGGGGCATCTATGGGGGCACTTCTTACTGGCACATTATTGGGGGGCACTGTGGGGGCATCTATGGGGGAAATTTCTTACTGCACATTATTGGGGGCATTGTGGGGGCACTTTTTACTGGCACATTTTTGGGGGGCACTATGGGGCATCTTCCTACGGGGACATTATTGGGGCACTATGGGGGCATCTACTTTATACTGGGACACATTATGGTGGGTACTATGGGGAAGGGGGGAGAGTACTATGGGGTCCTCTATGGGGGGCGCTAAGAAGGGGTATTTTAAACTTGCAGATTATGGGGGACACTGAGGGCATCTACTGGGGCACTATATATGGGGCATTGTATACTGGTATATTATGGGGGGCACTAGGAGGAAGGGAGGAACATCTACATCAAAGGAGATGTCACTGGATGTAAGAGGTATGGGGCGCTGTATTACCCTGTATGTTCTGTAGTGATGGGAGGGTGGATATAGAATTTGGCCCACCCTGGCCCCAGACTTCAGGTCACACTGTGCGTGTTCTGAATTCTGGGGGCTCACACCCATCTACTACATTATCTGTACTCAGACAGTTATTACTGTGTTATCTGTGGTGTTACATAGGACTGCAAGTAATATCTACTACATTATCTGTAAAAAGGGGAGGTTGGGGGGGGCGCAATATTTGGCTTGCCCCGGGTGCTGGCAACCCACGCTACGCCACTGCATTTATGGTAGCTGTACGGTGGGCCCCCAGAATCAATTCCACTGGTGGGCCCAAGGCACCCCAGTCCGATACTGTCTAATCCTATCATGCATGGTACAGCCTGCTGTGCCTAATATACTGCCTGCTGAGCTGTGTATGTAATACTATGTTGTATGATACTGCATGCTGAAGTGTGTATCTAAAGCCTCGTGGACATGACCATATCTGTTTTGTGGTCTGCAAGTTGTGCATCCACTAAATAAGGATACTGTTTGTGTGCGACCTACATTTTTTTGCAGAGCCATTGACTTCTATTGGTTCGAGGTCTGCATTTTGACGATTAGAATAGGACATGTTCTATCCTTTGTTGAACTGACATACGAATGTGGAAAACACACAGACGGGCAGATTGGCCATAGACCTTACAGGGAAATTTCCCGGTGGGCTACCCAAGTCCTCGTCACTGCCACTGACCGGGTACATAATGAGCTCTCAACAGTAATTAAAGGGTAACTGTCATATTTTTTTTTGTATTGCTAGTTTATTAGAGCTAGGCATGTATACCTGAGTTAGTCTGTCAATGATTGTCAAAAGATCTGTAATTACCCTTATAATACCAACTTTCATTAATGTCCTCTGTCCCTTTCCACTGGTCCCTTAAAAGACAGTTGCTATGGCTTGTCTGTCTCTGGCTAAGAAGACAGGAAGACGGAGGGGCGGGCCTTCACACTGCATGCCTGCATTAGGCTTCAGAGTCAGGAGGCGTGTCTCTCAGTAATCCAATCTGATTGGCTGGCAGGGAGCTGCTGGCTACAGCAAGTGTGTATGGGAAGTGAGGGAAAGCAGTTTTGGCCTCAGAGAACTGGCAGAAGAGCCATCTTGAGAAGGTCCTCATATTGTAAATGTTTGAACAGCTGTAACTAAGGGAAAAACTCAATGAAAACAGTGGTATGTGAAGAAACTAAAGATTGTTTTATGCATAATGCTGCTGCAGCAGTAACATATGGTAAAATAGATTTTTTTATGAAAACATGACAGTTACCCTTTAATGCTGTGAGATTCAGGTACTCATGTATCCGGCCAGGAATGTCCTAGTGAATTCAACTGTTGTCACCTCCTAAGCCAGGGGTGGCCAACCTTACAGACACAAATAGGTGACAACAGTTGAATTCAGTGAGGGACATGAACATGTGGAGTCACTGTGGGTAGAGATACATGGAGCTAAAAACAACAATAAATTACTAATAGGAGTTTACTATAAACCACCTAATATACCAGAGTCCACAGAAAATCTACTACTAAACGAGATAGACGAGGCGGCAAATCATAATGAGGTGGTTATTATGGGGGACTTCAACTACCCAGATATAGACTGGGAAACTGAAACTTGTATATCTCATATAGGAAACAGATTCTTGGCAATAACCAAAGACAATTATCTCTCCCAACTGGTTCAGGACCCGACTAGAGGGACGGCCATACTAGACTTAGTATTAACCAATAGACCTGACAGAACAACAGACGTGCAGGTTGGGGGACACCTGGGAAATAGTGACCATAAAGTAATAACCTTCCAATTATCATTCAAAGAGCGTTTCTACAGGGAGGAACAAAAATACCAAACTTCAAAAAAGCTAAATTTAGCCAACTAAGAGAGGCCATAGGCCTAACTAACTGGGACAAAGTCCTCAAAAATAAAAATACAGCCACAAAATGGGATGTCTTTAAAAACATCCTAAAATCTCATTATGAGAGGTACATACCGTATGGGAATAAAAGGTTAAGGAACAAAAAGAAACCAATGTGGATAAACAGAACTGTAAAGAAAGCAATAAATGACAAAAAGAAAGCATATAAAACACTAAAACAGGAGGGTAGCACGGAAGCACTGAAAAACTATAAGGAAAAAAATAGAACATGTAAAAAACAAATAAAAGCGGCCAAACTAGAGACCGAGAGATTAATTGCCAAAGAGAGTAAAACTAACCCTAAAATGTTCTTCAATTATATAAATGTTAAAAAGTATAAATCTGAAGGTGTCAGCCCTTTAAAGAGTAATGAGGGGGTAGTCGCAGAGAGCGACGAGGAGAAAGCTGTTAAATATTTTTTTCTCCAATGTATTCACTGAGGAATATAAACTGTCAGATGACATGCTGAATGTTGAAATAAATTCCCCATTAAAAGTGTCCTGTCTGACCCAGGAAGAAGTACAACAGCGACTTAAAAAGATTAAAATAGATAAATCGCCAGGACCGGATGGCATACACCCCCGTATCCTAAGGGAATTAAGTAATGTCATAGCCAGACCCTTATTTCTGATATTTGCGGACTCTATACTGACAGGGAATGTCCCACAGGATTGGCGCATAGCAAATGTGGTTCCAATATTCAAAAAGGGTCCAAAAACAGAGCCTGGAAACTATAGGCCGGTAAGTTTAACATCTGTTGTGGGTAAACTGTTTGAAGGTTTTCTGAGAGATGCTATCGTAGAGCATCTTAACGGAAATAAGCAAATAACGCCATATCAGCATGGCTTCGTGAGGGATCGGTCATGTCAAACTAATTTAATCAGTTTCTATGAGGAGGTAAGTTCTAGACTTGACAGCGGCGAATCAATGGATGTCGTATATCTGGACTTCTCCAAAGCATTTGACACTGTACCACATAAAAGGTTAGTATATAAAATGAGAATGCTCGGACTGGGAGAAAACGTCTGTAAGTGGGTAAGTAACTGGCTCAATGATAGAAAACAGAGGGTGGTTATTAACGGTACACACTCAGATTGGGTCACTGTCACTAGTGGGGTACCTCAGGGGTTAGTATTGGGCCCTATTCTCTTCAATATATTTATTAATGATCTTGTAGAAGGCTTGCATAGTAAAATATCAATTTTCGCAGATGACACTAAACTATGTAAAGTAATTTACACTGAAGAGGACAGTATACTACTACAGAGGGATCTGGATAGATTGGAGGCTTGGGCAGATAAGTGGCAGATGAGGTTTAACACTGACAAATGTAAAGTTATGCACATGGGAAGGAATAATGCAAGTCACCCGTACATACTAAATGGTAAAACACTCGGTAACACTGACATGGAAAAGGATCTAGGAATTTTAATAAACAGCAAGCTAAGCTGCAAAAAACAGTGTCAGGCAGCTGCTGCCAAGGCCAATAAGATAATGGGTTGCATCAAAAGGGGCATAGATGCTCGTGATGAGAACATATTCCTACTACTTTACAAATCATTAGTCAGACCACACATGGAGTACTGTGTACAGTTCTGGGCTCCAGTGAACAAGGCAGACATAGCAGAGCTGGAGAGGGTCCAGAGGAGGGCAACTAAAGTAATAACTGGAATGGGGCAACTACAGTACCCTGAAAGATTATCAAAATTCTGGTTATTCACGTTAGAAAAAAGACGACTGAGGGGAGATCTAATTACTATGTATAAATATATCAGGGGTCAGTACAGAGATCTATCCCATCATCTATTTATCCCCAGGACTGTGACTGTGACAAGGGGACATCCTCTGCATCTGGAGGAAAGAAGGTTTGTACACAAACATAGAAGAGGATTCTTTACGGTAAGAGCAGTGAGACTATGGAACTCTCTGCCTGAGGAGGTGGTGATGGTGAGTACAATAAAGGAATTCAAGAGGGGCCTGGATGTATTTCTGGAGCGTAATAATATTACAGGCTATAGCTACTAGAGAGGGGTCGTTGATCCAGGGAGTTATTCTGATTGCCTGATTGGAGTCGGGAAGGAATTTTTTATTCCCCTAAAGTGAGGAAAATTGGCTTCTACCTCACAAGGTTTTTTTTGCCTTCCTCTGGATCAACTTGCAGGATAACAGGCCGAACTGGATGGACAAATGTCTTTTTTCGGCCTTATGTACTATGTTACTAAAGAGCCAGAAAAAAAAATCGTATGACTGCCAGGAGCCACAAGCTTTCCGTTTAAACAAATATGCGTGCACACGACAGTATTACTGCAATTGAGTTATCAAACATTTAAAAGTGCATTTAAACCACCTTTCCTACCTGTAGTGTAGACAGCTTTTGTGAGACTTCTGGCAATCTTTGTTTTTCACAATGTGTTTCAAGATTTCTCAGATGACACCCCATGCTCAGATGACCGCCCCATGCTCAGATGACCGCCCCATGCTCAGATGACCGCCTTATGCTCAGATGACCGCCTTATGCTCAGATGACCCCCTTATGCTCAGATGACCGCCCCATGCTCAGATGACCGCCCCATGCTCAGATGACCGCCCCATGCTCAGATGACCGCTCTATGCTCAGATGACCGCTCTATGCTCAGATGACACCCTTATGCTCAGATAACACCCTTATGCTCAGATGACCGCTCTATGCTCAGATGACCGCTCTATGCTCAGATGACCGCCTTATGCTCAGATGACCGCCCCATGCTCAGATGACCACCCCATGCTCAGATGACCGCCCCATGCTCAGATGACCGCTCTATGCTCAGATGACACCCTTATGCTCAGATGACACCCTTATGCTCAGATGATACCCTTATGCTCAGATGACCGCTCTATGCTCAGATGACCGCCCCATGCTCAGATGACCGCCCCAATCTCAGATGACCCCCCCATGCTCAGATGACCGCCCATGCTTAGACGACCACCCATATGCTCAAACACACTTGGTGTGCTGGACAGTGGCACCTTGTTAGAAAAAAAAGGCAGAGCAGCAGTGGCAGAGAGACTGAGGCCAGCAGCAGCCATTTCAGTTAGATTAGAGCCAAAGCTGCAGAGTGGCTGTAATCGGACTAAAATGGCTGCTGCTGGCCTCAGTGAGTCTCTCTGCCACTGCTGATCTGAGTGTCCACTGACCTGCTGTCCACCATTAACATTCATTAAAATTTACTATGGAGCTGGAAGCAGGTCCTCCTTGCTTGCTGCGCCACTTCTTGCCGCCCCTATAGCCCCAGCCTGCGGTCTGATGAATCTGGCTGCTGGGCTGGCACTGAGAAGACTGGGGGCGGGCATTAGGTCACACAGACACACTCACAGATGGGGGTGTGGGGCAGTGGGCGGGCACATCGGTGGCTGGTGGCGGGGATAAGCACTGCAGCTTCGCCTTCTCTGCCGGAGGAGGGGGTGGAGATGCAGTGAGTGACTGAGTCACGTGCCAGCTCTCGGCGCTCTGATTCCTCTCCACTCTTCCACCTCGTTCCAGCCTTCCAGCGCTTCACTTACGTGCTGCAGAGAGGAGAGTAATCGCTGGCCGCACCGCTCCCCTGCGAGCCGCAAATGAAGGCTCAAGGAGCCGCATGCGGCTCGCGAGCCGTGGGTTGGCCACCCCTGTCCTAAACTCTCTGCTCCATATCTTAATAAAGGACTACTGGAGGAGGAGGACAGAAAATGGTAGCTATTGATGGCCAACACAGAGGGCCAGCATTTGGGGCAGTATATTGTGCTACACTGTGTTATTTGTTTGTGCTGGGATGGTATTTTGCACTATTGTATTGTTGACCCCACCTACTTGTGTTGCCCCTTCTTCTGTTAATTTGGACCTGCCTACAACATAGGGCCACTTTTAATATTTTTTTCCAGGGCCACTTTAAGTTCCCAGTCCGCCCATGCACACAGATGACGTCATCCGTGTGTTTTCTACATCTGTATGTCAGTTCCGCAAAAGATAGAACATAACAGTGGCATCCACAGCGCCCCCATAACAGTGACATCCACAGCGCCCCCATAACAGTGACATCGGCAGCACCCCCATAATAGTGACATCCAAATCGCACCCATAACAGTGACATCCACAGCGCACCTATAACAGTGACATTTGCAGCACCCCCATAACAGTGACATCCGCAGCACCCCCATAACAGTGACATCCACAGCACCCCCATAACAGTGACATCTGCAGCACCCCCATAACAGTGACATCCACAGCACCCCTATAACAGTGACATCTGCAGCACCCCCATAACAGTGACATCCACAGCACCTCCATAACAGTGACATCCACAGCGCACCCATAACAGTGACATCCACAGCACACCCATAACAGTGACATCCACAGCACCCCATAACAGTGACATCCACAGCACCCCCATAACAGTGACATCCACAGCACCCCCATAACAATGACATCCGCAGCGCACCCATAACAGTGACATCCACAGCACCCACATAACAGTGATGCCCCAAATGCCATCCAGAGTGCCCCCATTGCCATCCACAGTGCCCCTAAATGCCATCCAGAGTGCCCCCAAATGCCACCCACAGTGGCCCCAAATGCCATCCATTGCCCCCATTGCCATACACAGTGCCCCCAAATGCCATCCATTGCCCCCATTGCCATACACAGTGCCCCCAAATGCCATCCTAGGCCCCTAGTGCCATCCACAGTGCCTCCATTGCCATCCTCAGTGCATCCCAAGTGCCATCCTCAGTGCCCCCCAAGTGCCATCCACAGTGCCCCCAGTGACATGCACAGCATAGTGCCTCTGTGGCTGATCACTATGCTGTCACTCATATACAGCGCTTACATTGCACTGTATATGAGTCAGTACAATCTGTACTGTCTGTACAGAAGCCTGTACGCTCAGAAGACTGCCAGCCGTCCTGGCACATATGCAGTAGTGTGCAGGTGTCATGAGCAGGGAAGGCCTGCAGGAGGCGGTGACGTCAGTGATGATGCGCCGTCTCCTGCCTCTGAGAGGAAAAGAAGAAGATGCGCTGGAGCGGAAAAGCTGAAAACCCAACAGAAGCAGTCAAGTGACTGTGAAGAGGATTGTGGAAACACTTCTGCTGCTGGGGGTAAGTATGGCTGCCCTCATCTTCTCTCCACAGGTCAGATTTGGCTCTCATTTTTTAGGTAGGCTCCGGAGAACCCATTTAATTACTCGAATGGCGACTTGTTCATCACTTGATTACATCAATTATCTACTAGTGTAAAAGGGGCCTTTAAACAATAGATTATTTTCCGATGACACTTTCGTTAAGGCTACTTTCACACTTGCAGCAGAGTGATCCAGGAAGCAGTTCAGTCGCCGAAACTGCCTGCCGGATCCGTCAAAATGTATGCCAACTTATGGCATTTGTAAGATGGATCAGGATCCTGATCCGTCTTACAAATGCATTGAAATGCTGGATCCGTCTTTCCGGCATTTCTTTTTTTCCGGCATTCCTATGGAAAAAAATGCCAGATCCGGCACTAATACATTCCTATGGGAAAAAATGCCGGATCCGGCATTCAGGCAAGTGTTCCGTTTTTTGCCCGGAGATAAAACCGTAGCATGCTGCGGTTTTATCTTTTGCCTGATCAGTCAAAAAGACTGAACTGAAGACATCCTGATGCATCCTGAATGGATTAATCTCCATTCAGAATGCATGGGGATAAAACTGATCAGTTATTTTCCGGTATTGAGCCCCTAGGACGGAACTCAATGCTGGAAAAGAAAAACGCTAGTGTGAAAGTACCCTAACTGACCTGACATCTATTGTTCTTCCTTGAGACAATGTGGATTTGCAGGACAACATCAGTGTGATAACCGTACCTACCACAGCTGTGTTTGTGGACAGACGAGCCCCATGCACACAAACGTATTATAGATCCATATTGTATAGATATGCAATATGGCACTTAGTGTTTTTCTGAATAATTCCGGGAGGATACATAATCCTGTTCTCTGTATGGGTTTATGAAAAAAAATGTGGCCCATGCACCATCAGATTCTGTATTTTTCCCATATAAACATTTTTTCTAGGGTCTATAGGATGCCTCACTGTGTGATCTGCTGCGCACGGACATGGTCCCTTATAATGTCCAGGCAACTCTTATTAGCATTTAAATGAATGAAACTTGATTAAAAAGATTATTAGACCTTTTCTTTGTTTCCAAAAGATAATTTTCAACCATGTAAATGGGGAAGAAATAGTAAGAATTAGTAACATACTGTAAGAGAAAATTGGCTTGATATCTATGTAGGCTGTGCACCTTATTTTAGACTTGCTTAGCTAAAACAGTAGGAAAAATGATGTGGTAGAATTTTACAATTATTGCAATCAATCTTTGATTATTACAAGATACAGGTCATTCATCTTCCTGTCATTTTACGCTTCTACGTGTTATCACTGATTAGCTCTCCCCTCCAAGCCCGAATATCAACCCTATTTATAACTCCTAAATACAATGATGTGCTAGTATTAAATGTGAAATTAATATTTCATTGCTAAAAGGATAATAATTATAAAATAGATCTATTGTGTGATCAGATTATAACAATTTCTTTATTTCAATCAAATAAAGTGGCTGGTCTGTGGTTGCTAATGTTTCCTTCTTTAACCATAATTGGGATAGAGTTGCTATAATATCTGTAGAACAGTAATGCCCTTACGGAGCTAAGCTGCAGTGTAAAGCAGGACAATAAAATGTCTCTACATTAGGGGATGAAGCTGACACAGAGACACTTACTGTACCTGAGTGCACAGAGCAGGGCATGGTGGCGTTACACTGTGTAAGTGACTGGGAGGGTGAAGATTCAGGTTCACCTGCAGAGCTGAGAGAGTAGAACTCTGCATCAGAACTGGGTGCTCAGCACTGGAAATGAGGGGTTCACTTTACACCCACATATTACTGACAGCACAGTCACTTCTCACCTAAAGTCATTTCTGTCACTTGCAAGTTGCTTGCAGAGGAATGAAATCCTGACTGCCATTGCACAGGACACTAAAGTTCCTCTTCTGGGCACTAGGCAAGCCTATCAGCAGCAGGCTCTGCGAGTGTAAGGTATATCAAAATCAGGTACCCCATAAAAAAATAAACTAATACATATTACATTCCCAGCTTCAGCAATCTAGGAGTATAGTTGTGGTAATAGAAAACTCAAACTCATGGCATTTCTATTAAATCACCAGTAGATGGCAGCAGAGTGTTTAAAGCCTGAATGACGAGCACAGTTCATATAACACTGCTAAATGCAGGGGAAACTAAAAGACAGGCCTTTTTTTCCTGGTGGGACAGAATACACAGTTGCTCTTCTGCCTACCTGACTGAAGGTCATGCTGTCATTGCAGGTAAGAGAACACATATTTAGGGCAATAAACAGGGCAAAGGTGATTTAATTTATATCCCTGTAATCAGCAAAGGCTGCTGGTGATGCTGTGTGAGTAAATAACACACTGCACAAATGTTAGTGGAGTACACTGACGTGTCACATGGTGCCAGTGTATGGTGAATGTGATTGTTATAGGATCTTATGTTAATATATTATATTATACTGCACTATTTTCCTACTTTGATGCAGATTGAGTAATAATAGATCTGCACATGGTTAATTGTTTATTATTTTTATAAAATGACGTTATACCTGTATATGAGAATGTTATTATTAAAAAGATAGATGTGTATTAATGTGTATAGACAGAATACACAGTTGGTCTTCTGCCTACCTGACTAAAGATCATGCTGTCATTGCAGAACATGTTTCAATAAAAGCACTTCTGGTTTAACCCAGCTCGCTCCCTTCGCACATTGGAATTATTGACCATACTTTCAGCATATGTGCAACACAAGCATTGCTAATGCTGATTGGCCAGCCCAGCGCCCAACAGCGAGACAACATAGAGAGCTAATCGGGACTCCAGCAGGTGCAGCGGTAGCCACTGATGATGTGCTGAGTAAAGGGGGGCCCAGAGGACAGGACAGTGAGCTGAAAAGCAGAGCCTCAGCCCCGGAAAGGGACTCAAGACAGGATCGAGAATTATTTGTCCAAGACCGGGCCCCCTTTCTCCAGGGACCCCAAAGCAGCTGCATGGTCTGCCTCCGTTGGAGTTACACTGCGGACTGTACCTCTTTATTTTTATTTTTTTATTTTTTCCAGTAGAATCTGTATAAGGCCCCGTGCATACAACCTTATCCGTTTTGCGGTCTGCAAATATCGGATCCGCAAAAAATATGGATGTGATTCATGTTACATCCATATTTTTTGTGGACCCGTTGACTTCAATAGATGTGTGGTACAGAGATAGTTTCTGTCAATACAAAATATCTGGGACCACCACTGATCACGAGAACTGAATCCCCTTATGATTGAAGTGACAGGTCGAGCGTGCACATAGTTACTCTGTTCACTCTCTATGGGACTGATGGAGATAGCCGAGTACAATGCTTAACTTTTTCCAGAAGTCCCATAGAAATTGAAATAAGCAGACGGGAACATGGTTGACCTACCTTCCATTTCTTTGGGGACACAGGAACCCCATTCTCATGATCATGGGGGACCCAGCACTCCCCACCGATCAGATACTTATCCCCTATCCTGTAGGTAGGGGATAAAAAAAAGGGCTGAACTGTAAAACCAAGAAAACCCATCACTATGTGATCAGCAGGGGTCTGACAACCTCCACCCCTATCCAGTTGACTATGAAGATTCATAAAGAGGCTCAGACACACTACTACTTAATATACACTGAGTTCTTTATTAACTGCAAGGTATCAAATGTACAGTAGTTGTTCTCATTAGAGGTCAGGGCACTAGTCTTAAATGTGGCCCTGTTGATGATGGGCCTTTGCCTCATGAAGAGTCGGGTCTTCAGCACTCAGGAGAGGAAAAAACCCCGGTGAAGGAAACCTCTCCCTAGGCAGTGGAGGAAAACTATGGCAAGTGACATCTGATCCTGACACGGGGGCCACAATGTCATTGACTTGTGGTAGTGTCATTACCTCCAGCTGTATCCTATATTCATTGCCAGGACACACTGAGACCCCCACTCTGGTACAGTGATCTGCAGATGCAAAAAATATAACTAATTATGAGTGAACATGGAGCAGCGGAAAATTACATGTAAGTGACACACAATTTATTTCCGATCATTGTAATCCCTTTAACTGTATTAAATTTGGGCCCATGTTTCTAACAGCGATACCAATGGTTATCAATGTAATTGACTGTTATAGATGTTATTCTTGTTCTGGGACCCACTGCTGTATCCAACATGAACAAAATATCTCTTATATATATAAAAATGAGTTTCTGTCTGGATGTCTGTCTGGACGTTCTTTTTGCAAGACCAAACGACTGGACGACCCAGCTCTCTAGGACGTACCGTTCCTGAGATATTCCCCAAAAATTACCTGCATTAGCCAATAGAAGCCAGCAAGCCTTTCACTTAAATCCGAACTGCCAGTTACACGGTCACATGTCCCTTATTAGCCAATAGAAGCTCGCAGGTCCTACTCCAGGTTTCCATAACAACTGATCACAGGTTTTAGCAGTTTGCATGTCCTTAAATATTCAGTCATATGAGGTGTGTCTGTCAATATAAGTTCATATTTAATTTATCCAGGTTTTTATAACAACACAGCTATAAATAGACTGTAGACACGGGTCACATGTGCCTTATCAGCTAATAGATCACACTTAAAGGGGCGGTCACAGTTAAAGGGGCGGTCACTGTTAAAGGGGCGGGCACTGTGGAGGTCACTGTTAAAGTGGCGGGCACTGTGGAGGTCATTGTTAAAGGGGCGGTCGCTGTTAAAGGGGCAGGGACTGTGGAAGTCACTGTTAAAGGGGCGGTCACTGTTAAAGGGACGGCCCTTATTGAGATCACTGTTAAAGGGGTGGGCAATGTGGAGATCACTGTTAAAGGGGGGGCACTGTGGAGGTCACTGTTAAAGGGGCGGCCACTATGAAGATCACTGTTAAATGGGTGGTCAATGTTAAAAGGGCGGGAACTATGGAGGTCAATGTTAAAGGGGCGAGCACTGTGGAGGTCACTGTTAAATGGGTGGGCACTGTGAAGGTCACTGTTAAAGGGGCGGTCACTGTTAAAAAGGCAGGCACTGTGGAGGTCGCTAATAAAGGGGCAGTCACTATTAAAGGGGCGGGCACTGTGGAGGGCACTGTTAAAGGGGCGGGCACTGTAGAGGTCACTGTTAAAGGGTCTGGCACTGTGGAGGTTACTGCTAAAGGGACGGGCACTGTGGAAATAAGTGTTAAAGGGGCGACCACTGTGAAGGGCACTGTTAAGGGGGCGGGCACTGTGGAGGTCACTGTTAAAGGGGCGGGCACTGTGGAGGTCACTGTTAAAGGGGCGGTCACTATTAAAGGAACAGGCAATGTGAAGGTCACTGTTAAAGGGGCGGTCACTGTTAAATGGGCGGGCATTGTGGAGGTCACTGTTAAAGGGGCGGACACTGGAGGTCACTGTTAAAGGGGCGGTCACTGTTAAAGAAGCGGGCATTGCAGAAGTCACTGTTAAAGGGGTAGCCACTATGACGATCACTGTTAAAGGGGCGGGCACAGCGGAGGTCATTGTTAAAGGGGTGGGCACTGTTAAAGGGGCAGGCACTGTAGAGGTCACTGTTAAAGGGGCGAGCACTGTGGAGGTCACTGTTAAAGGGGTGGACACTGTGGAGATCACTGTTAAAGGGGCGGTCACTGTTAAAGAAGCGGGCATTGCAGAAGTCACTGTTAAAGGGGTAGCCACTATGACGATCACTGTTAAAGGGGCGGGCACAGCGGAGGTCATTGTTAAAGGGGTGGGCACTGTTAAAGGGGCAGGCACTGTAGAGGTCACTGTTAAAGGGGCGAGCACTGTGGAGGTCACTGTTAAAGGGGTGGACACTGTGGAGGTCACTGTTAAAGGGTCGGTCACTGTGGAGGTCAATGTTAAAGGGGCGGCCACTGTGGAGGTCTAATGTTAAAGGGGCGGCCTCTGTGGGGGTCTATGTTAAAGGGGCGGCCACTGTGGAGATCACTGTTAAAGGGGTGGACACTGTGGAGTTCATTGTTAAAGGGGCGGGTACTGTAGAGGTCACTGTTATGGGGGATACTGTTGATATCTTTTTACAACACATGGAAACATGAAATGAAATAGATGAAATGTACCCGTGTGAAGCCGGGTCCTTCTGCTAGTACCTTATAATTATGGGCTGATTTATTTTCATATATCTTTATATGGTTTGGAGCTCAGTTTTCCTGATACAAATAACCAAAACCCCTACTTTCTTGCACACTTCCATAGTTATAATTCTGGGATCCATTGCTCAAGGTGATCTACATATCAAGATCAATAGGATCACCTCCTAGTGGTGACTGCAGGCAATTAGAATGTTTTCATACTTATATGCCATGTATCAGGCGATTTGCATGATTTTCCACTAATGGCCACTGCTCTGCTCATCTTCATGGAGAATCTAAACCCTAAATTATTCTGTGGCATCACTCTGGTGTCTCCAGAACTTGGCATTAGAGATGAGTGAATTTCATATTTTGAAATTTGTTCACGCTTTTTTGGTGATAAAAGGTGAATTGCGTTATGGATTCCGTTACCACGGACCATAACGTAATTCTATGACTGAATGCCTTTACAGGCATTCCGTTATTCATTCCGTCATAATAGAAGTCAGAGGCTGCAAAACGGATCCGTCCCGTTTCCGTTATGCAGGGGAGTCCTCTTCTGCATAACGGAAACGGGACGGATCCTTTATGCAGGCCATAGACTTCAATTATGACGGAATGAATAACGGAATGCCTCTAAAGGCCTTCCGTTATGCATTCCGTCATAGAATTGCGTTATGGTCTGTGATAACAGAATCCATAACACAATTCTGCTTTTACCACCAAACGAAGCGTGAACGAATTTCATAACATGAAATTCGCTCATCTCTACTTGGCATCATGTCTGTTAATATTATGAGCTTCTGTCATAAATCACATTACATTTTATGACTCCAGTAACAAGGATCTTACCTTATTTAGGGATCTTTTTTGTTTTTAAGACCAATACCTTCTAGCAGAGGTCACTGGTGAAGATCAGGAGATGGTTTATTCTGTGCCTCATTTTGTCTCAGACCTCTGGTGATCCGATCTGCTGCAGTTGCCTTCTTAACCCCAGGCTGTTTTTATTCCCAATGATGAACAGTGGATATCGCTGTATACAGAAAAGAAAACACCATGAATATCAAGGAGATTAAAAATCACAAATCATTAATATACCCAATGATTACGCAACGTCTTCTCATGGATACGGTCCCTATCATCTGATAGTCTGACACATGTTTCTGGGACACAACTGCCTGATAATCAGGTCTTTAGTAGAGATGGCCTTGCGGTTCGCCCGGTGGTTGTTCCACGGCGAAATTTGCGCATTCGGGATTCGCCGAACAGGCGAACATATGGTGATGTCCGCCGGCGCCATATTCTTTGGCATTGCGCCGAACTTTGACCCATGACACATCCATCAGGTGGGAAAGAACAGCCAATTGAGACGTTTCAGCACATGGACACACCCCCACCCTATCAGAGAACCCGATCTGGCAGCCATTTTACATTCTGTGTTTTGCCAGTGTAGGGAGAGGTTGCTTTGTGGAGCAGGGACAGACTATTAGGGACACCAAACGCTAGCTAATAGGGCCACAAAAGTCCTTTTAAGGACTGGTATAGGTGTGCTATCGATAGGTGTGATATACTGAAAGGTGTGATATACTTATAACATACTTTCTAACATAGAAAGTATATTATAGTGCATTTGTATTGTGCAGCAGTTGTGTGCGGTTCTGCTGCGATACCGCAGCTACACAGAGGGACAAACGCTATTGGAACAACTAATTGCAACGGGTGTGATATACCTGTTGCCCAATAAAAACTGATTGAGGGGTGTGATATACCTATAAAATACTTTCTAACATAGAAAGTATGTAGTGCATTTGTATTGTGCAGCAGTTCTGTCCGGTTCTACTTTGATACAGCAGCTATTTAGAGGGTCAAGCGCTATTGGATACTGATACTGATTGAGGGCTGCGATATACCTGATGCCCCAAATAAACAGGGTGGTGTGATATAACTGGGGTGGCAAAAAAAATTATTGAGGGGTGCGATAAATCTGCTTCCACAAAATACTGATTAAGGGGTTCGATATACAAACGTTCACAAAAATTAATTGAGGGGTGCGATATACCTGCTTCCACAAAATACCGATTAAGGGGTTTGATATACCTGCTTCCACAAAATACTGATTGAGGGCTACGATATACCTGCCACAAAATACTGATAAAGGGGATTGATATACCTGCTTCCACCAAATATACACTCACCTAAAGAATTATTAGGAACACCATACTAATACAGTGTTGGACCCCCTTTTGCCTTCAGAACTGCCTTAATTCTACGTGGCATTGATTCAACAAGGTGCTGATAGCATTTTTTAGAAATGTTGGCCCATATTGATAGGATAGCATCTTACAGTTGATGGAGATTTGAAGGATGCACATCCAGGGCACGAAGCTCCCGTTCTACCACATCCCAAAGATGCTCTATTGCGTTGAGATCTGGTGACTGTGGGGGACATTTTAGTACAGTGAACTCATTGTCATGTTCAAGAAACCAATTTGAAATGATTTGAGCTTTGTGACTTAGTGCATTATCCTGCTGGAAGTAGCCATCAGAGGATAGATACATGTTCTCATTCTGTTTACGCCAAATTCGGACTCTACCATTTGAATGTCTCAACAGAAATCGAAACTCATCAGACCAGGCAACATTTTTCCAGTTTTCAAAAGTCCAATTTTGGTGAGCTCGTGCAAATTGTAGCCTCTTTTTCCTATTTGTAGTGGAGATGAGTGGTACCCGGTGGGGTCTTTTGTTGTAGCCCATCCGCCTCAAGGTTGTGCGTGTTGTGGCTTCACAAATGCTTTGCTGCATACCTCGGTTGTAACGAGTGGTTATTTCAGTCAATGTTGCTCTTCTATCAGCTTGAATCAGACGGCCCATTCTCCTCTGACCTCTAGCATCCACAAGTCATTTTTGCCCACAGGACTGCCGCATACTGGATGTTTTTCCCTTTTCACACCATTCTTTGTAAACCCTAGAAATGGTTGTGCGTGAAAATCCCAGTAACTGAGCAAGACAGATCGGCCCGTCTGGCACCAACAACCATGCCACGCTCAAAATTGCTTAAATCACCTTTCTTTCCCATTCTGACATTCAGTTTGGAGTTCAGGAGATTGTCTTGACCAGGACCACACCCCTAAATGCATTGAAGCAACTGCCATGTGATTGGTTGACTAGATAATTGCATTAATGAGAAATAGAACAGGTGTTCCTAATAATTCTTTAGGTGAGTGTAGATTGAGACCTTTGAGATATCTGCTTCCACAAAATACTGAATGAGGGCTGCGATATACCTGCTTCCACAAAATACTGATTAAGGAGTTCGATATACCTGTTTCCACCAAATATTGATTGAGGTCTACAAGATACCTGCTTCCACAAAATATTGATTGAGGGCTGCGATATACCTGCTTCCACAAAATACTGATTAATGGGTTTTATATACCTGCTTCCACAAAATATTGATTAAGGGGTTTGATATACCTGTTTCCACCAAATATTAATTGAGGCCTGCGAGATACCTGCTTCCACAAAATACTGATTAAGGGGATTGATATACCCGCGTCCACCAAATATTGATTGAGGCCTAGGAGATACCTGCTTTTACAAAATACTGATTAAGATGTTTGATATACCTGCTTCCACAAAATACTGCTTGAGCGCTGCGATATACCTGCTTCCACAAAATACTGATTAAGGGGAACACTATACCTGCTTCCAAAAAATATTGATTGAGGCCTGCGAGATGCCTGCTTCCACAAAATACTGATTAAGGGGTTTAATATACCTGCTTCCACAGAATACTGATTGAGGCTTGCGAGATACCTGCTTCCACAAAATACTGATTAAGGGGTTTGATATACCTGCTTCAACAACATATTGATTAATGCCTACGATGTACCTGCTTCCACAAATTACTAATTAGGAGGTTTTATATACCTGCTTCCACAACATATTGATTGAGGCCCACGAAATACCTGCTTCCACAAAATACTGATTAACCCCTTCAGGACCGGGCTCATTTTCACCTTAAGGACCAGGCCATTTTTTGGAAATCTAACCAGTGTCATTTTAAGTGCTAATAACTTTAAAACGCTTTGACTTATCCAGGCCATTCTGAGATTGTTTTTTCGTCACATATTGTACTTCATGACACTGGTAAAATGAAGTCAAAAATAATTTTTTTTTTGCACAAAAAAATACCTAATTTACCAAAAATTTGGAAAAATTAGCAAATTTCAAAGTTTCAGTTTCTCTACTTCTGTAATACATAGTAATACCCCAAAAAATTGTGATGACTTTACATTCCCCATATGTCTACTTCATAATTTTGGGAATGATATTTTATTTTTTGGGGATGTTATAAGGCTTAGAAGTTTAGAAGCAAATCTTGAAATTTTTCCGAAATTTACAAAAACTCAATTTTTAGGGACCAGTTCAGGTCTGAAGTCACTTTGCGAGGCTTACATAATAGAAACCACCCAAAAATGACCCCATCTAAGAAACTACACCCCTCAAGGTATTCAAAACTGATTTTGCATACATTGTTAACCCTTTAGGTGTTGCACAAGAGTTATTGGCAAATGGGGAGGAAATTTGAGAATTTCATTTTTTTGTCTAATTTTTCATTTTAACCCATTTTTTCCACTAACAAAGCAAGGGTTAACAGCCAAACAAGACTGTATCTTTATTGCCCTGACTCTGCCGTTTACAGAAACACCCAATATGTGGCCGTAAACTACTGTACGGCCACACAGCGGGGCGTAGAGTGAAAGGTGCGCCGTTTGGTTTTTGGAAGGCTGATTTTTATGGACTGGTTTATTTACACCATGTCCCATTTGAAGCCCCCTGATGCACCCCTAGACTAGAAACTCCCTAAAAGTGACCCCATCTAAGAAACTACACCCCTCAAGGTATTCAAAACTGATTTTACATACATCATTAACCCTTTAGGTGTTGCACAAGAGTTATTGGCAAATGGAGATGAAATTTGAGAATTTCATTTTTTTGCCTAATTTTCAATTTTAACCCATTTTTTCCACTAACAAAGCAAGGGTTAACAGCCAAACAAGACTGTATCTTTATTGCCCTGACTCTGATGTTCACATAAACACCCCATATGTGGCCGTAAACTACTGTATGGCCACACAGCGGGGCGTAGAGTGAAAGGTGCGCCGTTTGGTTTCTGGAGGGCTAATTTTGCTGGACTGTTTTTTTGACACCATGTCCCATTTGAAGCCCCCCTGATGCACCCCTAGAGTAGAAACTCCATAAAAGTGACCCCATCTAAGAAACTACACCCCTCAAGGTATTCAAAACTGATTTTACAAACTTTGTTAACCCTTTAGGTGTTGCACAAGATTTAATGGAAAATAGAGACACAATTTCAAAATTTCACATTTTTGGCAGATTTTCCATTTTAATATTTTTTTTCCAGTTACAAAGCAAGGGTTAACAGCCAAACAAAACTCATTATTTATGGCCCTGATTCTGTAGTTTACAGAAGCACCCCATATGTGGTCGTAAACCGCTGTACGGGCACACGGCAGGGCGCAGAAGGAAAGGAATGCCATACGGTTTTTGGAAGGCAGGTTTTGCTGGACTGTTTTTTTTGACACCATGTCCCATTTGAAGCCCCCCTGATGTACCCCTAGAGTAGAAACTCCATAAAAGTGACGCCATCTAAAAAACTACACCCCTCAAGGTATTCAAAACTGATTTTACAAACTTTGTTAACCCTTTAGGTGTTCCACAAGAATAAATGGAAAATAGAGATTAAATTTCAAAATTTCACTTTTTCGGCAGATTTTCCATTTTAATATTTTTTTTCCAGTAACAAAGCAAGGGTTAACAGCCAAACAAAACTCAATATTTATGGCTCTGATTCTGTAGTTTACAGAAACACCCCATATGTGGTCGTAAACTGCTGTATGGCCACACGGCAGGGCGCAGAAGGAAAGGAACACCATATGGTTTCTGGAAGGCAGATTTTGCTGGATTGTTTTTAGACACCATGTCCCATCTAAAGCCCCCTGATGCACCCCTAGGTTAGAAACTCCAAAAAAGTGGCCCCATTTTGGAAACTACGGGATAAGGTGGCAGTTTTGTTGGTACTATTTTAGGGTACATATGATTTTTGGTTGCTCTATATTACACTTTTTTGTGAGGCAAAGTAACAAAAAATAGAAATTCAGAAATTTCATCTCCATTTGCCATTAACTCTTGTGGAACACTTAAAGGGTTAACAAAGTTTGTAAAATCAGTTTTGAATACCTTGAGGGGTGTAGTTTCCAAAATGGGGTCACTTTTTGGAGTTTATACTCTAGGGGTGCATTGGGGGGGCTTCAAATGGGACATGGTGTCAAAAAACCAGTCCAGCAAAAACTGCCTTCCAAAAACCATATGGCGCTCCTTTCCTTCTGCGCCCTGCCGTGTGGCCATACAGCAGTTTACGACCACATATGGGGCATTTCTATAAACTAAAGAATCAGGGCAATAAATATTGAGTTTTGTTTGGCTGTTAACCCTTGCTTTGTTATGGGGAAAAATGAATTAAAATGGAAAATTTGCCAAAAAATAGCTGTTTTGGCACTGTTTTTATTTTTTATTATTTACAACGTTCATCTGACAGGTTAGATCATGTGCTATTTTTATAGAGCAGGTTCTTATGGACGTGACGATACCTAATATGTATACTTTTTTATTTATTTAGGTTTTACACAATAATATCATTTTTGACACAAAAAAAAAAACATGTTTTAGTGTCTCCATAGTCTGAGAGCCATAGTTTTTTCAGTTTTTTGGCGATTGTCTCAGGTTGGGTATCATTTTTGCGGGATGAGATGACGGTTAGATTGGCACTATTTTGGGGTGCATATGACTTTTTGATCGCTTGCTATTACACTTTTTGTGATGTAAGGTAACAAAAAAATAGCTTTTTTGACACCGTTTTTATTTAATTTTTTTTACAGTGTTCACCTGAGGGGTTAGGTCATGTGGTATTTTTATAGATCAGGTTCTTACGGACATGGCAATACCTAATATGTCTACCTTTTTATAATTTATCAGGGTTTTACACAATAATATCATTTTTGAAACAAAAAAAAATCATGTTTTAGTATCTCCATAGTCTGAGACCCATAGTTTTTTTATTTTTTGGGCCATTGTCTCATGTAAGGGCTCATTTTTTGCGGGATGAGGTGACGGTTTGATTGGTACTTTTTTGGCGTACATGCAACTTTTTTGATCACTTTTATTACCTTTTTTGGGAAGTAAGGTGGGCAAAATTTCAATTTCCTCATAGTTTTTATTTTTTTATTTTTATGGCGTTCACCGTGCGGGGAAAGTAACATGACCGTTTTATAGATCAGGTCGTTACGGACGCGGCGATACCTAATATGTGTAGTGTATTTTTTTATTTATTTTTTATTCAGTGATAAATGTGTTTTTTTGAAACTTTACTTTTTTCACTTTTTTTAACTTTTTTTTGACCCAGACCCACTTGGTTCTTGAAGATCCAGTGGGTCTGATGTCTGTATAATACAGTACAGAACATTATATATTGTACTGTACTGTATTTTACACTTGTCTGAACAGATCTATGCCTTTTAGCATAGATCTGTTCAGCACCATGGACAGCAGGACGCCTGAGAGGCGTCCTGTTGCCATGGGAACCTTCCCCGTCTGCTCAGTACTGGTCAGAACTGCGCAGACGGGAAAGGGTAAGCACAGGGCTAAGGGGGGCTCTCTGGGGGCTCTCTCCCTCTCCCATCGGGGGGCTGCAAAGGAACAGCAGCCCCCCGATGGGAGAGGGAGGGAGCTCCCTGCGCTGTTAACCTTTTCCATACAGCGGTCCGTACGGACCGCTGTATGGAAAGGTTTAAACGGCTGACATCGCATCGCAGACCCACTAGATAACAACGATCATTGAAGGGGAGGGACCGCGGGGATCAGAAACTGCAGAAAGCGCTACAAACCGCAGGTCTGAATTGACCTGCGGTTTGCAGCGATCGCCGACATGGGGCGGTCACAGGACCCCCCTCGGCATTGACCCAAGGTGCCCGGCTGTGTGTGACAGCCGGGATCTCAGCGCTGTCACCATGTCTGCAGACATGGTGACAGTTTATGCCATGACGTGTATACTCATCATGGCGCGCTAAGTAGCAGTGCGCCATGACGAGTATACTCGTCATAGGTCGGGAATATTTTCACACTATCTCCTTCTCTGATCGCTTCCCTGACAGGAATTGGGGCGATCAGAGAAGGAGAAGCACATAGTCCCTCCCTAACCCCCCCTTACCTGCCCCGATGCGCTGCGATTGGTCCCTCTGCAGTAATGGACCAATCACAGCGATCGCGGGCGGGTCAGAGCTCAGATACAGCTCCTGCCGGCTTCTCTGGTTGCCTAGCAACCCCAGCACGCCGGCTTCACTGAAGCTTCAGCGCTTCGCTCCCTGCGCTGACAGTGAAAGCCGATCACGTACATGCACGTGGGGATGCGGTTAAGCACCACATTCCCCCACGTACATGTACGTGATGTTGCGTGAAGGGGTTAAGGGCTTTTGTTTCCACAAAATATTGATTGAGATCTGCGATATACCTGCTTCCACAAAATATTGATTGAGGCCTGCGAGATACCTGCTTCCACAACATACTGATTAAGAGGATTGATATACCTGCTTCCACAAAATACTGATTGAGGCCTGCGAGATACCTGCTTCCACAAAATACTGATTAAGGGGATTGATATACCTGGTTCTACCAAATATTGATTTAGATCTACGAGATACCTGCTTCCACAAAATACTGATTAAGTGGTTTGATATACCTTTTCCTACAATATTTTTATTAAAGGCCTGCTGACGGGAACGCCTGGCACCCCGACTGGGCACCTTCAACTGACGGATGCTTCTAGCGCTTTCCGAGGGCTCCAAGCACTCCACTGGACACCGTAACCACCACAGACCCCACGAACCGCCGCAGCTTGGTTGGGGTCTCGCCGTCCTCCACCCACTCTGGACCCAAGACCGGTCTTCAGCTTCCAGTGGGAGAACCTCTCCTGAATCCAGAGAGCAGGAACCAGGAACAAGCTCTTACAAGAGCTTATACTCAGGGGAGTATTGTGATGTAGAAATCCCCAAGAGTGTAGTTATCCCATCCCCCAAACATGAGCCAAGACTTAATGAAGGGGTAAAGCAGGACTGTTTAATGAGCACAAAGGCATTTATTATATACAGTTTTCCCCACAAGGTTACCACCCACTTGGACCTTGTGGAGCACAGGACACAAAGTCACAACAGCCAATCAACACAGTATTGTAGAGTTAGACACTCCCAGCTAATGTACACAAACCCCCCTCTGCCTGTGATACAGTTAACAAAATACAATGGACATTGTCTGTGACGTAATCAATAAAATACAATGGGCATTGTCTGTGACGCCATCAACAAATATAATTGTTTGCCTGTGACACAATTAATACCCAAACAATAGAACTAAAGCTCCATCTTATAGTAAGAAAAAATCTTTATTAAATACATATAATCACATGTAGGTATAAAAACAGCAATAAGCAGGCATATTTCAGCGAGGAAAAAACCCCAAAGGGGACTGGGGGATCAACACACATGGGCATACAAAAAGTATTAGAGAACTCCACATAAAGGCCAAAAAAGGACAAGTGAACCCTGGACAAAAAAAATATCCAATAGGGGCATCAGTAGGCAATGTGGAATTCAAGAAATTCAGAAAAATACCAAAGGTAAGCGCGCCGATCCCTTATCCCCGGAAGAAGCCGGGTCGCTGGCGAAACGGCGTCGGGAGAAGGAGACTGAGGGATCGGCGCGCTTACCGTGGGTATTTTTCAGAATTTCTTGAATTCCACATTGCCTACTGATGCCCCTATTGGATATTTTTAATTGTCCAGGGTTCCCTTGTCCTTTTTTGACCTTTATGTGGCGTTCTCTAATACTTTTTGTATGCCCATGTGTGTTGATCCCCCAGTCCCCTTTGGGGTTTTTTCCTTACTGAAACATGCCTGCTTATTGCTGTTTTTATACCTACATGTGATTATATGTATTTAATAAAGATTTTTTCCTACTATGAGATGGAGCTTTAGTTCTATTGTTTGGGTATTAATTTTTGTATAGTGAAGGCTCCCTTTATGTGATCATTACCCGGTGCTTATAATTGGTGGCTTTGACACAATTAACAAAATACAATAGGCATTGCCTGTGACATAATTAACAAAATACAATGGGCTCTGCCTATGATACAATTACCAAACACAATTAACTTAATCACTCACAGGCAGAAAACACAAATTTTTCCCAACCACAGAAAACACCCCAAAACACCACATATCCCCATAAATTATGGATTTCCTGAACAAAACAGTTCCACAGATTTAGGCTGTGTGGCCGGTTTATCTTTTCCTTCAAAGTTAGTATATGGGCCATAATCTTGAGGCAAGAGGCTGGCAAACAGGCCCCTCCAAAACCAACTGGCGAGGTTATTTTTGCCACAGATCTCCCCCTCCCGGGGAAGACTAACCAGATACCTGACCTCACGCCGGCCGGTACCTTAGTTAGTCTGGCAGCCCACCCACAACCAAATACTGGACTTGTTGAATTTGGTAGCCTGTCTCTGTCCAGTGAGTCCCCCAAGGTTGTGTTGCTAACTGGTACTCCCGGTCTCTGTGTTGCTCCCTGGTTTGGAGTGGAGGTTGCTTTGTGGGCAGGGATCAGCGGTACTCTGCCCTGGTGCCAGCGCATCAGCTAGGGTAGCCTGTGGGGAGTCACGGTCTGGACAAGAGGATAGGGGAGGGCAGAGGCCAACTGCACTCTGACCAGATGCCAGCTCTTCCGCTGGGGTAGCCTGTGGGGAGTCAGGCTCTGGACAAGAGATTAGGGGAGGGCAGAGGCCGACTGCGCTCTGCCCAGATGCCAGCTCTTCTGCTGGGATGTGGTCAGGGAATTCTACACCCAGGACCTGGTTGCGGATATGATGTGGAGAGGAGGGATCACTTACCTCCTCCTCCTGGCATTGCTGCGGAGTTGGTTGGGGATCTGTACCGGCCATCCAGCGTACCTGTAGGTCTGGTGCAGAGACCACGGTCCCATTTGCACCATCGGAGTTAGGCGTGCTGTTCCCCTGTGGTTGGGGAAAGAGACCGGTTGTCTCCTCTCCCTGCAAGGTACACTGCCGCTGGGGAATGGAGATGCTGCTCTCCTCTCCCTGCAAAACATACTGCCGCTGGGGAGCAGGACAGACTGTCCCTACTCCCTGAAACTCCGGCTGCCGTTGGGGATCTGGTCCAACCGCCAAGCATCCCTGTAGGGCCGGTGGAGAGACCTTGGTCCCATCTCCACCTGCCATATGGGGTTCCTCCCAGGACCAGTCTATGAGGTCCCCTACCTCCGCAGCTGGTACTGAAGCAGGGGATTCTTCAGTCGGGTCTTCCCAGCTGTACGGTTGTAGATCTGGGACTGCCACCCAGCTCTCCGGCAGTGTATATTGGGCCAAATTGAGCTGAGGATGTATTGGTAATCCTGCTCCAGCTCCCACTCCATTGTCAGTAGAGATGCCAGGTCTTGTCTCACCTCTCTCACTGTAGCCCAATCATGCATACCCTCTCTGTAGTCATAGATATCCCAGAACCGGGACTGTCTAGCTTCTCCGAACTCTGGTTCTGCGAAGGCCTCAAACAACAGGCCAGGGCCATCGTAATCCCCACCCTCAGGTCTGTCGTGCTCAGCCATCCAGGGGGAATGCCGAATCAAGGACCACCAGAGGGCCTGGTAGGCATTGTCTAGACAAAGCTCCTTCCATACCAGGCCCTTGAGTTCTGTCACCCACTCATCCAGGGGCTGTTCTCCCAGAAGGGGCATTCGCAGGGCCACTCGCATCCGCAACCGATGCTCCTCACTGGGGAGATTCTCGCCCCGCCAACGCTGTACGTCTTCCAGGGTTTCATGCCAGACGCCTTTCTGGACTGCATCCCTCCAGTCTGGGTCATCCTCCTCCTCGTAGGAGGAGCGTTGGCGGGGCGTTTCACTCCTCCTCGTAGTGAAACGCTGTTCGGGAACTAGCTGATACCATACTGCTGTAGCCAGAGGCGCTGTACGGCTGCTTCTCCTCGCACTAGGACGCCATACCACTGCTGCCACCACTGTAACGGAACGCTTGGCACCCCGACTGGGCACCTTCCGCTGACGGATGCTCCTAGCGCTTTCCAAGGCCTCCAAGCACTCCACCGGACACCGTAGCCACCACAGACTCCACGAACCGCCGCAGCTAGGTTGGGGTCTCGCTGTCCTCCACCCACTCTGGACCCAAGACCGGGCTTCAGCTGCCAGTGGGAGAACCTCTTCAAAATTCAGAGAGCAGAAACCAGGAACAAGCTCTTACAAGAGCTTATTCTCAGGAGAGTATTGTGATATAGCAATCCCCAAGAGTGTAGTTATCCCATCCCCCAAATATGAGCCAAGACTTCATGAAGGGGTAAAGCAGGACTGTTTAATGAGCACAAAGGCATTTCTTATAAACAGTTTTCCCCACAAGGTTACCACCCACTTGGACCTTGCGAGGCACCGGACACAAAGTCACAACAGCCAATCAACACAGTATTGTAGAGTTAGACACTCCCAGCTAATGTACACAAACCCCCCTCTGCCTGTGACACAATTAACAAAATACAATGGGCATTGACTGTGACACAATTAACAAAATACAATGGGCTCTGCCTGTGATACAATTACCAAACACAATTAACTTAATCACTCATAGGCAGAAAACACACAACTTAATCACTCACAGGCAGAAAACTGAAATTTTTCCCAATGACAGAAAACACCCCAAAACACCAAATATATATACATCCATGGATAGCTCTGATCTGGGCGAACAACATATCCAAAAATCACCCAGATCCATGCAGAGGTTCCCGAATTCCATGGAAGTCACTTTTTTTTTTTTATAATTGTATGTTTATTATGGTATAAAACAGAAACGTGAATACACTTTTACAATAGCATAGTGCACAGAAGTTCAAGGAAAGGATAATACACAAAATACATCACATACATATTGGATGGGCATATGTAACACTCGATAATATTCCGTGATGAAGCATTGAAGACCGAACAAAAATAAAGCATTGAATTGAACTAACTGAGACTATCTGTAACCAGATTGAAAAGATGAAAAAAAGAAAAAACTGCTGTGCAATATATCTTAAACAAAGAAACATCAGGTAGAGGCGAGATAGCCATAAGGACCCTAAGGCCCGAAAATTCTCAACCAGTAATACCCAACCCAACAAATAGCCAACAGACATGATAAATGACACGGACAAAGACAGACAGGGTGGGGGGAGGGGGGGGGGGTGAAAGGCAACAATCCTTTCACCAGGGTTCTTCAAGGTTGCCTAGTGGCCCAATAAGTATCCCATATGTCCCATATGGCGTTGAAGAGTGCCACTTTGTCCAGATACATAGCAGTGGAATACTCCATTGTTCGGACCTCCATCACCCTGTGTTGAGGAACGGTTGAGACGTATGCATATATATCCATGCATGCCTGCAAACACGTGCGGGCATGTATGGTATATATCTGCATACATTAACCACAGCATCATGGGACGATGTGCGCAGATGTGCCCAGCATCTGCGCACGTCTGCCCATGGTGATCCCCAGGGGCTCATGGTGGCCCCTGTGGGAAATATGTGGTCCCTGGAAGCTGTGCCCCCTTATAATTCCCCTTATATATATGTGCCCCCTTATATGTGTCCCCTTAGTATATATTTCCGGTATGACAGTGTATATATTGGCCCTGTATGGCAAGTGGGGACATATGCATGTCCCCTGTATGTGATGCCCCAGATATATGCGAGGGTGTGTGTATATATAGATATGTGTGTATGTATTTGCACACGTGTCTATGTATATACACTTATGTCAGCATGACAGTATGTATGTGGGCTTATTGCTGCCCATTCATACCCCCGGTTTTGTATGTGTTTATAGATGTGCCCCAAGCATCTGTGGATATATATATATATATATATATGGGCCTATAACTGCCCATGTATGCCCCAGGTTTATAATGAGTATATATGTGTATATAGATGCGCCCCAAGTATCTATTTACATATATATACTTAAATGCCCCCCATAGGGACCGCGTTTAGCCAGTTCCTGCAGATGGCTGGTGACTTCAAAGGCAGTTGCCTTTTGTTGATTTTATCAGCCTAGTTACTTATGTTTGGGACATGGCTGGGTGTGTGATGCTGCTAGCCTCAGGGGGCCAACTGGCAGTCCTGAGTGCAGGCATACGTCACAGTGACACTATGATGTCACATCCCTGAGGAAGGAGGAGGGGGGCTGGTTTTGGGCTATAAAGCCCCAAACAGAGCAGAGGTGCGGCCTCTTGCAACCAGACTACAATCAGAGATGCAGGGGAGAGAGCAGCTTCATGATGACCACCTGGATAAGGCCTAAGTATACCTGTGTAGCCCCTATCTACCCCTCACATATCACCCCTGGTCCTGTTGCCCTGTGTGCTGGTAACCCCTGATGGACCCTGGTGCCATATCCCTGGTCCCTGACCCAGCACCACCTCCCCTGATTAACCCTTTCCCTGCCAGGCTTAACCCCTGGTTTACCCTGGTCCCTGTGTGCTGGTAACCCCTGCTCAAACCCTGCCACACACACCCCCTCACTGTACACTTGCAGGGTATTTACCCTTGCATTGCTGTACAGTTATGTTATTATCCCCATTGTTAACCCTTTGTGTTTGTGGTCGGCTTACACCCCTGTAAGGCCACCGTTAACCCTCGGCGTACCCCATAGGGATAGTATAGGACTAGATGGGTGGGCTGTTATATACTTGTATGTGTGAACTGTACAGGGAGTGCAGAATTATTAGGCAAGTTGTATTTTTGAGGATTAATTTTATTATTGAACAACAACCATGTTCTCAATGAACCCAAAAAACTCATTAATATCAAAGCTGAATATTTTTGGAAGTAGTTTTTAGTTTGTTTTTAGTTTTAGCTATTTTAGGGGGATATCTGTGTGTGCAGGTGACTATTACTGTGCATAATTATTAGGCAACTTAACAAAAACAAATATATACCCATTTCAATTATTTATTCTTACCAGTGGAACCAATATAACATCTCAACATTCACAAATATACATTTCTGACATTCAAAAACAAAACAAAAACAAATCAGTGACCAATATAGCCACCTTTCTTTGCAAGGACACTCAAAAGCCTGCCATCCATGGATTCTGTCAGTGTTTTGATCTGTTCACCATCAACATTGCGTGCAGCAGCAACCACAGCCTCCCAGACACTGTTCAGAGAGGTGTACTGTTTTCCCTCCTTGTAAATCTCACATTTGATGATGGACCACAGGTTCTCAATGGGGTTCAGATCAGGTGAACAAGGAGGCCATGTCATTAGATTTTCTTCTTTTATACCCTTTCTTTCCAGCCACGCTGTGGAGTACTTGGACGCGTGTGATGGAGCATTGTCCTGCATGAAAATCATGTTTTTCTTGAAGGATGCAGACTTCTTCCTGTACCACTGCTTGAAGAAGGTGTCTTCCAGAAACTGGCAGTAGGACTGGGAGTTGAGCTTGACTCCATCCTCAACCCGAAAAGGCCCCACAAGCTCATCTTTGATGATACCAGCCCAAACCAGTACTCCACCTTCACCTTGCTGGTGTCTGAGTCGGACTGGAGCTCTCTGCCCTTTACCAATCCAGCCACGGGCCCATCCATCTGGCCCATCAAGACTCACTCTCATTTCATCAGTCCATAAAACCTTAGAAAAATCAGTCTTGAGATATTTCTTGGCCCAGTCTTGACGTTTCAGCTTGTGTGTCTTGTTCAGTGGTGGTCGTCTTTCAGCCTTTCTTACCTTGGCCATGTCTCTGAGTATTGCACACCTTGTGCTTTTGGGCACTCCAGTGATGTTGCAGCTCTGAAATATGGCCAAACTGGTGGCAAGTGGCATCTTGGCAGCTGCACGCTTGACTTTTCTCAGTTCATGGGCAGTTATTTTGCGCCTTGGTTTTTCCACACGCTTCTTGCGACCCTGTTGACTATTTTGAATGAAACGCTTGATTGTTCGATGATCACGCTTCAGAAGCTTTGCAATTTTAAGAGTGCTGCATCCCTCTGCAAGATATCTCACTATTTTTGACTTTTCTGAGCCTGTCAAGTCCTTCTTTTGACCCATTTTGCCAAAGGAAAGGAAGTTGCCTAATAATTATGCACACCTAATATAGGGTGTTGATGTCATTAGACCACACCCCTTCTCATTACAGAGATGCACATCACCTAATATGCTTAATTGGTAGTAGGCTTTCGAGCCTATACAGCTTGGAGTAAGACAACATGCATAAAGAGGATGATGTGGTCAAAATACTCATTTGCTTAATAATTCTGCACTCCCTGTATAGTTAGTTTGTGGGTGGAATTTGGGAACGTGTAGTGTAGTTGAGTACTGTATATTTAGTGCTGTATTGTTAGTGTATTGCGTAGTGTATTGTTAATAAATACCGTTATATTTGTAACTATCTGTGTAACGTGTAGTTATTGGCGATAGTTAGTTAGTAAGGCGCATGCAGCTAGCATAAGTGATTAGTGTAAAGTATAGCAAAGGTATTGTGTTATTATATAAAGGCATAAATGGGCGGAGTTATCACTAGATGGCTCCTCCCATTTATGAATATTAATTATCGATATTTGCATAAATATTGGTGATTAATATTCCCCCTTTACATTGGCGAGCCAGGCCCACTGCGTGGATTTTGCGTTTGTTTCTGGTCTTAGGGCTGAGGGTCGCTGGTACTGTGAATTAGCGGGCAGGAGAGACGCGGTCAGCGGAGTGTCTGAGCGTCTAGGACCCGATAATTCGTACAGGAGAACCGATACTTCCCTTAGAGTACCAGAAATAAAACAAAATCTTTTGCAGAGAATCTATAGTCTATCTGTGTACTAATATTTTTGCATTTGCTTTACACGGTCACCGTCGCTGGGGTAAGAGAAGAAGACACGGAAAAGTACAGCACCAACAAGCATCGCTCAAGTGATTGCAAGGGAGAAGAAGACACGTCACTGAAAGAGATCCATCTTCGTGGGAGCGGCGTACAAGTCAGGCTGGTCGGAAAGAGGCGATCCGGGAAAATGGACTTCTTCCAAGCAGCTGCGAGGTACGGCGCCAAGGAGAAGATGGACACTCATCAAACGGTGAGTATGGACTTCCCCACACTGCAACACTTGAGCAAACACAGCACATTTAACCCCATTCTCCCCACTACATACAAGTCAGCAGAAATGCTGTGGTCCGATTTGTTGGCACAGGCTTGTAGTTATGACAAGCTTTGTGTTAACAAACGGATGGTGTTGAACAAGGCCACAAAACGGCTTCGGATGCTGGCCAAACTCGTTCATACGTTTGAGGCTAGCATCTGTAAGCCAAAAAAAGTGGCGCTGGTGTCTCAGTCAACGGAGACAATTCCTCCGGCCATTCGCTGCCAGTGCTGTGCCAGTAATTCGGACCAGGTTTCGGCATTGCGGGCACAGCTGGCAGAGAATGTGCAGTCTACTGTTGACCGAGATGCGCAGGTGGCTAGGATAGAGTCACAGTTAGTAGAGCTGCAGAGGCAGAAGGAGGAAATTGAGGCTAAGTTGACTCAGTCTTATACTGAGGTCAAGGCCTTCAAGGAGCGGACTGCCTCTACTGACGTGACGGTAGCCAAATTGAAGGCTGAGGTTGCTGTAAGGTCCCAGCTAATGTCTGGCATGCAACAGGTTATCACCAAGTTGGTGCCGGCCCTTTCTTTTTCTGTAAAGCCAGGGTCGGAATCTCCCAAAATGTTGCCCTGTGCAGGGCCACAAGGGGGGAGAGTAGTCTGTGACCGGTCTGATCATCAGGTCAAGCCTATCCAGACTAACAGAGATTTTTCCCTGACTTTGGGAAAAATAACTGTGGTGAAGAGTGCGTCCCTGAGGATGGTAAGATTCAGGAGAAGGGAGCACGGCTGCAGTGTAGATGGACCTGGGCCATGCAGAGCAAACATCAGATGTTTTGCATGTGGTGGCCTAGGTCACATAGCGAGACACTGCAAAACACACAGGACAGGAAACCAAGTCACGTGTTTCAGGTGTGGGAACAAAGGACACATTGCAAGGAATTGCCCTTGTGCAAGTAATTGCAATGTGTCCAACAGTATCAGCCAGGTAACAAATTGTGCAGTGGGGTCTAGTCAGCCTGGCCATAACGGGGTTACCTCTCGGCAGCTTCACCAGCTGTTGAGGGGTCAGAGTGGCCAAGCTAGGCTAGGCAACACTTGACACCCCTGTACTATTTGTTACACCGTTTGTTCCCTGTGTATGTCCATGTTGTGTGTTTTTGTTATCTGTTTGTAAGTTTTTCTTGATGTTGATGGTGGTAGTCCTTGTCTACGGATGTGTTCTACCATGCTGATTTATGTAGTGTTGTAAGTCCCGTCTGCTGTCTCTGTTTCATTCTGTGTCCCCTTGAAGTGGAACAGTGTTATACTGTGGATCGAGAACGTATAGGTTCGCGAGCAGATAATATCACACGGGAAATCCTGCTGGTCGGGAGAAGGCATAAGGACCTTCTCCATGCAGCACACAAAGGATGATGTGATATTATTCTGGGCAACCAGGGTCTCAGATCGATACAGATAACACTGTTTTGCTCAAGGTTTTCGGTAGGGCTGTGTTGCGCTGGGGACTGGGGCGGACAGACAACATTGGTGTAATGTTGTGCTGCGCACTTGATTCTAGTCCGAGCAGGCAGCACAGCTCTGATAGGGATTGGACGCAGAGTGTTTGGCAGCAGAGTGTGGACTGTGTTCTTGTGTTGTGGGGTCCTGGGGAGCCGGGGCATGACTATGCCATTGGTTCTGCGGGCCTCCACAAGGCGGGATCACAGGGGGAAATCAGCCTGGGTGCACACGAGTGGACAGGGATGTGGTGACATCAATAACAAGATGGTGCTTTGTCCACAGAACTCCAGTTATCCTAACCTAGTAGGGTGGCCATCCTTATCTGTTGGTGCAGAAGGATGTGTAGCAGAGGACGCTATCCTCTGAAGGTAGGGTGTTCAGACACCAGTGTTGGGATAACGAGGGGTCCTGTGAGATAAAGGGCAGCCCAATACCTTTCTCTACCCATGGGTCAAAGGTATTGGTGCTGGGAATTTTCACATTTAATCACACTGTTAGGGGAGAAATTCCCCTGTGAGCGCCTGGTGTTTTCTTCTGCCATAGGTGTGGTTTTATATGGAGCGGAAGAAAAACCCAGGAGATGCCACGGAAGAGGCCAGCTATTCCCCCTGACACTTTTGTGAGGCTCCAGAGGATCCCACTGGATTTTGGCAACTAAGCGACCTCTGCCTAGAGGTGTTCTAGAGATGGAAAAATGTGCCACAATCCAGCGGGAGCATTATTTAAGGCTCTGGAGGAAGACTTGGGAGACGTTCGGGTGGAAGAACTTATTATCACGTGTTTCACCCAGTGAAACTTCTTCTGGTTCTGGTCATCGTAATCGGAGGGTCAAGGGACTTATTGACCAAATACACCAGAACCAGACAGAACTTTACAGAACTAACCGAAGGAGGAGGCTCAGGACATAACGCAAACATTGTTCCTGAAGCCAAATATTGTATGGACACACTTTGTTTCCTATGAGGGTTCGGGACGTATAACTTGTACTACCCTGAAACCCCATAGCACATTGTATTTATTGATTTTGTTTGTCAGTTGATTGTGTACCCATGGACACTCTAGGTACAAATGTGTGACAGCCTATATTTGACTGTACACATTTGCATCCTATAGTCGTTTCCCATTGACACAGGGGTCTGCGACCTACCTGTGTCTTTGGAGGTGTAGAGATAGGCCAGAGTCTCTATGGGTACACATACATATAATGATTTTGGTGGTGTTGGGAGGGATGTGACATGTGTTTTGTGTGAATTGGGATAAGGTTAGGTCACGATAGGGACAGGCATCATTCATTTGCCACCTTGAACCCTGGAACGGTGAGGTTCTTAAGGGAAGGGCTGGATGTGTAGTGTGGCGGAGGTGTTCTCCGCAGTAGAATTTAGGTACTATGACATCACCACTTAAGAGTTTGACCTGCCTTGTAAAGACCTATTAATCTGTCCACGGGAGAACTGCACCCATCAAGATGGAAACAGACGTTGGATAGAAGAAAGTTGGGACTGAGACTGTGAGGGTGAACCCGCTCCAGATGCCTTGGAGGCGGGCCATACCTGAAGATCGGCAGAACTACCGAGAGACTGTGGGGGTGTGGTCACTCCAAAGTGGGGGTGGCCGACACCAAGAGAACTGTAAGGGTGAACCCGCTCCAGAATTGGGGGGGGCGAAGATACCTGAAGATCGGCAAAATTACAGAGAGACTGTGGGGGTGTGGTCACTCCAAAGTAGGGGTGGCCGACACCAAGAGACTGTTAAAGAAAGGCCAGTTAAAGACTGTAAGGGTGAACCCGCTCCAGAATTGGGGGGGGGGGGGGGGCAAAGATACCTGAAGATCGGCAGAATTACCGAGAGACTGTGGGGGTGTGGTCACTCCAAAGTGGGGGTGGCCGACACTAAAAGACTGTTAAAGAGACTGTGGGTGTGTGGTATAAGAAGACGGTGTATCCTGTGGACGGAGGAGTAGGTTACGGTGAAGGGCAGGTCGGAGGAAGCTGGATTAGGGATGTCCAAGTACCTAAATATCAGTGTGCACTACAGTTCTTCCTGAACTTCCACCAAAGATGGGGTTGAAGGGGGGCAAATATAGCTCAACCCGTTCCCCCATTATATTGTCGTATTATAGACCGACAACAGGGGGATTGTTGAGGAACGGTTGAGACGTATGCATATATATCCATGCATGCCTGCAAACACGTGCGGGCATGTATGGTATATATCTGCATACATTAACCACAGCATCATGGGACGATGTGCGCAGATGTGCCCAGCATCTGCGCACGTCTGCCCATGGTGATCCCCAGGGGCTCATGGTGGCCCCTGTGGGAAATATGTGGTCCCTGGAAGCTGTGCCCCCTTATAATTCCCCTTATATATATGTGCCCCCTTATATGTGTCCCCTTAGTATATATTTCCGGTATGACAGTGTATATATTGGCCCTGTATGGCAAGTGGGGACATATGCATGTCCCCTGTATGTGATGCCCCAGATATATGCGAGGGTGTGTGTATATATAGATATGTGTGTATGTATTTGCACACGTGTCTATGTATATACACTTATGTCAGCATGACAGTATGTATGTGGGCTTATTGCTGCCCATTCATACCCCCGGTTTTGTATGTGTTTATAGATGTGCCCCAAGCATCTGTGGATATATATATATATTTATATATATATGGGCCTATAACTGTTCATGTATGCCCCAGGTTTATAATGAGTATATATGTGTATATAGATGCGCCCCAAGTATCTATTTACATATATATACTTAAATGCCCCCCATAGGGACCGCGTTTAGCCAGTTCCTGCAGATGGCTGGTGACTTCAAAGGCAGTTGCCTTTTGTTGATTTTATCAGCCTAGTTACTTATGTTTGGGACATGGCTGGGTGTGTGATGCTGCTAGCCTCAGGGGGCCAACTGGCAGTCCTGAGTGCAGGCATACGTCACAGTGACACTATGATGTCACATCCCTAAGGAAGGAGGAGGGGGGCTGGTTTTGGGCTATAAAGCCCCAAACAGAGCAGAGGTGCGGCCTCTTGCAACCAGACTACAATCAGAGACGCAGGGGAGAGAGCAGCTTCATGATGACCACCTGGATAAGGCCTAAGTATACCTGTGTAGCCCCTATCTACCCCTCACATATCACCCCTGGTCCTGTTGCCCTGTGTGCTGGTAACCCCTGATGGACCCTGGTGCCATATCCCTGGTCCCTGACCCAGCACCACCTCCCCTGATTAACCCTTTCCCTGCCAGGCTTAACCCCTGGTTTACCCTGGTCCCTGTGTGCTGGTAACCCCTGCTCAAACCCTGCCACACACACCCCCTCACTGTACACTTGCAGGGTATTTACCCTTGCATTGCTGTACAGTTATGTTATTATCCCCATTGTTAACCCTTTGTGTTTGTGGTCGGCTTACACCCCTGTAAGGCCACCGTTAACCCTCGGCGTACCCCATAGGGATAGTATAGGACTAGATGGGTGGGCTGTTATATACTTGTATGTGTGAACTGTATAGTTAGTTTGTGGGTGGAATTTGGGAACGTGTAGTGTAGTTGAGTACTGTATATTTAGTGCTGTATTGTTAGTGTATTGCGTAGTGTATTGTTAATAAATACCGTTATATTTGTAACTATCTGTGTAACGTGTAGTTATTGGCGATAGTTAGTTAGTAAGGCGCATGCAGCTAGCATAAGTGATTAGTGTAAAGTATAGCAAAGGTATTGTGTTATTATATAAAGGCATAAATGGGCGGAGTTATCACTAGATGGCTCCTCCCATTTATGAATATTAATTATCGATATTTGCATAAATATTGGTGATTAATATTCCTCCTTTACACCCTGGCATACAAATCAGAGACCCGTGGTGGATCGGGGCTTTTCCAGGCTCGGGAGACTAGACAACGAGCTGCTGTTAGTATCAGTAGCAGCAGCTTGAGTGCATGTTTTTTGACTTGTATGGGGACCAAATTAAGCAGGAAGGACACAGGTCAGATTTCAATTCCAAAAACATCGGTCAGGAGGGCGCCTACTTCAGTCCAGTAAGGGCCTATCTTGGGACAATCCCAGAAAATGTGAGGCAATGTACCCCTATGTAAACCACATCTCCAACAATCACCCGAAATTACTGGATTCATTCTATGGAGGAGGTCAGGAGTGTGATAACAGTACATTAAGATCTTATATTGGTTCTCCTGGTGAAGTACCGACATAGATGATTTCGCTGCCCTCCTCCATATAAGGTGCCAGAGTGAGTCCGGTAAGGCCCTCCTTATGTACTCCTCCCACCGCACTATGTAGGAATGCCTTTGGGCCTGATCCGGGAATGGAGTCAGCAATATGGAGTAAATCTCAGAAATTAAACCTTTCGCATGTACACCTTCCCTGCATATGCGCTCAAAGGGGGTCGGAAGGGAAACCCTAACCCCCGAAAAGATGGACTGGGCAAAGTGCCTAATCTGGATATAGAAGAAGTTGGAGGAAGGGGGGAGATCATATTTGGCCTGCAGGGTAGTAAACGGTAGGAGGACCCTAGTGAAGGGGTCCACAATATCAGCGAACCGAAACACCCCCCGTTGAAACCATGGTCTCGTTGTAGACGTGATAAGACTAGCAGGAAGCGTGGGGTAATATAGGAAGGAGGTCATGGCGGAATGAGTGGACTCCAGAGGGAATTTACTACTGCACTGCTGCCAGATGCGTCTGGTAAACGCCATGGGCCCTAGGAGATCCTTGGCTGGCTGAGTCCTGTCAGGCCCGGCCCATAGCATGGAGTTAGGGTGTACAGGAGCCAGCCAGAGTCTTTCTACCTGCATCCAGACAGAATAAGGGTGCAAGGAAGACCAGGCCGTGACAGAGCATATCTGGGCCGCCCAGTAATATTTAGTTAGGTCCAGAACCCCCAGACCGCCCTGATGCCTACTAGATAGAAGAACCGACCTCGGGATTCTGTGCCGCCCGATATGAATCTGAGGAGATGGGATTGAGTGGATCTCAGGTCTTTAAGGGGGACTTTAATCGGTAAGGTCTCAAAAAGATACAAAAGCTTGGGTAGGATCGTCATTTTAGTCGCAGCAATACGCCCCATGAGAGAGAGTGGGAGAGGGTGCCACTATCTAGAAGACCCCTGATCTCTGTGTATATGCGTGGGAAATTAGCTTTGTAAAGCTCGCCATATCGGGGAGTGAGGTCAACCCCCAAATATCGCAGTGAATCCGTCTTCCAATGGAAAGGAAAGTTCACTTTGAGAGAGCTCAGGGCCATCTGAGAAAGATTAAGAGGGAGGGCCTCAGTTTTGAGAGTGTTGACCTTATACCCCGAGAGACGACCAAACTCCTGTAAGATGGAGTGGAGATTTGGTAAGGAAATGTGAAGCTTGGTAAGGGTAAGGAGAATGTCATCAGCATATAGCGATATCTTAAACTCCCTATCCTTGACCATAACACCTCTAATATCCGGGCAAGCCCTGATCTTGGCCGCCAGGGGTTCGATACACATGGCAAAAAGTAGGGGAGATAGGGGGCAACCCTGCCTCGTTCCATTGGCAATATTTATGGGTCGAGATTGAGCATGAGGAAGTATGAAAGTCGCTGTGGGGGAGGAGTATAGACTATGGATGGCTCTAACAAATGGGCCAGAAAGGCCGTAAGCCTGGAGGGTAGCAAGGAGGAATGGCCAACCTAAACGGTCGAATGCCTTTTCTGCATCCAAACTAAGAAGTAATGCCTCCTCCCCCGAGCGAGATATGACATCTATCAGGTCAATGTTTCTTTGTGTGTTGTCGGCCCCCTGACAGCCCGGGACAAATCCCACCTGATCTTTATGAATCAGGGAGGGGAGAAAGATGTTTAGTCGGGTAGCTAGGGTTTTGGTGAAAATCTTAAGGTCTGAGTTAAGTAGGGCAATGGGCCTATAGTTAGGACATTCGTGCGGATCCCTCCCAGGCTTCGGAATCATCGTGAGATACGAGTGAGACATTGGGGCAGGCACAGCATTGCCCCCTAGGAAATAATTAAATAGGGTAACAAAGTGAGGGATTAGTTCAGCCTTAAAGGTCTTATAATATTTGTATGAAAAGCCATCAGGCCCTGGGGATTTACCCTCAGGTAGATGTTCCACCACCTCCTCGATCTCGTCCGACACGATCGGACTATTAAGGGCGGCAAGGTCGGAAGCCGATAGGGTAGGAAGGTGACAGGATGCCAAATAAGACCGGAGTGTACTATCTCTCAGTCCTTCATCCATGGGAAGGTCGGAGGGTAAGTTATACAGGGAGGAATAATAGGCTGAGAACCGCTCCGCTATCACCCTGGGATCATAGTGGATTGTTCCGTCAGATCCCCTAATAGCACTCGGCCCCGTTTGGGAGCTGTGGTTCCTAAGTTGTCTGGCCAGCAAAGTGTGGGGTTTGTTCCCCCAGGCATAATAGCGCTGTCGTGTGTAAAGTAACAACTTACTGACGCAACCTAAGGCTAGGGTCTTCAATTGGGTCCTAGTATCTACAATTTGTCTCAGTGTGCAGCGTGAGGGGTGAGCAGCCATCTTGCCTTCTAGTGTTTGAAGGCGGGACTTAAGGGTCTTGACTAAGGCAGTCGAGTCCTTCTTTAATTTCGAGCTTATTGCGATACAATGACCCCTCATGACCGCTTTATGCCCTACCGACCCCTCATTGAGTTCAAAATACGTCTTCAGATGTTCACGTAGTTCCTCCCTAATGGTAGGGAGTCATTAAGTCTCCAGTGGCAATGGCGTACATGGCCCGACCCACTACTAATGTCAACTAGTACAGGAGCATGGTCTGACCAGGTGATTTGGCCCATGTCCGCTCCTTCCAATAATCTGAGGGTTGAAATGGTCCCAAAGATATAATCAATACGGGTGTGTGAACCATGTGGGGCCGAGTAAAAGGAGAAGGACCTATCAGTGGGATAGGTGAGGCGCCAGAGGTCATACAGAGAGAATTTCCGCACCAGTTTACGAAAATCTCTGGCTAAGCGCTGCTGTGTCGAGTGTATTGGTCTACCTGGGAGAGCCAGACGATCCATCGATTCAGAGAACACTGCATTAAAATCTCCACCTAGGAGGACTAGGGGCTCCGAAGAGTCCGCACCTCCACCAAACACCTTGCGGAAGATTCCGCCGAGAAAGCGAATCTGGGACGTGTTTGGTGCATAAATGTTACACAAGGTAATAGGTCTATCCGCCAAACGGCCCCGGAGTATAATGTAACGGCCCTGTGGATCTAATATTGAAGATTCAATCCTGAGGGGACACTGTGCAGACACCAAGATGGCAACACCTGCCCTCCGACGGCTGTGAGTAGCCGAGTAAACGGTAGGATAAAGGTGAGAAGCAAAACGGAAGGAGGAGCTGCCATCAAAGTGTGTTTCTTGTAAGAACACAATGTCCGCCTTAAGGGATTTCAATTCCAAAAGCAAGAGTTTCCTCTTGGCGTTGGAGTTAAGCCCCTTGACATTAAAGGTTATGCACCTCATCGTGTGGGAATGAAATGGTACACAATGTATGTAGGGTACAGCTCACCAAGGAGGTCCGTATATGTCAGGAGGTTCGCACTAGTCGGACAACGGGTCAAAGACAGAGTTAAAGTACACGATCTCCACAGGCAAAGAAGTTCAGGTACCTACAGCAGGAGAGAGAACACAAGGGGGAGGGGGAAAAGACAGGACGGGACAACACAAAGACAGACAAACAGATAGCAACAAACCGCTTTTCCCAGGGATGTAATCCCTGCTAGGGCAATAAAAAAGGCCCTTTCGGGGGTGTAAGTGTCGGAGACCAACAGGTTAAGGCTAACCAGGATGCCAACTACAAGTTATTTGAGAGAAACGAAAACAGGATACAACTAGGTGGGGCCTTCAAAGAGCCTGCACCGTAATGTAGCAACAAGAAAACAATGATTGGCTAAACAGAGGGAATAAGTGATCAAAATGGGGACCCTTCTGGGACCATCAATCCTGAGGGCGAAAGGGGTTAAGGGCCAGTTCTGGACAACCAATCCCCCTCAGCCATTGGTGATCAAGCAGATGGGCGATGTCCTGATGACGAAGGAGACCGTGGGGAAGAGGACACACTTGGACCAGGTCTTTTTTTCCTGGTTACGGGAGACCAAATGTGGGGCGGTGGAAGCACTGGAGACACAAACTCCCAGTCCGACATGTCAGGAATAGGGATTCCAAGTGATTCGCAGAAAGGTTGAAGATCCGAAAAGGAACGGAGAGTCTCTCTTCTTCCTTGATGACGGACCGTCAGAGCGAAAGGGAATCCCCAGCGATATGCGATCTGGCGGTCCCTGAGTAATATGAGGAGAAGCTGGAGATGTCTCCTTTTCTGGAGTGTGAACCAGGATAGGTGCGGGAACAATTGAACTGGGGCGCCATCAAAGTCAAAGTTGCGTAGAGTTCTCGCCTTAGCCATGATGGATTCTTTGAGGGCAAAATCGTGGACACAACAAATTACGTCCCTAGGACGCGCCGCAGATCCCTTAGGCTTGAGTGCTCTATGAGCTCTGTCCAGCTTGATCTTGTGCGAAGATGGATTCATGAAGCGTGGAAATATACTGCCTGGTATCGTCATGGGCATTTTCTAGGGCAGTGTTTCCCAACCAGCCTTTGGCTGTGCGGGCATGCTGGGAGTTGTAGTTTTGCAACAGCTGGAGGCACACTGGTTGGGAAACACTGTTCTAGGGAGTCAACCCGGTCCACCACCTGTTTAACATCGGTGCGAACTGCCGCAATTTCAGCTCTGCAGGCTTCCGTAACTTCAGAAATAAGAACCCGGCAGAAGCTTTTGAGGGCTGAATCCTTGTGAATTATTAGCTGGCTTTTTATTAGAGGCTCTCACCAAGGATCACTCACCCCCTGTGCATCCGGTAGACAGCAGGCACAGAGAACCTCTGCTCCCCTGTGGGAGGATGCTGGAGAAGGAGAACGCCGCCTCCAAGATGGCGCCACTGCTATGCCGGTGTTCCTCGTCTAAGCCGGTGAGTGAGGGGAGGCAGGGGGAGAGCGCTGACCTGATGGAGCTTGGTCTCTGCTCAATCCCCTCCGAGCTCCACTGGGGTCCGAAGATGGATCAGAGGGCCTCTAGCACGGAGCGCCAGCGCTCGAGCCGCACTGCGGCTGAAAATCGAGGCCGGGGATCCGTCTGTTCGGTTAGGCCGCAAATGTATCTCAGGCCGCCCGGGTCGTAGAAGCTTCCCACTTGGCTCAAACGATGTCGGGTGATGAGTGGAGCACAAGAATGCAGAAATTGGGGCACTGTGGCAGTGTTAATGCGGTGGATGAGATAGGATTAGTGTCACGGCTGAGGATGGGGAAAACCCTCAGCCGTGCGATGACAGAGGGCTGGTAGTCACGTCTTGGCCAGAACCACAGAACTAGTGAGCAGGTCACCTCCTATTGCCTCCCTAATCTGACCCTAACTCCTAGTGACATGAGCCGACGTTGAAGGTAGGAGGACTCATGCTCTGGAACCTAGGGTCCCTACTCGCCCTCCGCCGGTCCCTACGCTAGGAGCTGGGTAGACTACCTGTTCCTCCTGGACATGGAGAAATAGGAGTCTAAAGATGGCCAAACTATAAAGACAGGGGAAACGGAAACAGGCATATGGCAATGGCAGGTAAGTGCAACTAGTACTAACACCCACCTGTCACAGACACAGGGCCTGGGACCCAAGTATCAGTGCTGCTGTCCACAAACACAAAAGACAGAGCACACACACCACACAGGACACCAGGAAACCATACGCTGCAAAGAATAGACATGACACACAAACACATCCTCATAACATCGTGTATAAACAATACATCACAATTTGTGCCAGTGGCCCCCACAGATGGAAATACCAGGAGGGTTTCTCCAGCAAAGCATGGCTGAAGAACCCCCCAGCTTCAGATCTCCAAAGAGGCTTTATAGCCCAAAGTGGCCACACCCACACAGACACACACAGGAGAGGGAATTAACACAAACAGGGAGTGAAACCACTTAAAGGGGAAGTGTCCAAATGCACATCACACTGTAGCTGTTACCGCAGGCAACGGCATGGGTGGCAACCATGTCCTGGGAGTCAGCCAGAAGGCCGAGACACTGCCACCACATGTACACATACCAAACGTTGCCACGGGAAGCCATAGTGAAGGGAAGTGTCACAGTGCACACCTAACATAAACCTAGTGCACACCAGACATACAAAGTGCATAACATACACACACACACCTAACAGAGAGGTTGCTAGGTGCAACCGCATGCACATTGCCGCAAGCTGCCTAGCAGCAGCTCAGGCTGCTCTACTGCGACAATACCCAACTACTTGTTGACCGCGGCAACCACAAGTGAGGCTACACACTAGCGGCCCTCATCTGTGGTTGAACAACTAAACGAGACCGCAAGCAACCGCATGCGGTAAAGGAGTCACGGGCATGACCATGGCCGTGACAATTAGATCCCATCCGCAGTAGCTGTGGTGAATCACGTCTACACCATCCGGCTGCAGGCCACGCCCGCAAGCATGGTTTACCTGAACAAAACCGTTCCAGAGATTTAGGCTGTGAGGCCAGTCTATCTTCTTCTTCAAAGTTAGTATATGGGCCATAATCCTCAGGCAAGAGGCTGGCAAACAGGCCCCTCTACCAAATATTGATTGAGGGCTGCGAGATACCTGCTTCAACAAAATACTGACTATGGGGTTTGAAATGCCTTCTTCCACAAAATACTGATTAAGGGGTTTGATATACCTGCTTCCACAAAAAACTGATTAAGGGGATTGATATACCTATTTCCACAAAATACTTTTTGAGTCTTACGAGATACCTGCTTCCACAAAATACTGATTAACGTGATTTATATACCTGCTTCCACCAAATATTGATTGAGGCATGCAAGATACCTGATTCCACAAAATACAGATTAAGGGGTTTGATATACCCGCTTTCTGAAAATACTGATTAAGGGTATTGATATGTCTGCATCCACAAAATACTCATTAAAGGGGTTTGATATACCTGCTTCTACAAAATACTGATTAAGGGGATTGATATGTCTGCTTCCACAAAATATTGATTGAGGCCTGCGAGATACCTGCTTCCACAAAATACTGATTAAGGGGTTTGATATACCTGCTTCCACAAAATACTGATTGAGGCCTGCGAGATACCTGCTTCCACAAAATACTGATTAAGGGGTTTGATATACCTGCTTCCACAAAATACTGATTGAGGCCTACGATATACCTGCTTCCACAAAGTTCTGATTAAGGGAATTTATATACCTGCTTCCACAAAATACTGATTGAGGGGTGCAATATACCTGCTTCCACAAAATACTGATTAAGGGGATTTATATAAATGATTCCAAAAAATAGTGATTGAGGCCTGCGAGATGCCTGCTTTCACAAAATACTGATTAAGAGGTTTGATATACCTGCTTCCACAAAATATTATTTGAAGCCTGCAAGATACCGGCTTCTGCAATATACTGATTAAAGGGTTTGATATACCTGCTTCCAAAAAATATTGATTGAGGCCTACGAGATATATGCTTCCACAAAATACTGATTAAGGGGTTTGATATACCTGTTTCCACAAGAAATTGATTTAGGCCTGCGATATATACCTACTTTCACAAAATATTGATTAAGAAGATTGATATACCTGCTTCCACAAAATACTGATTGATGCCTAAGAGATACCTGCTTCCACAAAATACTGATTAAGTGGTTTGATATACCTTTTTCCACAAAATGTTGATTGAGGCCTGCTGTAACTGAACGCCTGGCAACCCGACTGGGCACCATCTGCTGACGAGTGCTCCTAGCACTTCCCAAGGGTTCCAAGCACTCCACCGGACACCGTAACCACCACAGACCTTACAAAGTGCCGCAGCTTGGCTGGGGTCTCGCCGTCCTCCACCCACTCTGGACCCATGACCGGGCTACAGCTTCCAGTGGGAGAACCTCTCCTAAATCCAGAGAGCAAGAACCAGGAACAAGCTCTTACAAGAGCTTATACTCAGGGGAGTATTGTGGTATAGCAATCGCCAAGAGTGTAGTTATCCCATCCCCCAAACATGAGCCAAGAGCCATCCAACTTTATGAAGGGGTAAAGCAGGACTGTTTAACCTGTTCTGGACATAGGGCGTACCGGTACGCCCAGATTTCCCGATCCTTAAGGACACAGGGCGTACCGGTATGTCCTATGTATTTCCGATCACCGCCAGATCAGATCAGAACCCGGTGCCTGCTCAAATCATTGAGCAGGCACCTTGGCTAAATGCGAGGGGGGGTCCTGTGAGCCCCTGTGTAGGCGATCGCTGCATTTCCGGGTTATTCGGGTCTCTGGTGACCCGATATCCCGGAACCGGATGGTGATCGGTGGTGTGATAATACACCACCAATCACCATTCTGCGATCCTGAGAGGTGATGGTGACATTACCTCTCAGGATCGCTCTCATTGGTCGGCTGCAGGGGCGGGAGGTTCAAATCATCGCAGCGCTCCTCTCTTCCTCCTTTTCAGTCCAGGAGCCCGAGGAGAGAGGAGCGCTGCGTCGCGTCTCACTGCCAGCACCCCCCATCTGTGCAGAGATCAGGATCCAGCCAGCACCCCATCTGTGCCCCAGTACCCCCAGCACCACCAGGTATTTAGGGAAAGGCTAGGGACAAGTTAGATTAGGCAGGGATATTTAGGGAAAGTTAGTTGAAGAAAAAAAAAACCTGTTACTGATTGCATCACCCTAAATCGGGTGTCTGGGGTCCACAGCACAGCTGTGTGACCCTAGACCCCCAAGGGGTGCTGCAGCTTGCCCCCCTGCTCCCCCTCTCTCCCCACAACTTTTTTTTGGGCGCAGGCAATTTATATATTTTCTTTTTTTAGTTAGTCTTTTTTTTTTTTGTCTGTTAGGTTTAGGGTGAGTTCGCGAACACCCGTGCCCACACACACATGCACACCAAATAAAGTTTAACACGCACGCACACGCAGACACACACTCCCATATGGCCCGCCGGATGTTCTCGGCCGAGGAGGCATACGCCCAGCTTGCCTCCGAGTCCTAGAGTCCCAGTGAGGACGAGGATGATCCCACTTTCCTTTTGTCATCCGCGTCCTCCTCCTCATCTAGCGATGATGATGAGCCGCCATGCTAAGGACCCTGTGGCCCACCCTAGTACGAGCAGCTCTGGGGCTCGTACTAGTTTTCCGGCCCACCAGTTAAATCCACCGGAGCCCCCTGCCGGTGAACTTGTCTGGTATACCCCAGAGCGTTATGAGCCCGTGATTCCTGATTTTGTAGGCCAATCAGAAATCCAGATTTCCAAAGTGGGCTTCACTGAATACGACTTTTTTAGTCTTTTTTTCAGTGACCACTTTGTAAATCTAATGGTGGAGCAAACAACCTTGTACGCCCAACAGTTTGTTGCTCAACACCCGGGCTCTTTTTTGGCTAGGCCCGGTGGCTGGACTCCGGTCAGTGCAGCCGAGATGCGTTCAAGGGGAGACTCCTTTTCCGCCAGTATGTTCCCTCTAAGCGGGCGAGGTATGGCGTGAAGCTGTATAAACTTTGTGAGAGTACCTCAGGGTACACTTACAAGTTTCGTGGGTACGAGGGACGAGATTCCCATATTCAACCCGCAGAATGTCCCCCCACTCTGGGTGTTAGCGGGAAACTTGTGTGGGACCTTATGCACCCACTGCTAGATAAGGGTTACCACCTGTACGTGGATAACTTTTATACTAGTATCCCCTTGTTCCAGTCCCTCGTCCGCTTGTGGGACTGTGCGGAAAAATCAACACTGCCTCCCTATCTACCCCCTCCAGGTACCTATCCCCGGGGGTGAGACCCGTGCCCTTACCACTGGAAACCTGTTGCTGGTCAGATATAAGGACAAGAGGGATGTCCTTGTACTGTCCACAATTCATGGTAACGTCACCCCTGTCCCTGTGCGAGGTACCGCGGCAACATATTGTCGACTACAATCGGTATATGGGAGATGTTGATCTCTCTGATCAAGTCCTCAAGCCATATAACGCCATGCGCAAAACCCGGGCATGGTACAAAAAAGTTGCGGTCTACTTGGTACAGGTTGCCTTGTACAACTCTTTTGTGCTGTCCCGGAGCGCTGGCAACACAGGGACATTCCTTCAGTTCTATGAGGCAGTCCTCAAGGCCCTGATCTTTTCTGACCGGGAAAGAGCAGGCCGGAACTGGAGGCTCTAGTGCAACACCTAAAGGGTTAACAAAGTTTGTAAAATCTGTTTTGAATACCTTGAGGGGTGTAGTTTCTTAGATGGGGTCAGTTTTATGGAGTTTCTACTCTAGGGGTGCATTAGGGGGCTTCAAATGGGGCATGGTGTAAATAAACCAGTCCAGCAAAATCTGCTTTCCAAAAACCATACGGCGCACCTTTCTCTCTACATCCTACTGTGTGCCCGTACAGTAGTTTACGGCCACATATGGGGTGTTTCTGCAAACTACAGAATCAGGGCAATAAATATAGCATTTTGTTTGGCTGTTAACCCTTGCTTTGCCAAAAAATTGAAATTCTCAAATTTCATCCCCATTTGCCAATAACTCTTGTGCAACACCTAAAGGGTTAACAAAGTTTGTAAAATCAGTTTTGAATACCTTGAGGGGTGTACATTCTTAAATGGGGTCATTTTTGGGTGGTTTCTTTTATGTAAGCCTCACAAAGTGACTTCAGACCAGAACTGGTCCCTAAAAATTGGGTTTTTGAAAATTTCTAACCCTTGTAACCAGTGGCGTAGGGATCGCCATAGCAACCATAGCAGTGGCTATGGGGCCCTACGCCACTGGGGGCCCGTCCGGACCGCATTCATTTTTTATTTTATTTTTTTATTAACACACACAGGCACTGGCAGCCAGGCCCGACCGCCCGCCCAGTGTAGTGGGCGGGGCGTGGGCAGGGCGCGGGTGGTCCGCGGCTCGGGCCTGCCTGGGGGGAAGCCAAGGAGTAGTCAGGTCAGGACTCAGGACTGGAGCAGGCGGGCCCGGGCGCACTGCCGCACGAGCAGAAGATGAGGTAGGCGGTGGAGGGGGCCATAACGGGGGCGTACCCATAGGCGTGCGCACGGGGTGTGCCTGGGCACACCCTAATCACACCCCTGTGCTCCGCCTCCTGCACTGCCAGCCGCCCCGCACTAGTGTCCGACCGCACAGCTGCTTCATCATGTCAGAGAGTGTAACATACTGCATACTGCTGGATGCTGGTCTCATCTGTAGTGTAATCCATCCAGTCGAGACTCCACCCCCACTGCTCCGCTGTGCTGTGCTCTGCTCCGCCTCAGTCTCCCGGCGTCCGGCGTCGTAACGTCACTTACTCTGACGTCACGCGCCTGCTCCACCTGCTTCTAAAGTGGGAGGAGCATGCGCATGCGGCGTGACGGAGTGAGTGACGTCACGTTACGCTGCCGCCGGCTGCCTATTTTGAATGTGAAGAGCGGGAGCCTGCCTGCCCGCCCGCGCCCAGTGTGCCTAACTGCCCATGCCCAGTAGGCCAGAAGTGAATGGATTCTGATCTTCTTTTGTGCACTGCCAGCAGTCTGCCACAGTAAAAAGAAAAATTCGGGAGTGGAGAGGAGTCCTGACTGACCCCAGTAAGTTAGTGAAGTGTCAAGTGATAGATAAGGATTATTAGATAGTAGTATACATACTAGTACATACTTTGCACAAGTTTATTATTTACAACTTAAAGGGAACCTGTCACCAAAAAATACTATTAACAGCTTAATAAGCGATTTTTTTGGTGACAGGTTCCCTTTAAGTTGTAAATAATAAACTTGTGCAAAGTATGTACTACAGGGAGTGCAGAATTATTAGGCAAATGAGTATTTTGACCACATCATCCTCTTTATGCATGTTGTCTTACTCCAAGCTGTATAGGCTCGAAAGCCTACTACCAATTAAGCATATTAGGTGATGTGCATCTCTGTAATGAGAAGGGGTGTGGTCTAATGACATCAACACCCTATATTAGGTGTGCATAATTATTAGGCAACTTTCTTTCCTTTGGCAAAATGGGTCAAAAGAAGGACTTGACAGGCTCAGAAAAGTCAAAAATAGTGAGATATCTTGCAGAGGGATGCAGCACTCTTAAAATTGCAAAGCTTCTGAAGCGTGATCATCGAACAATCAAGCGTTTCATTCAAAATAGTCAACAGGGTCGCAAGAAGCGTGTGGAAAAACCAAGGCGCAAAATAACTGCCCATGAACTGAGAAAAGTCAAGCGTGCAGCTGCCAAGATGCCACTTGCCACCAGTTTGGCCATATTTCAGAGCTGCAACATCACTGGAGTGCCCAAAAGCACAAGGTGTGCAATACTCAGAGACATGGCCAAGGTAAGAAAGGCTGAAAGACGACCACCACTGAACAAGACACACAAGCTGAAACGTCAAGACTGGGCCAAGAAATATCTCAAGACAGATTTTTCTAAGGTTTTATGGACTGATGAAATGAGAGTGAGTCTTGATGGGCCAGATGGATGGGCCCGTGGCTGGATTGGTAAAGGGCAGAGAGCTCCAGTCCGACTCAGACGCCAGCAAGGTGGAGGTGGAGTACTGGTTTGGGCTGGTATCATCAAAGATGAGCTTGTGGGGCCTTTTCGGGTTGAGGATGGAGTCAAGCTCAACTCCCAGTCCTACTGCCAGTTTCTGGAAGACACCTTCTTCAAGCAGTGGTACAGGAAGAAGTCTGCATCCTTCAAGAAAAACATGATTTTCATGCAGGACAATGCTCCATCACACGCGTCCAAGTACTCCACAGCGTGGCTGGCAAGAAAGGGTATAAAAGAAGAAAATCTAATGACATGGCCTCCTTGTTCACCTGATCTGAACCCCATTGAGAACCTGTGGTCCATCATCAAATGTGAGATTTACAAGGAGGGAAAACAGTACACCTCTCTGAACAGTGTCTGGGAGGCTGTGGTTGCTGCTGCACGCAATATTGATGGTGAACAGATCAAAACACTGACAGAATCCATGGATGGCAGGCTTTTGAGTGTCCTTGCAAAGAAAGGTGGCTATATTGGTCACTGATTTGTTTTTGTTTTGTTTTTGAATGTCAGAAATGTATATTTGTGAATGTTGAGATGTTATATTGGTTTCACTGGTAAAAATAAATTGAAATGGGTATATATTTGTTTTTTGTTAAGTTGCCTAATAATTATGCACAGTAATAGTCACCTGCACACACAGATATCCCCCTAAAATAGCTAAAACTAAAAACAAACTAAAAACTACTTCCAAAAATATTCAGCTTTGATATTAATGAGTTTTTTGGGGTTCATTGAGAACATGGTTGTTGTTCAATAATAAAATTAATCCTCAAAAATACAACTTGCCTAATAATTCTGCACTCCCTGTAGTATGTAGTACCTTATAGTGCTGCATAGTAGTTTCCTAATGCACTTTTTCTTCGTTTAGCTGCATTTAGCCTCCTTGAGAAATCGATGTTTTATTCAGCCACTGCCCCCTGCTTCAAGTCAGGTTTGAAGTCAAGGGGGCAGCGGCCTAGGCGTCTCCAATCCTGCTCTCCCCGCCGCCTTTATTGACAAGCCGGATCTCAGTGCCGGGACCGCGCTCCCAGCCCGCATGCGCAGTAAAGGGCTGCTGTAGCCTGTAGCGCGATCCCGGCTCCGGCTCGTACACTCAGCCGGCTTCAGTTTCGCTACTGCGCATGCGCCCGGCATCTTCTGTAACTGCGATAGTATGTAAGGCTGGCGGGCGCATGCGCAGTAGCGAAACTGAAGCCGGCTGAGTGTACGAGCCGGAGCCTGGACCACGCTACAGGCTACAGCAGCCCTTTACTGCGCATGTGTCAATAAAGGCGGCGGGAGGCGGGGAGAGCAGGATTGGAGACGCCTAGGCCGCTGCCCCCTTGACTTCAAACCTGACTTTGAAGAACGGGGCAGCGACTGAATAAAACATTGATTTCTCAAGGAGGCTAAATGCGGCTAAACGAAGAAAAAGTGCATTAGGAAACTACTATGCAGCACTATAAGGTACTATTAACAGCTTAATAAGCGATTTTTTGGTGACAAGTTCCCTTTAAGCTCACTTACATAAGGAACGCGGGGTCCGTCTTACAATAGTTGCCGGCCTCCACCCCCTGTTGGGGGTCAGTCACTATCAGGGACACTGTTATGTGGGGGTCAGTCACTATCAGGGACACTGTTATGGGGGGGGGCATACATTTTTTTTGCTATCGGGCCCATGCATTTCTAGCTACGCCCCTGCTTGTAACGTCCTAAAAAACTAAAATGTCATTCCCAAAATGATCCAAACATGAAGTAGACATATGGGGAATGTAAAGTAATAACTATTTTTGGAGGTATTACTATGTATTATAGAAGTAGAGAAATTGAAACTTTGAAATTTGCAATTTTTTACAAATTTTTGGTAAATTTTGTATTTTTTTATAAATAAAAATGATTTTTTTTAACTTCATTTTACCAGTGTCATGAAGTACCATATGTGACGAGAAAACTATCTCAGAATGGCCTGGATAAGTAAAAGCGTTTTAAAGTTATCACCACTTAAAGTGACACTGGTCAGATTTGCAAAAAATTGCCTGGTCCTTAAGGTGAAATAAGGCTGTGTCCTTAAGGAGTTAATGAGCACAAAGGCATTTCTTATATAAAGTTTACCCCACAAGGTTACCACCCATGTGGACCTTGTGGAGCACTGAACACAAAGTCACAACAGCCAATCAACACAGTATTGTACAGTTAGACACTCTCAGCTAATGTACACAAACCCCCCTCTGCCTGTGACACAATTAACAAAATACAATGGGCATTGCCTGTGACACAATTAGCAAAATACAATGGGCTCTGCCTATAACACAATTAACTTAATCACTCATAAGCAGAAAATACTTATTTTTCCCAACCACAGAAAACACCCCAAAACACCACATATCCCCATAAATTATACATCCATGCATAGCTCTGATCTGGGCAAACAACATATCCAAAAATCACCCAGATCCGAGCTGGGGTTCCCGAATTCCATGGAAGTCACATTTGACCGACCGCAAGCATGGATTTCCTGGCCAAAACAGTTCCACAGATTTAGGCTGTGCGGCCGGCCTATCTTCTCCTTCAAAGTTAGTATATGGGCCAGAGGTTCTAAGTAAGCTGTCTAAAATTAATGCAAATAAGTCATAGGGGCCTGATGGGATACACCCAAAGCTATTAAAAGAGCTTAGCGGTGAACTAGCAAAACCATTAACAGATTTATTTAACCACAAGATTGGAAATTAGCAAATGTTGTGCCCATTCACAAGAAAGGTAGTAGGGAGGAATCGGGCAACTATAGGCCAGTAAGCCTGACATCAATAATGGGGAAATTAATGGAAACCATACTTAAGGAGAGGATTGTGGAACATCTAAAATCCCATGTATTGAAAGATGAAAAACAGCATGGGTTTACTTCAGGGAGATCATGTCAAACTAATCTTATTGATTTTTTTGATTGGGTGACTAAAATAATAGATGGCGGAGGTGCAGTAGACATCGCTTATCTAGACTTTAGTAAGGCTTTTGATACTGTCCCACATAGAAGGCTTATCAATAAATTGCAGTCTTTGTGCTTGGACTCCCATATTGTTGAATGGATTAGGCAGTGGCTGAGGGACATACAACAGAGGGTTGTAGTCAATGGAGTAAATTCAGACAATGGTCTTGTTACCAGTGGGGTACCTCAGGGATCTGTTCTGGGACCCATATTGTTTAATATCTTTATCAGCAAAATTGCAGAAGGCCTCGATGGTAAGGTGTGTCTTTTTGCTGATGACACAAAGATTTGTAAAAGGGTTGATGTTCCTAGAGGTATACACCAAATAGAAAAGGATTTAGGAAAACTAGAGGAATGGTCAAAAATCTGGCAACTAAAATTTTATTCTGATAAGTACAAGATAATGCACCTGGGGCGTATAAACCCAAGAGCAGAATATAAAATCAGTGATACAGTTCTAACCTCAGTATCTGAGGAAAGGGATTTAGGGGTCTTTATTTTAGCAGACTTAAAGGTAGGCAGACAATGTCATAGAGCAGCAGGAAATGCTAGCACATTGCTTGGATGTATAGGGAGAGGCATTACCAGTAGAAAGAGGGAGGTGCTCATGCCGCTCTACAGAGCACTAGTGAGACCTCATTTGGAGTATTGTGCTCAGTACTGGAGACCATATCTCCAGAAGGATATTGATAATTTGGAGAGAGTTCAGAGAAGAGCTATTAAACTAGTACATGGATTGCAGGATAAAACTTACAAGGAAAGATTAAAGGACCTTAACATGTATAGCTTGAAAGAAAGACGAGACAGAGGGGATATGATAGAAACTTTTAAATACATAAAGGGAATCAACAATGTAAAAGAGGAGAGAATATTTAAAAGAAGATAAACTGCTACGAGAGGACATAGTTTTAAATTAGAGGAGCAAAGGTTTAAAAGTAATATCAGGAAGTATTACTTTACTGAGAGAGTAGTGGATGCATGGAATAGCCTCCTGCAGAAGTGGTAGCTGAAAATACAGTAAAGGAGTTTAAGCATGCATGGGATAGGCATAAGGCCATCCTTCATATAAGATAGGGCCAGGGGCTATTCATAGTATTCAGTATATTATGCAGACTATATGGGCCAAATGGTTCTTATCTGCCGACACATTCTATGTTTCTATAATCCTCAAGAGGCTGGCAAACCGGCCCCTCCAAAACCCAGTGGCGAGGTTATTTTTGCCACACGTGCGATAAACCTGCTTCCACAAAATACTGATTAAGGGGTTTGATATACTTGCTTCCACCAAATATTGATTGAGGCCTGCGAGATACCTGCTTCCACAAAATGCTGATTACGGGGTTTGATATACCTGTTTCCACCAAATATTTATTGAGGCCTGCGAGATACCTGCTTCCACAAAATACTAATTAAGGGGATGGATATACCTGCTTCTACAAAATACTGATTGAGGGATGCGATATATCTTCTTCCATAAAATACTGATTAAGGGGATTGAAATACCTGCTTCCACCAAATATTGATTGAGGCCTGTGAGATACCTGCTTCCAAGAAATAATTATTAAGGGTTTGATATACCTATTTCCACAAAATATTAATTGAGTCCTGCGATATACCTGCTTACACAAAATCCTGAATAAGCGGATTGATATACCTGCTTCCACCAAATATTGATTGAGGCCTGCGAGATACCTGCTTCCACAAAATACTGATTAAGGTAATGGATATACCTGCTTCTACAAAATACTGATTGAGGGATGCGATATATCTTCTTCCATAAAATACTGATTAAGGGGATTGATATACCTGCTTCCACCAAATATTGATTGAGGCCTGCGAGATACTGTCAGACTCACAGATAACCCACCAACAAGGCTCTGGGCAAGAGACAGGGGAAGGGTCACCTCCTAGCTAATCCCTGACCTCTTTCCCTGCACTGCTCAGCCCACATGCAGACCTTAATGGTAGGTATGATGTGTTCCCGTGCCTGGGCTGAAATACCCTAAATTCCCTAAGATGGTGAAGAGGGGAAATAGGAGCAGCCTGCTCGCACAGAACCTGGATGGGAGAGATGACACAAAACAACCAAACTTGAAATCACACTTATCTTTCTGAGCTGGAACAGACAGACTCTCTTCCTAGCTTCCAAGACCACAATGATTCCTATAATCCGCTCAGAGCACTTGGATGGTGTGCTATTTAAACTAATGACTCCACCCAGTGCACCTGATGAGAGGCGGATCCAGCACAGCTCCAAAACAAACACTAAACTCGTGCTGCTATCCTGGCCGACCTCCACACATCGTCAGAGCGGGGCATGACAGATACCTGCTTCCACAAAATACTGATTAAGGGGTTTAAAATACCTGTTTCCACAAAATATTGATTGAAGCCTGCGATATACCTGCTTACACAAAATACTGATTAAAGGGATTGATATAACTTCTTCAACAAAATACTAATTGAGAGCTTCAAGATACCTGCTTCCACAAAAAACTAATTAAGAGGATTGATATACCTGCTTCCATCAAATATTGATTGAGGCCTGTGAGATAACTGCTTCCACAAAATACTGATTAAGGGGTTTGATATACCTGCTTCCACAAAATATTAATTGAGGCCTGCAATATACCTGCTTCCACAAAATACTGAATAAGGGGATTGATATACCTGCTTCCACCAAATATTGAATAAGGGGTTTAAAATACCTGTTTCCACAAAATATTTATTGAGGCCTGCGATATATACCTGCTTACACAAAATACTGATTAAAAGGATTGATATAACTTCTTCCGCAAAATACTGATTGAGAGCTAAAAGATACCTGCTTCCACAAAATCTAATTAAGGGGATTGATATACCCGCTTCCATCAAATATTGATTGAGGCCTTCGAAATACCTGCTTCCACAAAATAGTGATTAAGGGGTTTGATATACCTGCTTCCACTAAATATTGATTGAGGCCTACGAGATTCCAGCTTCCACACAAAACTGATTAAGGAGATTGATATACCTGCTTCCACCAAATATTGATTGAGGCCTGCGAGAAACCTGCTTCCACAAAATACTGATTAAGGGGTTTGATATACCTGCTTCCACAAAATATTAATTGAGGCCTGCAATATACCTGCTTCCACAAAATACTAAATAAGGGGATTGATATACCTGCTTCACCAAATATTGATTGAGGCCTGCGGGATACCTGCTTCTACAAAATACTGATTAAGAGGATTGATATACCTGCTTCCACCAAATATTGATTGAGGCCTGCGAAATACCTGCTTCCACAAAATACTGATTAAGGGATTTGATATACCTATTTCCACAAAATATTGATTGAGGCCTGCAATATACCTGTCTCCATAAAATACTGATTAAAGGGATTGATATACCTGCTTCCACCAAATATTGATTGAGGCCTGCGATATACCGGCTTCCACAAAATATTTATTAAGTGGATTGATATACCTGCTTTCACAAAATACTGATTGAGGCCTGCGAGATACTTGCTCCCATAAAATACTGATTAAGGGGATTGATAAACCTGGTTCCATCAAATATTGATTGAGGGCTGCGATATATCTGTTTCCACAAAATACTGATTAAGGGGATTGATATACCTGCTTCCACAAAATATTGATTGAGGCCTGCGAGATACCTGCTTCCACAAAATATTGATTATGGGGTTCAAAATAACCGTTTCCACAAAATATTGATTGAGGCCTGCGATATACCTGCTTTCACAAAATACTGATTAAGGTGATTGATATAACTTCTTCCACAAAATACTGATTGAGGGTTACAAGATACCTGCTTCCACAAAATACTAATTAAGGGTATCAATATACCTGCTTCCACAAAATACTGATTAGGTGCATTGATATACCTGCTTCCACCAAATATTGATTGAGCCCTTCGGGATATCTGCTTCCACAAAAAACTGATTTAGGGCTGCGATATACTTGCTTCCACAAAATACTGATTAAGGGGATTGATATACCTGCTTCAAACAAATATTAATTCAGGCCTGCGAGATACCTGCTTCCACAAAATACTAATTAAGGTGATTGATATAACTTCTTCCACAAAATACTGATTGAGGGCTGTAAGATACCTGCTTCCACAAAATACTATTTAAGGGGATTAATATACCTGCTTCCACAAAATACTGATTAGGTGGATTGATATACCTGCTTTCACAAAATACTGATTGAGGCCTGCGAGATATCTGCTTCCACAAAATACTGATTATGGGAATTGATATACCTGCTTCAGCCAAATATTGATTGATGCCTGCGAGATACCTGCTTCCACAAAATAATGATTAAGGGGTTTGATATACCTATTTCCACAAAATATTGATTGAGGCCTGCGATATACCTGTTTACACAAATTACTGATTAAGGGGTTTGATATATCTGCTTCCACAAAATACTGATTTAGGGCTGCGATATACTTGCTTCCACAAAATACTGATTAAGGTAATTGATATACCTGCTTCCACCAAATATTGATTCAGGCCTGCGAGATACCTGCTTCCGCACAATACTGATTAAGGGGATTGATATACCTGTTTTTACCAAATATTGATTAAGGCCTGCGATATACCTGCTTCCACAAAATACTGATTAAGGGGATTGATATACCTGCTTCTACATTATACTGATTGAGGGCTGCGATATATCTGCTTCCATAAAATACTGATTAAGGGGATTGATTTACCTGCTTCCACCAAATATTGATTGAGGCCTGCGAGATACCTGCTTCCACAAAATAGTGATTAGGGGGATTGATATACCTGCTTCCACCAAATATTGATTAAGGGGTTTAAAGTACCTGTTTCCACAAAATATTGATTGAGGCCTGCGATATACCTGCTTTCACAAAATACTGATTAAGGGGATTGATATACCTGCTTCCACAAAATACTGATTGAGGCCTGCGAGATACCTGCTTCCACAAAATACTGATTAAGGGGATTGATATACCTGCTTCCACCAAATATTGATTGAGGCCTGCGAGATACCTGCTTCCAAGAAATAATGATTAAGGGGTTTAATATACCTATTTCCACAAAATATTGATTGAGTCCTGCGATATACCTGCTTACACAAAATACTGAATAAGGGGATTGATATGCCTGCTTCCACCAAATATTGATTGAGTCCTGCGATATACCTGCTTCCACAAAATATTGAATAAGGGGATTGATATACCTGCTTCACCAAATATTTATTGAGGCCTGCGAGTTTTCTGCTTCCACAAAATACTGATAAAGGGGATTGATATACCTGCTTCCACCAAATATTGATTGGGGCTTGCGAAATACCTGCTTCCACAAAATACTGATTAAAGGGATTGATATCACTGCTTCCACAAAATTCTGGTTAAGGGATGTGAGATTCCTGCTTCCAAGAAATAATCATTAAGGGGTTTAAAATATCTATTTCCACAAAATACTGATTGAGGCCTACGAGATACCTGCTTCCACAAAATAGTGATTAAGTGGTTTGATATACCGGCTTCCACCAAATATTGATTGAGGCCTGCGAGAAACCTGCTTCCACAAAATACTGATTAAGGGGTTTGATATACCTGCTTCCACCAAATATTAATTGAGGCCTGCAATATACCTGCTTCCACAAAATACTGAATAAGGGGATTGATATACCTGCTTCCACCAAATATTGATTGAGGCCTGCGAAATACCTGCTTCCACAAAATACTGATTAAAAGGTTTGATATCACTGCTTCCACAAAATAATGGTTGGGGGATGTGAGATTCCTGCTTCCACAAAATACTGATTAAGGGGATTCATATAGCTGCTTCCACCAAATATTGATTGATGCCTGCGAGATACCTGCTTCTGCAAAATACTGATTAAGGAGTTTGATATACCTGTTTCTACCAAATATTGATTGAGGCCTGTGATATACCTGCTTCCACAAAATACTGATTAAGGGGATTGATATACCTGCTTCCACCAAATATTGATTGAGGCCTGCGAGATACATGCTTCCACAAAATATTGATTAAGGGGATTGATATACCTGCTTCCACAATATAATGATTGAGGCCTGCGAGATACCTGCTTCCACAAGGTGGTACACAACAGCCAATCAGGTGGTACACAACAGCCAATTGAAAAGTTTCAGCACATGGATATACCCCCTACCTTTATAAATAGACCTGATCTGGCTGCCATTTTACATTCAGTCTTTTGTCAGTGTAGGGAGAGGTTGCTGTGTGGAGCAGGGACAGACTGTTAGGGACATAAATCGCTAGCTAATAGGTCCACAAAAGTCCTTTTGATAGGTGTGCAGTACAGAGGTTTGTAATACACTTATAATACACTTTCTAACATAGAAAGCATATTATAGTGGATTTGTATTGTGCAGCAGTGGTGGTGACTGGTGAGCGGTTATGCAGCGATACTGTCACGGGGTTCCGAAGGTGCACTCGGTCCCCCATTGCCTGCAGAACTGTTGCTTAGCTTTTGGAATGAGGTTCTGTGTTTGACCTCATTCCCAGGGCGGCTTTACTAGCTGGGTGGCTCCTTGCTCCTAAGTCTGCCTTGAGCGCCGAGCTGATCACTCGGTGCTCGACTGGTTGGTCTGTCGGTCATGTGACGCTGGCCACGTCACATGACCCTCACTCCCCACTATAAATACAGGCAGCCTGCTGGCTACAGGTTGCCTGTTAATTTCTAGGTTCCTGGTATTTGTTGGACTGCTGAATACTTACCTGATCCTGTTCCTTGACCATCCTTTTGCCTGATCCTCCTGTACTGCGCATCCGTCCTGGTATTGTGACCTCGGCTCCCACCTGACTACTCTCTTAGGACTCCTCTTGTACTTCTCTGCTCTCCTGGTATTTATGACCCCGGCTTCTCCTGACAATTCTCTGCTTGCTCCATTTGTACTTTGCAGCTTTCCTGGTATTGACTCGGTCCGTTCACGTCCTGTTGTTTCTGTCTGTCATCCCTGCACTTACTCCAAGTTAGGGATTGCCGTCCAGTTGTCCCCTGTCATTAGGACTCGCGAGGCAAGTAGGCAGGGCCAGGGGTAAGGGTGGAGCGCAGTGGTCACTTCCCTCCCCCCTGGGTGTGTGTGTACGCGACCGTTACAGATACTTCAGCTACACAGAGTGACAAATTCAATGACAAAAAATAATTATAGCTGGTGTGATATACCAGTCACCCCTCAAAACAACTGATTGAAGCAGGGTGTTATATACCAATATACTTTCTTTATAGTATATTTGGGTACTGCAGCATTTGTTTGCTGTTTTGCTGCGTTCCCTCTGCTACACACAGTGACAAACGGTACTGGAAAAAATAATTATAACTGGTGTGATATACCAGTCTCCCCCCAAAACGACAGATTGAAGCGGGGTGTTATATACCAATATACTTTCTTTATAGTGTATTTGGGTACTGCAGCATTTGTTTGCTGTTTTGCTGCGTTCCCTCTGCTACACACATTGACAAACGGTACTGGAAAAAATAATTATAACTGGTGTGATATACCAGTCGCCCCCCAAAATGACTGATTGAAGCGGGTGTTATATACCAATATACTTTCTTTATAGTGTATTTGGATACTGCAGCATTTGTTTGCTGTTTTGCTGCGTTCCCTCTGCTACACACAGTGACAAACGGTACTGGAAACAATAATTATAACTGGTGTGATATACCAGTTGCCCCCCAAAATGACTGATTGAAGCGGGGTGTTATATACCAATATACTTTCTTTATAGTGTATTTGGGTACTGCAGCATTTGTTTGCTGTTTTAGTGCGTTCCCTCTGCTACACACAGTGACAAACGGTACTGGAAACAATAATTATAACTGGTGTGATACGCCAGTCGCCCCCCAAAACGACTGATTGAAGCCGGGTGTTATATACCAATATACTTTCTTCATAGTGTATTTGGGTACTGCTGCATTAGTTTGCTGTTTTGCTGCGTTCCCTCTGCTACACACAGTGACAAACGGTACTGGAAAAAATATTTGTAACTGGTGTGATATACCAGTCGCCAGAGGCAGCTCTTCCATTAGGCCACTTAGGCCGCCGCCTAAGGCCTCACGCTGGTGGGGGCCTCGCTCTGGCTCCCACCCGACACTGCCGCAAGTACTTGCGGCGGTGTCGGGTGGGAGAGTCCTTAGGTCAAAACATTCCAGGCTTGAGCCAGTGCCCCGAATGCTATTCCCCACCCCCCTTGTACTTGTCCACTAATCTGATAGGCTGCAGCGCCGCGCGGTCATGAATTCAGTCACTTCAGAGCGCAACTCAGTCGTGCGCGTTATCCCGCGAGACCCGCCGCGAGAGGTCATGGGTCTCGCGTGATTATTCGCCGCAGGATGGGGTTGCGCTCTCAAGTCACTGAACTCATGCAGTGTGGCAGACAAATTACTTAATGGGGGCAGTGTGGCGGACAAATTACTTAATGGGGCAGTGTGGCGGACAAATTACTTAATGGGGGCAGTGTGGCGGACAAATTACTTAATGGGGCAGTGTGGCGGACAAATTACTTAATGAAGGCAGTGTGGTGGACAAATTACTTAATGGGGCAAATTACTTAATGGGGACAGTGTGGCGGACAAATTACTTAATGGGGCAGTGTGGCGGACAAATTACTTAATGAAGGCAGTGTGGTGGACAAATTACTTAATGGGGCAAATTACTTAATGGGGACAGTGTGGCGGACAAATTACTTAATGGGGGCAGTGTGGCGGACAAATTACGTAATGGGGGCAGTGTGGCGGACAAATTACTTAATGGGGCAGTGTGGCGGACAAATTACTTAATGGGGGCAGTGTGGTGGACAAATTACTTAATGGGGCAGTGTGGCGGACAAATTGCTTAATGGGGGAATTGTGGGGTGCATTCTGGCGGACAAATTACTTAATGGGGGCGGTGTGGGGGGCAAAATACTTAATGGGGGCAGTGTGGCCGACAAATTACATAATGGGGGCAGTGTGGCGGACAAATTACTTAATGGGAGCAGTGTGAGGGGCAAATTACTTAATGGGAGCAGTGTGGCGGACAAATTTCTTAATATGGGCAGTGTGGGGGGCAAATTACTTAATGGGGGCAGTGTGGGGGGCAAATTACTTAATGGGGCAATGTGGCGGACAAATTACTTAATGGGGGCAGTGTGGGGGACAAAATACTTAATGGGGGCAGTGTGGTGGACAAATTACTTAATGGGGGCAGTGTGGGGGCAAATTACATAATGGGGGCAGTGTGGGGGCAGTATTACTAATGAGAGCATTCTAGAAGAGAATTACTATTGGTGGGACCATGGGGAGCACTATTACTATGGGGGCACTATTATTTCTTCAGGACAGTATTTGTGGTATTGGGGGGCACAGCGAGCAGTAGAATAACACTGTGGGGACTCCAGGTTGGGGGATGATGATAGAAAAGTGAGGACACTAAGATGTCTGTGTGTCACTCTGCAGAGAGTGTCCGGACTGAATGGAGAAGATGATGACAGAGAAGATCTACGTCCGAGGAGACATTACCTAGAGGCCCTGGATGTGACAGGTATGTGCCACTGTATGGCAAATACAGCAAAATGCGGTGTGCGGGGGGAGGGTTGATTTAGAGAACTGGGCCAGGGTTAATACAAAGTGTTAATATGCACTGTGAATATAAGCCCTGTACTGTGTTGTCACTGTGCATATTAACCCTTTACTGTGATGTCACTGCATATTAAAGGGGTACTCTGGGATAGGAAAATTAATCCCCTATACAAAGGATAGGCGATAAGTGTCTGATCAGGGGGGTCTGGCCGTTGGGATCCCCCACGATCTCCTGTATGGTACTCCGGATCTCCTTGTGCCCGGAGCGGTGGTCAACACTCCCCCTCCATGTATCTATGGGAGAGCCGCAGATACAGCACTTGTGTATCTCCGAGTCTTCCATATAGATACATGGAGGGGGAGTGTTGACCACACCACCGCTCCGTGCGGTGGTTGACACAGCTTATTTCTTGAGGACTAAGCCAGGGTGCCGTACGGGAGATCACGAGCATGCCAACGATCTTCGTGGGGGCCTCATGTTCGAGTTCCGCCTAAGGCCTCACAAAGTCTAGTGGCGCCTCTGCCAGTCGCCCCCCAAAACGACTGATTGAAGCGGGGTGTTATATACCAATATACTTTCTTTATAGTGTATTTGGATACTGCAGCATTTGTTTGCTGTTTTGCTGCGTTCCCTCTGCTACACACAGTGACAAACGGTACTGGAAAAAATAATTATAACTGGTGTGATATACCAGTCTTTCCCCAAAACAGCTGATTGAAGCGGGGTGTTATATACCTTCTTCAACAAATGCTGTGCTTCTATAGAGACTTTTGTCACAGGGTCATTTAAAAAATCACAGGCAGAGGAAGAGGCAGACCCTTCCGCAGGGGTGGTAGGGGTCGGGCAGGAGCAGCAGACCAGAGCCTAAGTGGGAAGTTGCAGAAGGTGCGTGCGATTACGTCAAAGGACGCACCAGACTTGGTTGAGTGGCTCAATCAGCCTTCCGCTTCTGCACCCTCCTCTTCCTCTCTATCTGCACCCTCTTCACTCTCTGCTGTGTGCACCCCCAAAGACACCACCACCAACACCACCACCACCATATCCCCTCCGCTCGAGTCACAGGAATTATTTTCAGATCCATTACAAGACATTTCCGATGCGCAGCCATTCTTGGCATCGGATCAGGAAGAGGAGGTAGCAATGGCCGCCACTCAGCAGTCTGACAACAGTACCCAGATCAGCCCAAGGAGGTTGGTCCCCGCTGTTGCTGCCTACTCCGAGATCTCTAATGTTAGTGGTGGGGAAGGTGACGTTGATGATGACGTGTCGATGGACGTCACGTGGGTGCCCACCAGAGAGGAAGAGGAGGGGAGTTCAGAGGGAGAGACGGAGCAGCAGAGAGGGAGGAGAAGCAGGCAGAACTTACATTGCACAGGAGGCAAAAAGCAGACTGCAAATGTATCAGGAGCGAGCCATCTACCATGCACGGTCATATCTGGCGCTCCCAGGATGCTGGCACATTGCTTCGCAGTGTGGTCTTTTTTTTACGTGTCCGCTGCTGACAACAGTGTTGCCATCTGCAGCCTTTGTTGTCAACGCATAAGTCGCGGTAAGCCAAACACTCACCAACAAGTCAACAACAGGAGTCTGAAGAGGAGTCAGAGGAGGATGGTGCCGGGGTGGAGGAGGAGCAAGAAGAGCATGCTTTAAACCTTTCTGGGATCCCTTGTGTTGTCCGTGGATGGGGGGAAGAGAAAGAGGATGACATTATCCTGGATGATGAGCATGAGCCAGGCCACTACACTGCTTCCAGTTTTAGTTTTAAGAGGAACCCCCGTATAAAAAGCATAAAGGTCAAGGACCAGTACTGGGTGGCAACGTACTTACACCCCCGGTACAAACAAAAAATGGCGGAAATGTTATCACCATCACAGAGGGCTGTCACAATGCAGCACCTCAAAGCCTTGCTTCAAGAAATGCTGCATTCTGCTTTTGCGGGCGCTGGAAGAGGAATTTTACACTCACAGAGAAACAGTTGCGGGTACCAATCCAACAGCGCCTGCAAGAAGAGGGCGGTTTGAAGATGTGTTGGTCACTTCGGATATGAGATAATTCTTGCAGCCAACCCATCGACAGCTGTCCTCCGGATCCAGCCTCAGGGATTGCCTAGACCGACAGGTGTCTGACTACATCGGGTTAACAGCCGATGTGGATGCTCTGAGAAGCGATGAACCCCTGGACTACTGGGTGGGCAGGCTAGATCTGTGGCCAGAGCTGGCACAATTTGCCATGGAACTGTTGGCTTGCCCCTTGTCCAGTGTCCTGTCCGAAAGGACGTTCAGTGCAGCAGGGGGGATCGTGACCGATAAGCGCACTCGCCTAGCTCACGACAATGTGGACTACCTCACATTTATAAAAATTAATGAGACATGGATCTCGGAGGAATTCAACACATGTGACGAGTCGACCATTTTGATTGAAATTCCTCATGACAGCCCACAAATATCTGCCACCACCCAGAACAAATCATGATCTCTGTCTTAGGTAAATGCAGCGGCATAAAAGGCCTTTTATGTCCGTTGAATGCCTAATTTTTGGGGCCTGTACTGGTCGACACTTACATATTTATCCTGTGAACGTCTAATGTACCTCCAGTCACAGAATCCAAAGTTCTTTGCTGTCAGGTGAACGCCTACCGGCTAATTTTTGGGGTCTGTACTGGCCGACATTTACATATTTATCCTGTGAACGTCTAATGTACCTCCAGGCACAGAATGCAAAGTTCTTTGCTGTCAGGTAAACGTCTATTGGCTAATTTTTGGGGCCTGTACTGGCCGACACTTACATATTTATCCTGTGAAGTCTAATGTACCTCCAGCTACAGAATACAAAGTTCTTTGCTGTCAGGTGAATGCCTATTGGCTAATTTTTGGGGCCTGTACTGGCCGACACTTACATATTTATCCTGTGAATGTCTAATGTACCTCCAGCCACAAAATCCAAAGTTCTTTGCTGTCAGGTGAACGCCTATTGGCAAATTTTTGGGGCCTGCACTGGCCGACAGTAACATTTTAATCCCGTGACCGCCTAATGTCCCTCCAGCCACAGAATCCTACAAAATTCTTGATCATGCTGAGTTAGGCCGAGCTATGTGTTTGACTTAACCACCTCAGCTCCCCTAGCTTAAACACCCTTAATGACCAGGCCACTTTTTACAATTCTGCACTACACTACTTTCACTGTTTATTGCTCGGTCATGCAACTTACCACCCAAATGAATTTTACCTCCTTTTCTTCTCACTAATAGAGCTTTCATTTGGTGGTATTTCATTGCTGCTGACATTTTTACTTTTTTTGTTAATCGAAATTTAACAAAATTTTTGCAAAAAAATGACATTTTTCAATTTCAGTTGTAAAATTTTTCAAAAAATACGACATCCATATATAGATTTTTCTCTAAATTTATTGTTCTACATGTCTTTGATAAAAAAAAAATGTTTGGGTAAAAAAAATGGTTTGGGTAAAAGTTATAGCGTTTACAAACTATGGTACAAAAATGTGAATTTCCGCTTTTTGAAGCAGCTCTGACTTTCTGAGCACCTGTCATGTTTCCTGAGGTTCTACAATGGCCAGACAGTACAAACACCCCACAAATGACCCCATTTCGGAAAGTAGACACCCTAAGGTATTCGCTGATGGGCATAGTGAGTTCATAGAACTTTTTATTTTTTGTCACAAGTTAGCGGAAAATGATGATTATTTATTTATTTATTTATGTTTTCCTTACAAAGTCTCATATTCCACTAACTTGTGACAAAAAATAAAAACTTCCATGAACTCACTATGCCCATCACGAAATACCTTGGGGTGTCTTCTTTCCAAAATGGGGTCACTTGTGGGGTAGTTATACTGCCCTGGCATTCTAGGGGCCCTAATGTGTGGTAAGTAGTTTGAAATCAAAATGTGTAAAAAATGACCTGTGAAATCCTAAAGGTGCTCTTTGGAATGTGGGCCCCTTTGCCCACCTAGGCTGCAAAAAAGTGTCACACATCTGGTATCGCCGTACTCAGGAGAAGTTGGGCAATGTGTTTTGGGGTGTCATTTTACATTTATCCATGCTGGGTGAGAGAAATATCTCGGCAAAAGACAACTTTTCCCATTTTTTTATACAAAGTTGGCATTTGACCGAGATATTTCTCTCACCCAGCAGGGGTATATGTAAAATGACACCCCAAAACACATTGCCCAACTTCTCCTGAGTACGGCGATACCACATGTGTGACACTTTTTTGCAGCCTAGGTGGCCAAAGGGGCCCACATTCCAAAGAGCACCTTTAGGATTTCACAGGTAAATTTTTACACATTTTGATTTCAAACTACTTACCACACATTAGGGCCCCTAGAATGCCAGGGCAGTATAACTACCCCACAAGTGACCCCATTTTGGAAAGAAGACACCCCAAGGTATTTCGTGATGGGCATAGTGAGTTCATGGAAGTTTTTATTTTTTGTCTCAAAGTAGAATATGAGACTTTGTAAGAAAAAAAAAAGAAAAAATCATCATTTTCTGCTAACTTGTGACAAAAAATAAAAAATTCTAGGAACTCGCCATGCCCCTCACGGAATACCTTGGGGTGTCTTCTTTCCAAAATGGGGTCACTTGTGGGGTAGTTATACTGCCCTGGCAATTTAGGGGCCCTAATGTGTGGGAAGTATTTTGAAATCAAAATGTGTAAAAAATGACCTGTGAAATCCTAAAGGTGCTCTTTGGAATGTGGGCCTCTTTGCCCACCTAGGCTGCAAAAAAGTGTCACACATCTGGTATCGCCGTACTCAGGAGAAG